>NW_028123862.1:0-600000 GCF_965194805.1 Balaenoptera borealis
AGGAATATTATTTGGGGGTCCAGCCATGGAGAAGAGTTTAGAAACTAGGATAAGATAAGGAACACACCCATTATAAAGAAATCACATTAGGATTCTCTTTTTAAGCTGTTCCTTAAAACACTAGTGCTTAGGAAATCTATTGGAGGCAGAAGCATTCAAGGGTAGCCTAGGGTTAGGGTTAGGCTTACGGTTAGGCTTAGGGTACGGCTTAGGGTACGGGATCGGGGAGGGGTTCGTGTACGGAGTAGGGTATGGGTTAGGGTTACGGTTAGGGTTAGTGTTAGGGTTAGGGCTCAGTTTAGGGTACGGGATAGGATTAGGATACGTGTTAGGGTTAGGGTAGGGTTTAGGGTTAGGGTATGCGTTAGGGTTAGGGTAGTTATTAAACCTATCCCAGTCTCTAGATACCCCTTAGCACGTAAAGGAATATTATATGGGGGTCCAGCCATGGAGAAGAGTTTAGACACTAGGATAAGATAAGGAACACACCCATTATAAAGAAATCACATTAGGATTCTCTTTTTAAGCTGTTCCTTAAGACACTAGTGCTTAGGAAATCTATTGGAGGCAGAAGCAGTCAAGGGTAGCCTAGGGTTAGGGTTAGGCTTAGGGTTAGGCTTAGGGTACGGCTTAGGGTACGGGTTCGGGGAGGGGTGCGGGTACGGCGTAGGGTATGGGTTAGGGTTAGGGTTAGGGTTAGTGTTAGGGTTCGGGCTCGGTTTAGGGTACGGGTTAGGATTAGGGTACGTGTTAGGGTTAGGGTAGGGGTTAGGGTTAGGGTACGCGTTAGGGTTAGGGTAGTTATTAAACCTATCCCAGTCTCTAGATACCCCTTAGCACGTAAAGGAATATTATTTGGGGGTCCAGCCATGGAGAAGAGATTAGACACTAGCATAAGATAAGGAACACACCCATTATAAAGAAATCACATTAGGATTCTCTTTTTAAGCTGTTCCTTAAGACACTAGTGCTTAGCAAATCTATTGGAGGCAGAAGCAGTCAAGGGTAGCCTAGGGTTAGGGTTAGGCTTAGGCTTAGGCTTAGGGTACGGCTTAGTTTACGGGTTCGGGGAGGGGTGTGGGTATGGCGTAGGGTATGGGTTAGGGTTAGGGTTAGGGTTAGTGTTAGGGTTCGGGCTCGGTTTAGGGTACGGGTTAGGATTAGGGTACGTGTTAGGGTTAGGGTAGGGGTTAGGGTTAGGGTACGCGTTAGGGTTAGGGTAGTTATTAAACCTATCCCACTCTCTAGATACCCCTTAGCACGTAAAGGAATATTATTTGGGGGTCCAGCCATGGAGAAGAGTTTAGAAACTAGGATAAGATAAGGAACACACCCATTATAATGAAATCACATTAGGATTCTCTTTTTAAGCTGTTCCTTAAAACACTAGTGCTTAGGAAATCTATTGGAGGCAGAAGCATTCAAGGGTAGCCTAGGGTTAGGGTTAGGCTTACGGTTAGGCTTAGGGTACGGCTTAGGGTACGGGATCGGGGAGGGGTTCGTGTACGGAGTAGGGTATGGGTTAGGGTTACGGTTAGGGTTAGTGTTAGGGTTAGGGCTCAGTTTAGGGTACGGGTTAGGATTAGGATACGTGTTAGGGTTAGGGTAGGGGTTAGGGTTAGGGTATGCGTTAGGGTTAGGGTAGTTATTAAACCTATCCCAGTCTCTAGATACCCCTTAGCACGTAAAGGAATATTATATGGGGGTCCAGCCATGGAGAAGAGTTTAGACACTGGGATAAGATAAGGAACACACCCATTATAAAGAAATCACATTAGGATTCTCTTTTTAAGCTGTTCCTTAAAACACTACTGCTTAGGAAATCAATTGGAGGCAGAAGCAGTCAAGGCTAGCCTAGTGTTAGGGTTAGGCTTAGGGTTAGGCTTAGGGTACGGCTTAGGGTACGGGTTCGGGGAGGGGTTCGGGTACAGCGTAGGGTATGGGTTAGGGTACGGGTTAGGGTTAGTGTTAAGGTTAGGGCTCGGTTTAGGGTACGGGTTAGGATTAGGGTACGTGTTAGGGTTAGGGTAGGGGTTAGGGTTAGGGTACGCATTAGGTTTAGGGTAGTTAGTAAACCTATTCCACTTTCTAGATACCCCTTAGCACGTAAAGGAATATTATTTGGGGGTTCAGCCATGGAGAAGAGTTTAGACACTAGGATAAGATAAGGAACACACCCATTATAAAGAAATCACATTCGGATTCTCTTTTTAAGCTGTTCCTTAAAACACTAGTGCTTAGGAAATCAATTGGAGGCAGAAGCAGTCAAGGGTAGCCTAGGTTTAGGGTTAGGCTTAAGGTTAGGGTTAGGGTACGGCTTAGGGTACGGGTTCGGGGAGGGGTTCGGGTACGGCGTAGGGTATGGGTTAGGTTTAGGGTTAGGGTTAGTGTTAGGGTTAGGGCTCGGTTTAGGGTACGGGTTAGGATTAGGGTACGTGTTAGGGTTAGGGTAGGGGTTAGGGTTAGGGTACGCGTTAGGGTTAGGGTAGTTAGTAAACCTATCCCACTCTCTAGATACCCCTTAGCACGTAAAGGAATATTATTTGGGGGCCCAGCCATGGAGAAGAGTTTAGACACTAGGATAAGATAAGGAACACACCCATTATAAAGAAATCACATTAGGATTCTCTTTTTAAGCTGTTCCTTAAAACACTACTGCTTAGGAAATCAATTGGAGGCAGAAGCAGTCAAGGGTAGCCTAGGTTTAGGGTTAGGCTTAGGGTTAGGGTTAGGGTACGGCTTAGGGTACGGGTTCTTGGAGGGGTGCGGGTACGGCGTAGGGTATGAGTTAGGGTTAGGGTTAGGGTTAGTGTTAGGGTTAGGGCTCGGTTTAGGGTACGGTTTAGGATTAGGGTACGTGTAAGGGTTAGGGTAGGGGTTAGGGTTAGGGTACACGTTAGGGTTAGGGTAGTTATTAAACCTATCCCACTCTCTAGATACTCCTTAGCACGTAAGGGAATATTATTTGGGGGTGCAGCCATGGAGAAGAGTTTAGACACTAGGATAAGATAAGGAACACACCCATTATAAAGAAATCACATTAGGATTCTCTTTTTAAGCTGTTCCTTAAAACACTACTGCTTAGGAAATCTATTGGAGGCAGAAGCAGTAAAGGGTAGCCTAGGGTGAGGGTTAGGCTTAGGGCTACGCGTAGGGTACGGCTTAGGGTACGGGTTCGGGGAGGGTTTCGGGTACAGCGTAGGGTATGGGTTAGGGTTAGGGTTAGTGTTAGGGTTAGGGCTCGGTTTAGGGTACGGGTTAGGATTAGGGTACGTGTTAGGGTTAGGGTAGGAGTTAGGGTTAGGGTACGCGTTAAGGTTAGGGTAGTTAGTAAACCTATTCCACTCTCTAGATACCCCTTAGCACGTAAAGGAATATTATTTGGGGGTTCAGCCATGGAGAAGAGTTTAGACACTAGGATAAGATAAGGAACACACCCATTATAAAGAAATCACATTAGGATTCTCTTTTTAAGCTGTTCCTTAAAACACTAGTGCTTAGGAAATCTATTGGAGGCAGAAGCAGTCAAGGGTAGCCTAGGGTTAGGGTTAGGCTTAGGGTTAGGCTTAGGGTACGGCTTAGGGTACGGGTTCGGGGAGGGGTGCGGGTACGGCGGAGGGTATGGGTTAGGGTTAGGGTTAGGGTTAGTGTTAGGTTTAGGGCTCGGTTTAGGGTACGGGTTAGGATTAGGGGACGTGTTAGGGTTAGGGTAGGGGTTGGGGTTAGGGTACGCGTTAGGGTTAGGGTAGTTATTAAACCTATCCCACTCTCTAGATACCCCTTAGCACGTAAAGGAATATTATTTGGGGGTCCAGCCATGGAGAAGAGTTTAGACACTAGGATAAGATAAGGAACACACCCATTTTAAAGAAATCACATTAGGATTCTCTTGTTAAGGTGTTCCTTAAAACACTACTGCTTAGGAAATCAATTGGAGGCGGAAGCAGTCAAGGGTAGCCTAGGGTTAGGGTTAGGCTTAGGGTTAGGGTTAGGGTACGGCTTAGGGTACGGGTTCGGGGAGGGGTGCGGGTACGGCGTAGGGTATGGGTTAGGGTTAGGGTTAGGGTTAGGGTTAGGGCTCGGTTTAGGGTAAGGGTTAGGAATAGGGTACGTGTTAGGGTTAGGGTAGGGGTTAGGGTTAGGGTACGCGTTAGGGTTAGGGTAGTTATTAAACCTATCCCACTCTCTAGACACTCCTTAGCACGTAAAGGAATATTATTTGGGGGTTCAGCCATGGAGAAGAGTTTAGACACTGGGATAAGATAAGGAACACACCCATTATAAAGAAATCACTTTAGGATTCTCTTTTTAAGCTGTTCCTTAAAACACTAGTGCTTAGGAAATCTATTGGAGGCAGAAGCAGTCAAGGGTAGCCTAGGGTTAGGGTTAGGCTTAGGGTTAGTCTTAGGGTACGGCTTAGTTTACGGGTTCGGGGAGGGGTTCGGGTACGGCGTAGGGTATGGGTTAGGGATAGGGGTAGGGTTAGTGTTAGGGTTAGGGCTCGGTTTAGGGTACGGGTTAGGATTAGGGTACGTGTTAGGGTTAGGGAAGGGGTTAGGGTTAGGGTACGCGTTAGGGTTAGGGTAGATATTAAACCTATCCCACTGTCTAATTACCCCTTAGCACGTAAAGGAATATTATTTGGGGGTCCAGCCATGGAGAAGAGTTTAGACACTAGGATAAGATAAGGAACACACCCATTATAAAGAAATCACATTAGGATTCTCTTTTTAAGCTGTTCCTTAAGACACTAGTGCTTAGCAAATCTATTGGAGGCAGAAGCAGTCAAGGGTAGCCTAGGGTTAGGGTTAGGCTTAGGCTTAGGCTTAGGGTACGGCTTAGGGTACGGGATCGGGGAAGGGTTCGTGTACGGAGTAGGGTATGGGTTAGGGTTACGGTTAGGGTTAGTGTTAGGGTTAGGGCTCGGTTTAGGTTACGGGTTAGGATTAGGATACGTGTTAGGGTTAGGGTACGGGTTAGGGTTAGGGTACGCGTTAGGGTTAGGGTAGTTATTAAACCTATCACATTCTCTAGATACCCCTTAGCACGTAAAGGAATATTATTTGGGGGTCCAGCCATGGAGAAGAGTTTAGACACTGGGATAAGATAAGGAACACACCCATTACAAAGAAATCACATTAGGATTCTCTTTTTAAGCTGTTCCTTAAAACACTAGTGCTTAGGAAATCTATTGGAGGCAGAAGCAGTCAAGGGTAGCCTAGGGTTAGGGTTAGGCTTAGGGTTAGGCTTAGGGTACGGCTTAGTTTACGGGTTCGGGGAGGGGTGTGGGTACGGCGTAGGGTATGGGTTAGGGTTAGGGTTAGGGTTAGTGTTAGGGTTCGGGCTCGGTTTAGGGTACGGGTTAGGATTAGGGTACGTGTTAGGGTTAGGGTAGGGGTTAGGGTTAGGGTACGCGTTAGGGTTAGGGTAGTTATTAAACCTATCCCACTCTCTAGATACCCCTTAGCACGTAAAGGAATATTATTTGGGGGTCCAGCCATGGAGAAGAGTTTAGAAACTAGGATAAGATAAGGAACACACCCATTATAAAGAAATCACATTAGGATTCTCTTTTTAAGCTGTTCCTTAAAACACTAGTGCTTAGGAAATCTATTGGAGGCAGAAGCATTCAAGGGTAGCCTAGGGTTAGGGTTAGGCTTACGGTTAGGCTTAGGGTACGGCTTAGGGTACGGGATCGGGGAGGGGTTCGTGTACGGAGTAGGGTATGGGTTAGGGTTACGGTTAGGGTTAGTGTTAGGGTTAGGGCTCAGTTTAGGGTACGGGATAGGATTAGGATACGTGTTAGGGTTAGGGTAGGGTTTAGGGTTAGGGTATGCGTTAGGGTTAGGGTAGTTATTAAACCTATCCCAGTCTCTAGATACCCCTTAGCACGTAAAGGAATATTATATGGGGGTCCAGCCATGGAGAAGAGTTTAGACACTAGGATAAGATAAGGAACACACCCATTATAAAGAAATCACATTAGGATTCTCTTTTTAAGCTGTTCCTTAAGACACTAGTGCTTAGGAAATCTATTGGAGGCAGAAGCAGTCAAGGGTAGCCTAGGGTTAGGGTTAGGCTTAGGGTTAGGCTTAGGGTACGGCTTAGGGTACGGGTTCGGGGAGGGGTGCGGGTACGGCGTAGGGTATGGGTTAGGGTTAGGGTTAGGGTTAGTGTTAGGGTTCGGGCTCGGTTTAGGGTACGGGTTAGGATTAGGGTACGTGTTAGGGTTAGGGTAGGGGTTAGGGTTAGGGTACGCGTTAGGGTTAGGGTAGTTATTAAACCTATCCCAGTCTCTAGATACCCCTTAGCACGTAAAGGAATATTATTTGGGGGTCCAGCCATGGAGAAGAGATTAGACACTAGCATAAGATAAGGAACACACCCATTATAAAGAAATCACATTAGGATTCTCTTTTTAAGCTGTTCCTTAAGACACTAGTGCTTAGCAAATCTATTGGAGGCAGAAGCAGTCAAGGGTAGCCTAGGGTTAAGGTTAGGCTTAGGCTTAGGCTTAGGGTACGGCTTAGTTTACGGGTTCGGGGAGGGGTGTGGGTATGGCGTAGGGTATGGGTTAGGGTTAGGGTTAGGGTTAGTGTTAGGGTTCGGGCTCGGTTTAGGGTACGGGTTAGGATTAGGGTACGTGTTAGGGTTAGGGTAGGGGTTAGGGTTAGGGTACGCGTTAGGGTTAGGGTAGTTATTAAACCTATCCCACTCTCTAGATACCCCTTAGCACGTAAAGGAATATTATTTGGGGGTCCAGCCATGGAGAAGAGTTTAGAAACTAGGATAAGATAAGGAACACACCCATTATAATGAAATCACATTAGGATTCTCTTTTTAAGCTGTTCCTTAAAACACTAGTGCTTAGGAAATCTATTGGAGGCAGAAGCATTCAAGGGTAGCCTAGGGTTAGGGTTAGGCTTACGGTTAGGCTTAGGGTACGGCTTAGGGTACGGGATCGGGGAGGGGTTCGTGTACGGAGTAGGGTATGGGTTAGGGTTACGGTTAGGGTTAGTGTTAGGGTTAGGGCTCAGTTTAGGGTACGGGTTAGGATTAGGATACGTGTTAGGGTTAGGGTAGGGGTTAGGGTTAGGGTATGCGTTAGGGTTAGGGTAGTTATTAAACCTATCCCAGTCTCTAGATACCCCTTAGCACGTAAAGGAATATTATATGGGGGTCCAGCCATGGAGAAGAGTTTAGACACTGGGATAAGATAAGGAACACACCCATTATAAAGAAATCACATTAGGATTCTCTTTTTAAGCTGTTCCTTAAAACACTACTGCTTAGGAAATCAATTGGAGGCAGAAGCAGTCAAGGCTAGCCTAGTGTTAGGGTTAGGCTTAGGGTTAGGCTTAGGGTACGGCTTAGGGTACGGGTTCGGGGAGGGGTTCGGGTACAGCGTAGGGTATGGGTTAGGGTACGGGTTAGGGTTAGTGTTAAGGTTAGGGCTCGGTTTAGGGTACGGGTTAGGATTAGGGTACGTGTTAGGGTTAGGGTAGGGGTTAGGGTTAGGGTACGCATTAGGTTTAGGGTAGTTAGTAAACCTATTCCACTTTCTAGATACCCCTTAGCACGTAAAGGAATATTATTTGGGGGTTCAGCCATGGAGAAGAGTTTAGACACTAGGATAAGATAAGGAACACACCCATTATAAAGAAATCACATTCGGATTCTCTTTTTAAGCTGTTCCTTAAAACACTAGTGCTTAGGAAATCAATTGGAGGCAGAAGCAGTCAAGGGTAGCCTAGGTTTAGGGTTAGGCTTAAGGTTAGGGTTAGGGTACGGCTTAGGGTACGGGTTCGGGGAGGGGTTCGGGTACGGCGTAGGGTATGGGTTAGGTTTAGGGTTAGGGTTAGTGTTAGGGTTAGGGCTCGGTTTAGGGTACGGGTTAGGATTAGGGTACGTGTTAGGGTTAGGGTAGGGGTTAGGGTTAGGGTACGCGTTAGGGTTAGGGTAGTTAGTAAACCTATCCCACTCTCTAGATACCCCTTAGCACGTAAAGGAATATTATTTGGGGGCCCAGCCATGGAGAAGAGTTTAGACACTAGGATAAGATAAGGAACACACCCATTATAAAGAAATCACATTAGGATTCTCTTTTTAAGCTGTTCCTTAAAACACTACTGCTTAGGAAATCAATTGGAGGCAGAAGCAGTCAAGGGTAGCCTAGGTTTAGGGTTAGGCTTAGGGTTAGGGTTAGGGTACGGCTTAGGGTACGGGTTCTTGGAGGGGTGCGGGTACGGCGTAGGGTATGAGTTAGGGTTAGGGTTAGGGTTAGTGTTAGGGTTAGGGCTCGGTTTAGGGTACGGTTTAGGATTAGGGTACGTGTAAGGGTTAGGGTAGGGGTTAGGGTTAGGGTACACGTTAGGGTTAGGGTAGTTATTAAACCTATCCCACTCTCTAGATACTCCTTAGCACGTAAGGGAATATTATTTGGGGGTGCAGCCATGGAGAAGAGTTTAGACACTAGGATAAGATAAGGAACACACCCATTATAAAGAAATCACATTAGGATTCTCTTTTTAAGCTGTTCCTTAAAACACTACTGCTTAGGAAATCTATTGGAGGCAGAAGCAGTAAAGGGTAGCCTAGGGTGAGGGTTAGGCTTAGGGCTACGCGTAGGGTACGGCTTAGGGTACGGGTTCGGGGAGGGTTTCGGGTACAGCGTAGGGTATGGGTTAGGGTTAGGGTTAGTGTTAGGGTTAGGGCTCGGTTTAGGGTACGGGTTAGGATTAGGGTACGTGTTAGGGTTAGGGTAGGAGTTAGGGTTAGGGTACGCGTTAAGGTTAGGGTAGTTAGTAAACCTATTCCACTCTCTAGATACCCCTTAGCACGTAAAGGAATATTATTTGGGGGTTCAGCCATGGAGAAGAGTTTAGACACTAGGATAAGATAAGGAACACACCCATTATAAAGAAATCACATTAGGATTCTCTTTTTAAGCTGTTCCTTAAAACACTAGTGCTTAGGAAATCTATTGGAGGCAGAAGCAGTCAAGGGTAGCCTAGGGTTAGGGTTAGGCTTAGGGTTAGGCTTAGGGTACGGCTTAGGGTACGGGTTCGGGGAGGGGTGCGGGTACGGCGGAGGGTATGGGTTAGGGTTAGGGTTAGGGTTAGTGTTAGGTTTAGGGCTCGGTTTAGGGTACGGGTTAGGATTAGGGGACGTGTTAGGGTTAGGGTAGGGGTTGGGGTTAGGGTACGCGTTAGGGTTAGGGTAGTTATTAAACCTATCCCACTCTCTAGATACCCCTTAGCACGTAAAGGAATATTATTTGGGGGTCCAGCCATGGAGAAGAGTTTAGACACTAGGATAAGATAAGGAACACACCCATTTTAAAGAAATCACATTAGGATTCTCTTGTTAAGGTGTTCCTTAAAACACTACTGCTTAGGAAATCAATTGGAGGCGGAAGCAGTCAAGGGTAGCCTAGGGTTAGGGTTAGGCTTAGGGTTAGGGTTAGGGTACGGCTTAGGGTACGGTTTCGGGGAGGGGTGCGGGTACGGCCTAGGGTATGAGTTAGGGTTAGGGTTAGGGTTAGTATTAGGGTTAGGGCTCGGTTTAGGGTACGGGTGAGGATTAGGGTACGTGTTAGGGTTAGGGTAGGGGTTAGGGTTAGGGTACGCGTTAGGGTTAGGGTAGTTATTAAACCTATCCCACTCTCTAGATACCCCTTAGCTCGTAAGGGAATATTATTTGGGGGTGCAGCCATGGAGAAGAGTTTGGACACTAGTATAAGATAAGGAACACACCCATTATAAAGAAATCACATTAGGATTCTCTTTTTAAGCGGTTCCTTTAAACACTAGTGCTTAGGAAATCTATTGGAGGCAGAAGCAGTCAAGGGTAGCCTAAGGTTACGGTTAGGCTTAGGGTACGGCTTAGGGTACGGGTTCGGGGAGCGGTGCGGGTATGGCGTAGGGTATGGGTTAGGGTTAGGGTTAGGGTTAGTGTTAGGGTTAGGGCTCGGTTTAGGGTACTGGTTAGGATTAGGGTACGTGTTAGGGTTAGGGTAGGGGTTAGGATTAGGGTACACATTAGGGTTAGGGTAGTTATTAAACCTATCCCACTCTCTAGATACCCCTTAGCATGTAAAGGAATATTATTTGGGGGTTCAGCCATGGAGAAGAGTTTAGACACTAGGATAAGATAAGGAACACACCCATTATAAAGAAATCACATTAGGATTCTCTTTTTAAGCTGTTCCTTAAAACACTAGTGCTTAGGAAATCTATTGGAGGCAGAAGCAGTCAAGGGTAGCCTAGGGTTAGGGTTAGGCTTAGGGTTAGGGTTAGGGTATGGCTTAGGGTACGGGTTCGGGGAGGGGTTCGGGTACGGCGTAGGGTATGGCTTAGGGTTAGGGTTAGGGTTAGTGTTAGGGTTAGGTCTCGGTTTAGGATACGGGTTAGGATTAGGGTACGTGTTAGGGTTAGGGTAGGAGTTAGGGTTAGGGTACACGTTAGGGTTAGGGTAGTTAGTAAACCTATCCCACTCTCTAGATACCCCTTAGCACGTAAAGGAATATTATTTGGGGGTTCAGCCATGGAGAAGAGTTTAGACACTAGGATAAGATAAGGAACACACCCATTATAAAGAAATCACATAAGGATTCTCTTTTTAAGCTGTTCCTTAAAACACTAGTGCTTAGGAAATCTATTGGAGGCAGAAGCAGTCAAGGGTAGCCTAGGGTTAGGGTTAGGCTTAGGGTTAGGCTTAGGGTACTGCTTAGGGTACGGGTTCGGGGAGGGGTGCGGGTACGGCGGAGGGTATGGGTTAGGGTTAGGGTTAGGGTTAGTGTTAGGTTTAGGGCTCGGTTTAGGGTACGGGTTAGGATTAGGGTACGTGTTAGGGTTAGGGTAGGGGTTGGGGTTAGGGTACGCGTTAGGGTTAGGGTAGTTATTAAACCTATCCCACTCTCTAGATACCCCTTAGCACATAAAGGAATATTATTTGGGGGCCCAGCCATGGAGAAGAGTTTAGACACTAGGATAAGATAAGGAACACACCCATTATAAAGAAATCACATTTGGATTCTCTTGTTAAGCTGTTCCTTAAAACACTACTGCTTAGGAAATCAATTGGAGGCGGAAGCAGTCAAGGGTAGCCTAGGGTTAGGGTTAGGCTTAGGGTTAGGGTTAGGGTACGGCATAAGGTACGGTTTCGGGGAGGGGTGCGTGTACGGCCTAGGGTATGAGTTAGGGTTAGGGTTAGGGTTAGTATTAGGGTTAGGGCTCGGTTTAGGGTACGGGTTAGGATTAGGGTACGTGTTAGGGTTAGGGTAGGGGTTAGGGTTAGGGTACGCGTTAGGGTTAGGGTAGTTATTAAACCTATCCCACTCTCTAGATACCCCTTAGCTCGTAAGGGAATATTATTTGGGCGTGCAGCCATGGAGAAGAGTTTAGACACTAGTATAAGATAAGGAACACACCCATTATAAAGAAATCACATTAGGATTCTCTTTTTAAGCTGTTCCTTTAAACACTAGTGCTTAGGAAATCTATTGGAGGCAGAAGCAGTCAAGGGTAGCCTAAGGTTAGGGTTAGGCTTAGGGTTAGGGTTAGGGTACGGCTTAGGGTACGGATTCGGGGAGGGGTTCGGGTACGGCGTAGGGTATGGGTTAGGGTTAGGGTTAGGGTTAGTGTTAGGGTTAGGGCTCGGTTTAGGGTACGGTTTAGGATTAGGGTACGTGTTAGGGTTAGGGTAGGGGTTAGGGTTAGGGTTACGCGTTAGGGTTAGGGTAGTTAGTAAACCTATCCCACTCTCTAGATACCCCTTAGCACGTAAAGGAATATTATTTGAGGGTCCAGGCATGGAGAAGAGTTTAGACACTAGGATAAGATAAGGAACACACCCATTATAAAGAAATCACATTAGGATTCTCTTTTTAAGCTGTTCCTTAAAACACTACTGCTTAGGAAATCAATTGGAGGCAGAAGCAGTCAAGTCTAGCCTAGGGTTAGGGTTAGGCTTAGGGTTAGGCTTAGGGTACGGCTTAGGGTACCGGTTCGGGGAGGGGTTCGGGTACAGCGTAGGGTATGGGTTAGGGTTAGGGTTAGGGTTAGTGTTAAGGTTAGGGCTCGGTTTAGGGTACGGGTTAGGATTAGGGTACGTGTTAGGGTTAGGGTAGGGGTTAGGGTTAGGGTACGCGTTAGGGTTAGGGTAGTTAGTAAACCTATCCCACTCTCTAGATACCCCTTAGCACGTAAAGGAATATTATTTGGGGGTCCAGCCATGGAGAAGAGTTTAGACACTAGGATAAATAAGGAACACACCCATTATAAAGAAATCACATTAGGATTCTCTTTTTAAGCTGTTCCTTAAAACACTAGTGCTTAGGAAATATATTGGAGGCAGAAGCAGTCAAGGGTAGCCTAGGGTTAGGGTTAGGCTTAGGGTTAGGCTTAGGGTACGGCTTAGGGTACGGGTTCGGGGAGGGGTGCGGCTACGGCGTAGGGTATGGGTTAGGGTTAGGGTTAGGGTTAGTGTTAGGGTTAGGGCTCGGTTTAGGGTACGGATTAGGATTAGGGTACGTGTAAGGGTTAGGGTAGGGGTTAGGGTTAGGGTACGCGTTAGGGTTAGGGTAGTTATTAAACCTATCCCACTCTCTAGATACCCCTTAGCACGTAAGGGAATATTATTTGGGGGTGCAGCCATGGAGAAGAGTTTAGACATTAGGATAAGATAAGGAACACACCCATTATAAAGAAATCACATTAGGATTCTCTTTTTAAGCTGTTCCTTAAAACACTAGTGCTTAGGAAATCTATTGGAGGCAGAAGCAGTCAAGGGTAGCCTAGGGTTAGGGTTAGGCTTAAGGTTAGGCTTAGGGTACGGCTTAGGGTACGGGTTCGGGGAGGGGTTCGGGTACAGCGTAGGGTATGGGTTAGGGTTAGGGTTAGGGTTAGTGTTAGGGTTAGGGCTCGGTTTAGGGTACGGGTTCGGATTAGTGTACGTGTTAGGGTTAGGGTAGGGGTTAGGGTTAGGGTAGTTAGTAAACCTATTCCACTCTCTAGATACCCCTTAGCACGTAAAGGAATATTATTTGGGGGTTCAGCCATGGAGAAGAGTTTAGACACTAGGATAAGATAAGGAACACACCCATTATAAAGAAATCACATTAGGATTCTCTTTTTAAGCTGTTCCTTAAAACACTAGTGCTTAGGAAATCTATTGGAGGCAGAAGCAGTCAAGGGTAGCCTAGGGTTAGGGTTAGGCTTAGGGTTAGGCTTAGGGTACGGCTTAGGGTACGGGTTCGGGGAGGGGTGCGGCTACGGCGGAGGTTATGGGTTAGGGTTAGGGTTAGGGTTAGTGTTAGGTTTAGGGCTCGGTTTTGGGTACGGGTTAGGATTAGGGTACGTGTTAGGGTTAGGGTAGGGGTTAGGGTTAGGGTACGCGTTAGGTTTAGGATTGTTATTAAACCTATCCCACTCTCTAGATACCCCTTAGCACGTAAAGGAATGTTATTTGGGGGCCCAGCCAGGGAGAAGAGTTTAGACACTAGGATAAGATAAGGAACACACCCATTATAAAGAAATCACATTAGGATTCTCTTTTTAAGCTGTTCCTTAAGACACTAGTGCTTAGCAAATCTATTGGAGGCAGAAGCAGTCAAGGGTAGCCTAGGGTTAGGGTTAGGCTTAGGCTTAGGCTTAGGGTACGGCTTAGGGTACGGGATCGGGGAAGGGTTCGTGTACGGAGTAGGGTATGGGTTAGGGTTACGGTTAGGGTTAGTGTTAGGGTTAGGGCTCGGTTTAGGTTACGGGTTAGGATTAGGATACGTGTTAGGGTTAGGGTACGGGTTAGGGTTAGGGTACGCGTTAGGGTTAGGGTAGTTATTAAACCTATCACATTCTCTAGATACCCCTTAGCACGTAAAGGAATATTATTTGGGGGTCCAGCCATGGAGAAGAGTTTAGACACTGGGATAAGATAAGGAACACACCCATTACAAAGAAATCACATTAGGATTCTCTTTTTAAGCTGTTCCTTAAAACACTAGTGCTTAGGAAATCTATTGGAGGCAGAAGCAGTCAAGGGTAGCCTAGGGTTAGGGTTAGGCTTAGGGTTAGGCTTAGGGTACGGCTTAGTTTACGGGTTCGGGGAGGGGTGTGGGTACGGCGTAGGGTATGGGTTAGGGTTAGGGTTAGGGTTAGTGTTAGGGTTCGGGCTCGGTTTAGGGTACGGGTTAGGATTAGGGTACGTGTTAGGGTTAGGGTAGGGGTTAGGGTTAGGGTACGCGTTAGGGTTAGGGTAGTTATTAAACCTATCCCACTCTCTAGATACCCCTTAGCACGTAAAGGAATATTATTTGGGGGTCCAGCCATGGAGAAGAGTTTAGAAACTAGGATAAGATAAGGAACACACCCATTATAAAGAAATCACATTAGGATTCTCTTTTTAAGCTGTTCCTTAAAACACTAGTGCTTAGGAAATCTATTGGAGGCAGAAGCATTCAAGGGTAGCCTAGGGTTAGGGTTAGGCTTACGGTTAGGCTTAGGGTACGGCTTAGGGTACGGGATCGGGGAGGGGTTCGTGTACGGAGTAGGGTATGGGTTAGGGTTACGGTTAGGGTTAGTGTTAGGGTTAGGGCTCAGTTTAGGGTACGGGATAGGATTAGGATACGTGTTAGGGTTAGGGTAGGGTTTAGGGTTAGGGTATGCGTTAGGGTTAGGGTAGTTATTAAACCTATCCCAGTCTCTAGATACCCCTTAGCACGTAAAGGAATATTATATGGGGGTCCAGCCATGGAGAAGAGTTTAGACACTAGGATAAGATAAGGAACACACCCATTATAAAGAAATCACATTAGGATTCTCTTTTTAAGCTGTTCCTTAAGACACTAGTGCTTAGGAAATCTATTGGAGGCAGAAGCAGTCAAGGGTAGCCTAGGGTTAGGGTTAGGCTTAGGGTTAGGCTTAGGGTACGGCTTAGGGTACGGGTTCGGGGAGGGGTGCGGGTACGGCGTAGGGTATGGGTTAGGGTTAGGGTTAGGGTTAGTGTTAGGGTTCGGGCTCGGTTTAGGGTACGGGTTAGGATTAGGGTACGTGTTAGGGTTAGGGTAGGGGTTAGGGTTAGGGTACGCGTTAGGGTTAGGGTAGTTATTAAACCTATCCCAGTCTCTAGATACCCCTTAGCACGTAAAGGAATATTATTTGGGGGTCCAGCCATGGAGAAGAGATTAGACACTAGCATAAGATAAGGAACACACCCATTATAAAGAAATCACATTAGGATTCTCTTTTTAAGCTGTTCCTTAAGACACTAGTGCTTAGCAAATCTATTGGAGGCAGAAGCAGTCAAGGGTAGCCTAGGGTTAGGGTTAGGCTTAGGCTTAGGCTTAGGGTACGGCTTAGTTTACGGGTTCGGGGAGGGGTGTGGGTATGGCGTAGGGTATGGGTTAGGGTTAGGGTTAGGGTTAGTGTTAGGGTTCGGGCTCGGTTTAGGGTACGGGTTAGGATTAGGGTACGTGTTAGGGTTAGGGTAGGGGTTAGGGTTAGGGTACGCGTTAGGGTTAGGGTAGTTATTAAACCTATCCCACTCTCTAGATACCCCTTAGCACGTAAAGGAATATTATTTGGGGGTCCAGCCATGGAGAAGAGTTTAGAAACTAGGATAAGATAAGGAACACACCCATTATAATGAAATCACATTAGGATTCTCTTTTTAAGCTGTTCCTTAAAACACTAGTGCTTAGGAAATCTATTGGAGGCAGAAGCATTCAAGGGTAGCCTAGGGTTAGGGTTAGGCTTACGGTTAGGCTTAGGGTACGGCTTAGGGTACGGGATCGGGGAGGGGTTCGTGTACGGAGTAGGGTATGGGTTAGGGTTACGGTTAGGGTTAGTGTTAGGGTTAGGGCTCAGTTTAGGGTACGGGTTAGGATTAGGATACGTGTTAGGGTTAGGGTAGGGGTTAGGGTTAGGGTATGCGTTAGGGTTAGGGTAGTTATTAAACCTATCCCAGTCTCTAGATACCCCTTAGCACGTAAAGGAATATTATATGGGGGTCCAGCCATGGAGAAGAGTTTAGACACTGGGATAAGATAAGGAACACACCCATTATAAAGAAATCACATTAGGATTCTCTTTTTAAGCTGTTCCTTAAAACACTACTGCTTAGGAAATCAATTGGAGGCAGAAGCAGTCAAGGCTAGCCTAGTGTTAGGGTTAGGCTTAGGGTTAGGCTTAGGGTACGGCTTAGGGTACGGGTTCGGGGAGGGGTTCGGGTACAGCGTAGGGTATGGGTTAGGGTACGGGTTAGGGTTAGTGTTAAGGTTAGGGCTCGGTTTAGGGTACGGGTTAGGATTAGGGTACGTGTTAGGGTTAGGGTAGGGGTTAGGGTTAGGGTACGCATTAGGTTTAGGGTAGTTAGTAAACCTATTCCACTTTCTAGATACCCCTTAGCACGTAAAGGAATATTATTTGGGGGTTCAGCCATGGAGAAGAGTTTAGACACTAGGATAAGATAAGGAACACACCCATTATAAAGAAATCACATTCGGATTCTCTTTTTAAGCTGTTCCTTAAAACACTAGTGCTTAGGAAATCAATTGGAGGCAGAAGCAGTCAAGGGTAGCCTAGGTTTAGGGTTAGGCTTAAGGTTAGGGTTAGGGTACGGCTTAGGGTACGGGTTCGGGGAGGGGTTCGGGTACGGCGTAGGGTATGGGTTAGGTTTAGGGTTAGGGTTAGTGTTAGGGTTAGGGCTCGGTTTAGGGTACGGGTTAGGATTAGGGTACGTGTTAGGGTTAGGGTAGGGGTTAGGGTTAGGGTACGCGTTAGGGTTAGGGTAGTTAGTAAACCTATCCCACTCTCTAGATACCCCTTAGCACGTAAAGGAATATTATTTGGGGGCCCAGCCATGGAGAAGAGTTTAGACACTAGGATAAGATAAGGAACACACCCATTATAAAGAAATCACATTAGGATTCTCTTTTTAAGCTGTTCCTTAAAACACTACTGCTTAGGAAATCAATTGGAGGCAGAAGCAGTCAAGGGTAGCCTAGGTTTAGGGTTAGGCTTAGGGTTAGGGTTAGGGTACGGCTTAGGGTACGGGTTCTTGGAGGGGTGCGGGTACGGCGTAGGGTATGAGTTAGGGTTAGGGTTAGGGTTAGTGTTAGGGTTAGGGCTCGGTTTAGGGTACGGTTTAGGATTAGGGTACGTGTAAGGGTTAGGGTAGGGGTTAGGGTTAGGGTACACGTTAGGGTTAGGGTAGTTATTAAACCTATCCCACTCTCTAGATACTCCTTAGCACGTAAGGGAATATTATTTGGGGGTGCAGCCATGGAGAAGAGTTTAGACACTAGGATAAGATAAGGAACACACCCATTATAAAGAAATCACATTAGGATTCTCTTTTTAAGCTGTTCCTTAAAACACTACTGCTTAGGAAATCTATTGGAGGCAGAAGCAGTAAAGGGTAGCCTAGGGTGAGGGTTAGGCTTAGGGCTACGCGTAGGGTACGGCTTAGGGTACGGGTTCGGGGAGGGTTTCGGGTACAGCGTAGGGTATGGGTTAGGGTTAGGGTTAGTGTTAGGGTTAGGGCTCGGTTTAGGGTACGGGTTAGGATTAGGGTACGTGTTAGGGTTAGGGTAGGAGTTAGGGTTAGGGTACGCGTTAAGGTTAGGGTAGTTAGTAAACCTATTCCACTCTCTAGATACCCCTTAGCACGTAAAGGAATATTATTTGGGGGTTCAGCCATGGAGAAGAGTTTAGACACTAGGATAAGATAAGGAACACACCCATTATAAAGAAATCACATTAGGATTCTCTTTTTAAGCTGTTCCTTAAAACACTAGTGCTTAGGAAATCTATTGGAGGCAGAAGCAGTCAAGGGTAGCCTAGGGTTAGGGTTAGGCTTAGGGTTAGGCTTAGGGTACGGCTTAGGGTACGGGTTCGGGGAGGGGTGCGGGTACGGCGGAGGGTATGGGTTAGGGTTAGGGTTAGGGTTAGTGTTAGGTTTAGGGCTCGGTTTAGGGTACGGGTTAGGATTAGGGGACGTGTTAGGGTTAGGGTAGGGGTTGGGGTTAGGGTACGCGTTAGGGTTAGGGTAGTTATTAAACCTATCCCACTCTCTAGATACCCCTTAGCACGTAAAGGAATATTATTTGGGGGTCCAGCCATGGAGAAGAGTTTAGACACTAGGATAAGATAAGGAACACACCCATTTTAAAGAAATCACATTAGGATTCTCTTGTTAAGGTGTTCCTTAAAACACTACTGCTTAGGAAATCAATTGGAGGCGGAAGCAGTCAAGGGTAGCCTAGGGTTAGGGTTAGGCTTAGGGTTAGGGTTAGGGTACGGCTTAGGGTACGGGTTCGGGGAGGGGTGCGGGTACGGCGTAGGGTATGGGTTAGGGTTAGGGTTAGGGTTAGGGTTAGGGCTCGGTTTAGGGTAAGGGTTAGGAATAGGGTACGTGTTAGGGTTAGGGTAGGGGTTAGGGTTAGGGTACGCGTTAGGGTTAGGGTAGTTATTAAACCTATCCCACTCTCTAGACACTCCTTAGCACGTAAAGGAATATTATTTGGGGGTTCAGCCATGGAGAAGAGTTTAGACACTGGGATAAGATAAGGAACACACCCATTATAAAGAAATCACTTTAGGATTCTCTTTTTAAGCTGTTCCTTAAAACACTAGTGCTTAGGAAATCTATTGGAGGCAGAAGCAGTCAAGGGTAGCCTAGGGTTAGGGTTAGGCTTAGGGTTAGTCTTAGGGTACGGCTTAGTTTACGGGTTCGGGGAGGGGTTCGGGTACGGCGTAGGGTATGGGTTAGGGATAGGGGTAGGGTTAGTGTTAGGGTTAGGGCTCGGTTTAGGGTACGGGTTAGGATTAGGGTACGTGTTAGGGTTAGGGAAGGGGTTAGGGTTAGGGTACGCGTTAGGGTTAGGGTAGATATTAAACCTATCCCACTGTCTAATTACCCCTTAGCACGTAAAGGAATATTATTTGGGGGTCCAGCCATGGAGAAGAGTTTAGACACTAGGATAAGATAAGGAACACACCCATTATAAAGAAATCACATTAGGATTCTCTTTTTAAGCTGTTCCTTAAGACACTAGTGCTTAGCAAATCTATTGGAGGCAGAAGCAGTCAAGGGTAGCCTAGGGTTAGGGTTAGGCTTAGGCTTAGGCTTAGGGTACGGCTTAGGGTACGGGATCGGGGAAGGGTTCGTGTACGGAGTAGGGTATGGGTTAGGGTTACGGTTAGGGTTAGTGTTAGGGTTAGGGCTCGGTTTAGGTTACGGGTTAGGATTAGGATACGTGTTAGGGTTAGGGTACGGGTTAGGGTTAGGGTACGCGTTAGGGTTAGGGTAGTTATTAAACCTATCACATTCTCTAGATACCCCTTAGCACGTAAAGGAATATTATTTGGGGGTCCAGCCATGGAGAAGAGTTTAGACACTGGGATAAGATAAGGAACACACCCATTACAAAGAAATCACATTAGGATTCTCTTTTTAAGCTGTTCCTTAAAACACTAGTGCTTAGGAAATCTATTGGAGGCAGAAGCAGTCAAGGGTAGCCTAGGGTTAGGGTTAGGCTTAGGGTTAGGCTTAGGGTACGGCTTAGTTTACGGGTTCGGGGAGGGGTGTGGGTACGGCGTAGGGTATGGGTTAGGGTTAGGGTTAGGGTTAGTGTTAGGGTTCGGGCTCGGTTTAGGGTACGGGTTAGGATTAGGGTACGTGTTAGGGTTAGGGTAGGGGTTAGGGTTAGGGTACGCGTTAGGGTTAGGGTAGTTATTAAACCTATCCCACTCTCTAGATACCCCTTAGCACGTAAAGGAATATTATTTGGGGGTCCAGCCATGGAGAAGAGTTTAGAAACTAGGATAAGATAAGGAACACACCCATTATAAAGAAATCACATTAGGATTCTCTTTTTAAGCTGTTCCTTAAAACACTAGTGCTTAGGAAATCTATTGGAGGCAGAAGCATTCAAGGGTAGCCTAGGGTTAGGGTTAGGCTTACGGTTAGGCTTAGGGTACGGCTTAGGGTACGGGATCGGGGAGGGGTTCGTGTACGGAGTAGGGTATGGGTTAGGGTTACGGTTAGGGTTAGTGTTAGGGTTAGGGCTCAGTTTAGGGTACGGGATAGGATTAGGATACGTGTTAGGGTTAGGGTAGGGTTTAGGGTTAGGGTATGCGTTAGGGTTAGGGTAGTTATTAAACCTATCCCAGTCTCTAGATACCCCTTAGCACGTAAAGGAATATTATATGGGGGTCCAGCCATGGAGAAGAGTTTAGACACTAGGATAAGATAAGGAACACACCCATTATAAAGAAATCACATTAGGATTCTCTTTTTAAGCTGTTCCTTAAGACACTAGTGCTTAGGAAATCTATTGGAGGCAGAAGCAGTCAAGGGTAGCCTAGGGTTAGGGTTAGGCTTAGGGTTAGGCTTAGGGTACGGCTTAGGGTACGGGTTCGGGGAGGGGTGCGGGTACGGCGTAGGGTATGGGTTAGGGTTAGGGTTAGGGTTAGTGTTAGGGTTCGGGCTCGGTTTAGGGTACGGGTTAGGATTAGGGTACGTGTTAGGGTTAGGGTAGGGGTTAGGGTTAGGGTACGCGTTAGGGTTAGGGTAGTTATTAAACCTATCCCAGTCTCTAGATACCCCTTAGCACGTAAAGGAATATTATTTGGGGGTCCAGCCATGGAGAAGAGATTAGACACTAGCATAAGATAAGGAACACACCCATTATAAAGAAATCACATTAGGATTCTCTTTTTAAGCTGTTCCTTAAGACACTAGTGCTTAGCAAATCTATTGGAGGCAGAAGCAGTCAAGGGTAGCCTAGGGTTAAGGTTAGGCTTAGGCTTAGGCTTAGGGTACGGCTTAGTTTACGGGTTCGGGGAGGGGTGTGGGTATGGCGTAGGGTATGGGTTAGGGTTAGGGTTAGGGTTAGTGTTAGGGTTCGGGCTCGGTTTAGGGTACGGGTTAGGATTAGGGTACGTGTTAGGGTTAGGGTAGGGGTTAGGGTTAGGGTACGCGTTAGGGTTAGGGTAGTTATTAAACCTATCCCACTCTCTAGATACCCCTTAGCACGTAAAGGAATATTATTTGGGGGTCCAGCCATGGAGAAGAGTTTAGAAACTAGGATAAGATAAGGAACACACCCATTATAATGAAATCACATTAGGATTCTCTTTTTAAGCTGTTCCTTAAAACACTAGTGCTTAGGAAATCTATTGGAGGCAGAAGCATTCAAGGGTAGCCTAGGGTTAGGGTTAGGCTTACGGTTAGGCTTAGGGTACGGCTTAGGGTACGGGATCGGGGAGGGGTTCGTGTACGGAGTAGGGTATGGGTTAGGGTTACGGTTAGGGTTAGTGTTAGGGTTAGGGCTCAGTTTAGGGTACGGGTTAGGATTAGGATACGTGTTAGGGTTAGGGTAGGGGTTAGGGTTAGGGTATGCGTTAGGGTTAGGGTAGTTATTAAACCTATCCCAGTCTCTAGATACCCCTTAGCACGTAAAGGAATATTATATGGGGGTCCAGCCATGGAGAAGAGTTTAGACACTGGGATAAGATAAGGAACACACCCATTATAAAGAAATCACATTAGGATTCTCTTTTTAAGCTGTTCCTTAAAACACTACTGCTTAGGAAATCAATTGGAGGCAGAAGCAGTCAAGGCTAGCCTAGTGTTAGGGTTAGGCTTAGGGTTAGGCTTAGGGTACGGCTTAGGGTACGGGTTCGGGGAGGGGTTCGGGTACAGCGTAGGGTATGGGTTAGGGTACGGGTTAGGGTTAGTGTTAAGGTTAGGGCTCGGTTTAGGGTACGGGTTAGGATTAGGGTACGTGTTAGGGTTAGGGTAGGGGTTAGGGTTAGGGTACGCATTAGGTTTAGGGTAGTTAGTAAACCTATTCCACTTTCTAGATACCCCTTAGCACGTAAAGGAATATTATTTGGGGGTTCAGCCATGGAGAAGAGTTTAGACACTAGGATAAGATAAGGAACACACCCATTATAAAGAAATCACATTCGGATTCTCTTTTTAAGCTGTTCCTTAAAACACTAGTGCTTAGGAAATCAATTGGAGGCAGAAGCAGTCAAGGGTAGCCTAGGTTTAGGGTTAGGCTTAAGGTTAGGGTTAGGGTACGGCTTAGGGTACGGGTTCGGGGAGGGGTTCGGGTACGGCGTAGGGTATGGGTTAGGTTTAGGGTTAGGGTTAGTGTTAGGGTTAGGGCTCGGTTTAGGGTACGGGTTAGGATTAGGGTACGTGTTAGGGTTAGGGTAGGGGTTAGGGTTAGGGTACGCGTTAGGGTTAGGGTAGTTAGTAAACCTATCCCACTCTCTAGATACCCCTTAGCACGTAAAGGAATATTATTTGGGGGCCCAGCCATGGAGAAGAGTTTAGACACTAGGATAAGATAAGGAACACACCCATTATAAAGAAATCACATTAGGATTCTCTTTTTAAGCTGTTCCTTAAAACACTACTGCTTAGGAAATCAATTGGAGGCAGAAGCAGTCAAGGGTAGCCTAGGTTTAGGGTTAGGCTTAGGGTTAGGGTTAGGGTACGGCTTAGGGTACGGGTTCTTGGAGGGGTGCGGGTACGGCGTAGGGTATGAGTTAGGGTTAGGGTTAGGGTTAGTGTTAGGGTTAGGGCTCGGTTTAGGGTACGGTTTAGGATTAGGGTACGTGTAAGGGTTAGGGTAGGGGTTAGGGTTAGGGTACACGTTAGGGTTAGGGTAGTTATTAAACCTATCCCACTCTCTAGATACTCCTTAGCACGTAAGGGAATATTATTTGGGGGTGCAGCCATGGAGAAGAGTTTAGACACTAGGATAAGATAAGGAACACACCCATTATAAAGAAATCACATTAGGATTCTCTTTTTAAGCTGTTCCTTAAAACACTACTGCTTAGGAAATCTATTGGAGGCAGAAGCAGTAAAGGGTAGCCTAGGGTGAGGGTTAGGCTTAGGGCTACGCGTAGGGTACGGCTTAGGGTACGGGTTCGGGGAGGGTTTCGGGTACAGCGTAGGGTATGGGTTAGGGTTAGGGTTAGTGTTAGGGTTAGGGCTCGGTTTAGGGTACGGGTTAGGATTAGGGTACGTGTTAGGGTTAGGGTAGGAGTTAGGGTTAGGGTACGCGTTAAGGTTAGGGTAGTTAGTAAACCTATTCCACTCTCTAGATACCCCTTAGCACGTAAAGGAATATTATTTGGGGGTTCAGCCATGGAGAAGAGTTTAGACACTAGGATAAGATAAGGAACACACCCATTATAAAGAAATCACATTAGGATTCTCTTTTTAAGCTGTTCCTTAAAACACTAGTGCTTAGGAAATCTATTGGAGGCAGAAGCAGTCAAGGGTAGCCTAGGGTTAGGGTTAGGCTTAGGGTTAGGCTTAGGGTACGGCTTAGGGTACGGGTTCGGGGAGGGGTGCGGGTACGGCGGAGGGTATGGGTTAGGGTTAGGGTTAGGGTTAGTGTTAGGTTTAGGGCTCGGTTTAGGGTACGGGTTAGGATTAGGGGACGTGTTAGGGTTAGGGTAGGGGTTGGGGTTAGGGTACGCGTTAGGGTTAGGGTAGTTATTAAACCTATCCCACTCTCTAGATACCCCTTAGCACGTAAAGGAATATTATTTGGGGGTCCAGCCATGGAGAAGAGTTTAGACACTAGGATAAGATAAGGAACACACCCATTTTAAAGAAATCACATTAGGATTCTCTTGTTAAGGTGTTCCTTAAAACACTACTGCTTAGGAAATCAATTGGAGGCGGAAGCAGTCAAGGGTAGCCTAGGGTTAGGGTTAGGCTTAGGGTTAGGGTTAGGGTACGGCTTAGGGTACGGTTTCGGGGAGGGGTGCGGGTACGGCCTAGGGTATGAGTTAGGGTTAGGGTTAGGGTTAGTATTAGGGTTAGGGCTCGGTTTAGGGTACGGGTGAGGATTAGGGTACGTGTTAGGGTTAGGGTAGGGGTTAGGGTTAGGGTACGCGTTAGGGTTAGGGTAGTTATTAAACCTATCCCACTCTCTAGATACCCCTTAGCTCGTAAGGGAATATTATTTGGGGGTGCAGCCATGGAGAAGAGTTTGGACACTAGTATAAGATAAGGAACACACCCATTATAAAGAAATCACATTAGGATTCTCTTTTTAAGCGGTTCCTTTAAACACTAGTGCTTAGGAAATCTATTGGAGGCAGAAGCAGTCAAGGGTAGCCTAAGGTTACGGTTAGGCTTAGGGTACGGCTTAGGGTACGGGTTCGGGGAGCGGTGCGGGTATGGCGTAGGGTATGGGTTAGGGTTAGGGTTAGGGTTAGTGTTAGGGTTAGGGCTCGGTTTAGGGTACTGGTTAGGATTAGGGTACGTGTTAGGGTTAGGGTAGGGGTTAGGATTAGGGTACACATTAGGGTTAGGGTAGTTATTAAACCTATCCCACTCTCTAGATACCCCTTAGCATGTAAAGGAATATTATTTGGGGGTTCAGCCATGGAGAAGAGTTTAGACACTAGGATAAGATAAGGAACACACCCATTATAAAGAAATCACATTAGGATTCTCTTTTTAAGCTGTTCCTTAAAACACTAGTGCTTAGGAAATCTATTGGAGGCAGAAGCAGTCAAGGGTAGCCTAGGGTTAGGGTTAGGCTTAGGGTTAGGGTTAGGGTATGGCTTAGGGTACGGGTTCGGGGAGGGGTTCGGGTACGGCGTAGGGTATGGCTTAGGGTTAGGGTTAGGGTTAGTGTTAGGGTTAGGTCTCGGTTTAGGATACGGGTTAGGATTAGGGTACGTGTTAGGGTTAGGGTAGGAGTTAGGGTTAGGGTACACGTTAGGGTTAGGGTAGTTAGTAAACCTATCCCACTCTCTAGATACCCCTTAGCACGTAAAGGAATATTATTTGGGGGTTCAGCCATGGAGAAGAGTTTAGACACTAGGATAAGATAAGGAACACACCCATTATAAAGAAATCACATAAGGATTCTCTTTTTAAGCTGTTCCTTAAAACACTAGTGCTTAGGAAATCTATTGGAGGCAGAAGCAGTCAAGGGTAGCCTAGGGTTAGGGTTAGGCTTAGGGTTAGGCTTAGGGTACTGCTTAGGGTACGGGTTCGGGGAGGGGTGCGGGTACGGCGGAGGGTATGGGTTAGGGTTAGGGTTAGGGTTAGTGTTAGGTTTAGGGCTCGGTTTAGGGTACGGGTTAGGATTAGGGTACGTGTTAGGGTTAGGGTAGGGGTTGGGGTTAGGGTACGCGTTAGGGTTAGGGTAGTTATTAAACCTATCCCACTCTCTAGATACCCCTTAGCACATAAAGGAATATTATTTGGGGGCCCAGCCATGGAGAAGAGTTTAGACACTAGGATAAGATAAGGAACACACCCATTATAAAGAAATCACATTTGGATTCTCTTGTTAAGCTGTTCCTTAAAACACTACTGCTTAGGAAATCAATTGGAGGCGGAAGCAGTCAAGGGTAGCCTAGGGTTAGGGTTAGGCTTAGGGTTAGGGTTAGGGTACGGCATAAGGTACGGTTTCGGGGAGGGGTGCGTGTACGGCCTAGGGTATGAGTTAGGGTTAGGGTTAGGGTTAGTATTAGGGTTAGGGCTCGGTTTAGGGTACGGGTTAGGATTAGGGTACGTGTTAGGGTTAGGGTAGGGGTTAGGGTTAGGGTACGCGTTAGGGTTAGGGTAGTTATTAAACCTATCCCACTCTCTAGATACCCCTTAGCTCGTAAGGGAATATTATTTGGGCGTGCAGCCATGGAGAAGAGTTTAGACACTAGTATAAGATAAGGAACACACCCATTATAAAGAAATCACATTAGGATTCTCTTTTTAAGCTGTTCCTTTAAACACTAGTGCTTAGGAAATCTATTGGAGGCAGAAGCAGTCAAGGGTAGCCTAAGGTTAGGGTTAGGCTTAGGGTTAGGGTTAGGGTACGGCTTAGGGTACGGATTCGGGGAGGGGTTCGGGTACGGCGTAGGGTATGGGTTAGGGTTAGGGTTAGGGTTAGTGTTAGGGTTAGGGCTCGGTTTAGGGTACGGTTTAGGATTAGGGTACGTGTTAGGGTTAGGGTAGGGGTTAGGGTTAGGGTTACGCGTTAGGGTTAGGGTAGTTAGTAAACCTATCCCACTCTCTAGATACCCCTTAGCACGTAAAGGAATATTATTTGAGGGTCCAGGCATGGAGAAGAGTTTAGACACTAGGATAAGATAAGGAACACACCCATTATAAAGAAATCACATTAGGATTCTCTTTTTAAGCTGTTCCTTAAAACACTACTGCTTAGGAAATCAATTGGAGGCAGAAGCAGTCAAGTCTAGCCTAGGGTTAGGGTTAGGCTTAGGGTTAGGCTTAGGGTACGGCTTAGGGTACCGGTTCGGGGAGGGGTTCGGGTACAGCGTAGGGTATGGGTTAGGGTTAGGGTTAGGGTTAGTGTTAAGGTTAGGGCTCGGTTTAGGGTACGGGTTAGGATTAGGGTACGTGTTAGGGTTAGGGTAGGGGTTAGGGTTAGGGTACGCGTTAGGGTTAGGGTAGTTAGTAAACCTATCCCACTCTCTAGATACCCCTTAGCACGTAAAGGAATATTATTTGGGGGTCCAGCCATGGAGAAGAGTTTAGACACTAGGATAAATAAGGAACACACCCATTATAAAGAAATCACATTAGGATTCTCTTTTTAAGCTGTTCCTTAAAACACTAGTGCTTAGGAAATATATTGGAGGCAGAAGCAGTCAAGGGTAGCCTAGGGTTAGGGTTAGGCTTAGGGTTAGGCTTAGGGTACGGCTTAGGGTACGGGTTCGGGGAGGGGTGCGGCTACGGCGTAGGGTATGGGTTAGGGTTAGGGTTAGGGTTAGTGTTAGGGTTAGGGCTCGGTTTAGGGTACGGATTAGGATTAGGGTACGTGTAAGGGTTAGGGTAGGGGTTAGGGTTAGGGTACGCGTTAGGGTTAGGGTAGTTATTAAACCTATCCCACTCTCTAGATACCCCTTAGCACGTAAGGGAATATTATTTGGGGGTGCAGCCATGGAGAAGAGTTTAGACATTAGGATAAGATAAGGAACACACCCATTATAAAGAAATCACATTAGGATTCTCTTTTTAAGCTGTTCCTTAAAACACTAGTGCTTAGGAAATCTATTGGAGGCAGAAGCAGTCAAGGGTAGCCTAGGGTTAGGGTTAGGCTTAAGGTTAGGCTTAGGGTACGGCTTAGGGTACGGGTTCGGGGAGGGGTTCGGGTACAGCGTAGGGTATGGGTTAGGGTTAGGGTTAGGGTTAGTGTTAGGGTTAGGGCTCGGTTTAGGGTACGGGTTCGGATTAGTGTACGTGTTAGGGTTAGGGTAGGGGTTAGGGTTAGGGTAGTTAGTAAACCTATTCCACTCTCTAGATACCCCTTAGCACGTAAAGGAATATTATTTGGGGGTTCAGCCATGGAGAAGAGTTTAGACACTAGGATAAGATAAGGAACACACCCATTATAAAGAAATCACATTAGGATTCTCTTTTTAAGCTGTTCCTTAAAACACTAGTGCTTAGGAAATCTATTGGAGGCAGAAGCAGTCAAGGGTAGCCTAGGGTTAGGGTTAGGCTTAGGGTTAGGCTTAGGGTACGGCTTAGGGTACGGGTTCGGGGAGGGGTGCGGCTACGGCGGAGGTTATGGGTTAGGGTTAGGGTTAGGGTTAGTGTTAGGTTTAGGGCTCGGTTTTGGGTACGGGTTAGGATTAGGGTACGTGTTAGGGTTAGGGTAGGGGTTAGGGTTAGGGTACGCGTTAGGTTTAGGATTGTTATTAAACCTATCCCACTCTCTAGATACCCCTTAGCACGTAAAGGAATGTTATTTGGGGGCCCAGCCAGGGAGAAGAGTTTAGACACTAGGATAAGATAAGGAACACACCCATTATAAAGAAATCACATTAGGATTCTCTTTTTAAGCTGTTCCTTAAAACACTACTGCTTAGGAAATCTATTGGAGGCAGAAGCAGTCAAGGGTAGCCTAGGGTTAGGGTTAGGCTTAGGGTTAGGCTTAGGGTACGGTTTAGGGTACGGGTTCGGGGAGGGGTTCGGGTACGGCGTAGGGTATGGGTTAGGGTTAGTGTTAGGGTTAGTGTTAGGGTTAGGGCTCGGTTTAGGGTACGGGTTAGGATTAGGGTACGTGTAAGGGTTAGGGTAGGGGTTAGGGTTAGGGTACGCGTTAGGGTTAGGGTAGTTATTAAACCTATCCCACTCTCTAGATACCCCTTAGCACGTAAGGGAATATTATTTGGGGGTGCAGCCATGGAGAAGAGTTTAGACACTAGGATAAGATAAGGAACGCACCCATTATAAAGAAATCACATTAGGATTCTCTTTTTAAGCTGTTCCTTAAAACACTAGTGCTTAGGAAATCTATTGGAGGCAGAAGCAGTCAAGGGTAGCCTAGGGTTAGGGTTAGGCTTAGGGTTAGGCTTAGGGTACGGCTTAGGGTACGGGTTCGGGGAGGGGTGCGGCTACGGCGGAGGGTATGGGTTAGGGTTAGGGTTAGGGTTAGTGTTAGGTTTAGGGCTCGGTTTAGGGTAACGGTTAGGATTAGGGTACGTGTTAGGGTTAGGGTAGGGGTTAGGGTTAGGGTACGCTTTAGGGTTAGGGTTGTTATTAAACCTATCCCACTCTCTAGATACCCCTTAGCACGTAAAGGAATGTTATTTGGGGGCCCAGCCAGGGAGAAGAGTTTAGACACTAGGATAAGATAAGGAACACACCCATTATAAAGAAATCACATTAGGATTCTCTTTTTAAGCTGTTCCTTAAAACACTACTGCTTAGGAAATCTATTGGAGGCAGAAGCAGTCAAGGGTAGCCTAGGGTTAGGGTTAGGCTTAGGGTTAGGCTTAGGGTACGGTTTAGGGTACGGGTTCGGGGAGGGGTTCGGGTACGGCGTAGGGTATGGGTTAGGGTTAGGTTTAGGGTTAGTGTTAGGGTTAGGGCTCGGTTTAGGGTACGGGTTAGGATTAGGGTACGTGTTAGGGTTAGGGTAGGGGTTAGGGTTAGGGTACGCGTTAGGGTTAGGGTATTTAGTAAACCTATCCCACTCTCTAGATACCCCTTAGCACGTAAAGGAATATTATTTGGGGGTCCAGCCATGGAGAAGAGTTTAGACACTAGGATAAGATAAGGAACACACCCATTATAAAGAAATCACATTAGGATTCTCTTTTTAAGCTGTTCCTTAAAACACTAGTGCTTAGGAAATCTATTGGAGGCAGAAGCAGTCAAGGGTAGCCTAGGGTTAGGGTTAGGCTTAGGGGTAGGCTTAGGGTACGGCTTAGGGTACGGGTTCGGGGAGGGGTGCGGGTATGGCGTAGGGTATGGGTTAGGGTTAGGGTTAGGGTTAGTGTTAGGGTTAGGGCTCGGTTTAGGGTACGGGTTAGGATTAGGGTACGTGTTAGGGTTAGGGTAGGGGTTAGGGTTAGGGTACGCGTTAGGGTTAGGGTAGTTATTAAACCTATCCCACTCTCTAGATACCCCTTAGCACGTAAAGGAATGTTATTTGAGGGTCCAGGCATGGAGAAGAGTTTAGACACTAGGATAAGATAAGGAACACACCCATTATAAAGAAATCACATTAGGATTCTCTTTTTAAGCTGTTCCTTAAAACACTAGTGCTTAGGAAATCTATTGGAGGCAGAAGCAGTCAAGGGTAGCCTAGGGTTAGGGTTAGGCTTAGGGTTAGGCTTAGGGTACGGCTTAGGGTACGGGTTCGGGGAGGGGTGCGGGTACGGCGGAGGGTATGGGTTAGGGTTAGGGTTAGGGTTAGTGTTAGGTTTAGGGCTCGGTTTAGGGTACGGGTTAGGATTAGGGTACGTGTTAGGGTTAGGGTAGGGGTTGGGGTTAGGGTACGCGTTAGGGTTAGGGTAGTTATTAAACCTATCCCACTCTCTAGATACCCCTTAGCACGTAAAGGAATATTATTTGGGGGGCCAGCCATGGAGAAGAGTTTAGACACTAGGATAAGATAAGGAACACACCCATTATAAAGAAATCACATTAGGATTCTCTTGTTAAGGTGTTCCTTAAAACACTACTGCTTAGGAAATCAATTGGAGGCGGAAGCAGTCAAGGGTAGCCTAGGGTTAGGGTTAGGCTTAGGGTTAGGGTTAGGGTACGGCTTAGGGTACGGTTTCGGGGAGGGGTGCGGGTACGGCCTAGGGTATGAGTTAGGGTTAGTGTTAGGGTTAGTATTAGGGTTAGGGCTCGGTTTAGGGTACGGGTGAGGATTAGGGTACGTGTTAGGGTTAGGGTAGGGGTTAGGGTTAGGGTACGCGTTAGGGTTAGGGTAGTTATTAAACCTATCCCACTCTCTAGATACCCCTTAGCTCGTAAGGGAATATTATTTGGGGGTGCAGCCATGGAGAAGAGTTTAGACACTAGTATAAGATAAGGAACACAACCATTATAAAGAAATCACATTAGGATTCTCTTTTTAAGCGGTTCCTTTAAACACTAGTGCTTAGGAAATCTATTGGAGGCAGAAGCAGTCAAGGGTAGCCTAGGGTTAGGGTTAGGCTTAGGGTTAGGCTTAGGGTACGGCTTAGGGTACGGGTTCGGGGAGGGGTTCGGGTACAGCGTAGGGTATGGGTTAGGGTTAGGGTTAGGGTTAGTGTTAGGGTTAGGGCTCGGTTTAGGGTACGGGTTCGGATTAGTGTACGTGTTAGGGTTAGGGTAGGGGTTAGGGTTAGGGTAGTTAGTAAACCTATTCCACTCTCTAGATACCCCTTAGCACGTAAAGGAATATTATTTGGGGGTTCAGCCATGGAGAAGAGTTTAGACACTAGGATAAGATAAGGAACACACCCATTATAAAGAAATCACATTAGGATTCTCTTTTTAAGCTGTTCCTTAAAACACTAGTGCTTAGGAAATCTATTGGAGGCAGAAGCAGTCAAGGGTAGCCTAGGGTTAGGGTTAGGCTTAGGGTTAGGCTTAGGGTACGGCTTAGGGTACGGGTTCGGGGAGGGGTGCGGCTACGGCGGAGGGTATGGGTTAGGGTTAGGGTTAGGGTTAGTGTTAGGTTTAGGGCTCGGTTTTGGGTACGGGATAGGGTTAGGGTACGTGTTAGGGTTAGGGTAGGGGTTAGGGTTAGGGTATGCGTTAGGGTTAGGGTAGTTATTAAACCTATCCCACTCTCTAGATACCCCTTAGCACGTAAAGGAATGTTATTTGGGGGCCCAGCCAGGGAGAAGAGTTTAGACACTAGGATAAGATAAGGAACACACCCATTATAAAGAAATCACATTAGGATTCTCTTTTTAAGCTGTTCCTTAAAACACTACTGCTTAGGAAATCTATTGGAGGCAGAAGCAGTCAAGGGTAGCCTAGGGTTAGGGTTAGGCTTAGGGTTAGGCTTAGGGTACGGTTTAGGGTACGGGTTCGGGGAGGGGTTCGGGTACGGCGTAGGGTATGGGTTAGGGTTAGTGTTAGGGTTAGTGTTAGGTTTAGGGCTCGGTTTAGGGTACGGGTTAGGATTAGGGTACGTGTAAGGGTTAGGGTAGGGGTTAGGGTTAGGGTACGCGTTAGGGTTAGGGTAGTTATTAAACCTATCCCACTCTCTAGATACCCCTTAGCACGTAAGGGAATATTATTTGGGGGTGCAGCCATGGAGAAGAGTTTAGACACTAGGATAAGATAAGGAACACACCCATTATAAAGAAATCACATTAGGATTCTCTTTTTAAGCTGTTCCTTAAAACACTAGTGCTTAGGAAATCTATTGGAGGCAGAAGCAGTCAAGGGTAGCCTAGGGTTAGGGTTAGGCTTAGGGTTAGGCTTAGGGTACGGCTTAGGGTACGGGTTCGGGGAGGGGTGCGGCTACGGCGTAGGGTATGGGTTAGGGTTAGGATTAGGGTTAGTGTTAGGTTTAGGGCTCGGTTTAGGGTAAGGGTTAGGATTAGGGTACGTGTTAGGGTTAGGGTAGGGGTTAGGGTTAGGGTACGCGTTAGGGTTAGGGTTGTTATTAAACCTATCCCACTCTCTAGATACCCCTTAGCACGTAAAGGAATGTTATTTGGGGGCCCAGCCAGGGAGAAGAGTTTAGACACTAGGAGAAGATAAGGAACACACCCATTATAAAGAAATCACATTAGGATTCTCTTTTTAAGCTGTTCCTTAAAACACTACTGCTTAGGAAATCTATTGGAGGCAGAAGCAGTCAAGGGTAGCCTAGGGTTAGGGTTAGGCTTAGGGTTAGGCTTAGGGTACGGTTTAGGGTACGGGTTCGGGGAGGGGTTCGGGTACGGCGTAGGGTATGGGTTAGGGTTAGTGTTAGGGTTAGTGTTAGGGTTAGGGCTCGGTTTAGGGTACGGGTTCGGATTAGGGTACGTGTTAGGGTTAGGGTAGGGGTTAGGGTTAGGGTACGCGTTAGGGTTAGGGTAGTTAGTAAACCTATCCCACTCTCTAGATACCCCTTAGCACGTAAAGGAATATTATTTGGGGGTCCAGCCATGGAGAAGAGTTTAGACACTAGGATAAGATAAGGAACACACCCATTATAAAGAAATCACATTAGGATTCTCTTTTTAAGCTGTTCCTTAAAACACTAGTGCTTAGGAAATCTATTGGAGGCAGAAGCAGTCAAGGGTAGCCTAGGGTTAGGGTTAGGCTTAGGGTTAGGCTTAGGGTACGGCTTAGGGTACGGGTTCGGGGAGGGGTTCGGGTACAGCGTAGGGTATGGGTTAGGGTTAGGGTTAGGGTTAGCGTTAAGGTTAGGGCTCGGTTTAGGGTACGGGTTAGGATTAGGGTACGTGTTAGGGTTAGGGTAGGGGTTAGGGTTAGGGTATGCGTTAGGGTTAGAGTAGTTAGTAAACCTATCCCACTCTCTAGATACCCCTTAGCACGTAAAGGAATATTATTTGGGGGTTCAGCCATGGAGAAGAGTTTAGACACTAGGATAAGATAAGGAACACACCCATTAGAAAGAAATCACATTAGGATTCTCTTTTTAAGCTGTTCCTTAAAACACTAGTGCTTAGGAAATCTATTGGAGGCAGAAGCAGTCAAGGGTAGCCTAGGGTTAGGGTTAGGCTTAGGGTTAGGCTTAGGGTACGGCTTAGGGTACGGGTTCGGGGAGGGGTGCGGGTATGGCGTAGGGTATGGGTTAGGGTTAGGGTTAGGGTTAGTGTTAGGGTTAGGGCTCGGTTTAGGGTACGGGTTAGGATTAGGGTACGTGTTAGGGTTAGGGTAGGGGTTAGGGTTAGGGTACGCGTTAGGGTTAGGGTAGTTATTAAACCTATCCCACTCTCTAGATACCCCTTAGCACGTAAAGGAATGTTATTTGAGGGTCCAGGCATGGAGAAGAGTTTAGACACTAGGATAAGATAAGGAACACACCCATTATAAAGAAATCACATTAGGATTCTCTTTTTAAGCTGTTCCTTAAAACACTAGTGCTTAGGAAATCTATTGGAGGCAGAAGCAGTCAAGGGTAGCCTAGGGTTAGGGTTAGGCTTAGGGTTAGGCTTAGGGTACGGCTTAGGGTACGGGTTCGGGGAGGGGTGCGGGTACGGCGGAGGGTATGGGTTAGGGTTAGGGTTAGGGTTAGTGTTAGGTTTAGGGCTCGGTTTAGGGTACGGGTTAGGATTAGGGTACGTGTTAGGGTTAGGGTAGGGGTTGGGGTTAGGGTACGCGTTAGGGTTAGGGTAGTTATTAAACCTATCCCACTCTCTAGATACCCCTTAGCACGTAAAGGAATATTATTTGGGGGGCCAGCCATGGAGAAGAGTTTAGACACTAGGATAAGATAAGGAACACACCCATTATAAAGAAATCACATTAGGATTCTCTTGTTAAGGTGTTCCTTAAAACACTACTGCTTAGGAAATCAATTGGAGGCGGAAGCAGTCAAGGGTAGCCTAGGGTTAGGGTTAGGCTTAGGGTTAGGGTTAGGGTACGGCTTAGGGTACGGTTTCGGGGAGGGGTGCGGGTACGGCCTAGGGTATGAGTTAGGGTTAGGGTTAGGGTTAGTATTAGGGTTAGGGCTCGGTTTAGGGTACGGGTGAGGATTAGGGTACGTGTTAGGGTTAGGGTAGGGGTTAGGGTTAGGGTACGCGTTAGGGTTAGGGTAGTTATTAAACCTATCCCACTCTCTAGATACCCCTTAGCTCGTAAGGGAATATTATTTGGGGGTGCAGCCATGGAGAAGAGTTTAGACACTAGTATAAGATAAGGAACACACCCATTATAAAGAAATCACATTAGGATTCTCTTTTTAAGCGGTTCCTTTAAACACTAGTGCTTAGGAAATCTATTGGAGGCAGAAGCAGTCAAGGGTAGCCTAAGGTTAGGGTTAGGCTTAGGGTACGGCTTAGGGTACGGGTTCGGGGAGGGGTGCGGGTATGGCGTAGGGTATGGGTTAGGGTTAGGGTTAGGGTTAGTGTTAGGGTTAGGGCTCGGTTTAGGGTACGGGTTAGGATTAGGGTACGTGTTAGGGTTAGGGTCGGGGTTAGGATTAGGGTACGCATTAGGGTTAGGGTAGTTATTAAACCTATCCCACTCTCTAGATACCCCTTAGCATGTAAAGGAATATTATTTGGGGGTTCAGCCATGGAGAAGAGTTTAGACACTAGGATAAGATAAGGAACACACCCATTATAAAGAAATCACATTAGGATTCTCTTTTTAAGCTCTTCCTTAAAACACTAGTGCTTAGGAAATCTATTGGAGGCAGAAGCAGTCAAGGGTAGCCTAGGGTTAGGGTTAAGCTTAGGGTTAGGGTTAGGGTACGGCTTAGGGTACGGGTTCGGGGAGGGGTTCGGGTACGGCGTAGGGTATGGGTTAGGGTTAGGGTTAGGGTTAGTGTTAGGGTTAGGGCTCGGTTTAGGGTACGGGTTAGGATTAGGGTACGTGTTAGGGTTAGGGTAGGAGTTAGGGTTAGGGTACGCGTTAGGGTTAGGGTAGTTAGTAAACCTATCCCACTCTCTAGATACCCCTTAGCACGTAAAGGAATATTATTTGGGGGTTCAGCCATGGAGAAGAGTTTAGACACTAGGATAAGATAAGGAACACACCCATTATAAAGAAATCACATAAGGATTCTCTTTTTAAGCTGTTCCTTAAAACACTAGTGCTTAGGAAATCTATTGGAGGCAGAAGCAGTCAAGGGTAGCCTAGGGTTAGGGTTAGGCTTAGGGTTAGGCTTAGGGTACGGCTTAGGGTACGGGTTCGGGGAGGGGTGCGGGTATGGCGTAGGGTATGGGTTAGGGTTAGGGTTAGGGTTAGTGTTAGGGTTAGGGCTCGGTTTAGGGTACGGGTTAGGATTAGGGTACGTGTTAGGGTTAGGGTAGGGGTTAGGGTTAGGGTACGGGTTAGGGTTAGGGTAGTTATTAAACCTATCCCACTCTCTAGATACCCCTTAGCATGTAAAGGAATATTATTTGAGGGTCCAGGCATGGAGAAGAGTTTAGACACTAGGATAAGATAAGGAACACACCCATTATAAAGAAATCACATTAGGATTCTCTTTTTAAGCTGTTCCTTAAAACCCTACTGCTTAGGAAATCAATTGGAGGCAGAAGCAGTCAAGGCTAGCCTAGGGTTAGGGTTAGGCTTAGGGTTAGGCTTAGGGTACGGCTTAGGGTACCGGTTCGGGGAGGGGTTCGGGTACAGCGTAGGGTATGGGTTAGGGTTAGGGTTAGGGTTAGTGTTAGGGTTAGGGCTCGGTTTAGGGTACGGGTTCGGATTAGTGTACGTGTTAGGGTTAGGGTAGGGGTTAGGGTTAGGGTAGTTAGTAAACCTATCCCACTCTCTAGATACCCCTTAGCACGTAAAGGAATGTTATTTGAGGGTCCAGGCATGGAGAAGAGTTTAGACACTAGGATAAGATAAGGAACACACCCATTATAAAGAAATCACATTAGGATTCTCTTTTTAAGCTGTTCCTTAAAACACTAGTGCTTAGGAAATCTATTGGAGGCAGAAGCAGTCAAGGGTAGCCTAGGGTTAGAGTTAGGCTTAGGGTTAGGCTTAGGGTACGGCTTAGGGTACGGGTTCGGGGAGGGGTGTGGGTACGGCGGAGGGTATGGGTTAGGGTTAGGGTTAGGGTTAGTGTTAGGTTTAGGGCTCGGTTTAGGGTACGGGTTAGGATTAGGGTACGTGTTAGGGTTAGGGTAGGGGTTGGGGTTAGGGTACGCGTTAGGGTTAGGGTAGTTATTAAACCTATCCCACTCTCTAGATACCCCTTAGCACGTAAAGGAATATTATTTGGGGGTCCAGCCATGGAGAAGAGTTTAGACACTAGGATAAGATAAGGAACACACCCATTATAAAGAAATCACATTAGGATTCTCTTGTTAAGGTGTTCCTTAAAACACTACTGCTTAGGAAATCAATTGGAGGCGGAAGCAGTCAAGGGTAGCCTAGGGTTAGGGTTAGGCTTAGGGTTAGGGTTAGGGTACGGCTTAGGGTACGGTTTCGGGGAGGGGTGCGGGTACAGCCTAGGGTATGAGTTAGAGTTAGGGTTAGGGTTAGTATTAGGGTTAGGGCTCGGTTTAGGGTACGGGTGAGGATTAGGGTACGTGTTAGGGTTAGGGTAGGGGTTAGGGTTAGGGTACGCGTTAGGGTTAGGGTAGTTATTAAACCTATCCCACTCTCTAGATACCCCTTAGCTCGTAAGGGAATATTATTTGGGGGTGCAGCCATGGAGAAGAGTTTAGACACTAGTATAAGATAAGGAACACACCCATTATAAAGAAATCACATTAGGATTCTCTTTTTAAGCGGTTCCTTTAAACACTAGTGCTTAGGAAATCTATTGGAGGCAGAAGCAGTCAAGGGTAGCCTAAGGTTAGGGTTAGGTTTAGGGTACGGCTTAGGGTACGGGTTCGGGGAGGGGTGCGGGTATGGCGTAGGGTATGGGTTAGGGTTAGGGTTAGGGTTAGTGTTAGGGTTAGGGCTCGGTTTAGGGTACGGGTTAGGATTAGGGTACGTGTTAGGGTTAGGGTCGGGGTTAGGATTAGGGTACGCATTAGGGTTAGGGTAGTTATTAAACCTATCCCACTCTCTAGATACCCCTTAGCATGTAAAGGAATATTATTTGGGGGTTCAGCCATGGAGAAGAGTTTAGACACTAGGATAAGATAAGGAACACACCCATTATAAAGAAATCACATTAGGATTCTCTTTTTAAGCTGTTCCTTAAAACACTAGTGCTTAGGAAATCTATTGGAGGCAGAAGCAGTCAAGGGTAGCCTAGGGTTAGGGTTAAGCTTAGGGTTAGGGTTAGGGTACGGCTTAGGGTACGGGTTCGGGGAGGGGTTCGGGTACGGCGTAGGGTATGGGTTAGGGTTAGGGTTAGGGTTAGTGTTAGGGTTAGGGCTCGGTTTAGGGTACGGGTTAGGATTAGGGTACGTGTTAGGGTTAGGGTAGGAGTTAGGGTTAGGGTACGCGTTAGGGTTAGGGTAGTTAGTAAACCTATCCCACTCTCTAGATACCCCTTAGCACGTAAAGGAATATTATTTGGGGGTTCAGCCATGGAGAAGAGTTTAGACACTAGGATAAGATAAGGAACACACCCATTATAAAGAAATCACATAAGGATTCTCTTTTTAAGCTGTTCCTTAAAACACTAGTGCTTAGGAAATCTATTGGAGGCAGAAGCAGTCAAGGGTAGCCTAGGGTTAGGGTTAGGCTTAGGGTTAGGCTTAGGGTACTGCTTAGGGTACGGGTTCGGGGAGGGGTGCGGGTACGGCGGAGGGTATGGGTTAGGGTTAGGGTTAGGGTTAGTGTTAGGTTTAGGGCTCGGTTTAGGGTACGGGTTAGGATTAGGGTACGTGTTAGGGTTAGGGTAGGGGTTGGGGTTAGGGTACGCGTTAGGGTTAGGGTAGTTATTAAACCTATCCCACTCTCTAGATACCCCTTAGCACATAAAGGAATATTATTTGGGGGCCCAGCCATGGAGAAGAGTTTAGACACTAGGATAAGATAAGGAACACACCCATTATAAAGAAATCACATTAGGATTCTCTTGTTAAGCTGTTCCTTAAAACACTACTGCTTAGGAAATCAATTGGAGGCGGAAGCAGTCAAGGGTAGCCTAGGGTTAGGGTTAGGCTTAGGGTTAGGGTTAGGGTACGGCATAGGGTACGGTTTCGGGGAGGGGTGCGTGTACGGCCTAGGGTATGAGTTAGGGTTAGGGTTAGGGTTAGTATTAGGGTTAGGGCTCGGTTTAGGGTACGGGTTAGGATTAGGGTACGTGTTAGGGTTAGGGTAGGGGTTAGGGTTAGGGTACGCGTTAGGGTTAGGGTAGTTATTAAACCTATCCCACTCTCTAGATACCCCTTAGCTCGTAAGGGAATATTATTTGGGCGTGCAGCCATGGAGAAGAGTTTAGACACTAGTATAAGATAAGGAACACACCCATTATAAAGAAATCACATTAGGATTCTCTTTTTAAGCTGTTCCTTTAAACACTAGTGCTTAGGAAATCTATTGGAGGCAGAAGCAGTCAAGGGTAGCCTAAGGTTAGGGTTAGGCTTAGGGTTAGGCTTAGGGTACGGTTTAGGGTACGGGTTCGGGGAGGGGTTCGGGTACGGCGTAGGGTATGGGTTAGGGTTAGTGTTAGGGTTAGTGTTAGGTTTAGGGCTCGGTTTAGGGTACGGGTTAGGATTAGGGTACGTGTAAGGGTTAGGGTAGGGGTTAGGGTTAGGGTACGCGTTAGGGTTAGGGTAGTTATTAAACCTATCCCACTCTCTAGATACCCCTTAGCACGTAAGGGAATATTATTTGGGGGTGCAGCCATGGAGAAGAGTTTAGACACTAGGATAAGATAAGGAACACACCCATTATAAAGAAATCACATTAGGATTCTCTTTTTAAGCTGTTCCTTAAAACACTAGTGCTTAGGAAATCTATTGGAGGCAGAAGCAGTCAAGGGTAGCCTAGGGTTAGGGTTAGGCTTAGGGTTAGGCTTAGGGTACGGCTTAGGGTACGGGTTCGGGGAGGGGTGCGGCTACGGCGGAGGGTATGGGTTAGGGTTAGGGTTAGGGTTAGTGTTAGGTTTAGGGCTCGGTTTAGGGTAAGGGTTAGGATTAGGGTACGTGTTAGGGTTAGGGTAGGGGTTAGGGTTAGGGTACGCGTTAGGGTTAGGGTTGTTATTAAACCTATCCCACTCTCTAGATACCCCTTAGCACGTAAAGGAATGTTATTTGGGGGCCCAGCCAGGGAGAAGAGTTTAGACACTAGGAGAAGATAAGGAACACACCCATTATAAAGAAATCACATTAGGATTCTCTTTTTAAGCTGTTCCTTAAAACACTACTGCTTAGGAAATCTATTGGAGGCAGAAGCAGTCAAGGGTAGCCTAGGGTTAGGGTTAGGCTTAGGGTTAGGCTTAGGGTACGGTTTAGGGTACGGGTTCGGGGAGGGGTTCGGGTACGGCGTAGGGTATGGGTTAGGGTTAGTGTTAGGGTTAGTGTTAGGGTTAGGGCTCGGTTTAGGGTACGGGTTCGGATTAGGGTACGTGTTAGGGTTAGGGTAGGGGTTAGGGTTAGGGTACGCGTTAGGGTTAGGGTAGTTAGTAAACCTATCCCACTCTCTAGATACCCCTTAGCACGTAAAGGAATATTATTTGGGGGTCCAGCCATGGAGAAGAGTTTAGACACTAGGATAAGATAAGGAACACACCCATTATAAAGAAATCACATTAGGATTCTCTTTTTAAGCTGTTCCTTAAAACACTAGTGCTTAGGAAATCTATTGGAGGCAGAAGCAGTCAAGGGTAGCCTAGGGTTAGGGTTAGGCTTAGGGTTAGGCTTAGGGTACGGCTTAGGGTACGGGTTCGGGGAGGGGTTCGGGTACAGCGTAGGGTATGGGTTAGGGTTAGGGTTAGGGTTAGCGTTAAGGTTAGGGCTCGGTTTAGGGTACGGGTTAGGATTAGGGTACGTGTTAGGGTTAGGGTAGGGGTTAGGGTTAGGGTATGCGTTAGGGTTAGAGTAGTTAGTAAACCTATCCCACTCTCTAGATACCCCTTAGCACGTAAAGGAATATTATTTGGGGGTTCAGCCATGGAGAAGAGTTTAGACACTAGGATAAGATAAGGAACACACCCATTATAAAGAAATCACATTAGGATTCTCTTTTTAAGCTGTTCCTTAAAACACTAGTGCTTAGGAAATCTATTGGAGGCAGAAGCAGTCAAGGGTAGCCTAGCGTTAGGGTTAGGCTTAGGGTTAGGCTTAGGGTACGGCTTAGGGTACGGGTTCGGGGAGGGGTGCGGGTATGGCGTAGGGTATGGGTTAGGGTTAGGGTTAGGGTTAGTGTTAGGGTTAGGGCTCGGTTTAGGGTACGGGTTAGGATTAGGGTACGTGTTAGGGTTAGGGTAGGGGTTAGGGTTAGGGTACGCGTTAGGGTTAGGGTAGTTATTAAACCTATCCCACTCTCTAGATACCCCTTAGCACGTAAAGGAATGTTATTTGAGGGTCCAGGCATGGAGAAGAGTTTAGACACTAGGATAAGATAAGGAACACACCCATTATAAAGAAATCACATTAGGATTCTCTTTTTAAGCTGTTCCTTAAAACACTAGTGCTTAGGAAATCTATTGGAGGCAGAAGCATTCAAGGGTAGCCTAGGGTTAGGGTTAGGCTTACGGTTAGGCTTAGGGTACGGCTTAGGGTACGGGATCGGGGAGGGGTTCGTGTACGGAGTAGGGTATGGGTTAGGGTTACGGTTAGGGTTAGTGTTAGGGTTAGGGCTCAGTTTAGGGTACGGGATAGGATTAGGATACGTGTTAGGGTTAGGGTAGGGGTTAGGGTTAGGGTATGCGTTAGGGTTAGGGTAGTTATTAAACCTATCCCAGTCTCTAGATACCCCTTAGCACGTAAAGGAATATTATATGGGGGTCCAGCCATGGAGAACAGTTTAGACACTAGGATAAGATAAGGAACACACCCATTATAAAGAAATCACATTAGGATTCTCTTTTTAAGCTGTTCCTTAAGACACTAGTGCTTAGGAAATCTATTGGAGGCAGAAGCAGTCAAGGGTAGCCTAGGGTTAGGGTTAGGCTTAGGGTTAGGCTTAGGGTACGGCTTAGGGTACGGGTTCGGGAAGGGGTGCGGGTACGGCGTAGGGTATGGGTTAGGGTTAGGGTTAGGGTTAGTGTTAGGGTTCGGGCTCGGTTTAGGGTACGGGTTAGGATTAGGGTACGTGTTAGGGTTAGGGTAGGGGTTAGGGTTAGGGTACGCGTTAGGGTTAGGGTAGTTATTAAACCTATCCCAGTCTCTAGATACCCCTTAGCACGTAAAGGAATATTATTTGGGGGTCCAGCCATGGAGAAGAGATTAGACACTAGCATAAGATAAGGAACACACCCATTATAAAGAAATCACATTAGGATTCTCTTTTTAAGCTGTTCCTTAAGACACTAGTGCTTAGCAAATCTATTGGAGGCAGAAGCAGTCAAGGGTAGCCTAGGGTTAGGGTTAGGCTTAGGCTTAGGCTTAGGGTACGGCTTAGGGTACGGGATCGGGGAGGGGTTCGTGTACGGAGTAGGTTATGGGTTAGGGTTACGGTTAGGGTTAGTGTTAGGGTTAGGGCTCGGTTTAGGTTACGGGTTAGGATTAGGATACTTGTTAGGGTTAGGGTACGGGTTAGGGTTAGGGTACGCGTTAGGGTTAGGGTAGTTATTAAACCTATCACACTCTCTAGATACCCCTTAGCACGTAAAGGAATATTATTTGGGGGTTCAGCCATGGAGAAGAGTTTAGACACTAGGATAAGATAAGGAACACACCCATTATAAAGAAATCACATAAGGATTCTCTTTTTAAGCTGTTCCTTAAAACACTAGTGCTTAGGAAATCTATTGGAGGCAGAAGCAGTCAAGGGTAGCCTAGGGTTAGGGTTAGGCTTAGGGTTAGGCTTAGGGTACTGCTTAGGGTACGGGTTCGGGGAGGGGTGCGGGTACGGCGGAGGGTATGGGTTAGGGTTAGGGTTAGGGTTAGTGTTAGGTTTAGGGCTCGGTTTAGGGTACGGGTTAGGATTAGGGTACGTGTTAGGGTTAGGGTAGGGGTTGGGGTTAGGGTACGCGTTAGGGTTAGGGTAGTTATTAAACCTATCCCACTCTCTAGATACCCCTTAGCACATAAAGGAATATTATTTGGGGGCCCAGCCATGGAGAAGAGTTTAGACACTAGGATAAGATAAGGAACACACCCATTATAAAGAAATCACATTAGGATTCTCTTGTTAAGCTGTTCCTTAAAACACTACTGCTTAGGAAATCAATTGGAGGCGGAAGCAGTCAAGGGTAGCCTAGGGTTAGGGTTAGGCTTAGGGTTAGGGTTAGGGTACGGCATAAGGTACGGTTTCGGGGAGGGGTGCGTGTACGGCCTAGGGTATGAGTTAGGGTTAGGGTTAGGGTTAGTATTAGGGTTAGGGCTCGGTTTAGGGTACGGGTTAGGATTAGGGTACGTGTTAGGGTTAGGGTAGGGGTTAGGGTTAGGGTACGCGTTAGGGTTAGGGTAGTTATTAAACCTATCCCACTCTCTAGATACCCCTTAGCTCGTAAGGGAATATTATTTGGGCGTGCAGCCATGGAGAAGAGTTTAGACACTAGTATAAGATAAGGAACACACCCATTATAAAGAAATCACATTAGGATTCTCTTTTTAAGCTGTTCCTTTAAACACTAGTGCTTAGGAAATCTATTGGAGGCAGAAGCAGTCAAGGGTAGCCTAAGGTTAGGGTTAGGCTTAGGGTTAGGGTTAGGGTACGGCTTAGGGTACGGGTTCGGGGAGGGGTTCGGGTACGGCGTAGGGTATGGGTTAGGGTTAGGGTTAGGGTTAGTGTTAGGGTTAGGGCTCGGTTTAGGGTACGGGTTAGGATTAGGGTACGTGTTAGGGTTAGGGTAGGGGTTAGGGTTAGGGTTACGCGTTAGGGTTAGGGTAGTTAGTAAACCTATCCCACTCTCTAGATACCCCTTAGCACGTAAAGGAATATTATTTGGGGGTCCAGCCATGGAGAAGAGTTTAGACACTAGGATAAGATAAGGAACACACCCATTATAAAGAAATCACATTAGGATTCTCTTTTTAAGCTGTTCCTTAAAACACTAGTGCTTAGGAAATCTATTGGAGGCAGAAGCAGTCAAGGGTAGCCTAGGGTTAGGGTTAGGCTTAGGGTTAGGCTTAGGGTACGGCTTAGGGTACGGGTTCGGGGAGGGGTGCGGGTATGCCGTAGGGTATGGGTTAGGGTTAGGGTTAGGGTTAGTGTTAGGGTTAGGGCTCGGTTTAGGGTACGGGTTAGGATTAGGGTACGTGTTAGGGTTAGGGTAGGGGTTAGGGTTAGGGTACGCGTTAGGGTTAGGGTAGTTATTAAACCTATCCCACTCTCTAGATACCCCTTAGCACGTAAAGGAATATTATTTGAGGGTCCAGGCATGGAGAAGAGTTTAGACACTAGGATAAGATAAGGAACACACCCATTATAAAGAAATCACATTAGGATTCTCTTTTTAAGCTGTTCCTTAAAACACTACTGCTTAGGAAATCAATTGGAGGCAGAAGCAGTCAAGGCTAGCCTAGGGTTAGGGTTAGGCTTAGGGTTAGGCTTAGGGTACGGCTTAGGGTACCGGTTCGGGGAGGGGTTCGGGTACAGCGTAGGGTATGGGTTAGGGTTAGGGTTAGGGTTAGTGTTAAGGTTAGGGCTCGGTTTAGGGTACGGGTTAGGATTAGGGTACGTGTTAGGGTTAGGGTAGGGGTTAGGGTTAGGGTACGCGTTAGGGTTAGGGTAGTTAGTAAACCTATCCCACTCTCTAGATACCCCTTAGCACGTAAAGGAATATTATTTGGGGGTCCAGCCATGGAGAAGAGTTTAGACACTAGGATAAATAAGGAACACACCCATTATAAAGAAATCACATTAGGATTCTCTTTTTAAGCTGTTCCTTAAAACACTAGTGCTTAGGAAATATATTGGAGGCAGAAGCAGTCAAGGGTAGCCTAGGGTTAGGGTTAGGCTTAGGGTTAGGCTTAGGGTACGGCTTAGGGTACGGGTTCGGGGAGGGGTGCGGCTACGGCGTAGGGTATGGGTTAGGGTTAGGGTTAGGGTTAGTGTTAGGGTTAGGGCTCGGTTTAGGGTACGGATTAGGATTAGGGTACGTGTAAGGGTTAGGGTAGGGGTTAGGGTTAGGGTACGCGTTAGGGTTAGGGTAGTTATTAAACCTATCCCACTCTCTAGATACCCCTTAGCACGTAAGGGAATATTATTTGGGGGTGCAGCCATGGAGAAGAGTTTAGACAATAGGATAAGATAAGGAACACACCCATTATAAAGAAATCACATTAGGATTCTCTTTTTAAGCTGTTCCTTAAAACACTAGTGCTTAGGAAATCTATTGGAGGCAGAAGCAGTCAAGGGTAGCCTAGGGTTAGGGTTAGGCTTAAGGTTAGGCTTAGGGTACGGCTTAGGGTACGGGTTCGGGGAGGGGTTCGGGTACAGCGTAGGGTATGGGTTAGGGTTAGGGTTAGGGTTAGTGTTAGGGTTAGGGCTCGGTTTAGGGTACGGGTTCGGATTAGTGTACGTGTTAGGGTTAGGGTAGGGGTTAGGGTTAGGGTAGTTAGTAAACCTATTCCACTCTCTAGATACCCCTTAGCACGTAAAGGAATATTATTTGGGGGTTCAGCCATGGAGAAGAGTTTAGACACTAGGATAAGATAAGGAACACACCCATTATAAAGAAATCACATTAGGATTCTCTTTTTAAGCTGTTCCTTAAAACACTAGTGCTTAGGAAATCTATTGGAGGCAGAAGCAGTCAAGGGTAGCCTAGGGTTAGGGTTAGGCTTAGGGTTAGGCTTAGGGTACGGCTTAGGGTACGGGTTCGGGGAGGGGTGCGGCTACGGCGGAGGTTATGGGTTAGGGTTAGGGTTAGGGTTAGTGTTAGGTTTAGGGCTCGGTTTTGGGTACGGGTTAGGATTAGGGTACGTGTTAGGGTTAGGGTAGGGGTTAGGGTTAGGGTACGCGTTAGGTTTAGGGTTGTTATTAAACCTATCCCACTCTCTAGATACCCCTTAGCACGTAAAGGAATGTTATTTGGGGGCCCAGCCAGGGAGAAGAGTTTAGACACTAGGATAAGGTAAGGAACACACCCATTATAAAGAAATCACATTAGGATTCTCTTTTTAAGCTGTTCCTTAAAACACTACTGCTTAGGAAATCTATTGGAGGCAGAAGCAGTCAAGGGTAGCCTAGGGTTAGGGTTAGGCTTAGGGTTAGGCTTAGGGTACGGTTTAGGGTACGGGTTCGGGGAGGGGTTCGGGTACGGCGTAGGGTATGGGTTAGGGTTAGTGTTAGGGTTAGTGTTAGGGTTAGGGCTCGGTTTAGGGTAAGGGTTAGGATTAGGGTACGTGTTAGGGTTAGGGTAGGGGTTAGGGTTAGGGTACGCGTTAGGGTTAGGGTAGTTATTAAACCTATCCCACTCTCTAGATACCCCTTAGCACGTAAGGGAATATTATTTGGGGGTGCAGCCATGGAGAAGAGTTTAGACACTAGGATAAGATAAGGAACACACCCATTATAAAGAAATCACATTAGGATTCTCTTTTTAAGCTGTTCCTTAAAACACTAGTGCTTAGGAAATCTATTGGAGGCAGAAGCAGTCAAGGGTAGCCTAGGGTTAGGGTTAGGCTTAGGGTTAGGCTTAGGGTACGGCTTAGGGTACGGGTTCGGGGAGGGGTGCGGCTACGGCGGAGGGTATGGGTTAGGGTTAGGGTTAGGGTTAGTGTTAGGTTTAGGGCTCGGTTTAGGGTAACGGTTAGGATTAGGGTACGTGTTAGGGTTAGGGTAGGGGTTAGGGTTAGGGTACGCGTTAGGGTTAGGGTTGTTATTAAACCTATCCCACTCTCTAGATACCCCTTAGCACGTAAAGGAATGTTATTTGGGGGCCCAGCCAGGGAGAAGAGTTTAGACACTAGGATAAGATAAGGAACACACCCATTATAAAGAAATCACATTAGGATTCTCTTTTTAAGCTGTTCCTTAAAACACTACTGCTTAGGAAATCTATTGGAGGCAGAAGCAGTCAAGGGTAGCCTAGGGTTAGGGTTAGGCTTAGGGTTAGGCTTAGGGTACGGTTTAGGGTACGGGTTCGGGGAGGGGTTCGGGTACGGCGTAGGGTATGGGTTAGGGTTAGGTTTAGGGTTAGTGTTAGGGTTAGGGCTCGGTTTAGGGTACGGGTTAGGATTAGGGTACGTGTTAGGGTTAGGGTAGGGGTTAGGGTTAGGGTACGCGTTAGGGTTAGGGTATTTAGTAAACCTATCCCACTCTCTAGATACCCCTTAGCACGTAAAGGAATATTATTTGGGGGTCCAGCCATGGAGAAGAGATTAGACATTAGCATAAGATAAGGAACACACCCATTATAAAGAAATCACATTAGGATTCTCTTTTTAAGCTGTTCCTTAAAACACTAGTGCTTAGGAAATCTATTGGAGGCAGAAGCAGTCAAGGGTAGCCTAGGTTTAGGGTTAGGCTTAGGGTTAGGGTTAGGGTACGGCTTAGGGTACGGATTCGGGGAGGGGTGCGGGTACGGCGTAGGGTATGGGTTAGGGTTAGGGTTAGGGTTAGTGTTAGGGTTCGGGCTCGGTTTAGGGTACGGGTTAGGATTAGGGTACGTGTTAGGGTTAGGGTAGGGGTTAGGGTTAGGGTACGCGTTAGGGTTAGGGTAGTTATTAAACCTATCCCACTCTCTAGATACCCCTTAGCACGTAAAGGAATATTATTTGGGGGTCCAGCCATGGAGAAGAGTTTAGACACTAGGATAAGATAAGGAACACACCCATTATAAAGAAATCACATTAGGATTCTCTTTTTAAGCTGTTCCTTAAAACACTAGTGCTTAGGAAATCTATTGGAGGCAGAGGCAGTCAAGGGTAGCCTAGGGTTAGGGTTAGGCTTAGGGTTAGGGTTAGGGTACGGCTTAGGGTACGGGTTCGGGGAGGGGTGCGGGTACGGCATAGGGTATGGGTTAGGGTTAGGGTTAGGGTTAGTGTTAGGGTTAGGGCTCGGTTTAGGGTACAGGTTAGGATTAGGGTACGTGTTAGGGTTAGGGAAGGGGTTAGGGTTAGGGTACGCTTTAGTGTTAGGGTAGATATTAAACCTATCCCACTCTCTAGATACCCCTTAGCACGTAAAGGAATATTATTTGGGGGTCCAGCCATGGAGAAGAGTTTAGACACTAGGATAAGATAAGGAACACACCCATTATAAAGAAATCACATTAGGATTCTCTTTTTAAGCTGTTCCTTAAGACACTAGTGCTTAGGAAATCTATTGGAGGCAGAAGCAGTCAAGGGTAGCCTAGGTTTAGGGTTAGGCTTAGGGTTAGGGTTAGGGTACGGCTTAGGGTACGGGTTCGGGGAGGGGTGCGGGTACGGCGTAGGGTATGGGTTAGGGTTAGTGTTAGGGTTCGGTCTCGGTTTAGGGTACGGGTTAGGATTAGGGTACGTGTTAGGGTTAGGGTAGGGGTTAGGGTTAGGGTACGCGTTAGGGTTAGGGTAGTTATTAAACCTATCCCACTCTCTAGATACCCCTTAGCACGTAAAGGAATATTATTTGGGGGTCCAGCCATGGAGAAGAGTTTAGACACTAGGATAAGATAAGGAACACACCCATTATAAAGAAATCACATTAGGATTCTCTTTTTAAGCTGTTCCTTAAAACACTAGTGCTTAGGAAATCTATTGGAGGCAGAAGCAGTCAAGGGTAGCCTAGGTTTAGGGTTAGGCTTAGGGTTAGGGTTAGGGTACGGCTTAGGGTACGGGTTCGGGGAGGGGTGCGGGTACGGCGTAGGGTATGGGTTAGGGTTAGGGTTAGGGTTAGGGTTAGGGCTCGGTTTAGGGTAAGGGTTAGGAATAGGGTACGTGTTAGGGTTAGGGTAGGGGTTAGGGTTAGGGTACGCGTTAGGGTTAGGGTAGTTATTAAACCTATCCCACTCTCTAGACACTCCTTAGCACGTAAAGGAATATTATTTGGGGGTTCAGCCATGGAGAAGAGTTTAGACACTGGGATAAGATAAGGAACACACCCATTATAAAGAAATCACTTTAGGATTCTCTTTTTAAGCTGTTCCTTAAAACACTAGTGCTTAGGAAATCTATTGGAGGCAGAAGCAGTCAAGGGTAGCCTAGGGTTAGGGTTAGGCTTAGGGTTAGTCTTAGGGTACGGCTTAGTTTACGGGTTCGGGGAGGGGTTCGGGTACGGCGTAGGGTATGGGTTAGGGATAGGGGTAGGGTTAGTGTTAGGGTTAGGGCTCGGTTTAGGGTACGGGTTAGGATTAGGGTACGTGTTAGGGTTAGGGAAGGGGTTAGGGTTAGGGTACGCGTTAGGGTTAGGGTAGATATTAAACCTATCCCACTGTCTAATTACCCCTTAGCACGTAAAGGAATATTATTTGGGGGTCCAGCCATGGAGAAGAGTTTAGACACTAGGATAAGATAAGGAACACACCCATTATAAAGAAATCACATTAGGATTCTCTTTTTAAGCTGTTCCTTAAGACACTAGTGCTTAGCAAATCTATTGGAGGCAGAAGCAGTCAAGGGTAGCCTAGGGTTAGGGTTAGGCTTAGGCTTAGGCTTAGGGTACGGCTTAGGGTACGGGATCGGGGAAGGGTTCGTGTACGGAGTAGGGTATGGGTTAGGGTTACGGTTAGGGTTAGTGTTAGGGTTAGGGCTCGGTTTAGGTTACGGGTTAGGATTAGGATACGTGTTAGGGTTAGGGTACGGGTTAGGGTTAGGGTACGCGTTAGGGTTAGGGTAGTTATTAAACCTATCACATTCTCTAGATACCCCTTAGCACGTAAAGGAATATTATTTGGGGGTCCAGCCATGGAGAAGAGTTTAGACACTGGGATAAGATAAGGAACACACCCATTACAAAGAAATCACATTAGGATTCTCTTTTTAAGCTGTTCCTTAAAACACTAGTGCTTAGGAAATCTATTGGAGGCAGAAGCAGTCAAGGGTAGCCTAGGGTTAGGGTTAGGCTTAGGGTTAGGCTTAGGGTACGGCTTAGTTTACGGGTTCGGGGAGGGGTGTGGGTACGGCGTAGGGTATGGGTTAGGGTTAGGGTTAGGGTTAGTGTTAGGGTTCGGGCTCGGTTTAGGGTACGGGTTAGGATTAGGGTACGTGTTAGGGTTAGGGTAGGGGTTAGGGTTAGGGTACGCGTTAGGGTTAGGGTAGTTATTAAACCTATCCCACTCTCTAGATACCCCTTAGCACGTAAAGGAATATTATTTGGGGGTCCAGCCATGGAGAAGAGTTTAGAAACTAGGATAAGATAAGGAACACACCCATTATAAAGAAATCACATTAGGATTCTCTTTTTAAGCTGTTCCTTAAAACACTAGTGCTTAGGAAATCTATTGGAGGCAGAAGCATTCAAGGGTAGCCTAGGGTTAGGGTTAGGCTTACGGTTAGGCTTAGGGTACGGCTTAGGGTACGGGATCGGGGAGGGGTTCGTGTACGGAGTAGGGTATGGGTTAGGGTTACGGTTAGGGTTAGTGTTAGGGTTAGGGCTCAGTTTAGGGTACGGGATAGGATTAGGATACGTGTTAGGGTTAGGGTAGGGGTTAGGGTTAGGGTATGCGTTAGGGTTAGGGTAGTTATTAAACCTATCCCAGTCTCTAGATACCCCTTAGCACGTAAAGGAATATTATATGGGGGTCCAGCCATGGAGAAGAGTTTAGACACTAGGATAAGATAAGGAACACACCCATTATAAAGAAATCACATTAGGATTCTCTTTTTAAGCTGTTCCTTAAGACACTAGTGCTTAGGAAATCTATTGGAGGCAGAAGCAGTCAAGGGTAGCCTAGGGTTAGGGTTAGGCTTAGGGTTAGGCTTAGGGTACGGCTTAGGGTACGGGTTCGGGGAGGGGTGCGGGTACGGCGTAGGGTATGGGTTAGGGTTAGGGTTAGGGTTAGTGTTAGGGTTCGGGCTCGGTTTAGGGTACGGGTTAGGATTAGGGTACGTGTTAGGGTTAGGGTAGGGGTTAGGGTTAGGGTACGCGTTAGGGTTAGGGTAGTTATTAAACCTATCCCAGTCTCTAGATACCCCTTAGCACGTAAAGGAATATTATTTGGGGGTCCAGCCATGGAGAAGAGATTAGACACTAGCATAAGATAAGGAACACACCCATTATAAAGAAATCACATTAGGATTCTCTTTTTAAGCTGTTCCTTAAGACACTAGTGCTTAGCAAATCTATTGGAGGCAGAAGCAGTCAAGGGTAGCCTAGGGTTAGGGTTAGGCTTAGGCTTAGGCTTAGAGTACGGCTTAGTTTACGGGTTCGGGGAGGGGTGTGGGTACGGCGTAGGGTATGGGTTAGGGTTAGGGTTAGGGTTAGTGTTAGGGTTCGGGCTCGGTTTAGGGTACGGGTTAGGATTAGGGTACGTGTTAGGGTTAGGGTAGGGGTTAGGGTTAGGGTACGCGTTAGGGTTAGGGTAGTTATTAAACCTATCCCACTCTCTAGATACCCCTTAGCACGTAAAGGAATATTATTTGGGGGTCCAGCCATGGAGAAGAGTTTAGAAACTAGGATAAGATAAGGAACACACCCATTATAATGAAATCACATTAGGATTCTCTTTTTAAGCTGTTCCTTAAAACACTAGTGCTTAGGAAATCTATTGGAGGCAGAAGCATTCAAGGGTAGCCTAGGGTTAGGGTTAGGCTTACGGTTAGGCTTAGGGTACGGCTTAGGGTACGGGATCGGGGAGTGGTTCGTGTACGGAGTAGGGTATGGGTTAGGGTTACGGTTAGGGTTAGTGTTAGGGTTAGGGCTCAGTTTAGGGTACGGGTTAGGATTAGGATACGTGTTAGGGTTAGGGTAGGGGTTAGGGTTAGGGTATGCGTTAGGGTTAGGGTAGTTATTAAACCTATCCCAGTCTCTAGATACCCCTTAGCACGTAAAGGAATATTATATGGGGGTCCAGCCATGGAGAAGAGTTTAGACACTGGGATAAGATAAGGAACACACCCATTATAAAGAAATCACATTAGGATTCTCTTTTTAAGCTGTTCCTTAAAACACTACTGCTTAGGAAATCAATTGGAGGCAGAAGCAGTCAAGGCTAGCCTAGTGTTAGGGTTAGGCTTAGGGTTAGGCTTAGGGTACGGCTTAGGGTACGGGTTCGGGGAGGGGTTCGGGTACAGCGTAGGGTATGGGTTAGGGTACGGGTTAGGGTTAGTGTTAAGGTTAGGGCTCGGTTTAGGGTACGGGTTAGGATTAGGGTACGTGTTAGGGTTAGGGTAGGGGTTAGGGTTAGGGTACGCATTAGGTTTAGGGTAGTTAGTAAACCTATTCCACTTTCTAGATACCCCTTAGCACGTAAAGGAATATTATTTGGGGGTTCAGCCATGGAGAAGAGTTTAGACACTAGGATAAGATAAGGAACACACCCATTATAAAGAAATCACATTCGGATTCTCTTTTTAAGCTGTTCCTTAAAACACTAGTGCTTAGGAAATCAATTGGAGGCAGAAGCAGTCAAGGGTAGCCTAGGTTTAGGGTTAGGCTTAAGGTTAGGGTTAGGGTACGGCTTAGGGTACGGGTTCGGGGAGGGGTTCGGGTACGGCGTAGGGTATGGGTTAGGTTTAGGGTTAGGGTTAGTGTTAGGGTTAGGGCTCGGTTTAGGGTACGGGTTAGGATTAGGGTACGTGTTAGGGTTAGGGTAGGGGTTAGGGTTAGGGTACGCGTTAGGGTTAGGGTAGTTAGTAAACCTATCCCACTCTCTAGATACCCCTTAGCACGTAAAGGAATATTATTTGGGGGCCCAGCCATGGAGAAGAGTTTAGACACTAGGATAAGATAAGGAACACACCCATTATAAAGAAATCACATTAGGATTCTCTTTTTAAGCTGTTCCTTAAAACACTACTGCTTAGGAAATCAATTGGAGGCAGAAGCAGTCAAGGGTAGCCTAGGTTTAGGGTTAGGCTTAGGGTTAGGGTTAGGGTACGGCTTAGGGTACGGGTTCTTGGACGGGTGCGGGTACGGCGTAGGGTATGAGTTAGGGTTAGGGTTAGGGTTAGTGTTAGGGTTAGGGCTCGGTTTAGGGTACGGTTTAGGATTAGGGTACGTGTAAGGGTTAGGGTAGGGGTTAGGGTTAGGGTACACGTTAGGGTTAGGGTAGTTATTAAACCTATCCCACTCTCTAGATACTCCTTAGCACGTAAGGGAATATTATTTGGGGGTGCAGCCATGGAGAAGAGTTTAGACACTAGGATAAGATAAGGAACACACCCATTATAAAGAAATCACATTAGGATTCTCTTTTTAAGCTGTTCCTTAAAACACTACTGCTTAGGAAATCTATTGGAGGCAGAAGCAGTAAAGGGTAGCCTAGGGTGAGGGTTAGGCTTAGGGCTACGCGTAGGGTACGGCTTAGGGTACGGGTTCGGGGAGGGTTTCGGGTACAGCGTAGGGTATGGGTTAGGGTTAGGGTTAGTGTTAGGGTTAGGGCTCGGTTTAGGGTACGGGTTAGGATTAGGGTACGTGTTAGGGTTAGGGTAGGAGTTAGGGTTAGGGTACGCGTTAAGGTTAGGGTAGTTAGTAAACCTATTCCACTCTCTAGATACCCCTTAGCACGTAAAGGAATATTATTTGGGGGTTCAGCCATGGAGAAGAGTTTAGACACTAGGATAAGATAAGGAACACACCCATTATAAAGAAATCACATTAGGATTCTCTTTTTAAGCTGTTCCTTAAAACACTAGTGCTTAGGAAATCTATTGGAGGCAGAAGCAGTCAAGGGTAGCCTAGGGTTAGGGTTAGGCTTAGGGTTAGGCTTAGGGTACGGCTTAGGGTACGGGTTCGGGGAGGGGTGCGGGTACGGCGGAGGGTATGGGTTAGGGTTAGGGTTAGGGTTAGTGTTAGGTTTAGGGCTCGGTTTAGGGTACGGGTTAGGATTAGGGGACGTGTTAGGGTTAGGGTAGGGGTTGGGGTTAGGGTACGCGTTAGGGTTAGGGTAGTTATTAAACCTATCCCACTCTCTAGATACCCCTTAGCACGTAAAGGAATATTATTTGGGGGTCCAGCCATGGAGAAGAGTTTAGACACTAGGATAAGATAAGGAACACACCCATTTTAAAGAAATCACATTAGGATTCTCTTGTTAAGGTGTTCCTTAAAACACTACTGCTTAGGAAATCAATTGGAGGCGGAAGCAGTCAAGGGTAGCCTAGGGTTAGGGTTAGGCTTAGGGTTAGGGTTAGGGTACGGCTTAGGGTACGGTTTCGGGGAGGGGTGCGGGTACGGCCTAGGGTATGAGTTAGGGTTAGGGTTAGGGTTAGTATTAGGGTTAGGGCTCGGTTTAGGGTACGGGTGAGGATTAGGGTACGTGTTAGGGTTAGGGTAGGGGTTAGGGTTAGGGTACGCGTTAGGGTTAGGGTAGTTATTAAACCTATCCCACTCTCTAGATACCCCTTAGCTCGTAAGGGAATATTATTTGGGGGTGCAGCCATGGAGAAGAGTTTGGACACTAGTATAAGATAAGGAACACACCCATTATAAAGAAATCACATTAGGATTCTCTTTTTAAGCGGTTCCTTTAAACACTAGTGCTTAGGAAATCTATTGGAGGCAGAAGCAGTCAAGGGTAGCCTAAGGTTAGGGTTAGGCTTAGGGTACGGCTTAGGGTACGGGTTCGGGGAGCGGTGCGGGTATGGCGTAGGGTATGGGTTAGGGTTAGGGTTAGGGTTAGTGTTAGGGTTAGGGCTCGGTTTAGGGTACTGGTTAGGATTAGGGTACGTGTTAGGGTTAGGGTAGGGGTTAGGATTAGGGTACACATTAGGGTTAGGGTAGTTATTAAACCTATCCCACTCTCTAGATACCCCTTAGCATGTAAAGGAATATTATTTGGGGGTTCAGCCATGGAGAAGAGTTTAGACACTAGGATAAAATAAGGAACACACCCATTATAAAGAAATCACATTAGGATTCTCTTTTTAAGCTGTTCCTTAAAACACTAGTGCTTAGGAAATCTATTGGAGGCAGAAGCAGTCAAGGGTAGCCTAGGGTTAGGGTTAGGCTTAGGGTTAGGGTTAGGGTACGGCTTAGGGTACGGGTTCGGGGAGGGGTTCGGGTACGGCGTAGGGTATGGCTTAGGGTTAGGGTTAGGGTTAGTGTTAGGGTTAGGTCTCGGTTTAGGATACGGGTTAGGATTAGGGTACGTGTTAGGGTTAGGGTAGGAGTTAGGGTTAGGGTACACGTTAGGGTTAGGGTAGTTAGTAAACCTATCCCACTCTCTAGATACCCCTTAGCACGTAAAGGAATATTATTTGGGGGTTCAGCCATGGAGAAGAGTTTAGACACTAGGATAAGATAAGGAACACACCCATTATAAAGAAATCACATAAGGATTCTCTTTTTAAGCTGTTCCTTAAAACACTAGTGCTTAGGAAATCTATTGGAGGCAGAAGCAGTCAAGGGTAGCCTAGGGTTAGGGTTAGGCTTAGGGTTAGGCTTAGGGTACTGCTTAGGGTACGGTTTCGGGGAGGGGTGCGGGTACGGCGGAGGGTATGGGTTAGGGTTAGGGTTAGGGTTAGTGTTAGGTTTAGGGCTCGGTTTAGGGTACGGGTTAGGATTAGGGTACGTGTTAGGGTTAGGGTAGGGGTTGGGGTTAGGGTACGCGTTAGGGTTAGGGTAGTTATTAAACCTATCCCACTCTCTAGATACCCCTTAGCACATAAAGGAATATTATTTGGGGGCCCAGCCATGGAGAAGAGTTTAGACACTAGGATAAGATAAGGAACACACCCATTATAAAGAAATCACATTTGGATTCTCTTGTTAAGCTGTTCCTTAAAACACTACTGCTTAGGAAATCAATTGGAGGCGGAAGCAGTCAAGGGTAGCCTAGGGTTAGGGTTAGGCTTAGGGTTAGGGTTAGGGTACGGCATAAGGTACGGTTTCGGGGAGGGGTGCGTGTACGGCCTAGGGTATGAGTTAGGGTTAGGGTTAGGGTTAGTATTAGGGTTAGGGCTCGGTTTAGGGTACGGGTTAGGATTAGGGTACGTGTTAGGGTTAGGGTAGGGGTTAGGGTTAGGGTACGCGTTAGGGTTAGGGTAGTTATTAAACCTATCCCACTCTCTAGATACCCCTTAGCTCGTAAGGGAATATTATTTGGGCGTGCAGCCATGGAGAAGAGTTTAGACACTAGTATAAGATAAGGAACACACCCATTATAAAGAAATCACATTAGGATTCTCTTTTTAAGCTGTTCCTTTAAACACTAGTGCTTAGGAAATCTATTGGAGGCAGAAGCAGTCAAGGGTAGCCTAAGGTTAGGGTTAGGCTTAGGGTTAGGGTTAGGGTACGGCTTAGGGTACGGGTTCGGGGAGGGGTTCGGGTACGGCGTAGGGTATGGGTTAGGGTTAGGGTTAGGGTTAGTGTTAGGGTTAGGGCTCGGTTTAGGGTACGGTTTAGGATTAGGGTACGTGTTAGGGTTAGGGTAGGGGTTAGGGTTAGGGTTACGCGTTAGGGTTAGGGTAGTTAGTAAACCTATCCCACTCTCTAGATACCCCTTAGCACGTAAAGGAATATTATTTGAGGGTCCAGGCATGGAGAAGAGTTTAGACACTAGGATAAGATAAGGAACACACCCATTATAAAGAAATCACATTAGGATTCTCTTTTTAAGCTGTTCCTTAAAACACTACTGCTTAGGAAATCAATTGGAGGCAGAAGCAGTCAAGTCTAGCCTAGGGTTAGGGTTAGGCTTAGGGTTAGGCTTAGGGTACGGCTTAGGGTACCGGTTCGGGGAGGGGTTCGGGTACAGCGTAGGGTATGGGTTAGGGTTAGGGTTAGGGTTAGTGTTAAGGTTAGGGCTCGGTTTAGGGTACGGGTTAGGATTAGGGTACGTGTTAGGGTTAGGGTAGGGGTTAGGGTTAGGGTACGCGTTAGGGTTAGGGTAGTTAGTAAACCTATCCCACTCTCTAGATACCCCTTAGCACGTAAAGGAATATTATTTGGGGGTCCAGCCATGGAGAAGAGTTTAGACACTAGGATAAATAAGGAACACACCCATTATAAAGAAATCACATTAGGATTCTCTTTTTAAGCTGTTCCTTAAAACACTAGTGCTTAGGAAATATATTGGAGGCAGAAGCAGTCAAGGGTAGCCTAGGGTTAGGGTTAGGCTTAGGGTTAGGCTTAGGGTACGGCTTAGGGTACGGGTTCGGGGAGGGGTGCGGCTACGGCGTAGGGTATGGGTTAGGGTTAGGGTTAGGGTTAGTGTTAGGGTTAGGGCTCGGTTTAGGGTACGGATTAGGATTAGGGTACGTGTAAGGGTTAGGGTAGGGGTTAGGGTTAGGGTACGCGTTAGGGTTAGGGTAGTTATTAAACCTATCCCACTCTCTAGATACCCCTTAGCACGTAAGGGAATATTATTTGGGGGTGCAGCCATGGAGAAGAGTTTAGACAATAGGATAAGATAAGGAACACACCCATTATAAAGAAATCACATTAGGATTCTCTTTTTAAGCTGTTCCTTAAAACACTAGTGCTTAGGAAATCTATTGGAGGCAGAAGCAGTCAAGGGTAGCCTAGGGTTAGGGTTAGGCTTAAGGTTAGGCTTAGGGTACGGCTTAGGGTACGGGTTCGGGGAGGGGTTCGGGTACAGCGTAGGGTATGGGTTAGGGTTAGGGTTAGGGTTAGTGTTAGGGTTAGGGCTCGGTTTAGGGTACGGGTTCGGATTAGTGTACGTGTTAGGGTTAGGGTAGGGGTTAGGGTTAGGGTAGTTAGTAAACCTATTCCACTCTCTAGATACCCCTTAGCACGTAAAGGAATATTATTTGGGGGTTCAGCCATGGAGAAGAGTTTAGACACTAGGATAAGATAAGGAACACACCCATTATAAAGAAATCACATTAGGATTCTCTTTTTAAGCTGTTCCTTAAAACACTAGTGCTTAGGAAATCTATTGGAGGCAGAAGCAGTCAAGGGTAGCCTAGGGTTAGGGTTAGGCTTAGGGTTAGGCTTAGGGTACGGCTTAGGGTACGGGTTCGGGGAGGGGTGCGGCTACGGCGGAGGTTATGGGTTAGGGTTAGGGTTAGGGTTAGTGTTAGGTTTAGGGCTCGGTTTTGGGTACGGGTTAGGATTAGGGTACGTGTTAGGGTTAGGGTAGGGGTTAGGGTTAGGGTACGCGTTAGGTTTAGGGTTGTTATTAAACCTATCCCACTCTCTAGATACCCCTTAGCACGTAAAGGAATGTTATTTGGGGGCCCAGCCAGGGAGAAGAGTTTAGACACTAGGATAAGATAAGGAACACACCCATTATAAAGAAATCACATTAGGATTCTCTTTTTAAGCTGTTCCTTAAAACACTACTGCTTAGGAAATCTATTGGAGGCAGAAGCAGTCAAGGGTAGCCTAGGGTTAGGGTTAGGCTTAGGGTTAGGCTTAGGGTACGGTTTAGGGTACGGGTTCGGGGAGGGGTTCGGGTACGGCGTAGGGTATGGGTTAGGGTTAGTGTTAGGGTTAGTGTTAGGGTTAGGGCTCGGTTTAGGGTACGGGTTAGGATTAGGGTACGTGTAAGGGTTAGGGTAGGGGTTAGGGTTAGGGTACGCGTTAGGGTTAGGGTAGTTATTAAACCTATCCCACTCTCTAGATACCCCTTAGCACGTAAGGGAATATTATTTGGGGGTGCAGCCATGGAGAAGAGTTTAGACACTAGGATAAGATAAGGAACGCACCCATTATAAAGAAATCACATTAGGATTCTCTTTTTAAGCTGTTCCTTAAAACACTAGTGCTTAGGAAATCTATTGGAGGCAGAAGCAGTCAAGGGTAGCCTAGGGTTAGGGTTAGGCTTAGGGTTAGGCTTAGGGTACGGCTTAGGGTACGGGTTCGGGGAGGGGTGCGGCTACGGCGGAGGGTATGGGTTAGGGTTAGGGTTAGGGTTAGTGTTAGGTTTAGGGCTCGGTTTAGGGTAACGGTTAGGATTAGGGTACGTGTTAGGGTTAGGGTAGGGGTTAGGGTTAGGGTACGCTTTAGGGTTAGGGTTGTTATTAAACCTATCCCACTCTCTAGATACCCCTTAGCACGTAAAGGAATGTTATTTGGGGGCCCAGCCAGGGAGAAGAGTTTAGACACTAGGATAAGATAAGGAACACACCCATTATAAAGAAATCACATTAGGATTCTCTTTTTAAGCTGTTCCTTAAAACACTACTGCTTAGGAAATCTATTGGAGGCAGAAGCAGTCAAGGGTAGCCTAGGGTTAGGGTTAGGCTTAGGGTTAGGCTTAGGGTACGGTTTAGGGTACGGGTTCGGGGAGGGGTTCGGGTACGGCGTAGGGTATGGGTTAGGGTTAGGTTTAGGGTTAGTGTTAGGGTTAGGGCTCGGTTTAGGGTACGGGTTAGGATTAGGGTACGTGTTAGGGTTAGGGTAGGGGTTAGGGTTAGGGTACGCGTTAGGGTTAGGGTATTTAGTAAACCTATCCCACTCTCTAGATACCCCTTAGCACGTAAAGGAATATTATTTGGGGGTCCAGCCATGGAGAAGAGTTTAGACACTAGGATAAGATAAGGAACACACCCATTATAAAGAAATCACATTAGGATTCTCTTTTTAAGCTGTTCCTTAAAACACTAGTGCTTAGGAAATCTATTGGAGGCAGAAGCAGTCAAGGGTAGCCTAGGGTTAGGGTTAGGCTTAGGGGTAGGCTTAGGGTACGGCTTAGGGTACGGGTTCGGGGAGGGGTGCGGGTATGGCGTAGGGTATGGGTTAGGGTTAGGGTTAGGGTTAGTGTTAGGGTTAGGGCTCGGTTTAGGGTACGGGTTAGGATTAGGGTACGTGTTAGGGTTAGGGTAGGGGTTAGGGTTAGGGTACGCGTTAGGGTTAGGGTAGTTATTAAACCTATCCCACTCTCTAGATACCCCTTAGCACGTAAAGGAATGTTATTTGAGGGTCCAGGCATGGAGAAGAGTTTAGACACTAGGATAAGATAAGGAACACACCCATTATAAAGAAATCACATTAGGATTCTCTTTTTAAGCTGTTCCTTAAAACACTAGTGCTTAGGAAATCTATTGGAGGCAGAAGCAGTCAAGGGTAGCCTAGGGTTAGGGTTAGGCTTAGGGTTAGGCTTAGGGTACGGCTTAGGGTACGGGTTCGGGGAGGGGTGCGTGTACGGCGGAGGGTATGGGTTAGGGTTAGGGTTAGGGTTAGTGTTAGGTTTAGGGCTCGGTTTAGGGTACGGGTTAGGATTAGGGTACGTGTTAGGGTTAGGGTAGGGGTTGGGGTTAGGGTACGCGTTAGGGTTAGGGTAGTTATTAAACCTATCCCACTCTCTAGATACCCCTTAGCACGTAAAGGAATATTATTTGGGGGGCCAGCCATGGAGAAGAGTTTAGACACTAGGATAAGATAAGGAACACACCCATTATAAAGAAATCACATTAGGATTCTCTTGTTAAGGTGTTCCTTAAAACACTACTGCTTAGGAAATCAATTGGAGGCGGAAGCAGTCAAGGGTAGCCTAGGGTTAGGGTTAGGCTTAGGGTTAGGGTTAGGGTACGGCTTAGGGTACGGTTTCGGGGAGGGGTGCGGGTACGGCCTAGGGTATGAGTTAGGGTTAGGGTTAGGGTTAGTATTAGGGTTAGGGCTCGGTTTAGGGTACGGGTGAGGATTAGGGTACGTGTTAGGGTTAGGGTAGGGGTTAGGGTTAGGGTACGCGTTAGGGTTAGGGTAGTTATTAAACCTATCCCACTCTCTAGATACCCCTTAGCTCGTAAGGGAATATTATTTGGGGGTGCAGCCATGGAGAAGAGTTTAGACACTAGTATAAGATAAGGAACACAACCATTATAAAGAAATCACATTAGGATTCTCTTTTTAAGCGGTTCCTTTAAACACTAGTGCTTAGGAAATCTATTGGAGGCAGAAGCAGTCAAGGGTAGCCTAGGGTTAGGGTTAGGCTTAGGGTTAGGCTTAGGGTACGGCTTAGGGTACGGGTTCGGGGAGGGGTTCGGGTACAGCGTAGGGTATGGGTTAGGGTTAGGGTTAGGGTTAGTGTTAGGGTTAGGGCTCGGTTTAGGGTACGGGTTCGGATTAGTGTACGTGTTAGGGTTAGGGTAGGGGTTAGGGTTAGGGTAGTTAGTAAACCTATTCCACTCTCTAGATACCCCTTAGCACGTAAAGGAATATTATTTGGGGGTTCAGCCATGGAGAAGAGTTTAGACACTAGGATAAGATAAGGAACACACCCATTATAAAGAAATCACATTAGGATTCTCTTTTTAAGCTGTTCCTTAAAACACTAGTGCTTAGGAAATCTATTGGAGGCAGAAGCAGTCAAGGGTAGCCTAGGGTTAGGGTTAGGCTTAGGGTTAGGCTTAGGGTACGGCTTAGGGTACGGGTTCGGGGAGGGGTGCGGCTACGGCGGAGGGTATGGGTTAGGGTTAGGGTTAGGGTTAGTGTTAGGTTTAGGGCTCGGTTTTGGGTACGGGATAGGGTTAGGGTACGTGTTAGGGTTAGGGTAGGGGTTAGGGTTAGGGTATGCGTTAGGGTTAGGGTAGTTATTAAACCTATCCCACTCTCTAGATACCCCTTAGCACGTAAAGGAATGTTATTTGGGGGCCCAGCCAGGGAGAAGAGTTTAGACACTAGGATAAGATAAGGAACACACCCATTATAAAGAAATCACATTAGGATTCTCTTTTTAAGCTGTTCCTTAAAACACTACTGCTTAGGAAATCTATTGGAGGCAGAAGCAGTCAAGGGTAGCCTAGGGTTAGGGTTAGGCTTAGGGTTAGGCTTAGGGTACGGTTTAGGGTACGGGTTCGGGGAGGGGTTCGGGTACGGCGTAGGGTATGGGTTAGGGTTAGTGTTAGGGTTAGTGTTAGGTTTAGGGCTCGGTTTAGGGTACGGGTTAGGATTAGGGTACGTGTAAGGGTTAGGGTAGGGGTTAGGGTTAGGGTACGCGTTAGGGTTAGGGTAGTTATTAAACCTATCCCACTCTCTAGATACCCCTTAGCACGTAAGGGAATATTATTTGGGGGTGCAGCCATGGAGAAGAGTTTAGACACTAGGATAAGATAAGGAACACACCCATTATAAAGAAATCACATTAGGATTCTCTTTTTAAGCTGTTCCTTAAAACACTAGTGCTTAGGAAATCTATTGGAGGCAGAAGCAGTCAAGGGTAGCCTAGGGTTAGGGTTAGGCTTAGGGTTAGGCTTAGGGTACGGCTTAGGGTACGGGTTCGGGGAGGGGTGCGGCTACGGCGTAGGGTATGGGTTAGGGTTAGGATTAGGGTTAGTGTTAGGTTTAGGGCTCGGTTTAGGGTAAGGGTTAGGATTAGGGTACGTGTTAGGGTTAGGGTAGGGGTTAGGGTTAGGGTACGCGTTAGGGTTAGGGTTGTTATTAAACCTATCCCACTCTCTAGATACCCCTTAGCACGTAAAGGAATGTTATTTGGGGGCCCAGCCAGGGAGAAGAGTTTAGACACTAGGAGAAGATAAGGAACACACCCATTATAAAGAAATCACATTAGGATTCTCTTTTTAAGCTGTTCCTTAAAACACTACTGCTTAGGAAATCTATTGGAGGCAGAAGCAGTCAAGGGTAGCCTAGGGTTAGGGTTAGGCTTAGGGTTAGGCTTAGGGTACGGTTTAGGGTACGGGTTCGGGGAGGGGTTCGGGTACGGCGTAGGGTATGGGTTAGGGTTAGTGTTAGGGTTAGTGTTAGGGTTAGGGCTCGGTTTAGGGTACGGGTTAGGATTAGGGTACGTGTTAGGGTTAGGGTAGGGGTTAGGGTTAGGGTACGCGTTAGGGTTAGGGTAGTTAGTAAACCTATCCCACTCTCTAGATACCCCTTAGCACGTAAAGGAATATTATTTGGGGGTCCAGCCATGGAGAAGAGTTTAGACACTAGGATAAGATAAGGAACACACCCATTATAAAGAAATCACATTAGGATTCTCTTTTTAAGCTGTTCCTTAAAACACTAGTGCTTAGGAAATCTATTGGAGGCAGAAGCAGTCAAGGGTAGCCTAGGGTTAGGGTTAGGCTTAGGGTTAGGCTTAGGGTACGGCTTAGGGTACGGGTTCGGGGAGGGGTTCGGGTACAGCGTAGGGTATGGGTTAGGGTTAGGGTTAGGGTTAGCGTTAAGGTTAGGGCTCGGTTTAGGGTACGGGTTAGGATTAGGGTACGTGTTAGGGTTAGGGTAGGGGTTAGGGTTAGGGTATGCGTTAGGGTTAGAGTAGTTAGTAAACCTATCCCACTCTCTAGATACCCCTTAGCACGTAAAGGAATATTATTTGGGGGTTCAGCCATGGAGAAGAGTTTAGACACTAGGATAAGATAAGGAACACACCCATTAGAAAGAAATCACATTAGGATTCTCTTTTTAAGCTGTTCCTTAAAACACTAGTGCTTAGGAAATCTATTGGAGGCAGAAGCAGTCAAGGGTAGCCTAGGGTTAGGGTTAGGCTTAGGGGTAGGCTTAGGGTACGGCTTAGGGTACGGGTTCGGGGAGGGGTGCGGGTATGGCGTAGGGTATGGGTTAGGGTTAGGGTTAGGGTTAGTGTTAGGGTTAGGGCTCGGTTTAGGGTACGGGTTAGGATTAGGGTACGTGTTAGGGTTAGGGTAGGGGTTAGGGTTAGGGTACGCGTTAGGGTTAGGGTAGTTATTAAACCTATCCCACTCTCTAGATACCCCTTAGCACGTAAAGGAATGTTATTTGAGGGTCCAGGCATGGAGAAGAGTTTAGACACTAGGATAAGATAAGGAACACACCCATTATAAAGAAATCACATTAGGATTCTCTTTTTAAGCTGTTCCTTAAAACACTAGTGCTTAGGAAATCTATTGGAGGCAGAAGCAGTCAAGGGTAGCCTAGGGTTAGGGTTAGGCTTAGGGTTAGGCTTAGGGTACGGCTTAGGGTACGGGTTCGGGGAGGGGTGCGGGTACGGCGGAGGGTATGGGTTAGGGTTAGGGTTAGGGTTAGTGTTAGGTTTAGGGCTCGGTTTAGGGTACGGGTTAGGATTAGGGTACGTGTTAGGGTTAGGGTAGGGGTTGGGGTTAGGGTACGCGTTAGGGTTAGGGTAGTTATTAAACCTATTCCACTCTCTAGATACCCCTTAGCACGTAAAGGAATATTATTTGGGGGGCCAGCCATGGAGAAGAGTTTAGACACTAGGATAAGATAAGGAACACACCCATTATAAAGAAATCACATTAGGATTCTCTTGTTAAGGTGTTCCTTAAAACACTACTGCTTAGGAAATCAATTGGAGGCGGAAGCAGTCAAGGGTAGCCTAGGGTTAGGGTTAGGCTTAGGGTTAGGGTTAGGGTACGGCTTAGGGTACGGTTTCGGGGAGGGGTGCGGGTACGGCCTAGGGTATGAGTTAGGGTTAGGGTTAGGGTTAGTATTAGGGTTAGGGCTCGGTTTAGGGTACGGGTGAGGATTAGGGTACGTGTTAGGGTTAGGGTAGGGGTTAGGGTTAGGGTACGCGTTAGGGTTAGGGTAGTTATTAAACCTATCCCACTCTCTAGATACCCCTTAGCTCGTAAGGGAATATTATTTGGGGGTGCAGCCATGGAGAAGAGTTTAGACACTAGTATAAGATAAGGAACACACCCATTATAAAGAAATCACATTAGGATTCTCTTTTTAAGCGGTTCCTTTAAACACTAGTGCTTAGGAAATCTATTGGAGGCAGAAGCAGTCAAGGGTAGCCTAAGGTTAGGGTTAGGCTTAGGGTACGGCTTAGGGTACGGGTTCGGGGAGGGGTGCGGGTATGGCGTAGGGTATGGGTTAGGGTTAGGGTTAGGGTTAGTGTTAGGGTTAGGGCTCGGTTTAGGGTACGGGTTAGGATTAGGGTACGTGTTAGGGTTAGGGTCGGGGTTAGGATTAGGGTACGCATTAGGGTTAGGGTAGTTATTAAACCTATCCCACTCTCTAGATACCCCTTAGCATGTAAAGGAATATTATTTGGGGGTTCAGCCATGGAGAAGAGTTTAGACACTAGGATAAGATAAGGAACACACCCATTATAAAGAAATCACATTAGGATTCTCTTTTTAAGCTCTTCCTTAAAACACTAGTGCTTAGGAAATCTATTGGAGGCAGAAGCAGTCAAGGGTAGCCTAGGGTTAGGGTTAAGCTTAGGGTTAGGGTTAGGGTACGGCTTAGGGTACGGGTTCGGGGAGGGGTTCGGGTACGGCGTAGGGTATGGGTTAGGGTTAGGGTTAGGGTTAGTGTTAGGGTTAGGGCTCGGTTTAGGGTACGGGTTAGGATTAGGGTACGTGTTAGGGTTAGGGTAGGAGTTAGGGTTAGGGTACGCGTTAGGGTTAGGGTAGTTAGTAAACCTATCCCACTCTCTAGATACCCCTTAGCACGTAAAGGAATATTATTTGGGGGTTCAGCCATGGAGAAGAGTTTAGACACTAGGATAAGATAAGGAACACACCCATTATAAAGAAATCACATAAGGATTCTCTTTTTAAGCTGTTCCTTAAAACACTAGTGCTTAGGAAATCTATTGGAGGCAGAAGCAGTCAAGGGTAGCCTAGGGTTAGGGTTAGGCTTAGGGTTAGGCTTAGGGTACGGCTTAGGGTACGGGTTCGGGGAGGGGTGCGGGTATGGCGTAGGGTATGGGTTAGGGTTAGGGTTAGGGTTAGTGTTAGGGTTAGGGCTCGGTTTAGGGTACGGGTTAGGATTAGGGTACGTGTTAGGGTTAGGGTAGGGGTTAGGGTTAGGGTACGGGTTAGGGTTAGGGTAGTTATTAAACTTATCCCACTCTCTAGATACCCCTTAGCATGTAAAGGAATATTATTTGAGGGTCCAGGCATGGAGAAGAGTTTAGACACTAGGATAAGATAAGGAACACACCCATTATAAAGAAATCACATTAGGATTCTCTTTTTAAGCTGTTCCTTAAAACCCTACTGCTTAGGAAATCAATTGGAGGCAGAAGCAGTCAAGGCTAGCCTAGGGTTAGGGTTAGGCTTAGGGTTAGGCTTAGGGTACGGCTTAGGGTACCGGTTCGGGGAGGGGTTCGGGTACAGCGTAGGGTATGGGTTAGGGTTAGGGTTAGGGTTAGTGTTAGGGTTAGGGCTCGGTTTAGGGTACGGGTTCGGATTAGTGTACGTGTTAGGGTTAGGGTAGGGGTTAGGGTTAGGGTAGTTAGTAAACCTATCCCACTCTCTAGATACCCCTTAGCACGTAAAGGAATGTTATTTGAGGGTCCAGGCATGGAGAAGAGTTTAGACACTAGGATAAGATAAGGAACACACCCATTATAAAGAAATCACATTAGGATTCTCTTTTTAAGCTGTTCCTTAAAACACTAGTGCTTAGGAAATCTATTGGAGGCAGAAGCAGTCAAGGGTAGCCTAGGGTTAGAGTTAGGCTTAGGGTTAGGCTTAGGGTACGGCTTAGGGTACGGGTTCGGGGAGGGGTGTGGGTACGGCGGAGGGTATGGGTTAGGGTTAGGGTTAGGGTTAGTGTTAGGTTTAGGGCTCGGTTTAGGGTACGGGTTAGGATTAGGGTACGTGTTAGGGTTAGGGTAGGGGTTGGGGTTAGGGTACGCGTTAGGGTTAGGGTAGTTATTAAACCTATCCCACTCTCTAGATACCCCTTAGCACGTAAAGGAATATTATTTGGGGGTCCAGCCATGGAGAAGAGTTTAGACACTAGGATAAGATAAGGAACACACCCATTATAAAGAAATCACATTAGGATTCTCTTGTTAAGGTGTTCCTTAAAACACTACTGCTTAGGAAATCAATTGGAGGCGGAAGCAGTCAAGGGTAGCCTAGGGTTAGGGTTAGGCTTAGGGTTAGGGTTAGGGTACGGCTTAGGGTACGGTTTCGGGGAGGGGTGCGGGTACAGCCTAGGGTATGAGTTAGGGTTAGGGTTAGGGTTAGTATTAGGGTTAGGGCTCGGTTTAGGGTACGGGTGAGGATTAGGGTACGTGTTAGGGTTAGGGTAGGGGTTAGGGTTAGGGTACGCGTTAGGGTTAGGGTAGTTATTAAACCTATCCCACTCTCTAGATACCCCTTAGCTCGTAAGGGAATATTATTTGGGGGTGCAGCCATGGAGAAGAGTTTAGACACTAGTATAAGATAAGGAACACACCCATTATAAAGAAATCACATTAGGATTCTCTTTTTAAGCGGTTCCTTTAAACACTAGTGCTTAGGAAATCTATTGGAGGCAGAAGCAGTCAAGGGTAGCCTAAGGTTAGGGTTAGGTTTAGGGTACGGCTTAGGGTACGGGTTCGGGGAGGGGTGCGGGTATGGCGTAGGGTATGGGTTAGGGTTAGGGTTAGGGTTAGTGTTAGGGTTAGGGCTCGGTTTAGGGTACGGGTTAGGATTAGGGTACGTGTTAGGGTTAGGGTCGGGGTTAGGATTAGGGTACGCATTAGGGTTAGGGTAGTTATTAAACCTATCCCACTCTCTAGATACCCCTTAGCATGTAAAGGAATATTATTTGGGGGTTCAGCCATGGAGAAGAGTTTAGACACTAGGATAAGATAAGGAACACACCCATTATAAAGAAATCACATTAGGATTCTCTTTTTAAGCTGTTCCTTAAAACACTAGTGCTTAGGAAATCTATTGGAGGCAGAAGCAGTCAAGGGTAGCCTAGGGTTAGGGTTAAGCTTAGGGTTAGGGTTAGGGTACGGCTTAGGGTACGGGTTCGGGGAGGGGTTCGGGTACGGCGTAGGGTATGGGTTAGGGTTAGGGTTAGGGTTAGTGTTAGGGTTAGGGCTCGGTTTAGGGTACGGGTTAGGATTAGGGTACGTGTTAGGGTTAGGGTAGGAGTTAGGGTTAGGGTACGCGTTAGGGTTAGGGTAGTTAGTAAACCTATCCCACTCTCTAGATACCCCTTAGCACGTAAAGGAATATTATTTGGGGGTTCAGCCATGGAGAAGAGTTTAGACACTAGGATAAGATAAGGAACACACCCATTATAAAGAAATCACATAAGGATTCTCTTTTTAAGCTGTTCCTTAAAACACTAGTGCTTAGGAAATCTATTGGAGGCAGAAGCAGTCAAGGGTAGCCTAGGGTTAGGGTTAGGCTTAGGGTTAGGCTTAGGGTACTGCTTAGGGTACGGGTTCGGGGAGGGGTGCGGGTACGGCGGAGGGTATGGGTTAGGGTTAGGGTTAGGGTTAGTGTTAGGTTTAGGGCTCGGTTTAGGGTACGGGTTAGGATTAGGGTACGTGTTAGGGTTAGGGTAGGGGTTGGGGTTAGGGTACGCGTTAGGGTTAGGGTAGTTATTAAACCTATCCCACTCTCTAGATACCCCTTAGCACATAAAGGAATATTATTTGGGGGCCCAGCCATGGAGAAGAGTTTAGACACTAGGATAAGATAAGGAACACACCCATTATAAAGAAATCACATTAGGATTCTCTTGTTAAGCTGTTCCTTAAAACACTACTGCTTAGGAAATCAATTGGAGGCGGAAGCAGTCAAGGGTAGCCTAGGGTTAGGGTTAGGCTTAGGGTTAGGGTTAGGGTACGGCATAGGGTACGGTTTCGGGGAGGGGTGCGTGTACGGCCTAGGGTATGAGTTAGGGTTAGGGTTAGGGTTAGTATTAGGGTTAGGGCTCGGTTTAGGGTACGGGTTAGGATTAGGGTACGTGTTAGGGTTAGGGTAGGGGTTAGGGTTAGGGTACGCGTTAGGGTTAGGGTAGTTATTAAACCTATCCCACTCTCTAGATACCCCTTAGCTCGTAAGGGAATATTATTTGGGCGTGCAGCCATGGAGAAGAGTTTAGACACTAGTATAAGATAAGGAACACACCCATTATAAAGAAATCACATTAGGATTCTCTTTTTAAGCTGTTCCTTTAAACACTAGTGCTTAGGAAATCTATTGGAGGCAGAAGCAGTCAAGGGTAGCCTAAGGTTAGGGTTAGGCTTAGGGTTAGGCTTAGGGTACGGTTTAGGGTACGGGTTCGGGGAGGGGTTCGGGTACGGCGTAGGGTATGGGTTAGGGTTAGTGTTAGGGTTAGTGTTAGGTTTAGGGCTCGGTTTAGGGTACGGGTTAGGATTAGGGTACGTGTAAGGGTTAGGGTAGGGGTTAGGGTTAGGGTACGCGTTAGGGTTAGGGTAGTTATTAAACCTATCCCACTCTCTAGATACCCCTTAGCACGTAAGGGAATATTATTTGGGGGTGCAGCCATGGAGAAGAGTTTAGACACTAGGATAAGATAAGGAACACACCCATTATAAAGAAATCACATTAGGATTCTCTTTTTAAGCTGTTCCTTAAAACACTAGTGCTTAGGAAATCTATTGGAGGCAGAAGCAGTCAAGGGTAGCCTAGGGTTAGGGTTAGGCTTAGGGTTAGGCTTAGGGTACGGCTTAGGGTACGGGTTCGGGGAGGGGTGCGGCTACGGCGGAGGGTATGGGTTAGGGTTAGGGTTAGGGTTAGTGTTAGGTTTAGGGCTCGGTTTAGGGTAAGGGTTAGGATTAGGGTACGTGTTAGGGTTAGGGTAGGGGTTAGGGTTAGGGTACGCGTTAGGGTTAGGGTTGTTATTAAACCTATCCCACTCTCTAGATACCCCTTAGCACGTAAAGGAATGTTATTTGGGGGCCCAGCCAGGGAGAAGAGTTTAGACACTAGGAGAAGATAAGGAACACACCCATTATAAAGAAATCACATTAGGATTCTCTTTTTAAGCTGTTCCTTAAAACACTACTGCTTAGGAAATCTATTGGAGGCAGAAGCAGTCAAGGGTAGCCTAGGGTTAGGGTTAGGCTTAGGGTTAGGCTTAGGGTACGGTTTAGGGTACGGGTTCGGGGAGGGGTTCGGGTACGGCGTAGGGTATGGGTTAGGGTTAGTGTTAGGGTTAGTGTTAGGGTTAGGGCTCGGTTTAGGGTACGGGTTCGGATTAGGGTACGTGTTAGGGTTAGGGTAGGGGTTAGGGTTAGGGTACGCGTTAGGGTTAGGGTAGTTAGTAAACCTATCCCACTCTCTAGATACCCCTTAGCACGTAAAGGAATATTATTTGGGGGTCCAGCCATGGAGAAGAGTTTAGACACTAGGATAAGATAAGGAACACACCCATTATAAAGAAATCACATTAGGATTCTCTTTTTAAGCTGTTCCTTAAAACACTAGTGCTTAGGAAATCTATTGGAGGCAGAAGCAGTCAAGGGTAGCCTAGGGTTAGGGTTAGGCTTAGGGTTAGGCTTAGGGTACGGCTTAGGGTACGGGTTCGGGGAGGGGTTCGGGTACAGCGTAGGGTATGGGTTAGGGTTAGGGTTAGGGTTAGCGTTAAGGTTAGGGCTCGGTTTAGGGTACGGGTTAGGATTAGGGTACGTGTTAGGGTTAGGGTAGGGGTTAGGGTTAGGGTATGCGTTAGGGTTAGAGTAGTTAGTAAACCTATCCCACTCTCTAGATACCCCTTAGCACGTAAAGGAATATTATTTGGGGGTTCAGCCATGGAGAAGAGTTTAGACACTAGGATAAGATAAGGAACACACCCATTATAAAGAAATCACATTAGGATTCTCTTTTTAAGCTGTTCCTTAAAACACTAGTGCTTAGGAAATCTATTGGAGGCAGAAGCAGTCAAGGGTAGCCTAGCGTTAGGGTTAGGCTTAGGGTTAGGCTTAGGGTACGGCTTAGGGTACGGGTTCGGGGAGGGGTGCGGGTATGGCGTAGGGTATGGGTTAGGGTTAGGGTTAGGGTTAGTGTTAGGGTTAGGGCTCGGTTTAGGGTACGGGTTAGGATTAGGGTACGTGTTAGGGTTAGGGTAGGGGTTAGGGTTAGGGTACGCGTTAGGGTTAGGGTAGTTATTAAACCTATCCCACTCTCTAGATACCCCTTAGCACGTAAAGGAATGTTATTTGAGGGTCCAGGCATGGAGAAGAGTTTAGACACTAGGATAAGATAAGGAACACACCCATTATAAAGAAATCACATTAGGATTCTCTTTTTAAGCTGTTCCTTAAAACACTAGTGCTTAGGAAATCTATTGGAGGCAGAAGCATTCAAGGGTAGCCTAGGGTTAGGGTTAGGCTTACGGTTAGGCTTAGGGTACGGCTTAGGGTACGGGATCGGGGAGGGGTTCGTGTACGGAGTAGGGTATGGGTTAGGGTTACGGTTAGGGTTAGTGTTAGGGTTAGGGCTCAGTTTAGGGTACGGGATAGGATTAGGATACGTGTTAGGGTTAGGGTAGGGGTTAGGGTTAGGGTATGCGTTAGGGTTAGGGTAGTTATTAAACCTATCCCAGTCTCTAGATACCCCTTAGCACGTAAAGGAATATTATATGGGGGTCCAGCCATGGAGAACAGTTTAGACACTAGGATAAGATAAGGAACACACCCATTATAAAGAAATCACATTAGGATTCTCTTTTTAAGCTGTTCCTTAAGACACTAGTGCTTAGGAAATCTATTGGAGGCAGAAGCAGTCAAGGGTAGCCTAGGGTTAGGGTTAGGCTTAGGGTTAGGCTTAGGGTACGGCTTAGGGTACGGGTTCGGGAAGGGGTGCGGGTACGGCGTAGGGTATGGGTTAGGGTTAGGGTTAGGGTTAGTGTTAGGGTTCGGGCTCGGTTTAGGGTACGGGTTAGGATTAGGGTACGTGTTAGGGTTAGGGTAGGGGTTAGGGTTAGGGTACGCGTTAGGGTTAGGGTAGTTATTAAACCTATCCCAGTCTCTAGATACCCCTTAGCACGTAAAGGAATATTATTTGGGGGTCCAGCCATGGAGAAGAGATTAGACACTAGCATAAGATAAGGAACACACCCATTATAAAGAAATCACATTAGGATTCTCTTTTTAAGCTGTTCCTTAAGACACTAGTGCTTAGCAAATCTATTGGAGGCAGAAGCAGTCAAGGGTAGCCTAGGGTTAGGGTTAGGCTTAGGCTTAGGCTTAGGGTACGGCTTAGGGTACGGGATCGGGGAGGGGTTCGTGTACGGAGTAGGTTATGGGTTAGGGTTACGGTTAGGGTTAGTGTTAGGGTTAGGGCTCGGTTTAGGTTACGGGTTAGGATTAGGATACTTGTTAGGGTTAGGGTACGGGTTAGGGTTAGGGTACGCGTTAGGGTTAGGGTAGTTATTAAACCTATCACACTCTCTAGATACCCCTTAGCACGTAAAGGAATATTATTTGGGGGTTCAGCCATGGAGAAGAGTTTAGACACTAGGATAAGATAAGGAACACACCCATTATAAAGAAATCACATAAGGATTCTCTTTTTAAGCTGTTCCTTAAAACACTAGTGCTTAGGAAATCTATTGGAGGCAGAAGCAGTCAAGGGTAGCCTAGGGTTAGGGTTAGGCTTAGGGTTAGGCTTAGGGTACTGCTTAGGGTACGGGTTCGGGGAGGGGTGCGGGTACGGCGGAGGGTATGGGTTAGGGTTAGGGTTAGGGTTAGTGTTAGGTTTAGGGCTCGGTTTAGGGTACGGGTTAGGATTAGGGTACGTGTTAGGGTTAGGGTAGGGGTTGGGGTTAGGGTACGCGTTAGGGTTAGGGTAGTTATTAAACCTATCCCACTCTCTAGATACCCCTTAGCACATAAAGGAATATTATTTGGGGGCCCAGCCATGGAGAAGAGTTTAGACACTAGGATAAGATAAGGAACACACCCATTATAAAGAAATCACATTAGGATTCTCTTGTTAAGCTGTTCCTTAAAACACTACTGCTTAGGAAATCAATTGGAGGCGGAAGCAGTCAAGGGTAGCCTAGGGTTAGGGTTAGGCTTAGGGTTAGGGTTAGGGTACGGCATAAGGTACGGTTTCGGGGAGGGGTGCGTGTACGGCCTAGGGTATGAGTTAGGGTTAGGGTTAGGGTTAGTATTAGGGTTAGGGCTCGGTTTAGGGTACGGGTTAGGATTAGGGTACGTGTTAGGGTTAGGGTAGGGGTTAGGGTTAGGGTACGCGTTAGGGTTAGGGTAGTTATTAAACCTATCCCACTCTCTAGATACCCCTTAGCTCGTAAGGGAATATTATTTGGGCGTGCAGCCATGGAGAAGAGTTTAGACACTAGTATAAGATAAGGAACACACCCATTATAAAGAAATCACATTAGGATTCTCTTTTTAAGCTGTTCCTTTAAACACTAGTGCTTAGGAAATCTATTGGAGGCAGAAGCAGTCAAGGGTAGCCTAAGGTTAGGGTTAGGCTTAGGGTTAGGGTTAGGGTACGGCTTAGGGTACGGGTTCGGGGAGGGGTTCGGGTACGGCGTAGGGTATGGGTTAGGGTTAGGGTTAGGGTTAGTGTTAGGGTTAGGGCTCGGTTTAGGGTACGGGTTAGGATTAGGGTACGTGTTAGGGTTAGGGTAGGGGTTAGGGTTAGGGTTACGCGTTAGGGTTAGGGTAGTTAGTAAACCTATCCCACTCTCTAGATACCCCTTAGCACGTAAAGGAATATTATTTGGGGGTCCAGCCATGGAGAAGAGTTTAGACACTAGGATAAGATAAGGAACACACCCATTATAAAGAAATCACATTAGGATTCTCTTTTTAAGCTGTTCCTTAAAACACTAGTGCTTAGGAAATCTATTGGAGGCAGAAGCAGTCAAGGGTAGCCTAGGGTTAGGGTTAGGCTTAGGGTTAGGCTTAGGGTACGGCTTAGGGTACGGGTTCGGGGAGGGGTGCGGGTATGCCGTAGGGTATGGGTTAGGGTTAGGGTTAGGGTTAGTGTTAGGGTTAGGGCTCGGTTTAGGGTACGGGTTAGGATTAGGGTACGTGTTAGGGTTAGGGTAGGGGTTAGGGTTAGGGTACGCGTTAGGGTTAGGGTAGTTATTAAACCTATCCCACTCTCTAGATACCCCTTAGCACGTAAAGGAATATTATTTGAGGGTCCAGGCATGGAGAAGAGTTTAGACACTAGGATAAGATAAGGAACACACCCATTATAAAGAAATCACATTAGGATTCTCTTTTTAAGCTGTTCCTTAAAACACTACTGCTTAGGAAATCAATTGGAGGCAGAAGCAGTCAAGGCTAGCCTAGGGTTAGGGTTAGGCTTAGGGTTAGGCTTAGGGTACGGCTTAGGGTACCGGTTCGGGGAGGGGTTCGGGTACAGCGTAGGGTATGGGTTAGGGTTAGGGTTAGGGTTAGTGTTAAGGTTAGGGCTCGGTTTAGGGTACGGGTTAGGATTAGGGTACGTGTTAGGGTTAGGGTAGGGGTTAGGGTTAGGGTACGCGTTAGGGTTAGGGTAGTTAGTAAACCTATCCCACTCTCTAGATACCCCTTAGCACGTAAAGGAATATTATTTGGGGGTCCAGCCATGGAGAAGAGTTTAGACACTAGGATAAATAAGGAACACACCCATTATAAAGAAATCACATTAGGATTCTCTTTTTAAGCTGTTCCTTAAAACACTAGTGCTTAGGAAATATATTGGAGGCAGAAGCAGTCAAGGGTAGCCTAGGGTTAGGGTTAGGCTTAGGGTTAGGCTTAGGGTACGGCTTAGGGTACGGGTTCGGGGAGGGGTGCGGCTACGGCGTAGGGTATGGGTTAGGGTTAGGGTTAGGGTTAGTGTTAGGGTTAGGGCTCGGTTTAGGGTACGGATTAGGATTAGGGTACGTGTAAGGGTTAGGGTAGGGGTTAGGGTTAGGGTACGCGTTAGGGTTAGGGTAGTTATTAAACCTATCCCACTCTCTAGATACCCCTTAGCACGTAAGGGAATATTATTTGGGGGTGCAGCCATGGAGAAGAGTTTAGACAATAGGATAAGATAAGGAACACACCCATTATAAAGAAATCACATTAGGATTCTCTTTTTAAGCTGTTCCTTAAAACACTAGTGCTTAGGAAATCTATTGGAGGCAGAAGCAGTCAAGGGTAGCCTAGGGTTAGGGTTAGGCTTAAGGTTAGGCTTAGGGTACGGCTTAGGGTACGGGTTCGGGGAGGGGTTCGGGTACAGCGTAGGGTATGGGTTAGGGTTAGGGTTAGGGTTAGTGTTAGGGTTAGGGCTCGGTTTAGGGTACGGGTTCGGATTAGTGTACGTGTTAGGGTTAGGGTAGGGGTTAGGGTTAGGGTAGTTAGTAAACCTATTCCACTCTCTAGATACCCCTTAGCACGTAAAGGAATATTATTTGGGGGTTCAGCCATGGAGAAGAGTTTAGACACTAGGATAAGATAAGGAACACACCCATTATAAAGAAATCACATTAGGATTCTCTTTTTAAGCTGTTCCTTAAAACACTAGTGCTTAGGAAATCTATTGGAGGCAGAAGCAGTCAAGGGTAGCCTAGGGTTAGGGTTAGGCTTAGGGTTAGGCTTAGGGTACGGCTTAGGGTACGGGTTCGGGGAGGGGTGCGGCTACGGCGGAGGTTATGGGTTAGGGTTAGGGTTAGGGTTAGTGTTAGGTTTAGGGCTCGGTTTTGGGTACGGGTTAGGATTAGGGTACGTGTTAGGGTTAGGGTAGGGGTTAGGGTTAGGGTACGCGTTAGGTTTAGGGTTGTTATTAAACCTATCCCACTCTCTAGATACCCCTTAGCACGTAAAGGAATGTTATTTGGGGGCCCAGCCAGGGAGAAGAGTTTAGACACTAGGATAAGGTAAGGAACACACCCATTATAAAGAAATCACATTAGGATTCTCTTTTTAAGCTGTTCCTTAAAACACTACTGCTTAGGAAATCTATTGGAGGCAGAAGCAGTCAAGGGTAGCCTAGGGTTAGGGTTAGGCTTAGGGTTAGGCTTAGGGTACGGTTTAGGGTACGGGTTCGGGGAGGGGTTCGGGTACGGCGTAGGGTATGGGTTAGGGTTAGTGTTAGGGTTAGTGTTAGGGTTAGGGCTCGGTTTAGGGTAAGGGTTAGGATTAGGGTACGTGTAAGGGTTAGGGTAGGGGTTAGGGTTAGGGTACGCGTTAGGGTTAGGGTAGTTATTAAACCTATCCCACTCTCTAGATACCCCTTAGCACGTAAGGGAATATTATTTGGGGGTGCAGCCATGGAGAAGAGTTTAGACACTAGGATAAGATAAGGAACACACCCATTATAAAGAAATCACATTAGGATTCTCTTTTTAAGCTGTTCCTTAAAACACTAGTGCTTAGGAAATCTATTGGAGGCAGAAGCAGTCAAGGGTAGCCTAGGGTTAGGGTTAGGCTTAGGGTTAGGCTTAGGGTACGGCTTAGGGTACGGGTTCGGGGAGGGGTGCGGCTACGGCGGAGGGTATGGGTTAGGGTTAGGGTTAGGGTTAGTGTTAGGTTTAGGGCTCGGTTTAGGGTAACGGTTAGGATTAGGGTACGTGTTAGGGTTAGGGTAGGGGTTAGGGTTAGGGTACGCGTTAGGGTTAGGGTTGTTATTAAACCTATCCCACTCTCTAGATACCCCTTAGCACGTAAAGGAATGTTATTTGGGGGCCCAGCCAGGGAGAAGAGTTTAGACACTAGGATAAGATAAGGAACACACCCATTATAAAGAAATCACATTAGGATTCTCTTTTTAAGCTGTTCCTTAAAACACTACTGCTTAGGAAATCTATTGGAGGCAGAAGCAGTCAAGGGTAGCCTAGGGTTAGGGTTAGGCTTAGGGTTAGGCTTAGGGTACGGTTTAGGGTACGGGTTCGGGGAGGGGTTCGGGTACGGCGTAGGGTATGGGTTAGGGTTAGGTTTAGGGTTAGTGTTAGGGTTAGGGCTCGGTTTAGGGTACGGGTTAGGATTAGGGTACGTGTTAGGGTTAGGGTAGGGGTTAGGGTTAGGGTACGCGTTAGGGTTAGGGTATTTAGTAAACCTATCCCACTCTCTAGATACCCCTTAGCACGTAAAGGAATATTATTTGGGGGTCCAGCCATGGAGAAGAGATTAGACATTAGCATAAGATAAGGAACACACCCATTATAAAGAAATCACATTAGGATTCTCTTTTTAAGCTGTTCCTTAAAACACTAGTGCTTAGGAAATCTATTGGAGGCAGAAGCAGTCAAGGGTAGCCTAGGTTTAGGGTTAGGCTTAGGGTTAGGGTTAGGGTACGGCTTAGGGTACGGATTCGGGGAGGGGTGCGGGTACGGCGTAGGGTATGGGTTAGGGTTAGGGTTAGGGTTAGTGTTAGGGTTCGGGCTCGGTTTAGGGTACGGGTTAGGATTAGGGTACGTGTTAGGGTTAGGGTAGGGGTTAGGGTTAGGGTACGCGTTAGGGTTAGGGTAGTTATTAAACCTATCCCACTCTCTAGATACCCCTTAGCACGTAAAGGAATATTATTTGGGGGTCCAGCCATGGAGAAGAGTTTAGACACTAGGATAAGATAAGGAACACACCCATTATAAAGAAATCACATTAGGATTCTCTTTTTAAGCTGTTCCTTAAAACACTAGTGCTTAGGAAATCTATTGGAGGCAGAGGCAGTCAAGGGTAGCCTAGGGTTAGGGTTAGGCTTAGGGTTAGGGTTAGGGTACGGCTTAGGGTACGGGTTCGGGGAGGGGTGCGGGTACGGCATAGGGTATGGGTTAGGGTTAGGGTTAGGGTTAGTGTTAGGGTTAGGGCTCGGTTTAGGGTACAGGTTAGGATTAGGGTACGTGTTAGGGTTAGGGAAGGGGTTAGGGTTAGGGTACGCTTTAGTGTTAGGGTAGATATTAAACCTATCCCACTCTCTAGATACCCCTTAGCACGTAAAGGAATATTATTTGGGGGTCCAGCCATGGAGAAGAGTTTAGACACTAGGATAAGATAAGGAACACACCCATTATAAAGAAATCACATTAGGATTCTCTTTTTAAGCTGTTCCTTAAGACACTAGTGCTTAGGAAATCTATTGGAGGCAGAAGCAGTCAAGGGTAGCCTAGGTTTAGGGTTAGGCTTAGGGTTAGGGTTAGGGTACGGCTTAGGGTACGGGTTCGGGGAGGGGTGCGGGTACGGCGTAGGGTATGGGTTAGGGTTAGTGTTAGGGTTCGGTCTCGGTTTAGGGTACGGGTTAGGATTAGGGTACGTGTTAGGGTTAGGGTAGGGGTTAGGGTTAGGGTACGCGTTAGGGTTAGGGTAGTTATTAAACCTATCCCACTCTCTAGATACCCCTTAGCACGTAAAGGAATATTATTTGGGGGTCCAGCCATGGAGAAGAGTTTAGACACTAGGATAAGATAAGGAACACACCCATTATAAAGAAATCACATTAGGATTCTCTTTTTAAGCTGTTCCTTAAAACACTAGTGCTTAGGAAATCTATTGGAGGCAGAAGCAGTCAAGGGTAGCCTAGGTTTAGGGTTAGGCTTAGGGTTAGGGTTAGGGTACGGCTTAGGGTACGGGTTCGGGGAGGGGTGCGGGTACGGCGTAGGGTATGGGTTAGGGTTAGGGTTAGGGTTAGGGTTAGGGCTCGGTTTAGGGTAAGGGTTAGGAATAGGGTACGTGTTAGGGTTAGGGTAGGGGTTAGGGTTAGGGTACGCGTTAGGGTTAGGGTAGTTATTAAACCTATCCCACTCTCTAGACACTCCTTAGCACGTAAAGGAATATTATTTGGGGGTTCAGCCATGGAGAAGAGTTTAGACACTGGGATAAGATAAGGAACACACCCATTATAAAGAAATCACTTTAGGATTCTCTTTTTAAGCTGTTCCTTAAAACACTAGTGCTTAGGAAATCTATTGGAGGCAGAAGCAGTCAAGGGTAGCCTAGGGTTAGGGTTAGGCTTAGGGTTAGTCTTAGGGTACGGCTTAGTTTACGGGTTCGGGGAGGGGTTCGGGTACGGCGTAGGGTATGGGTTAGGGATAGGGGTAGGGTTAGTGTTAGGGTTAGGGCTCGGTTTAGGGTACGGGTTAGGATTAGGGTACGTGTTAGGGTTAGGGAAGGGGTTAGGGTTAGGGTACGCGTTAGGGTTAGGGTAGATATTAAACCTATCCCACTGTCTAATTACCCCTTAGCACGTAAAGGAATATTATTTGGGGGTCCAGCCATGGAGAAGAGTTTAGACACTAGGATAAGATAAGGAACACACCCATTATAAAGAAATCACATTAGGATTCTCTTTTTAAGCTGTTCCTTAAGACACTAGTGCTTAGCAAATCTATTGGAGGCAGAAGCAGTCAAGGGTAGCCTAGGGTTAGGGTTAGGCTTAGGCTTAGGCTTAGGGTACGGCTTAGGGTACGGGATCGGGGAAGGGTTCGTGTACGGAGTAGGGTATGGGTTAGGGTTACGGTTAGGGTTAGTGTTAGGGTTAGGGCTCGGTTTAGGTTACGGGTTAGGATTAGGATACGTGTTAGGGTTAGGGTACGGGTTAGGGTTAGGGTACGCGTTAGGGTTAGGGTAGTTATTAAACCTATCACATTCTCTAGATACCCCTTAGCACGTAAAGGAATATTATTTGGGGGTCCAGCCATGGAGAAGAGTTTAGACACTGGGATAAGATAAGGAACACACCCATTACAAAGAAATCACATTAGGATTCTCTTTTTAAGCTGTTCCTTAAAACACTAGTGCTTAGGAAATCTATTGGAGGCAGAAGCAGTCAAGGGTAGCCTAGGGTTAGGGTTAGGCTTAGGGTTAGGCTTAGGGTACGGCTTAGTTTACGGGTTCGGGGAGGGGTGTGGGTACGGCGTAGGGTATGGGTTAGGGTTAGGGTTAGGGTTAGTGTTAGGGTTCGGGCTCGGTTTAGGGTACGGGTTAGGATTAGGGTACGTGTTAGGGTTAGGGTAGGGGTTAGGGTTAGGGTACGCGTTAGGGTTAGGGTAGTTATTAAACCTATCCCACTCTCTAGATACCCCTTAGCACGTAAAGGAATATTATTTGGGGGTCCAGCCATGGAGAAGAGTTTAGAAACTAGGATAAGATAAGGAACACACCCATTATAAAGAAATCACATTAGGATTCTCTTTTTAAGCTGTTCCTTAAAACACTAGTGCTTAGGAAATCTATTGGAGGCAGAAGCATTCAAGGGTAGCCTAGGGTTAGGGTTAGGCTTACGGTTAGGCTTAGGGTACGGCTTAGGGTACGGGATCGGGGAGGGGTTCGTGTACGGAGTAGGGTATGGGTTAGGGTTACGGTTAGGGTTAGTGTTAGGGTTAGGGCTCAGTTTAGGGTACGGGATAGGATTAGGATACGTGTTAGGGTTAGGGTAGGGGTTAGGGTTAGGGTATGCGTTAGGGTTAGGGTAGTTATTAAACCTATCCCAGTCTCTAGATACCCCTTAGCACGTAAAGGAATATTATATGGGGGTCCAGCCATGGAGAAGAGTTTAGACACTAGGATAAGATAAGGAACACACCCATTATAAAGAAATCACATTAGGATTCTCTTTTTAAGCTGTTCCTTAAGACACTAGTGCTTAGGAAATCTATTGGAGGCAGAAGCAGTCAAGGGTAGCCTAGGGTTAGGGTTAGGCTTAGGGTTAGGCTTAGGGTACGGCTTAGGGTACGGGTTCGGGGAGGGGTGCGGGTACGGCGTAGGGTATGGGTTAGGGTTAGGGTTAGGGTTAGTGTTAGGGTTCGGGCTCGGTTTAGGGTACGGGTTAGGATTAGGGTACGTGTTAGGGTTAGGGTAGGGGTTAGGGTTAGGGTACGCGTTAGGGTTAGGGTAGTTATTAAACCTATCCCAGTCTCTAGATACCCCTTAGCACGTAAAGGAATATTATTTGGGGGTCCAGCCATGGAGAAGAGATTAGACACTAGCATAAGATAAGGAACACACCCATTATAAAGAAATCACATTAGGATTCTCTTTTTAAGCTGTTCCTTAAGACACTAGTGCTTAGCAAATCTATTGGAGGCAGAAGCAGTCAAGGGTAGCCTAGGGTTAGGGTTAGGCTTAGGCTTAGGCTTAGGGTACGGCTTAGTTTACGGGTTCGGGGAGGGGTGTGGGTACGGCGTAGGGTATGGGTTAGGGTTAGGGTTAGGGTTAGTGTTAGGGTTCGGGCTCGGTTTAGGGTACGGGTTAGGATTAGGGTACGTGTTAGGGTTAGGGTAGGGGTTAGGGTTAGGGTACGCGTTAGGGTTAGGGTAGTTATTAAACCTATCCCACTCTCTAGATACCCCTTAGCACGTAAAGGAATATTATTTGGGGGTCCAGCCATGGAGAAGAGTTTAGAAACTAGGATAAGATAAGGAACACACCCATTATAATGAAATCACATTAGGATTCTCTTTTTAAGCTGTTCCTTAAAACACTAGTGCTTAGGAAATCTATTGGAGGCAGAAGCATTCAAGGGTAGCCTAGGGTTAGGGTTAGGCTTACGGTTAGGCTTAGGGTACGGCTTAGGGTACGGGATCGGGGAGTGGTTCGTGTACGGAGTAGGGTATGGGTTAGGGTTACGGTTAGGGTTAGTGTTAGGGTTAGGGCTCAGTTTAGGGTACGGGTTAGGATTAGGATACGTGTTAGGGTTAGGGTAGGGGTTAGGGTTAGGGTATGCGTTAGGGTTAGGGTAGTTATTAAACCTATCCCAGTCTCTAGATACCCCTTAGCACGTAAAGGAATATTATATGGGGGTCCAGCCATGGAGAAGAGTTTAGACACTGGGATAAGATAAGGAACACACCCATTATAAAGAAATCACATTAGGATTCTCTTTTTAAGCTGTTCCTTAAAACACTACTGCTTAGGAAATCAATTGGAGGCAGAAGCAGTCAAGGCTAGCCTAGTGTTAGGGTTAGGCTTAGGGTTAGGCTTAGGGTACGGCTTAGGGTACGGGTTCGGGGAGGGGTTCGGGTACAGCGTAGGGTATGGGTTAGGGTACGGGTTAGGGTTAGTGTTAAGGTTAGGGCTCGGTTTAGGGTACGGGTTAGGATTAGGGTACGTGTTAGGGTTAGGGTAGGGGTTAGGGTTAGGGTACGCATTAGGTTTAGGGTAGTTAGTAAACCTATTCCACTTTCTAGATACCCCTTAGCACGTAAAGGAATATTATTTGGGGGTTCAGCCATGGAGAAGAGTTTAGACACTAGGATAAGATAAGGAACACACCCATTATAAAGAAATCACATTCGGATTCTCTTTTTAAGCTGTTCCTTAAAACACTAGTGCTTAGGAAATCAATTGGAGGCAGAAGCAGTCAAGGGTAGCCTAGGTTTAGGGTTAGGCTTAAGGTTAGGGTTAGGGTACGGCTTAGGGTACGGGTTCGGGGAGGGGTTCGGGTACGGCGTAGGGTATGGGTTAGGTTTAGGGTTAGGGTTAGTGTTAGGGTTAGGGCTCGGTTTAGGGTACGGGTTAGGATTAGGGTACGTGTTAGGGTTAGGGTAGGGGTTAGGGTTAGGGTACGCGTTAGGGTTAGGGTAGTTAGTAAACCTATCCCACTCTCTAGATACCCCTTAGCACGTAAAGGAATATTATTTGGGGGCCCAGCCATGGAGAAGAGTTTAGACACTAGGATAAGATAAGGAACACACCCATTATAAAGAAATCACATTAGGATTCTCTTTTTAAGCTGTTCCTTAAAACACTACTGCTTAGGAAATCAATTGGAGGCAGAAGCAGTCAAGGGTAGCCTAGGTTTAGGGTTAGGCTTAGGGTTAGGGTTAGGGTACGGCTTAGGGTACGGGTTCTTGGACGGGTGCGGGTACGGCGTAGGGTATGAGTTAGGGTTAGGGTTAGGGTTAGTGTTAGGGTTAGGGCTCGGTTTAGGGTACGGTTTAGGATTAGGGTACGTGTAAGGGTTAGGGTAGGGGTTAGGGTTAGGGTACACGTTAGGGTTAGGGTAGTTATTAAACCTATCCCACTCTCTAGATACTCCTTAGCACGTAAGGGAATATTATTTGGGGGTGCAGCCATGGAGAAGAGTTTAGACACTAGGATAAGATAAGGAACACACCCATTATAAAGAAATCACATTAGGATTCTCTTTTTAAGCTGTTCCTTAAAACACTACTGCTTAGGAAATCTATTGGAGGCAGAAGCAGTAAAGGGTAGCCTAGGGTGAGGGTTAGGCTTAGGGCTACGCGTAGGGTACGGCTTAGGGTACGGGTTCGGGGAGGGTTTCGGGTACAGCGTAGGGTATGGGTTAGGGTTAGGGTTAGTGTTAGGGTTAGGGCTCGGTTTAGGGTACGGGTTAGGATTAGGGTACGTGTTAGGGTTAGGGTAGGAGTTAGGGTTAGGGTACGCGTTAAGGTTAGGGTAGTTAGTAAACCTATTCCACTCTCTAGATACCCCTTAGCACGTAAAGGAATATTATTTGGGGGTTCAGCCATGGAGAAGAGTTTAGACACTAGGATAAGATAAGGAACACACCCATTATAAAGAAATCACATTAGGATTCTCTTTTTAAGCTGTTCCTTAAAACACTAGTGCTTAGGAAATCTATTGGAGGCAGAAGCAGTCAAGGGTAGCCTAGGGTTAGGGTTAGGCTTAGGGTTAGGCTTAGGGTACGGCTTAGGGTACGGGTTCGGGGAGGGGTGCGGGTACGGCGGAGGGTATGGGTTAGGGTTAGGGTTAGGGTTAGTGTTAGGTTTAGGGCTCGGTTTAGGGTACGGGTTAGGATTAGGGGACGTGTTAGGGTTAGGGTAGGGGTTGGGGTTAGGGTACGCGTTAGGGTTAGGGTAGTTATTAAACCTATCCCACTCTCTAGATACCCCTTAGCACGTAAAGGAATATTATTTGGGGGTCCAGCCATGGAGAAGAGTTTAGACACTAGGATAAGATAAGGAACACACCCATTTTAAAGAAATCACATTAGGATTCTCTTGTTAAGGTGTTCCTTAAAACACTACTGCTTAGGAAATCAATTGGAGGCGGAAGCAGTCAAGGGTAGCCTAGGGTTAGGGTTAGGCTTAGGGTTAGGGTTAGGGTACGGCTTAGGGTACGGTTTCGGGGAGGGGTGCGGGTACGGCCTAGGGTATGAGTTAGGGTTAGGGTTAGGGTTAGTATTAGGGTTAGGGCTCGGTTTAGGGTACGGGTGAGGATTAGGGTACGTGTTAGGGTTAGGGTAGGGGTTAGGGTTAGGGTACGCGTTAGGGTTAGGGTAGTTATTAAACCTATCCCACTCTCTAGATACCCCTTAGCTCGTAAGGGAATATTATTTGGGGGTGCAGCCATGGAGAAGAGTTTGGACACTAGTATAAGATAAGGAACACACCCATTATAAAGAAATCACATTAGGATTCTCTTTTTAAGCGGTTCCTTTAAACACTAGTGCTTAGGAAATCTATTGGAGGCAGAAGCAGTCAAGGGTAGCCTAAGGTTAGGGTTAGGCTTAGGGTACGGCTTAGGGTACGGGTTCGGGGAGCGGTGCGGGTATGGCGTAGGGTATGGGTTAGGGTTAGGGTTAGGGTTAGTGTTAGGGTTAGGGCTCGGTTTAGGGTACTGGTTAGGATTAGGGTACGTGTTAGGGTTAGGGTAGGGGTTAGGATTAGGGTACACATTAGGGTTAGGGTAGTTATTAAACCTATCCCACTCTCTAGATACCCCTTAGCATGTAAAGGAATATTATTTGGGGGTTCAGCCATGGAGAAGAGTTTAGACACTAGGATAAGATAAGGAACACACCCATTATAAAGAAATCACATTAGGATTCTCTTTTTAAGCTGTTCCTTAAAACACTAGTGCTTAGGAAATCTATTGGAGGCAGAAGCAGTCAAGGGTAGCCTAGGGTTAGGGTTAGGCTTAGGGTTAGGGTTAGGGTACGGCTTAGGGTACGGGTTCGGGGAGGGGTTCGGGTACGGCGTAGGGTATGGCTTAGGGTTAGGGTTAGGGTTAGTGTTAGGGTTAGGTCTCGGTTTAGGATACGGGTTAGGATTAGGGTACGTGTTAGGGTTAGGGTAGGAGTTAGGGTTAGGGTACACGTTAGGGTTAGGGTAGTTAGTAAACCTATCCCACTCTCTAGATACCCCTTAGCACGTAAAGGAATATTATTTGGGGGTTCAGCCATGGAGAAGAGTTTAGACACTAGGATAAGATAAGGAACACACCCATTATAAAGAAATCACATAAGGATTCTCTTTTTAAGCTGTTCCTTAAAACACTAGTGCTTAGGAAATCTATTGGAGGCAGAAGCAGTCAAGGGTAGCCTAGGGTTAGGGTTAGGCTTAGGGTTAGGCTTAGGGTACTGCTTAGGGTACGGTTTCGGGGAGGGGTGCGGGTACGGCGGAGGGTATGGGTTAGGGTTAGGGTTAGGGTTAGTGTTAGGTTTAGGGCTCGGTTTAGGGTACGGGTTAGGATTAGGGTACGTGTTAGGGTTAGGGTAGGGGTTGGGGTTAGGGTACGCGTTAGGGTTAGGGTAGTTATTAAACCTATCCCACTCTCTAGATACCCCTTAGCACATAAAGGAATATTATTTGGGGGCCCAGCCATGGAGAAGAGTTTAGACACTAGGATAAGATAAGGAACACACCCATTATAAAGAAATCACATTTGGATTCTCTTGTTAAGCTGTTCCTTAAAACACTACTGCTTAGGAAATCAATTGGAGGCGGAAGCAGTCAAGGGTAGCCTAGGGTTAGGGTTAGGCTTAGGGTTAGGGTTAGGGTACGGCATAAGGTACGGTTTCGGGGAGGGGTGCGTGTACGGCCTAGGGTATGAGTTAGGGTTAGGGTTAGGGTTAGTATTAGGGTTAGGGCTCGGTTTAGGGTACGGGTTAGGATTAGGGTACGTGTTAGGGTTAGGGTAGGGGTTAGGGTTAGGGTACGCGTTAGGGTTAGGGTAGTTATTAAACCTATCCCACTCTCTAGATACCCCTTAGCTCGTAAGGGAATATTATTTGGGCGTGCAGCCATGGAGAAGAGTTTAGACACTAGTATAAGATAAGGAACACACCCATTATAAAGAAATCACATTAGGATTCTCTTTTTAAGCTGTTCCTTTAAACACTAGTGCTTAGGAAATCTATTGGAGGCAGAAGCAGTCAAGGGTAGCCTAAGGTTAGGGTTAGGCTTAGGGTTAGGGTTAGGGTACGGCTTAGGGTACGGGTTCGGGGAGGGGTTCGGGTACGGCGTAGGGTATGGGTTAGGGTTAGGGTTAGGGTTAGTGTTAGGGTTAGGGCTCGGTTTAGGGTACGGTTTAGGATTAGGGTACGTGTTAGGGTTAGGGTAGGGGTTAGGGTTAGGGTTACGCGTTAGGGTTAGGGTAGTTAGTAAACCTATCCCACTCTCTAGATACCCCTTAGCACGTAAAGGAATATTATTTGAGGGTCCAGGCATGGAGAAGAGTTTAGACACTAGGATAAGATAAGGAACACAACCATTATAAAGAAATCACATTAGGATTCTCTTTTTAAGCTGTTCCTTAAAACACTACTGCTTAGGAAATCAATTGGAGGCAGAAGCAGTCAAGTCTAGCCTAGGGTTAGGGTTAGGCTTAGGGTTAGGCTTAGGGTACGGCTTAGGGTACCGGTTCGGGGAGGGGTTCGGGTACAGCGTAGGGTATGGGTTAGGGTTAGGGTTAGGGTTAGTGTTAAGGTTAGGGCTCGGTTTAGGGTACGGGTTAGGATTAGGGTACGTGTTAGGGTTAGGGTAGGGGTTAGGGTTAGGGTACGCGTTAGGGTTAGGGTAGTTAGTAAACCTATCCCACTCTCTAGATACCCCTTAGCACGTAAAGGAATATTATTTGGGGGTCCAGCCATGGAGAAGAGTTTAGACACTAGGATAAATAAGGAACACACCCATTATAAAGAAATCACATTAGGATTCTCTTTTTAAGCTGTTCCTTAAAACACTAGTGCTTAGGAAATATATTGGAGGCAGAAGCAGTCAAGGGTAGCCTAGGGTTAGGGTTAGGCTTAGGGTTAGGCTTAGGGTACGGCTTAGGGTACGGGTTCGGGGAGGGGTGCGGCTACGGCGTAGGGTATGGGTTAGGGTTAGGGTTAGGGTTAGTGTTAGGGTTAGGGCTCGGTTTAGGGTACGGATTAGGATTAGGGTACGTGTAAGGGTTAGGGTAGGGGTTAGGGTTAGGGTACGCGTTAGGGTTAGGGTAGTTATTAAACCTATCCCACTCTCTAGATACCCCTTAGCACGTAAGGGAATATTATTTGGGGGTGCAGCCATGGAGAAGAGTTTAGACAATAGGATAAGATAAGGAACACACCCATTATAAAGAAATCACATTAGGATTCTCTTTTTAAGCTGTTCCTTAAAACACTAGTGCTTAGGAAATCTATTGGAGGCAGAAGCAGTCAAGGGTAGCCTAGGGTTAGGGTTAGGCTTAAGGTTAGGCTTAGGGTACGGCTTAGGGTACGGGTTCGGGGAGGGGTTCGGGTACAGCGTAGGGTATGGGTTAGGGTTAGGGTTAGGGTTAGTGTTAGGGTTAGGGCTCGGTTTAGGGTACGGGTTCGGATTAGTGTACGTGTTAGGGTTAGGGTAGGGGTTAGGGTTAGGGTAGTTAGTAAACCTATTCCACTCTCTAGATACCCCTTAGCACGTAAAGGAATATTATTTGGGGGTTCAGCCATGGAGAAGAGTTTAGACACTAGGATAAGATAAGGAACACACCCATTATAAAGAAATCACATTAGGATTCTCTTTTTAAGCTGTTCCTTAAAACACTAGTGCTTAGGAAATCTATTGGAGGCAGAAGCAGTCAAGGGTAGCCTAGGGTTAGGGTTAGGCTTAGGGTTAGGCTTAGGGTACGGCTTAGGGTACGGGTTCGGGGAGGGGTGCGGCTACGGCGGAGGTTATGGGTTAGGGTTAGGGTTAGGGTTAGTGTTAGGTTTAGGGCTCGGTTTTGGGTACGGGTTAGGATTAGGGTACGTGTTAGGGTTAGGGTAGGGGTTAGGGTTAGGGTACGCGTTAGGTTTAGGGTTGTTATTAAACCTATCCCACTCTCTAGATACCCCTTAGCACGTAAAGGAATGTTATTTGGGGGCCCAGCCAGGGAGAAGAGTTTAGACACTAGGATAAGATAAGGAACACACCCATTATAAAGAAATCACATTAGGATTCTCTTTTTAAGCTGTTCCTTAAAACACTACTGCTTAGGAAATCTATTGGAGGCAGAAGCAGTCAAGGGTAGCCTAGGGTTAGGGTTAGGCTTAGGGTTAGGCTTAGGGTACGGTTTAGGGTACGGGTTCGGGGAGGGGTTCGGGTACGGCGTAGGGTATGGGTTAGGGTTAGTGTTAGGGTTAGTGTTAGGGTTAGGGCTCGGTTTAGGGTACGGGTTAGGATTAGGGTACGTGTAAGGGTTAGGGTAGGGGTTAGGGTTAGGGTACGCGTTAGGGTTAGGGTAGTTATTAAACCTATCCCACTCTCTAGATACCCCTTAGCACGTAAGGGAATATTATTTGGGGGTGCAGCCATGGAGAAGAGTTTAGACACTAGGATAAGATAAGGAACGCACCCATTATAAAGAAATCACATTAGGATTCTCTTTTTAAGCTGTTCCTTAAAACACTAGTGCTTAGGAAATCTATTGGAGGCAGAAGCAGTCAAGGGTAGCCTAGGGTTAGGGTTAGGCTTAGGGTTAGGCTTAGGGTACGGCTTAGGGTACGGGTTCGGGGAGGGGTGCGGCTACGGCGGAGGGTATGGGTTAGGGTTAGGGTTAGGGTTAGTGTTAGGTTTAGGGCTCGGTTTAGGGTAACGGTTAGGATTAGGGTACGTGTTAGGGTTAGGGTAGGGGTTAGGGTTAGGGTACGCTTTAGGGTTAGGGTTGTTATTAAACCTATCCCACTCTCTAGATACCCCTTAGCACGTAAAGGAATGTTATTTGGGGGCCCAGCCAGGGAGAAGAGTTTAGACACTAGGATAAGATAAGGAACACACCCATTATAAAGAAATCACATTAGGATTCTCTTTTTAAGCTGTTCCTTAAAACACTACTGCTTAGGAAATCTATTGGAGGCAGAAGCAGTCAAGGGTAGCCTAGGGTTAGGGTTAGGCTTAGGGTTAGGCTTAGGGTACGGTTTAGGGTACGGGTTCGGGGAGGGGTTCGGGTACGGCGTAGGGTATGGGTTAGGGTTAGGTTTAGGGTTAGTGTTAGGGTTAGGGCTCGGTTTAGGGTACGGGTTAGGATTAGGGTACGTGTTAGGGTTAGGGTAGGGGTTAGGGTTAGGGTACGCGTTAGGGTTAGGGTATTTAGTAAACCTATCCCACTCTCTAGATACCCCTTAGCACGTAAAGGAATATTATTTGGGGGTCCAGCCATGGAGAAGAGTTTAGACACTAGGATAAGATAAGGAACACACCCATTATAAAGAAATCACATTAGGATTCTCTTTTTAAGCTGTTCCTTAAAACACTAGTGCTTAGGAAATCTATTGGAGGCAGAAGCAGTCAAGGGTAGCCTAGGGTTAGGGTTAGGCTTAGGGGTAGGCTTAGGGTACGGCTTAGGGTACGGGTTCGGGGAGGGGTGCGGGTATGGCGTAGGGTATGGGTTAGGGTTAGGGTTAGGGTTAGTGTTAGGGTTAGGGCTCGGTTTAGGGTACGGGTTAGGATTAGGGTACGTGTTAGGGTTAGGGTAGGGGTTAGGGTTAGGGTACGCGTTAGGGTTAGGGTAGTTATTAAACCTATCCCACTCTCTAGATACCCCTTAGCACGTAAAGGAATGTTATTTGAGGGTCCAGGCATGGAGAAGAGTTTAGACACTAGGATAAGATAAGGAACACACCCATTATAAAGAAATCACATTAGGATTCTCTTTTTAAGCTGTTCCTTAAAACACTAGTGCTTAGGAAATCTATTGGAGGCAGAAGCAGTCAAGGGTAGCCTAGGGTTAGGGTTAGGCTTAGGGTTAGGCTTAGGGTACGGCTTAGGGTACGGGTTCGGGGAGGGGTGCGGGTACGGCGGAGGGTATGGGTTAGGGTTAGGGTTAGGGTTAGTGTTAGGTTTAGGGCTCGGTTTAGGGTACGGGTTAGGATTAGGGTACGTGTTAGGGTTAGGGTAGGGGTTGGGGTTAGGGTACGCGTTAGGGTTAGGGTAGTTATTAAACCTATCCCACTCTCTAGATACCCCTTAGCACGTAAAGGAATATTATTTGGGGGGCCAGCCATGGAGAAGAGTTTAGACACTAGGATAAGATAAGGAACACACCCATTATAAAGAAATCACATTAGGATTCTCTTGTTAAGGTGTTCCTTAAAACACTACTGCTTAGGAAATCAATTGGAGGCGGAAGCAGTCAAGGGTAGCCTAGGGTTAGGGTTAGGCTTAGGGTTAGGGTTAGGGTACGGCTTAGGGTACGGTTTCGGGGAGGGGTGCGGGTACGGCCTAGGGTATGAGTTAGGGTTAGGGTTAGGGTTAGTATTAGGGTTAGGGCTCGGTTTAGGGTACGGGTGAGGATTAGGGTACGTGTTAGGGTTAGGGTAGGGGTTAGGGTTAGGGTACGCGTTAGGGTTAGGGTAGTTATTAAACCTATCCCACTCTCTAGATACCCCTTAGCTCGTAAGGGAATATTATTTGGGGGTGCAGCCATGGAGAAGAGTTTAGACACTAGTATAAGATAAGGAACACAACCATTATAAAGAAATCACATTAGGATTCTCTTTTTAAGCGGTTCCTTTAAACACTAGTGCTTAGGAAATCTATTGGAGGCAGAAGCAGTCAAGGGTAGCCTAGGGTTAGGGTTAGGCTTAGGGTTAGGCTTAGGGTACGGCTTAGGGTACGGGTTCGGGGAGGGGTTCGGGTACAGCGTAGGGTATGGGTTAGGGTTAGGGTTAGGGTTAGTGTTAGGGTTAGGGCTCGGTTTAGGGTACGGGTTCGGATTAGTGTACGTGTTAGGGTTAGGGTAGGGGTTAGGGTTAGGGTAGTTAGTAAACCTATTCCACTCTCTAGATACCCCTTAGCACGTAAAGGAATATTATTTGGGGGTTCAGCCATGGAGAAGAGTTTAGACACTAGGATAAGATAAGGAACACACCCATTATAAAGAAATCACATTAGGATTCTCTTTTTAAGCTGTTCCTTAAAACACTAGTGCTTAGGAAATCTATTGGAGGCAGAAGCAGTCAAGGGTAGCCTAGGGTTAGGGTTAGGCTTAGGGTTAGGCTTAGGGTACGGCTTAGGGTACGGGTTCGGGGAGGGGTGCGGCTACGGCGGAGGGTATGGGTTAGGGTTAGGGTTAGGGTTAGTGTTAGGTTTAGGGCTCGGTTTTGGGTACGGGATAGGGTTAGGGTACGTGTTAGGGTTAGGGTAGGGGTTAGGGTTAGGGTATGCGTTAGGGTTAGGGTAGTTATTAAACCTATCCCACTCTCTAGATACCCCTTAGCACGTAAAGGAATGTTATTTGGGGGCCCAGCCAGGGAGAAGAGTTTAGACACTAGGATAAGATAAGGAACACACCCATTATAAAGAAATCACATTAGGATTCTCTTTTTAAGCTGTTCCTTAAAACACTACTGCTTAGGAAATCTATTGGAGGCAGAAGCAGTCAAGGGTAGCCTAGGGTTAGGGTTAGGCTTAGGGTTAGGCTTAGGGTACGGTTTAGGGTACGGGTTCGGGGAGGGGTTCGGGTACGGCGTAGGGTATGGGTTAGGGTTAGTGTTAGGGTTAGTGTTAGGTTTAGGGCTCGGTTTAGGGTACGGGTTAGGATTAGGGTACGTGTAAGGGTTAGGGTAGGGGTTAGGGTTAGGGTACGCGTTAGGGTTAGGGTAGTTATTAAACCTATCCCACTCTCTAGATACCCCTTAGCACGTAAGGGAATATTATTTGGGGGTGCAGCCATGGAGAAGAGTTTAGACACTAGGATAAGATAAGGAACACACCCATTATAAAGAAATCACATTAGGATTCTCTTTTTAAGCTGTTCCTTAAAACACTAGTGCTTAGGAAATCTATTGGAGGCAGAAGCAGTCAAGGGTAGCCTAGGGTTAGGGTTAGGCTTAGGGTTAGGCTTAGGGTACGGCTTAGGGTACGGGTTCGGGGAGGGGTGCGGCTACGGCGTAGGGTATGGGTTAGGGTTAGGATTAGGGTTAGTGTTAGGTTTAGGGCTCGGTTTAGGGTAAGGGTTAGGATTAGGGTACGTGTTAGGGTTAGGGTAGGGGTTAGGGTTAGGGTACGCGTTAGGGTTAGGGTTGTTATTAAACCTATCCCACTCTCTAGATACCCCTTAGCACGTAAAGGAATGTTATTTGGGGGCCCAGCCAGGGAGAAGAGTTTAGACACTAGGAGAAGATAAGGAACACACCCATTATAAAGAAATCACATTAGGATTCTCTTTTTAAGCTGTTCCTTAAAACACTACTGCTTAGGAAATCTATTGGAGGCAGAAGCAGTCAAGGGTAGCCTAGGGTTAGGGTTAGGCTTAGGGTTAGGCTTAGGGTACGGTTTAGGGTACGGGTTCGGGGAGGGGTTCGGGTACGGCGTAGGGTATGGGTTAGGGTTAGTGTTAGGGTTAGTGTTAGGGTTAGGGCTCGGTTTAGGGTACGGGTTAGGATTAGGGTACGTGTTAGGGTTAGGGTAGGGGTTAGGGTTAGGGTACGCGTTAGGGTTAGGGTAGTTAGTAAACCTATCCCACTCTCTAGATACCCCTTAGCACGTAAAGGAATATTATTTGGGGGTCCAGCCATGGAGAAGAGTTTAGACACTAGGATAAGATAAGGAACACACCCATTATAAAGAAATCACATTAGGATTCTCTTTTTAAGCTGTTCCTTAAAACACTAGTGCTTAGGAAATCTATTGGAGGCAGAAGCAGTCAAGGGTAGCCTAGGGTTAGGGTTAGGCTTAGGGTTAGGCTTAGGGTACGGCTTAGGGTACGGGTTCGGGGAGGGGTTCGGGTACAGCGTAGGGTATGGGTTAGGGTTAGGGTTAGGGTTAGCGTTAAGGTTAGGGCTCGGTTTAGGGTACGGGTTAGGATTAGGGTACGTGTTAGGGTTAGGGTAGGGGTTAGGGTTAGGGTATGCGTTAGGGTTAGAGTAGTTAGTAAACCTATCCCACTCTCTAGATACCCCTTAGCACGTAAAGGAATATTATTTGGGGGTTCAGCCATGGAGAAGAGTTTAGACACTAGGATAAGATAAGGAACACACCCATTAGAAAGAAATCACATTAGGATTCTCTTTTTAAGCTGTTCCTTAAAACACTAGTGCTTAGGAAATCTATTGGAGGCAGAAGCAGTCAAGGGTAGCCTAGGGTTAGGGTTAGGCTTAGGGGTAGGCTTAGGGTACGGCTTAGGGTACGGGTTCGGGGAGGGGTGCGGGTATGGCGTAGGGTATGGGTTAGGGTTAGGGTTAGGGTTAGTGTTAGGGTTAGGGCTCGGTTTAGGGTACGGGTTAGGATTAGGGTACGTGTTAGGGTTAGGGTAGGGGTTAGGGTTAGGGTACGCGTTAGGGTTAGGGTAGTTATTAAACCTATCCCACTCTCTAGATACCCCTTAGCACGTAAAGGAATGTTATTTGAGGGTCCAGGCATGGAGAAGAGTTTAGACACTAGGATAAGATAAGGAACACACCCATTATAAAGAAATCACATTAGGATTCTCTTTTTAAGCTGTTCCTTAAAACACTAGTGCTTAGGAAATCTATTGGAGGCAGAAGCAGTCAAGGGTAGCCTAGGGTTAGGGTTAGGCTTAGGGTTAGGCTTAGGGTACGGCTTAGGGTACGGGTTCGGGGAGGGGTGCGGGTACGGCGGAGGGTATGGGTTAGGGTTAGGGTTAGGGTTAGTGTTAGGTTTAGGGCTCGGTTTAGGGTACGGGTTAGGATTAGGGTACGTGTTAGGGTTAGGGTAGGGGTTGGGGTTAGGGTACGCGTTAGGGTTAGGGTAGTTATTAAACCTATTCCACTCTCTAGATACCCCTTAGCACGTAAAGGAATATTATTTGGGGGGCCAGCCATGGAGAAGAGTTTAGACACTAGGATAAGATAAGGAACACACCCATTATAAAGAAATCACATTAGGATTCTCTTGTTAAGGTGTTCCTTAAAACACTACTGCTTAGGAAATCAATTGGAGGCGGAAGCAGTCAAGGGTAGCCTAGGGTTAGGGTTAGGCTTAGGGTTAGGGTTAGGGTACGGCTTAGGGTACGGTTTCGGGGAGGGGTGCGGGTACGGCCTAGGGTATGAGTTAGGGTTAGGGTTAGGGTTAGTATTAGGGTTAGGGCTCGGTTTAGGGTACGGGTGAGGATTAGGGTACGTGTTAGGGTTAGGGTAGGGGTTAGGGTTAGGGTACGCGTTAGGGTTAGGGTAGTTATTAAACCTATCCCACTCTCTAGATACCCCTTACCTCGTAAGGGAATATTATTTGGGGGTGCAGCCATGGAGAAGAGTTTAGACACTAGTATAAGATAAGGAACACAACCATTATAAAGAAATCACATTAGGATTCTCTTTTTAAGCGGTTCCTTTAAACACTAGTGCTTAGGAAATCTATTGGAGGCAGAAGCAGTCAAGGGTAGCCTAGGGTTAGGGTTAGGCTTAGGGTTAGGCTTAGGGTACGGCTTAGGGTACGGGTTCGGGGAGGGGTTCGGGTACAGCGTAGGGTATGGGTTAGGGTTAGGGTTAGGGTTAGTGTTAGGGTTAGGGCTCGGTTTAGGGTACGGGTTCGGATTAGTGTACGTGTTAGGGTTAGGGTAGGGGTTAGGGTTAGGGTAGTTAGTAAACCTATTCCACTCTCTAGATACCCCTTAGCACGTAAAGGAATATTATTTGGGGGTTCAGCCATGGAGAAGAGTTTAGACACTAGGATAAGATAAGGAACACACCCATTATAAAGAAATCACATTAGGATTCTCTTTTTAAGCTGTTCCTTAAAACACTAGTGCTTAGGAAATCTATTGGAGGCAGAAGCAGTCAAGGGTAGCCTAGGGTTAGGGTTAGGCTTAGGGTTAGGCTTAGGGTACGGCTTAGGGTACGGGTTCGGGGAGGGGTGCGGGTACGGCGGAGGGTATGGGTTAGGGTTAGGGTTAGGGTTAGTGTTAGGTTTAGGGCTCGGTTTAGGGTACGGGTTAGGATTAGGGTACGTGTTAGGGTTAGGGTAGGGGTTGGGGTTAGGGTACGCGTTAGGGTTAGGGTAGTTATTAAACCTATCCCACTCTCTAGATACCCCTTAGCACGTAAAGGAATATTATTTGGGGGGCCAGCCATGGAGAAGAGTTTAGACACTAGGATAAGATAAGGAACACACCCATTATAAAGAAATCACATTAGGATTCTCTTGTTAAGGTGTTCCTTAAAACACTACTGCTTAGGAAATCAATTGGAGGCGGAAGCAGTCAAGGGTAGCCTAGGGTTAGGGTTAGGCTTAGGGTTAGGGTTAGGGTACGGCTTAGGGTACGGTTTCGGGGAGGGGTGCGGGTACGGCCTAGGGTATGAGTTAGGGTTAGGGTTAGGGTTAGTATTAGGGTTAGGGCTCGGTTTAGGGTACGGGTGAGGATTAGGGTACGTGTTAGGGTTAGGGTAGGGGTTAGGGTTAGGGTACGCGTTAGGGTTAGGGTAGTTATTAAACCTATCCCACTCTCTAGATACCCCTTAGCTCGTAAGGGAATATTATTTGGGGGTGCAGCCATGGAGAAGAGTTTAGACACTAGTATAAGATAAGGAACACAACCATTATAAAGAAATCACATTAGGATTCTCTTTTTAAGCGGTTCCTTTAAACACTAGTGCTTAGGAAATCTATTGGAGGCAGAAGCAGTCAAGGGTAGCCTAGGGTTAGGGTTAGGCTTAGGGTTAGGCTTAGGGTACGGCTTAGGGTACGGGTTCGGGGAGGGGTTCGGGTACAGCGTAGGGTATGGGTTAGGGTTAGGGTTAGGGTTAGTGTTAGGGTTAGGGCTCGGTTTAGGGTACGGGTTCGGATTAGTGTACGTGTTAGGGTTAGGGTAGGGGTTAGGGTTAGGGTAGTTAGTAAACCTATTCCACTCTCTAGATACCCCTTAGCACGTAAAGGAATATTATTTGGGGGTTCAGCCATGGAGAAGAGTTTAGACACTAGGATAAGATAAGGAACACACCCATTATAAAGAAATCACATTAGGATTCTCTTTTTAAGCTGTTCCTTAAAACACTAGTGCTTAGGAAATCTATTGGAGGCAGAAGCAGTCAAGGGTAGCCTAGGGTTAGGGTTAGGCTTAGGGTTAGGCTTAGGGTACGGCTTAGGGTACGGGTTCGGGGAGGGGTGCGGCTACGGCGGAGGGTATGGGTTAGGGTTAGGGTTAGGGTTAGTGTTAGGTTTAGGGCTCGGTTTTGGGTACGGGATAGGGTTAGGGTACGTGTTAGGGTTAGGGTAGGGGTTAGGGTTAGGGTATGCGTTAGGGTTAGGGTAGTTATTAAACCTATCCCACTCTCTAGATACCCCTTAGCACGTAAAGGAATGTTATTTGGGGGCCCAGCCAGGGAGAAGAGTTTAGACACTAGGATAAGATAAGGAACACACCCATTATAAAGAAATCACATTAGGATTCTCTTTTTAAGCTGTTCCTTAAAACACTACTGCTTAGGAAATCTATTGGAGGCAGAAGCAGTCAAGGGTAGCCTAGGGTTAGGGTTAGGCTTAGGGTTAGGCTTAGGGTACGGTTTAGGGTACGGGTTCGGGGAGGGGTTCGGGTACGGCGTAGGGTATGGGTTAGGGTTAGTGTTAGGGTTAGTGTTAGGTTTAGGGCTCGGTTTAGGGTACGGGTTAGGATTAGGGTACGTGTAAGGGTTAGGGTAGGGGTTAGGGTTAGGGTACGCGTTAGGGTTAGGGTAGTTATTAAACCTATCCCACTCTCTAGATACCCCTTAGCACGTAAGGGAATATTATTTGGGGGTGCAGCCATGGAGAAGAGTTTAGACACTAGGATAAGATAAGGAACACACCCATTATAAAGAAATCACATTAGGATTCTCTTTTTAAGCTGTTCCTTAAAACACTAGTGCTTAGGAAATCTATTGGAGGCAGAAGCAGTCAAGGGTAGCCTAGGGTTAGGGTTAGGCTTAGGGTTAGGCTTAGGGTACGGCTTAGGGTACGGGTTCGGGGAGGGGTGCGGCTACGGCGTAGGGTATGGGTTAGGGTTAGGATTAGGGTTAGTGTTAGGTTTAGGGCTCGGTTTAGGGTAAGGGTTAGGATTAGGGTACGTGTTAGGGTTAGGGTAGGGGTTAGGGTTAGGGTACGCGTTAGGGTTAGGGTTGTTATTAAACCTATCCCACTCTCTAGATACCCCTTAGCACGTAAAGGAATGTTATTTGGGGGCCCAGCCAGGGAGAAGAGTTTAGACACTAGGAGAAGATAAGGAACACACCCATTATAAAGAAATCACATTAGGATTCTCTTTTTAAGCTGTTCCTTAAAACACTACTGCTTAGGAAATCTATTGGAGGCAGAAGCAGTCAAGGGTAGCCTAGGGTTAGGGTTAGGCTTAGGGTTAGGCTTAGGGTACGGTTTAGGGTACGGGTTCGGGGAGGGGTTCGGGTACGGCGTAGGGTATGGGTTAGGGTTAGTGTTAGGGTTAGTGTTAGGGTTAGGGCTCGGTTTAGGGTACGGGTTAGGATTAGGGTACGTGTTAGGGTTAGGGTAGGGGTTAGGGTTAGGGTACGCGTTAGGGTTAGGGTAGTTAGTAAACCTATCCCACTCTCTAGATACCCCTTAGCACGTAAAGGAATATTATTTGGGGGTCCAGCCATGGAGAAGAGTTTAGACACTAGGATAAGATAAGGAACACACCCATTATAAAGAAATCACATTAGGATTCTCTTTTTAAGCTGTTCCTTAAAACACTAGTGCTTAGGAAATCTATTGGAGGCAGAAGCAGTCAAGGGTAGCCTAGGGTTAGGGTTAGGCTTAGGGTTAGGCTTAGGGTACGGCTTAGGGTACGGGTTCGGGGAGGGGTTCGGGTACAGCGTAGGGTATGGGTTAGGGTTAGGGTTAGGGTTAGCGTTAAGGTTAGGGCTCGGTTTAGGGTACGGGTTAGGATTAGGGTACGTGTTAGGGTTAGGGTAGGGGTTAGGGTTAGGGTATGCGTTAGGGTTAGAGTAGTTAGTAAACCTATCCCACTCTCTAGATACCCCTTAGCACGTAAAGGAATATTATTTGGGGGTTCAGCCATGGAGAAGAGTTTAGACACTAGGATAAGATAAGGAACACACCCATTAGAAAGAAATCACATTAGGATTCTCTTTTTAAGCTGTTCCTTAAAACACTAGTGCTTAGGAAATCTATTGGAGGCAGAAGCAGTCAAGGGTAGCCTAGGGTTAGGGTTAGGCTTAGGGGTAGGCTTAGGGTACGGCTTAGGGTACGGGTTCGGGGAGGGGTGCGGGTATGGCGTAGGGTATGGGTTAGGGTTAGGGTTAGGGTTAGTGTTAGGGTTAGGGCTCGGTTTAGGGTACGGGTTAGGATTAGGGTACGTGTTAGGGTTAGGGTAGGGGTTAGGGTTAGGGTACGCGTTAGGGTTAGGGTAGTTATTAAACCTATCCCACTCTCTAGATACCCCTTAGCACGTAAAGGAATGTTATTTGAGGGTCCAGGCATGGAGAAGAGTTTAGACACTAGGATAAGATAAGGAACACACCCATTATAAAGAAATCACATTAGGATTCTCTTTTTAAGCTGTTCCTTAAAACACTAGTGCTTAGGAAATCTATTGGAGGCAGAAGCAGTCAAGGGTAGCCTAGGGTTAGGGTTAGGCTTAGGGTTAGGCTTAGGGTACGGCTTAGGGTACGGGTTCGGGGAGGGGTGCGGGTACGGCGGAGGGTATGGGTTAGGGTTAGGGTTAGGGTTAGTGTTAGGTTTAGGGCTCGGTTTAGGGTACGGGTTAGGATTAGGGTACGTGTTAGGGTTAGGGTAGGGGTTGGGGTTAGGGTACGCGTTAGGGTTAGGGTAGTTATTAAACCTATTCCACTCTCTAGATACCCCTTAGCACGTAAAGGAATATTATTTGGGGGGCCAGCCATGGAGAAGAGTTTAGACACTAGGATAAGATAAGGAACACACCCATTATAAAGAAATCACATTAGGATTCTCTTGTTAAGGTGTTCCTTAAAACACTACTGCTTAGGAAATCAATTGGAGGCGGAAGCAGTCAAGGGTAGCCTAGGGTTAGGGTTAGGCTTAGGGTTAGGGTTAGGGTACGGCTTAGGGTACGGTTTCGGGGAGGGGTGCGGGTACGGCCTAGGGTATGAGTTAGGGTTAGGGTTAGGGTTAGTATTAGGGTTAGGGCTCGGTTTAGGGTACGGGTGAGGATTAGGGTACGTGTTAGGGTTAGGGTAGGGGTTAGGGTTAGGGTACGCGTTAGGGTTAGGGTAGTTATTAAACCTATCCCACTCTCTAGATACCCCTTACCTCGTAAGGGAATATTATTTGGGGGTGCAGCCATGGAGAAGAGTTTAGACACTAGTATAAGATAAGGAACACAACCATTATAAAGAAATCACATTAGGATTCTCTTTTTAAGCGGTTCCTTTAAACACTAGTGCTTAGGAAATCTATTGGAGGCAGAAGCAGTCAAGGGTAGCCTAGGGTTAGGGTTAGGCTTAGGGTTAGGCTTAGGGTACGGCTTAGGGTACGGGTTCGGGGAGGGGTTCGGGTACAGCGTAGGGTATGGGTTAGGGTTAGGGTTAGGGTTAGTGTTAGGGTTAGGGCTCGGTTTAGGGTACGGGTTCGGATTAGTGTACGTGTTAGGGTTAGGGTAGGGGTTAGGGTTAGGGTAGTTAGTAAACCTATTCCACTCTCTAGATACCCCTTAGCACGTAAAGGAATATTATTTGGGGGTTCAGCCATGGAGAAGAGTTTAGACACTAGGATAAGATAAGGAACACACCCATTATAAAGAAATCACATTAGGATTCTCTTTTTAAGCTGTTCCTTAAAACACTAGTGCTTAGGAAATCTATTGGAGGCAGAAGCAGTCAAGGGTAGCCTAGGGTTAGGGTTAGGCTTAGGGTTAGGCTTAGGGTACGGCTTAGGGTACGGGTTCGGGGAGGGGTGCGGCTACGGCGGAGGGTATGGGTTAGGGTTAGGGTTAGGGTTAGTGTTAGGTTTAGGGCTCGGTTTTGGGTACGGGATAGGGTTAGGGTACGTGTTAGGGTTAGGGTAGGGGTTAGGGTTAGGGTATGCGTTAGGGTTAGGGTAGTTATTAAACCTATCCCACTCTCTAGATACCCCTTAGCACGTAAAGGAATGTTATTTGGGGGCCCAGCCAGGGAGAAGAGTTTAGACACTAGGATAAGATAAGGAACACACCCATTATAAAGAAATCACATTAGGATTCTCTTTTTAAGCTGTTCCTTAAAACACTACTGCTTAGGAAATCTATTGGAGGCAGAAGCAGTCAAGGGTAGCCTAGGGTTAGGGTTAGGCTTAGGGTTAGGCTTAGGGTACGGTTTAGGGTACGGGTTCGGGGAGGGGTTCGGGTACGGCGTAGGGTATGGGTTAGGGTTAGTGTTAGGGTTAGTGTTAGGTTTAGGGCTCGGTTTAGGGTACGGGTTAGGATTAGGGTACGTGTAAGGGTTAGGGTAGGGGTTAGGGTTAGGGTACGCGTTAGGGTTAGGGTAGTTATTAAACCTATCCCACTCTCTAGATACCCCTTAGCACGTAAGGGAATATTATTTGGGGGTGCAGCCATGGAGAAGAGTTTAGACACTAGGATAAGATAAGGAACACACCCATTATAAAGAAATCACATTAGGATTCTCTTTTTAAGCTGTTCCTTAAAACACTAGTGCTTAGGAAATCTATTGGAGGCAGAAGCAGTCAAGGGTAGCCTAGGGTTAGGGTTAGGCTTAGGGTTAGGCTTAGGGTACGGCTTAGGGTACGGGTTCGGGGAGGGGTGCGGCTACGGCGTAGGGTATGGGTTAGGGTTAGGATTAGGGTTAGTGTTAGGTTTAGGGCTCGGTTTAGGGTAAGGGTTAGGATTAGGGTACGTGTTAGGGTTAGGGTAGGGGTTAGGGTTAGGGTACGCGTTAGGGTTAGGGTTGTTATTAAACCTATCCCACTCTCTAGATACCCCTTAGCACGTAAAGGAATGTTATTTGGGGGCCCAGCCAGGGAGAAGAGTTTAGACACTAGGAGAAGATAAGGAACACACCCATTATAAAGAAATCACATTAGGATTCTCTTTTTAAGCTGTTCCTTAAAACACTACTGCTTAGGAAATCTATTGGAGGCAGAAGCAGTCAAGGGTAGCCTAGGGTTAGGGTTAGGCTTAGGGTTAGGCTTAGGGTACGGTTTAGGGTACGGGTTCGGGGAGGGGTTCGGGTACGGCGTAGGGTATGGGTTAGGGTTAGTGTTAGGGTTAGTGTTAGGGTTAGGGCTCGGTTTAGGGTACGGGTTAGGATTAGGGTACGTGTTAGGGTTAGGGTAGGGGTTAGGGTTAGGGTACGCGTTAGGGTTAGGGTAGTTAGTAAACCTATCCCACTCTCTAGATACCCCTTAGCACGTAAAGGAATATTATTTGGGGGTCCAGCCATGGAGAAGAGTTTAGACACTAGGATAAGATAAGGAACACACCCATTATAAAGAAATCACATTAGGATTCTCTTTTTAAGCTGTTCCTTAAAACACTAGTGCTTAGGAAATCTATTGGAGGCAGAAGCAGTCAAGGGTAGCCTAGGGTTAGGGTTAGGCTTAGGGTTAGGCTTAGGGTACGGCTTAGGGTACGGGTTCGGGGAGGGGTTCGGGTACAGCGTAGGGTATGGGTTAGGGTTAGGGTTAGGGTTAGCGTTAAGGTTAGGGCTCGGTTTAGGGTACGGGTTAGGATTAGGGTACGTGTTAGGGTTAGGGTAGGGGTTAGGGTTAGGGTATGCGTTAGGGTTAGAGTAGTTAGTAAACCTATCCCACTCTCTAGATACCCCTTAGCACGTAAAGGAATATTATTTGGGGGTTCAGCCATGGAGAAGAGTTTAGACACTAGTATAAGATAAGGAACACACCCATTAGAAAGAAATCACATTAGGATTCTCTTTTTAAGCTGTTCCTTAAAACACTAGTGCTTAGGAAATCTATTGGAGGCAGAAGCAGTCAAGGGTAGCCTAGGGTTAGGGTTAGGCTTAGGGTTAGGCTTAGGGTACGGCTTAGGGTACGGGTTCGGGGAGGGGTGCGGGTATGGCGTAGGGTATGGGTTAGGGTTAGGGTTAGGGTTAGTGTTAGGGTTAGGGCTCGGTTTAGGGTACGGGTTAGGATTAGGGTACGTGTTAGGGTTAGGGTAGGGGTTAGGGTTAGGGTACGCGTTAGGGTTAGGGTAGTTATTAAACCTATCCCACTCTCTAGATACCCCTTAGCACGTAAAGGAATGTTATTTGAGGGTCCAGGCATGGAGAAGAGTTTAGACACTAGGATAAGATAAGGAACACACCCATTATAAAGAAATCACATTAGGATTCTCTTTTTAAGCTGTTCCTTAAAACACTAGTGCTTAGGAAATCTATTGGAGGCAGAAGCAGTCAAGGGTAGCCTAGGGTTAGGGTTAGGCTTAGGGTTAGGCTTAGGGTACGGCTTAGGGTACGGGTTCGGGGAGGGGTGCGGGTACGGCGGAGGGTATGGGTTAGGGTTAGGGTTAGGGTTAGTGTTAGGTTTAGGGCTCGGTTTAGGGTACGGGTTAGGATTAGGGTACGTGTTAGGGTTAGGGTAGGGGTTGGGGTTAGGGTACGCGTTAGGGTTAGGGTAGTTATTAAACCTATCCCACTCTCTAGATACCCCTTAGCACGTAAAGGAATATTATTTGGGGGGCCAGCCATGGAGAAGAGTTTAGACACTAGGATAAGATAAGGAACACACCCATTATAAAGAAATCACATTAGGATTCTCTTGTTAAGGTGTTCCTTAAAACACTACTGCTTAGGAAATCAATTGGAGGCGGAAGCAGTCAAGGGTAGCCTAGGGTTAGGGTTAGGCTTAGGGTTAGGGTTAGGGTACGGCTTAGGGTACGGTTTCGGGGAGGGGTGCGGGTACGGCCTAGGGTATGAGTTAGGGTTAGGGTTAGGGTTAGTATTAGGGTTAGGGCTCGGTTTAGGGTACGGGTGAGGATTAGGGTACGTGTTAGGGTTAGGGTAGGGGTTAGGGTTAGGGTACGCGTTAGGGTTAGGGTAGTTATTAAACCTATCCCACTCTCTAGATACCCCTTAGCTCGTAAGGGAATATTATTTGGGGGTGCAGCCATGGAGAAGAGTTTAGACACTAGTATAAGATAAGGAACACACCCATTATAAAGAAATCACATTAGGATTCTCTTTTTAAGCGGTTCCTTTAAACACTAGTGCTTAGGAAATCTATTGGAGGCAGAAGCAGTCAAGGGTAGCCTAAGGTTAGGGTTAGGCTTAGGGTACGGCTTAGGGTACGGGTTCGGGGAGGGGTGCGGGTATGGCGTAGGGTATGGGTTAGGGTTAGGGTTAGGGTTAGTGTTAGGGTTAGGGCTCGGTTTAGGGTACGGGTTAGGATTAGGGTACGTGTTAGGGTTAGGGTCGGGGTTAGGATTAGGGTACGCATTAGGGTTAGGGTAGTTATTAAACCTATCCCACTCTCTAGATACCCCTTAGCATGTAAAGGAATATTATTTGGGGGTTCAGCCATGGAGAAGAGTTTAGACACTAGGATAAGATAAGGAACACACCCATTATAAAGAAATCACATTAGGATTCTCTTTTTAAGCTCTTCCTTAAAACACTAGTGCTTAGGAAATCTATTGGAGGCAGAAGCAGTCAAGGGTAGCCTAGGGTTAGGGTTAAGCTTAGGGTTAGGGTTAGGGTACGGCTTAGGGTACGGGTTCGGGGAGGGGTTCGGGTACGGCGTAGGGTATGGGTTAGGGTTAGGGTTAGGGTTAGTGTTAGGGTTAGGGCTCGGTTTAGGGTACGGGTTAGGATTAGGGTACGTGTTAGGGTTAGGGTAGGAGTTAGGGTTAGGGTACGCGTTAGGGTTAGGGTAGTTAGTAAACCTATCCCACTCTCTAGATACCCCTTAGCACGTAAAGGAATATTATTTGGGGGTTCAGCCATGGAGAAGAGTTTAGACACTAGGATAAGATAAGGAACACACCCATTATAAAGAAATCACATAAGGATTCTCTTTTTAAGCTGTTCCTTAAAACACTAGTGCTTAGGAAATCTATTGGAGGCAGAAGCAGTCAAGGGTAGCCTAGGGTTAGGGTTAGGCTTAGGGTTAGGCTTAGGGTACTGCTTAGGGTACGGGTTCGGGGAGGGGTGCGGGTACGGCGGAGGGTATGGGTTAGGGTTAGGGTTAGGGTTAGTGTTAGGTTTAGGGCTCGGTTTAGGGTACGGGTTAGGATTAGGGTACGTGTTAGGGTTAGGGTAGGGGTTGGGGTTAGGGTACGCGTTAGGGTTAGGGTAGTTATTAAACCTATCCCACTCTCTAGATACCCCTTAGCACATAAAGGAATATTATTTGGGGGCCCAGCCATGGAGAAGAGTTTAGACACTAGGATAAGATAAGGAACACACCCATTATAAAGAAATCACATTAGGATTCTCTTGTTAAGCTGTTCCTTAAAACACTACTGCTTAGGAAATCAATTGGAGGCGGAAGCAGTCAAGGGTAGCCTAGGGTTAGGGTTAGGCTTAGGGTTAGGGTTAGGGTACGGCATAGGGTACGGTTTCGGGGAGGGGTGCGTGTACGGCCTAGGGTATGAGTTAGGGTTAGGGTTAGGGTTAGTATTAGGGTTAGGGCTCGGTTTAGGGTACGGGTTAGGATTAGGGTACGTGTTAGGGTTAGGGTAGGGGTTAGGGTTAGGGTACGCGTTAGGGTTAGGGTAGTTATTAAACCTATCCCACTCTCTAGATACCCCTTAGCTCGTAAGGGAATATTATTTGGGCGTGCAGCCATGGAGAAGAGTTTAGACACTAGTATAAGATAAGGAACACACCCATTATAAAGAAATCACATTAGGATTCTCTTTTTAAGCTGTTCCTTTAAACACTAGTGCTTAGGAAATCTATTGGAGGCAGAAGCAGTCAAGGGTAGCCTAAGGTTAGGGTTAGGCTTAGGGTTAGGCTTAGGGTACGGTTTAGGGTACGGGTTCGGGGAGGGGTTCGGGTACGGCGTAGGGTATGGGTTAGGGTTAGTGTTAGGGTTAGTGTTAGGTTTAGGGCTCGGTTTAGGGTACGGGTTAGGATTAGGGTACGTGTAAGGGTTAGGGTAGGGGTTAGGGTTAGGGTACGCGTTAGGGTTAGGGTAGTTATTAAACCTATCCCACTCTCTAGATACCCCTTAGCACGTAAGGGAATATTATTTGGGGGTGCAGCCATGGAGAAGAGTTTAGACACTAGGATAAGATAAGGAACACACCCATTATAAAGAAATCACATTAGGATTCTCTTTTTAAGCTGTTCCTTAAAACACTAGTGCTTAGGAAATCTATTGGAGGCAGAAGCAGTCAAGGGTAGCCTAGGGTTAGGGTTAGGCTTAGGGTTAGGCTTAGGGTACGGCTTAGGGTACGGGTTCGGGGAGGGGTGCGGCTACGGCGGAGGGTATGGGTTAGGGTTAGGGTTAGGGTTAGTGTTAGGTTTAGGGCTCGGTTTAGGGTAAGGGTTAGGATTAGGGTACGTGTTAGGGTTAGGGTAGGGGTTAGGGTTAGGGTACGCGTTAGGGTTAGGGTTGTTATTAAACCTATCCCACTCTCTAGATACCCCTTAGCACGTAAAGGAATGTTATTTGGGGGCCCAGCCAGGGAGAAGAGTTTAGACACTAGGAGAAGATAAGGAACACACCCATTATAAAGAAATCACATTAGGATTCTCTTTTTAAGCTGTTCCTTAAAACACTACTGCTTAGGAAATCTATTGGAGGCAGAAGCAGTCAAGGGTAGCCTAGGGTTAGGGTTAGGCTTAGGGTTAGGCTTAGGGTACGGTTTAGGGTACGGGTTCGGGGAGGGGTTCGGGTTCGGCGTAGGGTATGGGTTAGGGTTAGTGTTAGGGTTAGTGTTAGGGTTAGGGCTCGGTTTAGGGTACGGGTTCGGATTAGGGTACGTGTTAGGGTTAGGGTAGGGGTTAGGGTTAGGGTACGCGTTAGGGTTAGGGTAGTTAGTAAACCTATCCCACTCTCTAGATACCCCTTAGCACGTAAAGGAATATTATTTGGGGGTCCAGCCATGGAGAAGAGTTTAGACACTAGGATAAGATAAGGAACACACCCATTATAAAGAAATCACATTAGGATTCTCTTTTTAAGCTGTTCCTTAAAACACTAGTGCTTAGGAAATCTATTGGAGGCAGAAGCAGTCAAGGGTAGCCTAGGGTTAGGGTTAGGCTTAGGGTTAGGCTTAGGGTACGGCTTAGGGTACGGGTTCGGGGAGGGGTTCGGGTACAGCGTAGGGTATGGGTTAGGGTTAGGGTTAGGGTTAGCGTTAAGGTTAGGGCTCGGTTTAGGGTACGGGTTAGGATTAGGGTACGTGTTAGGGTTAGGGTAGGGGTTAGGGTTAGGGTATGCGTTAGGGTTAGAGTAGTTAGTAAACCTATCCCACTCTCTAGATACCCCTTAGCACGTAAAGGAATATTATTTGGGGGTTCAGCCATGGAGAAGAGTTTAGACACTAGGATAAGATAAGGAACACACCCATTATAAAGAAATCACATTAGGATTCTCTTTTTAAGCTGTTCCTTAAAACACTAGTGCTTAGGAAATCTATTGGAGGCAGAAGCAGTCAAGGGTAGCCTAGCGTTAGGGTTAGGCTTAGGGTTAGGCTTAGGGTACGGCTTAGGGTACGGGTTCGGGGAGGGGTGCGGGTATGGCGTAGGGTATGGGTTAGGGTTAGGGTTAGGGTTAGTGTTAGGGTTAGGGCTCGGTTTAGGGTACGGGTTAGGATTAGGGTACGTGTTAGGGTTAGGGTAGGGGTTAGGGTTAGGGTACGCGTTAGGGTTAGGGTAGTTATTAAACCTATCCCACTCTCTAGATACCCCTTAGCACGTAAAGGAATGTTATTTGAGGGTCCAGGCATGGAGAAGAGTTTAGACACTAGGATAAGATAAGGAACACACCCATTATAAAGAAATCACATTAGGATTCTCTTTTTAAGCTGTTCCTTAAAACACTAGTGCTTAGGAAATCTATTGGATGCAGAAGCAGTCAAGGGTAGCCTAAGGTTAGGGTTAGGCTTAGGGTACGGCTTAGGGTACGGGTTCGGGGAGGGGTTTCTGTACGGCGTAGGGTATGGGTTAGGGTTAGGGTTAGGGTTAGTGTTAGGGTTCGGGCTCGGTTTAGGGTACGGGTTAGGATTAGGGTACGTGTTAGGGTTAGGGTAGGGGTTAGGGTTAGGGTACGCGTTAGGGTTAGGGTAGTTATTAAACCTATACAATTCTCTAGACACTCCTTAGCACGTAAAGGAATATTATTTGCGGGTCCAGCCATGGAGAAGAGTTTAGACACTGGGATAAGAAAAGGAACACACCCATTATAAAGAAATCACATTAGGATTCTCTTTTTAAGCTGTTCCTTAAAACACGAGTGCTTAGGAAATCTATTGGAGGCAGAAGCAGTCAAGGGTAGCCTAGGGTTAGGGTTAGGCTTAGGGTTAGGCTTAGGGTACGGCTTAGGGTACGGGTTCGGGGAGGGGTGCGGCTACGGCGGAGGGTATGGGTTAGGGTTAGGGTTAGGGTTAGTGTTAGGGTTAGGGCTCGGTTTAGGGTACAGGTTAGGATTAGGGTACGTGTTAGGGTTAGGGAAGGGGTTAGGGTTAGGGTACGCGTTAGTGTTAGGGTAGATATTAAACCTATCCCACTCTCTAGATACCCCTTAGCACGTAAAGGAATATTATTTGGGGGTCCAGCCATGGAGAAGAGATTAGACATTAGCATAAGATAAGGAACACACCCATTATAAAGGAATCACATTAGGATTCTCTTTTTAAGCTGTTCCTTAAAACACTAGTGCTTAGGAAATCTATTGGAGGCAGAAGCATTCAAGGGTAGCCTAGGGTTAGGGTTAGGCTTAGGGTTAGGGTTAGGGTACGGCTTAGGGTACGGGTTTGGGGAGGGGTGCGGGTACGGCGTAGGGTATGGGTTAGGGTTGGGGTTAGGGTTAGTGATAGGGTTAGGGCTCGGTTTAGAGTACGGGTTAGGATTAGGTTATGTGTCAGGGTTAGGGTATGGGTTAGGGTTAGGGTACACTTTAGGGTTAGGGTAGTTATTAAACCTATCCCAGTCTCTAGATACCCCTTAGCACGTAAAGGAATATTATATGGGGGTCCAGCCATGGAGAAGAGTTTAGACACTAGGAAAAGATAAGGAACACACCCATTATAAAGAAATCACATTAGGATTCTCTTTTTAAGCTGTTCCTTAAGACACTAGTGCTTAGGAAATCTATTGGAGGCAGAAGCAGTCAAGGGTAGCCTAAGGTTAGGGTTAGGCTTAGGGTACGGCTTAGGGTACGGGTTCGGGGAGGGGTTTCTGTACGGCGTAGGGTATGGGTTAGGGTTAGGGTTAGGGTTAGTGTTAGGGTTCGGGCTCGGTTTAGGGTACGGGTTAGGATTAGGGTACGTGTTAGGGTTAGGGTAGGGGTTAGGTTTAGGGTACGCGTTAGGGTTAGGGTAGTTATTAAACCTATCCCACTCTCTAGACACTCCTTAGCACGTAAAGGAATATTATTTGGGGGTTCAGCCATGGAGAAGAGTTTAGACACTAGGATAAGATAAGGAACACACCCATTATAAAGAAATCACATTAGGATTCTCTTTTTAAGCTGTTCCTTAAAACACTAGTGCTTAGGAAATCTATTGGAGGCAGAAGCAGTCAAGGGTAGCCTAGGGTTAGGGTTAGGCTTAGGGTTAGGGTTAGGGTACGGCTTAGGGTACGGGTTCGGGGAGGGGTGCGGGTATGGCGTAGGGTATGGGTTAGGGTTAGGGTTAGGGTTAGTGTTAGGGTTAGGGCTCCGTTTAGGGTACGGGTTAGGATTAGGGTACGTGTTAGGGTTAGGGTAGGGGTTAGGGTTAGGGTACGCGTTAGGGTTAGGGTAGTTATTAAACCTATCCCACTCTCTAGATACCCCTTAGCACGTAAAGGAATGTTATTTGAGGGTCCAGGCATGGAGAAGAGTTTAGACACTAGGATAAGATAAGGAACACACCCATTATAAAGAAATCACATTAGGATTCTCTTTTTAAGCTGTTCCTTAAAACACTAGTGCTTAGGAAATCTATTGGATGCAGAAGCAGTCAAGGGTAGCCTAAGGTTAGGGTTAGGCTTAGGGTACGGCTTAGGGTACGGGTTCGGGGAGGGGTTTCTGTACGGCGTAGGGTATGGGTTAGGGTTAGGGTTAGGGTTAGTGTTAGGGTTCGGGCTCGGTTTAGGGTACGGGTTAGGATTAGGGTACGTGTTAGGGTTAGGGTAGGGGTTACGGTTAGGGTACGCGTTAGGGTTAGGGTAGTTATTAAACCTATACAATTCTCTAGACACTCCTTAGCACGTAAAGGAATATTATTTGCGGGTCCAGCCATGGAGAAGAGTTTAGACACTGGGATAAGATAAGGAACACACGCATTATAAAGAAATCACATTAGGATTCTCTTTTTAAGCTGTTCCTTAAAACACTAGTGCTTAGGAAATCTATTGGAGGCAGAAGCAGTCAAGGGTAGCCTAGGGTTAGGGTTAGGCTTAGGGTTAGGCTTAGGGTACGGCTTAGGGTACGGGTTCGGGGAGGGGTGCGGCTACGGCGGAGGGTATGGGTTAGGGTTAGGGTTAGGGTTAGTGTTAGGGTTAGGGCTCGGTTTAGGGTACAGGTTAGGATTAGGGTACGTGTTAGGGTTAGGGAAGGGGTTAGGGTTAGGGTACGCGTTAGTGTTAGGGTAGATATTAAACCTATCCCACTCTCTAGATACCCCTTAGCTCGTAAAGGAATATTATTTGGGGGTCCAGCCATGGAGAAGAGATTAGACATTAGCATAAGATAAGGAACACACCCATTATAAAGAAATCACATTAGGATTCTCTTTTTAAGCTGTTCCTTAAAACACTAGTGCTTAGGAAATCTATTGGAGGCAGAAGCATTCAAGGGTAGCCTAGGGTTAGGGTTAGGCTTAGGGTTAGGGTTAGGGTACGGCTTAGGGTACGGGTTTGGGGAGGGGTGCGGGTACGGCGTAGGGTATGGGTTAGGGTTGGGTTTAGGGTTAGTGATAGGGTTAGGGCTCGGTTTAGAGTACGGGTTAGGATTAGGGTATGTGTCAGGGTTAGGGTATGGGTTAGGGTTAGGGTACACGTTAGGGTTAGGGTAGTTATTAAACCTATCCCAGTCTCTAGATACCCCTTAGCACGTAAAGGAATATTATATGGGGGTCCAGCCATGGAAAAGAGTTTAGACACTAGGAAAAGATAAGGAACACACCCATTATAAAGAAATCACATTAGGATTCTCTTTTTAAGCTGTTCCTTAAGACACTAGTGCTTAGGAAATCTATTGGAGGCAGAAGCAGTCAAGGGTAGCCTAGGGTTAGGGTTAGGCTTAGGGTTAGGCTTAGGGTACGGCTTAGGGTACGGATTCGGGGAGGGGTGCGGGTACGTCGTAGGGTATGGGTTAGGGTTAGGGTTAGGGTTAGTGTTAGGGTTCGGGCTCGATTTAGGGTACGGGTTAGGATTAGGGTACGTGTTAGGGTTAGGGTAGGGGTTAGGGTTAGGGTACGCATTAGGGTTAGGGTAGTTATTAAACCTATCCCACTCTCTAGATACCCCTTAGCACGTAAAGGAATATTATTTGGGGGTCCAGCCATGGAGAAGAGTTTAGACACTAGGATAAGATAAGGAACACACCCATTATAAAGAAATCACATTAGGATTCTCTTTTTAAGCTGTTCCTTAAAACACTAGTGCTTAGGAAATCTATTGGAGGCAGAAGCAGTCAAGGGTAGCCTAAGGTTAGGGTTAGGCTTAGGGTACGGCTTAGGGTACGGGTTCGGGGAGGGGTTTCTGTACGGCGTAGGGTATGGGTTAGGGTTAGGGTTAGGGTTAGTGTTAGGGTTCGGGCTCGGTTTAGGGTACGGGTTAGGATTAGGGTACGTGTTAGGGTTAGGGTAGGGGTTAGGGTTAGGGTACGCGTTAGGGTTAGGGTAGTTATTAAACCTATACAATTCTCTAGACACTCCTTAGCACGTAAAGGAATATTATTTGCGGGTCCAGCCATGGAGAAGAGTTTAGACACTGGGATAAGATAAGGAACACACCCATTATAAAGAAATCACATTAGGATTCTCTTTTTAAGCTGTTCCTTAAAACACTAGTGCTTAGGAAATCTATTGGAGGCAGAAGCAGTCAAGGGTAGCCTAGGGTTAGGGTTAGGCTTAGGGTTAGGCTTAGGGTACGGCTTAGGGTACGTGTTCGGGGAGGGGTGCGGCTACGGCGGAGGGTATGGGTTAGGGTTAGGGTTAGGGTTAGTGTTAAGGTTAGGGCTCGGTTTAGGGTACAGGTTAGGATTAGGGTACGTGTTAGGGTTAGGGAAGGGGTTAGGGTTAGGGTACGCGTTAGTGTTAGGGTAGATATTAAACCTATCCCACTCTCTAGATACCCCTTAGCACGTAAAGGAATATTATTTGGGGGTCCAGCCATGGAGAAGAGATTAGACATTAGCATAAGATAAGGAACACACCCATTATAAAGAAATCACATTAGGATTCTCTTTTTAAGCTGTTCCTTAAAACACTAGTGCTTAGGAAATCTATTGGAGGCAGAAGCATTCAAGGGTAGCCTAGGGTTAGGGTTAGGCTTAGGGTTAGGGTTAGGGTACGGCTTAGGGTACGGGTTCGGGGAGGGGTGCGGGTACGGCGTAGGGTATGGGTTAGGGTTGGGGTTAGGGTTAGTGATAGGGTTAGGGCTCGGTTTAGAGTACGGGTTAGGATTAGGGTATGTGTCAGGGTTAGGGTATGGGTTAGGGTTAGGGTACACGTTAGGGTTAGGGTAGTTATTAAACCTATCCCAGTCTCTAGATACCCCTTAGCACGTAAAGGAATATTATATGGGGGTCCAGCCATGGAGAAGAGTTTAGACACTAGGAAAAGATAAGGAACACACCCATTATAAAGAAATCACATTAGGATTCTCTTTTTAAGCTGTTCCTTAAGACACTAGTGCTTAGGAAATCTATTGGAGGCAGAAGCAGTCAAGGGTAGCCTAGGGTTAGGGTTAGGCTTAGGGTTAGGCTTAGGGTACGGCTTAGGGTACGGATTCGGGGAGGGGTGCGGGTACGTCGTAGGGTATGGGTTAGGGTTAGGGTTAGGGTTAGTGTTAGGGTTAGGGCTCGGTTTAGGGTACGGGTTAGGAATAGGGTACGTGTTAGGGTTAGGGTAGGGGTTAGGGTTAGGGTACGCGTTAGGGTTAGGGTAGTTATTAAACCTATCCCACTCTCTAGACACTCCTTAGCACGTAAAGGAATATTATTTGGGGGTTCAGCCATGGAGAAGAGTTTAGACACTGGGATAAGATAAGGAACACACCCATTATAAAGAAATCACATTAGGATTCTCTTTTTAAGCTGTTCCTTAAAACACTAGTGCTTAGGAAATCTATTGGAGGCAGAAGCAGTCAAGGGTAGCCTAAGGTTAGGGTTAGGCTTAGGGTACGGCTTAGGGTACGGGTTCGGGGAGGGGTGCGGGTATGGCGTAGGGTATGGGTTAGGGTTAGGGTTAGGGTTAGTGTTAGGGTTAGGGCTCGGTTTAGGGTACGGGTTAGGATTAGGGTACGTGTTAGGGTTAGGGTAGGGGTTAGGGTTAGGGTACGCGTTAGGGTTAGGGTAGTTATTAAACCTATCCCACTCTCTAGATACCCCTTAGCACGTAAAGGAATGTTATTTGAGGGTCCAGGCATGGAGAAGAGTTTAGACACTAGGATAAGATAAGGAACACACCCATTATAAAGAAATCACATTAGGATTCTCTTTTTAAGCTGTTCCTTAAAACACTAGTGCTTAGGAAATCTATTGGATGCAGAAGCAGTCAAGGGTAGCCTAAGGTTAGGGTTAGGCTTAGGGTACGGCTTAGGGTACGGGTTCGGGGAGGGGTTTCTGTACGGCGTAGGGTATGGGTTAGGGTTAGGGTTAGGGTTAGTGTTAGGGTTCGGGCTCGGTTTAGGGTACGGGTTAGGATTAGGGTACGTGTTAGGGTTAGGGTAGGGGTTAGGGTTAGGGTACGCGTTAGGGTTAGGGTAGTTATTAAACCTATACAATTCTCTAGACACTCCTTAGCACGTAAAGGAATATTATTTGCGGGTCCAGCCATGGAGAAGAGTTTAGACACTGGGATAAGATAAGGAACACACCCATTATAAAGAAATCACATTAGGATTCTCTTTTTAAGCTGTTCCTTAAAACACTAGTGCTTAGGAAATCTATTGGAGGCAGAAGCAGTCAAGGGTAGCCTAGGGTTAGGGTTAGGCTTAGGGTTAGGCTTAGGGTACGGCTTAGGGTACGGGTTCGGGGAGGGGTGCGGCTACGGCGGAGGGTATGGGTTAGGGTTAGGGTTAGGGTTAGTGTTAGGGTTAGGGCTCGGTTTAGGGTACAGGTTAGGATTAGGGTACGTGTTAGGGTTAGGGAAGGGGTTAGGGTTAGGGTACGCGTTAGTGTTAGGGTAGATATTAAACCTATCCCACTCTCTAGATACCCCTTAGCACGTAAAGGAATATTATTTGGGGGTCCAGCCATGGAGAAGAGATTAGACATTAGCATAAGATAAGGAACACACCCATTATAAAGGAATCACATTAGGATTCTCTTTTTAAGCTGTTCCTTAAAACACTAGTGCTTAGGAAATCTATTGGAGGCAGAAGCATTCAAGGGTAGCCTAGGGTTAGGGTTAGGCTTAGGGTTAGGGTTAGGGTACGGCTTAGGGTACGGGTTTGGGGAGGGGTGCGGGTACGGCGTAGGGTATGGGTTAGGGTTGGGGTTAGGGTTAGTGATAGGGTTAGGGCTCGGTTTAGAGTACGGGTTAGGATTAGGGTATGTGTCAGGGTTAGGGTATGGGTTAGGGTTAGGGTACACTTTAGGGTTAGGGTAGTTATTAAACCTATCCCAGTCTCTAGATACCCCTTAGCACGTAAAGGAATATTATATGGGGGTCCAGCCATGGAGAAGAGTTTAGACACTAGGAAAAGATAAGGAACACACCCATTATAAAGAAATCACATTAGGATTCTCTTTTTAAGCTGTTCCTTAAGACACTAGTGCTTAGGAAATCTATTGGAGGCAGAAGCAGTCAAGGGTAGCCTAGGGTTAGGGTTAGGCTTAGGGTTAGGCTTAGGGTACGGCTTACGGTACGGATTCGGGGAGGGGTGCGGGTACGTCGTAGGGTATGGGTTAGGGTTAGGGTTAGGGTTAGTGTTAGGGTTCGGGCTCGGTTTAGGGTACGGGTTATGATTAGGGTACGTGTTAGGGTTAGGGTAGGGGTTAGGGTTAGGGTACGCGTTAGGGTTAGGGTAGTTATTAAACCTATCCCACTCTCTAGATACCCCTTAGCACGTAAAGGAATATTATTTGGGGGTCCAGCCATGGAGAAGAGTTTAGACACTAGGATAAGATAAGGAACACACCCATTATAAAGAAATCACATTAGGATTCTCTTTTTAAGCTGTTCCTTAAAACACTAGTGCTTAGGAAATCTATTGGAGGCAGAAGCAGTCAAGGGTAGCCTAAGGTTAGGGTTAGGCTTAGGGTACGGCTTAGGGTACGGGTTCGGGGAGGGGTTTCTGTACGGCGTAGGGTATGGGTTAGGGTTAGGGTTAGGGTTAGTGTTAGGGTTCGGGCTCGGTTTAGGGTACAGGTTAGGATTAGGGTACGTGTTAGGGTTAGGGAAGGGGTTAGGGTTAGGGTACGCGTTAGTGTTAGGGTAGATATTAAACCTATCCCACTCTCTAGATACCCCTTAGCTCGTAAAGGAATATTATTTGGGGGTCCAGCCATGGAGAAGAGATTAGACATTAGCATAAGATAAGGAACACACCCATTATAAAGAAATCACATTAGGATTCTCTTTTTAAGCTGTTCCTTAAAACACTAGTGCTTAGGAAATCTATTGGAGGCAGAAGCATTCAAGGGTAGCCTAGGGTTAGGGTTAGGCTTAGGGTTAGGGTTAGGGTACGGCTTAGGGTACGGGTTTGGGGAGGGGTGCGGGTACGGCGTAGGGTATGGGTTAGGGTTGGGTTTAGGGTTAGTGATAGGGTTAGGGCTCGGTTTAGAGTACGGGTTAGGATTAGGGTATGTGTCAGGGTTAGGGTATGGGTTAGGGTTAGGGTACACGTTAGGGTTAGGGTAGTTATTAAACCTATCCCAGTCTCTAGATACCCCTTAGCACGTAAAGGAATATTATATGGGGGTCCAGCCATGGAAAAGAGTTTAGACACTAGGAAAAGATAAGGAACACACCCATTATAAAGAAATCACATTAGGATTCTCTTTTTAAGCTGTTCCTTAAGACACTAGTGCTTAGGAAATCTATTGGAGGCAGAAGCAGTCAAGGGTAGCCTAGGGTTAGGGTTAGGCTTAGGGTTAGGCTTAGGGTACGGCTTAGGGTACGGATTCGGGGAGGGGTGCGGGTACGTCGTAGGGTATGGGTTAGGGTTAGGGTTAGGGTTAGTGTTAGGGTTCGGGCTCGATTTAGGGTACGGGTTAGGATTAGGGTACGTGTTAGGGTTAGGGTAGGGGTTAGGGTTAGGGTACGCATTAGGGTTAGGGTAGTTATTAAACCTATCCCACTCTCTAGATACCCCTTAGCACGTAAAGGAATATTATTTGGGGGTCCAGCCATGGAGAAGAGTTTAGACACTAGGATAAGATAAGGAACACACCCATTATAAAGAAATCACATTAGGATTCTCTTTTTAAGCTGTTCCTTAAAACACTAGTGCTTAGGAAATCTATTGGAGGCAGAAGCAGTCAAGGGTAGCCTAAGGTTAGGGTTAGGCTTAGGGTACGGCTTAGGGTACGGGTTCGGGGAGGGGTTTCTGTACGGCGTAGGGTATGGGTTAGGGTTAGGGTTAGGGTTAGTGTTAGGGTTCGGGCTCGGTTTAGGGTACGGGTTAGGATTAGGGTACGTGTTAGGGTTAGGGTAGGGGTTAGGGTTAGGGTACGCGTTAGGGTTAGGGTAGTTATTAAACCTATACAATTCTCTAGACACTCCTTAGCACGTAAAGGAATATTATTTGCGGGTCCAGCCATGGAGAAGAGTTTAGACACTGGGATAAGATAAGGAACACACCCATTATAAAGAAATCACATTAGGATTCTCTTTTTAAGCTGTTCCTTAAAACACTAGTGCTTAGGAAATCTATTGGAGGCAGAAGCAGTCAAGGGTAGCCTAGGGTTAGGGTTAGGCTTAGGGTTAGGCTTAGGGTACGGCTTAGGGTACGTGTTCGGGGAGGGGTGCGGCTACGGCGGAGGGTATGGGTTAGGGTTAGGGTTAGGGTTAGTGTTAAGGTTAGGGCTCGGTTTAGGGTACAGGTTAGGATTAGGGTACGTGTTAGGGTTAGGGAAGGGGTTAGGGTTAGGGTACGCGTTAGTGTTAGGGTAGATATTAAACCTATCCCACTCTCTAGATACCCCTTAGCACGTAAAGGAATATTATTTGGGGGTCCAGCCATGGAGAAGAGATTAGACATTAGCATAAGATAAGGAACACACCCATTATAAAGAAATCACATTAGGATTCTCTTTTTAAGCTGTTCCTTAAAACACTAGTGCTTAGGAAATCTATTGGAGGCAGAAGCATTCAAGGGTAGCCTAGGGTTAGGGTTAGGCTTAGGGTTAGGGTTAGGGTACGGCTTAGGGTACGGGTTCGGGGAGGGGTGCGGGTACGGCGTAGGGTATGGGTTAGGGTTGGGGTTAGGGTTAGTGATAGGGTTAGGGCTCGGTTTAGAGTACGGGTTAGGATTAGGGTATGTGTCAGGGTTAGGGTATGGGTTAGGGTTAGGGTACACGTTAGGGTTAGGGTAGTTATTAAACCTATCCCAGTCTCTAGATACCCCTTAGCACGTAAAGGAATATTATATGGGGGTCCAGCCATGGAGAAGAGTTTAGACACTAGGAAAAGATAAGGAACACACCCATTATAAAGAAATCACATTAGGATTCTCTTTTTAAGCTGTTCCTTAAGACACTAGTGCTTAGGAAATCTATTGGAGGCAGAAGCAGTCAAGGGTAGCCTAGGGTTAGGGTTAGGCTTAGGGTTAGGCTTAGGGTACGGCTTAGGGTACGGATTCGGGGAGGGGTGCGGGTACGTCGTAGGGTATGGGTTAGGGTTAGGGTTAGGGTTAGTGTTAGGGTTAGGGCTCGGTTTAGGGTACGGGTTAGGAATAGGGTACGTGTTAGGGTTAGGGTAGGGGTTAGGGTTAGGGTACGCGTTAGGGTTAGGGTAGTTATTAAACCTATCCCACTCTCTAGACACTCCTTAGCACGTAAAGGAATATTATTTGGGGGTTCAGCCATGGAGAAGAGTTTAGACACTGGGATAAGATAAGGAACACACCCATTATAAAGAAATCACATTAGGATTCTCTTTTTAAGCTGTTCCTTAAAACACTAGTGCTTAGGAAATCTATTGGAGGCAGAAGCAGTCAAGGGTAGCCTAAGGTTAGGGTTAGGCTTAGGGTACGGCTTAGGGTACGGGTTCGGGGAGGGGTGCGGGTATGGCGTAGGGTATGGGTTAGGGTTAGGGTTAGGGTTAGTGTTAGGGTTAGGGCTCGGTTTAGGGTACGGGTTAGGATTAGGGTACGTGTTAGGGTTAGGGTAGGGGTTAGGGTTAGGGTACGCGTTAGGGTTAGGGTAGTTATTAAACCTATCCCACTCTCTAGATACCCCTTAGCACGTAAAGGAATGTTATTTGAGGGTCCAGGCATGGAGAAGAGTTTAGACACTAGGATAAGATAAGGAACACACCCATTATAAAGAAATCACATTAGGATTCTCTTTTTAAGCTGTTCCTTAAAACACTAGTGCTTAGGAAATCTATTGGATGCAGAAGCAGTCAAGGGTAGCCTAAGGTTAGGGTTAGGCTTAGGGTACGGCTTAGGGTACGGGTTCGGGGAGGGGTTTCTGTACGGCGTAGGGTATGGGTTAGGGTTAGGGTTAGGGTTAGTGTTAGGGTTCGGGCTCGGTTTAGGGTACGGGTTAGGATTAGGGTACGTGTTAGGGTTAGGGTAGGGGTTAGGGTTAGGGTACGCGTTAGGGTTAGGGTAGTTATTAAACCTATACAATTCTCTAGACACTCCTTAGCACGTAAAGGAATATTATTTGCGGGTCCAGCCATGGAGAAGAGTTTAGACACTGGGATAAGATAAGGAACACACCCATTATAAAGAAATCACATTAGGATTCTCTTTTTAAGCTGTTCCTTAAAACACTAGTGCTTAGGAAATCTATTGGAGGCAGAAGCAGTCAAGGGTAGCCTAGGGTTAGGGTTAGGCTTAGGGTTAGGCTTAGGGTACGGCTTAGGGTACGGGTTCGGGGAGGGGTGCGGCTACGGCGGAGGGTATGGGTTAGGGTTAGGGTTAGGGTTAGTGTTAGGGTTAGGGCTCGGTTTAGGGTACAGGTTAGGATTAGGGTACGTGTTAGGGTTAGGGAAGGGGTTAGGGTTAGGGTACGCGTTAGTGTTAGGGTAGATATTAAACCTATCCCACTCTCTAGATACCCCTTAGCACGTAAAGGAATATTATTTGGGGGTCCAGCCATGGAGAAGAGATTAGACATTAGCATAAGATAAGGAACACACCCATTATAAAGGAATCACATTAGGATTCTCTTTTTAAGCTGTTCCTTAAAACACTAGTGCTTAGGAAATCTATTGGAGGCAGAAGCATTCAAGGGTAGCCTAGGGTTAGGGTTAGGCTTAGGGTTAGGGTTAGGGTACGGCTTAGGGTACGGGTTTGGGGAGGGGTGCGGGTACGGCGTAGGGTATGGGTTAGGGTTGGGGTTAGGGTTAGTGATAGGGTTAGGGCTCGGTTTAGAGTACGGGTTAGGATTAGGGTATGTGTCAGGGTTAGGGTATGGGTTAGGGTTAGGGTACACTTTAGGGTTAGGGTAGTTATTAAACCTATCCCAGTCTCTAGATACCCCTTAGCACGTAAAGGAATATTATATGGGGGTCCAGCCATGGAGAAGAGTTTAGACACTAGGAAAAGATAAGGAACACACCCATTATAAAGAAATCACATTAGGATTCTCTTTTTAAGCTGTTCCTTAAGACACTAGTGCTTAGGAAATCTATTGGAGGCAGAAGCAGTCAAGGGTAGCCTAGGGTTAGGGTTAGGCTTAGGGTTAGGCTTAGGGTACGGCTTACGGTACGGATTCGGGGAGGGGTGCGGGTACGTCGTAGGGTATGGGTTAGGGTTAGGGTTAGGGTTAGTGTTAGGGTTCGGGCTCGGTTTAGGGTACGGGTTATGATTAGGGTACGTGTTAGGGTTAGGGTAGGGGTTAGGGTTAGGGTACGCGTTAGGGTTAGGGTAGTTATTAAACCTATCCCACTCTCTAGATACCCCTTAGCTCGTAAAGGAATATTATTTGGGGGTCCAGCCATGGAGAAGAGTTTAGACACTAGGATAAGATAAGGAACACACCCATTATAAAGAAATCACATTAGGATTCTCTTTTTAAGCTGTTCCTTAAAACACTAGTGCTTAGGAAATCTATTGGAGGCAGAAGCAGTCAAGGGTAGCCTAAGGTTAGGGTTAGGCTTAGGGTACGGCTTAGGGTACGGGTTCGGGGAGGGGTTTCTGTACGGCGTAGGGTATGGGTTAGGGTTAGGGTTAGGGTTAGTGTTAGGGTTCGGGCTCGGTTTAGGGTACGGGTTAGGATTAGGGTACGTGTTAGGGTTAGGGTAGGGGTTAGGTTTAGGGTACGCGTTAGGGTTAGGGTAGTTATTAAACCTATCCCACTCTCTAGACACTCCTTAGCACGTAAAGGAATATTATTTGGGGGTTCAGCCATGGAGAAGAGTTTAGACACTAGGATAAGATAAGGAACACACCCATTATAAAGAAATCACATTAGGATTCTCTTTTTAAGCTGTTCCTTAAAACACTAGTGCTTAGGAAATCTATTGGAGGCAGAAGCAGTCAAGGGTAGCCTAGGGTTAGGGTTAGGCTTAGGGTTAGGCTTAGGGTACGGCTTAGGGTACGGGTTCGGGGAGGGGTGCGGGTATGGCGTAGGGTATGGGTTAGGGTTAGGGTTAGGGTTAGTGTTAGGGTTAGGGCTCCGTTTAGGGTACGGGTTAGGATTAGGGTACGTGTTAGGGTTAGGGTAGGGGTTAGGGTTAGGGTACGCGTTAGGGTTAGGGTAGTTATTAAACCTATCCCACTCTCTAGATACCCCTTAGCACGTAAAGGAATATTATTTGGGGGTCCAGCCATGGAGAAGAGTTTAGACACTAGGATAAGATAAGGAACACACCCATTATAAAGAAATCACATTAGGATTCTCTTTTTAAGCTGTTCCTTAAAACACTAGTGCTTAGGAAATCTATTGGAGGCAGAAGCAGTCAAGGGTAGCCTAAGGTTAGGGTTACGCTTAGGGTACGGCTTAGGGTACGGGTTCGGGGAGGGGTTTCTGTACGGCGTAGGGTATGGGTTAGGGTTAGGGTTAGGGTTAGTGTTAGGGTTCGGGCTCGGTTTAGGGTACGGGTTAGGATTAGGGTACGTGTTAGGGTTAGGGTAGGGGTTAGGGTTAGGGTACGCGTTAGGGTTAGGGTAGTTATTAAACCTATACAATTCTCTAGACACTCCTTAGCACGTAAAGGAATATTATTTGCGGGTCCAGCCATGGAGAAGAGTTTAGACACTGGGATAAGATAAGGAACACACCCATTATAAAGAAATCACATTAGGATTATCTTTTTAAGCTGTTCCTTAAAACACTAGTGCTTAGGAAATCTATTGGAGGCAGAAGCAGTCAAGGGTAGCCTAGGGTTAGGGTTAGGCTTAGGGTTAGGCTTAGGGTACGGCTTAGGGTACGTGTTCGGGGAGGGGTGCGGCTACGGCGGAGGGTATGGGTTAGGGTTAGGGTTAGGGTTAGTGTTAAGGTTAGGGCTCGGTTTAGGGTACAGGTTAGGATTAGGGTACGTGTTAGGGTTAGGGAAGGGGTTAGGGTTAGGGTACGCGTTAGTGTTAGGGTAGATATTAAACCTATCCCACTCTCTAGATACCCATTAGCACGTAAAGGAATATTATTTGGGGGTCCAGCCATGGAGAAGAGATTAGACATTAGCATAAGATAAGGAACACACCCATTATAAAGAAATCACATTAGGATTCTCTTTTTAAGCGGTTCCTTTAAACACTAGTGCTTAGGAAATCTATTGGAGGCAGAAGCAGTCAAGGGTAGCCTAGGGTTAGGGTTAGGCTTAGGGTTAGGCTTAGGGTACGGCTTAGGGTACGGGTTCGGGGAGGGGTTCGGGTACAGCGTAGGGTATGGGTTAGGGTTAGGGTTAGGGTTAGTGTTAGGGTTAGGGCTCGGTTTAGGGTACGGGTTCGGATTAGTGTACGTGTTAGGGTTAGGGTAGGGGTTAGGGTTAGGGTAGTTAGTAAACCTATTCCACTCTCTAGATACCCCTTAGCACGTAAAGGAATATTATTTGGGGGTTCAGCCATGGAGAAGAGTTTAGACACTAGGATAAGATAAGGAACACACCCATTATAAAGAAATCACATTAGGATTCTCTTTTTAAGCTGTTCCTTAAAACACTAGTGCTTAGGAAATCTATTGGAGGCAGAAGCAGTCAAGGGTAGCCTAGGGTTAGGGTTAGGCTTAGGGTTAGGCTTAGGGTACGGCTTAGGGTACGGGTTCGGGGAGGGGTGCGTCTACGGCGGAGGGTATGGGTTAGGGTTAGGGTTAGGGTTAGTGTTAGGTTTAGGGCTCGGTTTTGGGTACGGGATAGGGTTAGGGTACGTGTTAGGGTTAGGGTAGGGGTTAGGGTTAGGGTATGCGTTAGGGTTAGGGTAGTTATTAAACCTATCCCACTCTCTAGATACCCCTTAGCACGTAAAGGAATGTTATTTGGGGGCCCAGCCAGGGAGAAGAGTTTAGACACTAGGATAAGATAAGGAACACACCCATTATAAAGAAATCACATTAGGATTCTCTTTTTAAGCTGTTCCTTAAAACACTACTGCTTAGGAAATCTATTGGAGGCAGAAGCAGTCAAGGGTAGCCTAGGGTTAGGGTTAGGCTTAGGGTTAGGCTTAGGGTACGGTTTAGGGTACGGGTTCGGGGAGGGGTTCGGGTACGGCGTAGGGTATGGGTTAGGGTTAGTGTTAGGGTTAGTGTTAGGTTTAGGGCTCGGTTTAGGGTACGGGTTAGGATTAGGGTACGTGTAAGGGTTAGGGTAGGGGTTAGGGTTAGGGTACGCGTTAGGGTTAGGGTAGTTATTAAACCTATCCCACTCTCTAGATACCCCTTAGCACGTAAGGGAATATTATTTGGGGGTGCAGCCATGGAGAAGAGTTTAGACACTAGGATAAGATAAGGAACACACCCATTATAAAGAAATCACATTAGGATTCTCTTTTTAAGCTGTTCCTTAAAACACTAGTGCTTAGGAAATCTATTGGAGGCAGAAGCAGTCAAGGGTAGCCTAGGGTTAGGGTTAGGCTTAGGGTTAGGCTTAGGGTACGGCTTAGGGTACGGGTTCGGGGAGGGGTGCGGCTACGGCGGAGGGTATGGGTTAGGGTTAGGATTAGGGTTAGTGTTAGGTTTAGGGCTCGGTTTAGGGTAAGGGTTAGGATTAGGGTACGTGTTAGGGTTAGGGTAGGGGTTAGGGTTAGGGTACGCGTTAGGGTTAGGGTTGTTATTAAACCTATCCCACTCTCTAGATACCCCTTAGCACGTAAAGGAATGTTATTTGGGGGCCCAGCCAGGGAGAAGAGTTTAGACACTAGGAGAAGATAAGGAACACACCCATTATAAAGAAATCACATTAGGATTCTCTTTTTAAGCTGTTCCTTAAAACACTACTGCTTAGGAAATCTATTGGAGGCAGAAGCAGTCAAGGGTAGCCTAGGGTTAGGGTTAGGCTTAGGGTTAGGCTTAGGGTACGGTTTAGGGTACGGGTTCGGGGAGGGGTTCGGGTACGGCGTAGGGTATGGGTTAGGGTTAGTGTTAGGGTTAGTGTTAGGGTTAGGGCTCGGTTTAGGGTACGGGTTAGGATTAGGGTACGTGTTAGGGTTAGGGTAGGGGTTAGGGTTAGGGTACGCGTTAGGGTTAGGGTAGTTAGTAAACCTATCCCACTCTCTAGATACCCCTTAGCACGTAAAGGAATATTATTTGGGGGTCCAGCCATGGAGAAGAGTTTAGACACTAGGATAAGATAAGGAACACACCCATTATAAAGAAATCACATTAGGATTCTCTTTTTAAGCTGTTCCTTAAAACACTAGTGCTTAGGAAATCTATTGGAGGCAGAAGCAGTCAAGGGTAGCCTAGGGTTAGGGTTAGGCTTAGGGTTAGGCTTAGGGTACGGCTTAGGGTACGGGTTCGGGGAGGGGTTCGGGTACAGCGTAGGGTATGGGTTAGGGTTAGGGTTAGGGTTAGCGTTAAGGTTAGGGCTCGGTTTAGGGTACGGGTTAGGATTAGGGTACGTGTTAGGGTTAGGGTAGGGGTTAGGGTTAGGGTATGCGTTAGGGTTAGAGTAGTTAGTAAACCTATCCCACTCTCTAGATACCCCTTAGCACGTAAAGGAATATTATTTGGGGGTTCAGCCATGGAGAAGAGTTTAGACACTAGGATAAGATAAGGAACACACCCATTAGAAAGAAATCACATTAGGATTCTCTTTTTAAGCTGTTCCTTAAAACACTAGTGCTTAGGAAATCTATTGGAGGCAGAAGCAGTCAAGGGTAGCCTAGGGTTAGGGTTAGGCTTAGGGTTAGGCTTAGGGTACGGCTTAGGGTACGGGTTCGGGGAGGGGTGCGGGTATGGCGTAGGGTATGGGTTAGGGTTAGGGTTAGGGTTAGTGTTAGGGTTAGGGCTCGGTTTAGGGTACGGGTTAGGATTAGGGTACGTGTTAGGGTTAGGGTAGGGGTTAGGGTTAGGGTACGCGTTAGGGTTAGGGTAGTTATTAAACCTATCCCACTCTCTAGATACCCCTTAGCACGTAAAGGAATGTTATTTGAGGGTCCAGGCATGGAGAAGAGTTTAGACACTAGGATAAGATAAGGAACACACCCATTATAAAGAAATCACATTAGGATTCTCTTTTTAAGCTGTTCCTTAAAACACTAGTGCTTAGGAAATCTATTGGAGGCAGAAGCAGTCAAGGGTAGCCTAGGGTTAGGGTTAGGCTTAGGGTTAGGCTTAGGGTACGGCTTAGGGTACGGGTTCGGGGAGGGGTGCGGGTACGGCGGAGGGTATGGGTTAGGGTTAGGGTTAGGGTTAGTGTTAGGTTTAGGGCTCGGTTTAGGGTACGGGTTAGGATTAGGGTACGTGTTAGGGTTAGGGTAGGGGTTGGGGTTAGGGTACGCGTTAGGGTTAGGGTAGTTATTAAACCTATCCCACTCTCTAGATACCCCTTAGCACGTAAAGGAATATTATTTGGGGGGCCAGCCATGGAGAAGAGTTTAGACACTAGGATAAGATAAGGAACACACCCATTATAAAGAAATCACATTAGGATTCTCTTGTTAAGGTGTTCCTTAAAACACTACTGCTTAGGAAATCAATTGGAGGCGGAAGCAGTCAAGGGTAGCCTAGGGTTAGGGTTAGGCTTAGGGTTAGGGTTAGGGTACGGCTTAGGGTACGGTTTCGGGGAGGGGTGCGGGTACGGCCTAGGGTATGAGTTAGGGTTAGGGTTAGGGTTAGTATTAGGGTTAGGGCTCGGTTTAGGGTACGGGTGAGGATTAGGGTACGTGTTAGGGTTAGGGTAGGGGTTAGGGTTAGGGTACGCGTTAGGGTTAGGGTAGTTATTAAACCTATCCCACTCTCTAGATACCCCTTAGCTCGTAAGGGAATATTATTTGGGGGTGCAGCCATGGAGAAGAGTTTAGACACTAGTATAAGATAAGGAACACACCCATTATAAAGAAATCACATTAGGATTCTCTTTTTAAGCGGTTCCTTTAAACACTAGTGCTTAGGAAATCTATTGGAGGCAGAAGCAGTCAAGGGTAGCCTAAGGTTAGGGTTAGGCTTAGGGTACGGCTTAGGGTACGGGTTCGGGGAGGGGTGCGGGTATGGCGTAGGGTATGGGTTAGGGTTAGGGTTAGGGTTAGTGTTAGGGTTAGGGCTCGGTTTAGGGTACGGGTTAGGATTAGGGTACGTGTTAGGGTTAGGGTCGGGGTTAGGATTAGGGTACGCATTAGGGTTAGGGTAGTTATTAAACCTATCCCACTCTCTAGATACCCCTTAGCACGTAAAGGAATATTATTTGGGGGTCCAGCCATGGAGAAGAGTTTAGACACTAGGATAAGATAAGGAACACACCCATTATAAAGAAATCACATTAGGATTCTCTTTTTAAGCTGTTCCTTAAAACACTAGTGCTTAGGAAATCTATTGGAGGCAGAAGCAGTCAAGGGTAGCCTAAGGTTAGGGTTACGCTTAGGGTACGGCTTAGGGTACGGGTTCGGGGAGGGGTTTCTGTACGGCGTAGGGTATGGGTTAGGGTTAGGGTTAGGGTTAGTGTTAGGGTTCGGGCTCGGTTTAGGGTACGGGTTAGGATTAGGGTACGTGTTAGGGTTAGGGTAGGGGTTAGGGTTAGGGTACGCGTTAGGGTTAGGGTAGTTATTAAACCTATACAATTCTCTAGACACTCCTTAGCACGTAAAGGAATATTATTTGCGGGTCCAGCCATGGAGAAGAGTTTAGACACTGGGATAAGATAAGGAACACACCCATTATAAAGAAATCACATTAGGATTATCTTTTTAAGCTGTTCCTTAAAACACTAGTGCTTAGGAAATCTATTGGAGGCAGAAGCAGTCAAGGGTAGCCTAGGGTTAGGGTTAGGCTTAGGGTTAGGCTTAGGGTACGGCTTAGGGTACGTGTTCGGGGAGGGGTGCGGCTACGGCGGAGGGTATGGGTTAGGGTTAGGGTTAGGGTTAGTGTTAAGGTTAGGGCTCGGTTTAGGGTACAGGTTAGGATTAGGGTACGTGTTAGGGTTAGGGAAGGGGTTAGGGTTAGGGTACGCGTTAGTGTTAGGGTAGATATTAAACCTATCCCACTCTCTAGATACCCCTTAGCACGTAAAGGAATATTATTTGGGGGTCCAGCCATGGAGAAGAGATTAGACATTAGCATAAGATAAGGAACACACCCATTATAAAGAAATCACATTAGGATTCTCTTTTTAAGCGGTTCCTTTAAACACTAGTGCTTAGGAAATCTATTGGAGGCAGAAGCAGTCAAGGGTAGCCTAGGGTTAGGGTTAGGCTTAGGGTTAGGCTTAGGGTACGGCTTAGGGTACGGGTTCGGGGAGGGGTTCGGGTACAGCGTAGGGTATGGGTTAGGGTTAGGGTTAGGGTTAGTGTTAGGGTTAGGGCTCGGTTTAGGGTACGGGTTCGGATTAGTGTACGTGTTAGGGTTAGGGTAGGGGTTAGGGTTAGGGTAGTTAGTAAACCTATTCCACTCTCTAGATACCCCTTAGCACGTAAAGGAATATTATTTGGGGGTTCAGCCATGGAGAAGAGTTTAGACACTAGGATAAGATAAGGAACACACCCATTATAAAGAAATCACATTAGGATTCTCTTTTTAAGCTGTTCCTTAAAACACTAGTGCTTAGGAAATCTATTGGAGGCAGAAGCAGTCAAGGGTAGCCTAGGGTTAGGGTTAGGCTTAGGGTTAGGCTTAGGGTACGGCTTAGGGTACGGGTTCGGGGAGGGGTGCGTCTACGGCGGAGGGTATGGGTTAGGGTTAGGGTTAGGGTTAGTGTTAGGTTTAGGGCTCGGTTTTGGGTACGGGATAGGGTTAGGGTACGTGTTAGGGTTAGGGTAGGGGTTAGGGTTAGGGTATGCGTTAGGGTTAGGGTAGTTATTAAACCTATCCCACTCTCTAGATACCCCTTAGCACGTAAAGGAATGTTATTTGGGGGCCCAGCCAGGGAGAAGAGTTTAGACACTAGGATAAGATAAGGAACACACCCATTATAAAGAAATCACATTAGGATTCTCTTTTTAAGCTGTTCCTTAAAACACTACTGCTTAGGAAATCTATTGGAGGCAGAAGCAGTCAAGGGTAGCCTAGGGTTAGGGTTAGGCTTAGGGTTAGGCTTAGGGTACGGTTTAGGGTACGGGTTCGGGGAGGGGTTCGGGTACGGCGTAGGGTATGGGTTAGGGTTAGTGTTAGGGTTAGTGTTAGGTTTAGGGCTCGGTTTAGGGTACGGGTTAGGATTAGGGTACGTGTAAGGGTTAGGGTAGGGGTTAGGGTTAGGGTACGCGTTAGGGTTAGGGTAGTTATTAAACCTATCCCACTCTCTAGATACCCCTTAGCACGTAAGGGAATATTATTTGGGGGTGCAGCCATGGAGAAGAGTTTAGACACTAGGATAAGATAAGGAACACACCCATTATAAAGAAATCACATTAGGATTCTCTTTTTAAGCTGTTCCTTAAAACACTAGTGCTTAGGAAATCTATTGGAGGCAGAAGCAGTCAAGGGTAGCCTAGGGTTAGGGTTAGGCTTAGGGTTAGGCTTAGGGTACGGCTTAGGGTACGGGTTCGGGGAGGGGTGCGGCTACGGCGGAGGGTATGGGTTAGGGTTAGGATTAGGGTTAGTGTTAGGTTTAGGGCTCGGTTTAGGGTAAGGGTTAGGATTAGGGTACGTGTTAGGGTTAGGGTAGGGGTTAGGGTTAGGGTACGCGTTAGGGTTAGGGTTGTTATTAAACCTATCCCACTCTCTAGATACCCCTTAGCACGTAAAGGAATGTTATTTGGGGGCCCAGCCAGGGAGAAGAGTTTAGACACTAGGAGAAGATAAGGAACACACCCATTATAAAGAAATCACATTAGGATTCTCTTTTTAAGCTGTTCCTTAAAACACTACTGCTTAGGAAATCTATTGGAGGCAGAAGCAGTCAAGGGTAGCCTAGGGTTAGGGTTAGGCTTAGGGTTAGGCTTAGGGTACGGTTTAGGGTACGGGTTCGGGGAGGGGTTCGGGTACGGCGTAGGGTATGGGTTAGGGTTAGTGTTAGGGTTAGTGTTAGGGTTAGGGCTCGGTTTAGGGTACGGGTTAGGATTAGGGTACGTGTTAGGGTTAGGGTAGGGGTTAGGGTTAGGGTACGCGTTAGGGTTAGGGTAGTTAGTAAACCTATCCCACTCTCTAGATACCCCTTAGCACGTAAAGGAATATTATTTGGGGGTCCAGCCATGGAGAAGAGTTTAGACACTAGGATAAGATAAGGAACACACCCATTATAAAGAAATCACATTAGGATTCTCTTTTTAAGCTGTTCCTTAAAACACTAGTGCTTAGGAAATCTATTGGAGGCAGAAGCAGTCAAGGGTAGCCTAGGGTTAGGGTTAGGCTTAGGGTTAGGCTTAGGGTACGGCTTAGGGTACGGGTTCGGGGAGGGGTTCGGGTACAGCGTAGGGTATGGGTTAGGGTTAGGGTTAGGGTTAGCGTTAAGGTTAGGGCTCGGTTTAGGGTACGGGTTAGGATTAGGGTACGTGTTAGGGTTAGGGTAGGGGTTAGGGTTAGGGTATGCGTTAGGGTTAGAGTAGTTAGTAAACCTATCCCACTCTCTAGATACCCCTTAGCACGTAAAGGAATATTATTTGGGGGTTCAGCCATGGAGAAGAGTTTAGACACTAGGATAAGATAAGGAACACACCCATTAGAAAGAAATCACATTAGGATTCTCTTTTTAAGCTGTTCCTTAAAACACTAGTGCTTAGGAAATCTATTGGAGGCAGAAGCAGTCAAGGGTAGCCTAGGGTTAGGGTTAGGCTTAGGGTTAGGCTTAGGGTACGGCTTAGGGTACGGGTTCGGGGAGGGGTGCGGGTATGGCGTAGGGTATGGGTTAGGGTTAGGGTTAGGGTTAGTGTTAGGGTTAGGGCTCGGTTTAGGGTACGGGTTAGGATTAGGGTACGTGTTAGGGTTAGGGTAGGGGTTAGGGTTAGGGTACGCGTTAGGGTTAGGGTAGTTATTAAACCTATCCCACTCTCTAGATACCCCTTAGCACGTAAAGGAATGTTATTTGAGGGTCCAGGCATGGAGAAGAGTTTAGACACTAGGATAAGATAAGGAACACACCCATTATAAAGAAATCACATTAGGATTCTCTTTTTAAGCTGTTCCTTAAAACACTAGTGCTTAGGAAATCTATTGGAGGCAGAAGCAGTCAAGGGTAGCCTAGGGTTAGGGTTAGGCTTAGGGTTAGGCTTAGGGTACGGCTTAGGGTACGGGTTCGGGGAGGGGTGCGGGTACGGCGGAGGGTATGGGTTAGGGTTAGGGTTAGGGTTAGTGTTAGGTTTAGGGCTCGGTTTAGGGTACGGGTTAGGATTAGGGTACGTGTTAGGGTTAGGGTAGGGGTTGGGGTTAGGGTACGCGTTAGGGTTAGGGTAGTTATTAAACCTATCCCACTCTCTAGATACCCCTTAGCACGTAAAGGAATATTATTTGGGGGGCCAGCCATGGAGAAGAGTTTAGACACTAGGATAAGATAAGGAACACACCCATTATAAAGAAATCACATTAGGATTCTCTTGTTAAGGTGTTCCTTAAAACACTACTGCTTAGGAAATCAATTGGAGGCGGAAGCAGTCAAGGGTAGCCTAGGGTTAGGGTTAGGCTTAGGGTTAGGGTTAGGGTACGGCTTAGGGTACGGTTTCGGGGAGGGGTGCGGGTACGGCCTAGGGTATGAGTTAGGGTTAGGGTTAGGGTTAGTATTAGGGTTAGGGCTCGGTTTAGGGTACGGGTGAGGATTAGGGTACGTGTTAGGGTTAGGGTAGGGGTTAGGGTTAGGGTACGCGTTAGGGTTAGGGTAGTTATTAAACCTATCCCACTCTCTAGATACCCCTTAGCTCGTAAGGGAATATTATTTGGGGGTGCAGCCATGGAGAAGAGTTTAGACACTAGTATAAGATAAGGAACACACCCATTATAAAGAAATCACATTAGGATTCTCTTTTTAAGCGGTTCCTTTAAACACTAGTGCTTAGGAAATCTATTGGAGGCAGAAGCAGTCAAGGGTAGCCTAAGGTTAGGGTTAGGCTTAGGGTACGGCTTAGGGTACGGGTTCGGGGAGGGGTGCGGGTATGGCGTAGGGTATGGGTTAGGGTTAGGGTTAGGGTTAGTGTTAGGGTTAGGGCTCGGTTTAGGGTACGGGTTAGGATTAGGGTACGTGTTAGGGTTAGGGTCGGGGTTAGGATTAGGGTACGCATTAGGGTTAGGGTAGTTATTAAACCTATCCCACTCTCTAGATACCCCTTAGCATGTAAAGGAATATTATTTGGGGGTTCAGCCATGGAGAAGAGTTTAGACACTAGGATAAGATAAGGAACACACCCATTATAAAGAAATCACATTAGGATTCTCTTTTTAAGCTCTTCCTTAAAACACTAGTGCTTAGGAAATCTATTGGAGGCAGAAGCAGTCAAGGGTAGCCTAGGGTTAGTGTTAAGCTTAGGGTTAGGGTTAGGGTACGGCTTAGGGTACGGGTTCGGGGAGGGGTTCGGGTACGGCGTAGGGTATGGGTTAGGGTTAGGGTTAGGGTTAGTGTTAGGGTTAGGGCTCGGTTTAGGGTACGGGTTAGGATTAGGGTACGTGTTAGGGTTAGGGTAGGAGTTAGGGTTAGGGTACGCGTTAGGGTTAGGGTAGTTAGTAAACCTATCCCACTCTCTAGATACCCCTTAGCATGTAAAGGAATATTATTTGGGGGTTCAGCCATGGAGAAGAGTTTAGACACTAGGATAAGATAAGGAACACACCCATTATAAAGAAATCACATAAGGATTCTCTTTTTAAGCTGTTCCTTAAAACACTAGTGCTTAGGAAATCTATTGGAGGCAGAAGCAGTCAAGGGTAGCCTAGGGTTAGGGTTAGGCTTAGGGTTAGGCTTAGGGTACGGCTTAGGGTACGGGTTCGGGGAGGGGTGCGGGTATGGCGTAGGGTATGGGTTAGGGTTAGGGTTAGGGTTAGTGTTAGGGTTAGGGCTCGGTTTAGGGTACGGGTTAGGATTAGGGTACGTGTTAGGGTTAGGGTAGGGGTTAGGGTTAGGGTACGCGTTAGGGTTAGGGTAGTTATTAAACCTATCCCACTCTCTAGATACCCCTTAGCATGTAAAGGAATATTATTTGAGGGTCCAGGCATGGAGAAGAGTTTAGACACTAGGATAAGATAAGGAACACACCCATTATAAAGAAATCACATTAGGATTCTCTTTTTAAGCTGTTCCTTAAAACCCTACTGCTTAGGAAATCAATTGGAGGCAGAAGCAGTCAAGGCTAGCCTAGGGTTAGGGTTAGGCTTAGGGTTAGGCTTAGGGTACGGCTTAGGGTACCGGTTCGGGGAGGGGTTCGGGTACAGCGTAGGGTATGGGTTAGGGTTAGGGTTAGGGTTAGTGTTAGGGTTAGGGCTCGGTTTAGGGTACGGGTTCGGATTAGTGTACGTGTTAGGGTTAGGGTAGGGGTTAGGGTTAGGGTAGTTAGTAAACCTATCCCACTCTCTAGATACCCCTTAGCACGTAAAGGAATGTTATTTGAGGGTCCAGGCATGGAGAAGAGTTTAGACACTAGGATAAGATAAGGAACACACCCATTATAAAGAAATCACATTAGGATTCTCTTTTTAAGCTGTTCCTTAAAACACTAGTGCTTAGGAAATCTATTGGAGGCAGAAGCAGTCAAGGGTAGCCTAGGGTTAGAGTTAGGCTTAGGGTTAGGCTTAGGGTACGGCTTAGGGTACGGGTTCGGGGAGGGGTGTGGGTACGGCGGAGGGTATGGGTTAGGGTTAGGGTTAGGGTTAGTGTTAGGTTTAGGGCTCGGTTTAGGGTACGGGTTAGGATTAGGGTACGTGTTAGGGTTAGGGTAGGGGTTGGGGTTAGGGTACGCGTTAGGGTTAGGGTAGTTATTAAACCTATCCCACTCTCTAGATACCCCTTAGCACGTAAAGGAATATTATTTGGGGGTCCAGCCATGGAGAAGAGTTTAGACACTAGGATAAGATAAGGAACACACCCATTATAAAGAAATCACATTAGGATTCTCTTGTTAAGGTGTTCCTTAAAACACTACTGCTTAGGAAATCAATTGGAGGCGGAAGCAGTCAAGGGTAGCCTAGGGTTAGGGTTAGGCTTAGGGTTAGGGTTAGGGTACGGCTTAGGGTACGGTTTCGGGGAGGGGTGCGGGTACAGCCTAGGGTATGAGTTAGGGTTAGGGTTAGGGTTAGTATTAGGGTTAGGGCTCGGTTTAGGGTACGGGTGAGGATTAGGGTACGTGTTAGGGTTAGGGTAGGGGTTAGGGTTAGGGTACGCGTTAGGGTTAGGGTAGTTATTAAACCTATCCCACTCTCTAGATACCCCTTAGCTCGTAAGGGAATATTATTTGGGGGTGCAGCCATGGAGAAGAGTTTAGACACTAGTATAAGATAAGGAACACACCCATTATAAAGAAATCACATTAGGATTCTCTTTTTAAGCGGTTCCTTTAAACACTAGTGCTTAGGAAATCTATTGGAGGCAGAAGCAGTCAAGGGTAGCCTAAGGTTAGGGTTAGGCTTAGGGTACGGCTTAGGGTACGGGTTCGGGGAGGGGTGCGGGTATGGCGTAGGGTATGGGTTAGGGTTAGGGTTAGGGTTAGTGTTAGGGTTAGGGCTCGGTTTAGGGTACGGGTTAGGATTAGGGTACGTGTTAGGGTTAGGGTCGGGGTTAGGATTAGGGTACGCATTAGGGTTAGGGTAGTTATTAAACCTATCCCACTCTCTAGATACCCCTTAGCATGTAAAGGAATATTATTTGGGGGTTCAGCCATGGAGAAGAGTTTAGACACTAGGATAAGATAAGGAACACACCCATTATAAAGAAATCACATTAGGATTCTCTTTTTAAGCTGTTCCTTAAAACACTAGTGCTTAGGAAATCTATTGGAGGCAGAAGCAGTCAAGGGTAGCCTAGGGTTAGGGTTAAGCTTAGGGTTAGGGTTAGGGTACGGCTTAGGGTACGGGTTCGGGGAGGGGTTCGGGTACGGCGTAGGGTATGGGTTAGGGTTAGGGTTAGGGTTAGTGTTAGGGTTAGGGCTCGGTTTAGGGTACGGGTTAGGATTAGGGTACGTGTTAGGGTTAGGGTAGGAGTTAGGGTTAGGGTACGCGTTAGGGTTAGGGTAGTTAGTAAACCTATCCCACTCTCTAGATACCCCTTAGCACGTAAAGGAATATTATTTGGGGGTTCAGCCATGGAGAAGAGTTTAGACACTAGGATAAGATAAGGAACACACCCATTATAAAGAAATCACATAAGGATTCTCTTTTTAAGCTGTTCCTTAAAACACTAGTGCTTAGGAAATCTATTGGAGGCAGAAGCAGTCAAGGGTAGCCTAGGGTTAGGGTTAGGCTTAGGGTTAGGCTTAGGGTACTGCTTAGGGTACGGGTTCGGGGAGGGGTGCGGGTACGGCGGAGGGTATGGGTTAGGGTTAGGGTTAGGGTTAGTGTTAGGTTTAGGGCTCGGTTTAGGGGACGGGTTAGGATTAGGGTACGTGTTAGGGTTAGGGTAGGGGTTGGGGTTAGGGTACGCGTTAGGGTTAGGGTAGTTATTAAACCTATCCCACTCTCTAGATACCCCTTAGCACATAAAGGAATATTATTTGGGGGCCCAGCCATGGAGAAGAGTTTAGACACTAGGATAAGATAAGGAACACACCCATTATAAAGAAATCACATTAGGATTCTCTTGTTAAGCTGTTCCTTAAAACACTACTGCTTAGGAAATCAATTGGAGGCGGAAGCAGTCAAGGGTAGCCTAGGGTTAGGGTTAGGCTTAGGGTTAGGGTTAGGGTACGGCATAGGGTACGGTTTCGGGGAGGGGTGCGTGTACGGCCTAGGGTATGAGTTAGGGTTAGGGTTAGGGTTAGTATTAGGGTTAGGGCTCGGTTTAGGGTACGGGTTAGGATTAGGGTACGTGTTAGGGTTAGGGTAGGGGTTAGGGTTAGGGTACGCGTTAGGGTTAGGGTAGTTATTAAACCTATCCCACTCTCTAGATACCCCTTAGCTCGTAAGGGAATATTATTTGGGCGTGCAGCCATGGAGAAGAGTTTAGACACTAGTATAAGATAAGGAACACACCCATTATAAAGAAATCACATTAGGATTCTCTTTTTAAGCTGTTCCTTTAAACACTAGTGCTTAGGAAATCTATTGGAGGCAGAAGCAGTCAAGGGTAGCCTAAGGTTAGGGTTAGGCTTAGGGTTAGGCTTAGGGTACGGTTTAGGGTACGGGTTCGGGGAGGGGTTCGGGTACGGCGTAGGGTATGGGTTAGGGTTAGTGTTAGGGTTAGTGTTAGGTTTAGGGCTCGGTTTAGGGTACGGGTTAGGATTAGGGTACGTGTAAGGGTTAGGGTAGGGGTTAGGGTTAGGGTACGCGTTAGGGTTAGGGTAGTTATTAAACCTATCCCACTCTCTAGATACCCCTTAGCACGTAAGGGAATATTATTTGGGGGTGCAGCCATGGAGAAGAGTTTAGACACTAGGATAAGATAAGGAACACACCCATTATAAAGAAATCACATTAGGATTCTCTTTTTAAGCTGTTCCTTAAAACACTAGTGCTTAGGAAATCTATTGGAGGCAGAAGCAGTCAAGGGTAGCCTAGGGTTAGGGTTAGGCTTAGGGTTAGGCTTAGGGTACGGCTTAGGGTACGGGTTCGGGGAGGGGTGCGGCTACGGCGGAGGGTATGGTTTAGGGTTAGGGTTAGGGTTAGTGTTAGGTTTAGGGCTCGGTTTAGGGTAAGGGTTAGGATTAGGGTACGTGTTAGGGTTAGGGTAGGGGTTAGGGTTAGGGTACGCGTTAGGGTTAGGGTTGTTATTAAACCTATCCCACTCTCTAGATACCCCTTAGCACGTAAAGGAATGTTATTTGGGGGCCCAGCCAGGGAGAAGAGTTTAGACACTAGGAGAAGATAAGGAACACACCCATTATAAAGAAATCACATTAGGATTCTCTTTTTAAGCTGTTCCTTAAAACACTACTGCTTAGGAAATCTATTGGAGGCAGAAGCAGTCAAGGGTAGCCTAGGGTTAGGGTTAGGCTTAGGGTTAGGCTTAGGGTACGGTTTAGGGTACGGGTTCGGGGAGGGGTTCGGGTACGGCGTAGGGTATGGGTTAGGGTTAGTGTTAGGGTTAGTGTTAGGGTTAGGGCTCGGTTTAGGGTACGGGTTCGGATTAGGGTACGTGTTAGGGTTAGGGTAGGGGTTAGGGTTAGGGTACGCGTTAGGGTTAGGGTAGTTAGTAAACCTATCCCACTCTCTAGATACCCCTTAGCACGTAAAGGAATATTATTTGGGGGTCCAGCCATGGAGAAGAGTTTAGACACTAGGATAAGATAAGGAACACACCCATTATAAAGAAATCACATTAGGATTCTCTTTTTAAGCTGTTCCTTAAAACACTAGTGCTTAGGAAATCTATTGGAGGCAGAAGCAGTCAAGGGTAGCCTAGGGTTAGGGTTAGGCTTAGGGTTAGGCTTAGGGTACGGCTTAGGGTACGGGTTCGGGGAGGGGTTCGGGTACAGCGTAGGGTATGGGTTAGGGTTAGGGTTAGGGTTAGCGTTAAGGTTAGGGCTCGGTTTAGGGTACGGGTTAGGATTAGGGTACGTGTTAGGGTTAGGGTAGGGGTTAGGGTTAGGGTATGCGTTAGGGTTAGAGTAGTTAGTAAACCTATCCCACTCTCTAGATACCCCTTAGCACGTAAAGGAATATTATTTGGGGGTTCAGCCATGGAGAAGAGTTTAGACACTAGGATAAGATAAGGAACACACCCATTATAAAGAAATCACATTAGGATTCTCTTTTTAAGCTGTTCCTTAAAACACTAGTGCTTAGGAAATCTATTGGAGGCAGAAGCAGTCAAGGGTAGCCTAGCGTTAGGGTTAGGCTTAGGGTTAGGCTTAGGGTACGGCTTAGGGTACGGGTTCGGGGAGGGGTGCGGGTATGGCGTAGGGTATGGGTTAGGGTTAGGGTTAGGGTTAGTGTTAGGGTTAGGGCTCGGTTTAGGGTACGGGTTAGGATTAGGGTACGTGTTAGGGTTAGGGTAGGGGTTAGGGTTAGGGTATGCGTTAGGGTTAGGGTAGTTATTAAACCTATCCCACTCTCTAGATACCCCTTAGCACGTAAAGGAATGTTATTTGAGGGTCCAGGCATGGAGAAGCATTTAGACACTAGGATAAGATAAGGAACACACCCATTATAAAGAAATCACATTAGGATTCTCTTTTTAAGCTGTTCCTTAAAACACTAGTGCTTAGGAAATCTATTGGATGCAGAAGCAGTCAAGGGTAGCCTAAGGTTAGGGTTAGGCTTAGGGTACGGCTTAGGGTACGGGTTCGGGGAGGGGTTTCTGTACGGCGTAGGGTATGGGTTAGGGTTAGGGTTAGGGTTAGTGTTAGGGTTCGGGCTCGGTTTAGGGTACGGGTTAGGATTAGGGTACGTGTTAGGGTTAGGGTAGGGGTTAGGGTTAGGGTACGCGTTAGGGTTAGGGTAGTTATTAAACCTATACAATTCTCTAGACACTCCTTAGCACGTAAAGGAATATTATTTGCGGGTCCAGCCATGGAGAAGAGTTTAGACACTGGGATAAGAAAAGGAACACACCCATTATAAAGAAATCACATTAGGATTCTCTTTTTAAGCTGTTCCTTAAAACACGAGTGCTTAGGAAATCTATTGGAGGCAGAAGCAGTCAAGGGTAGCCTAGGGTTAGGGTTAGGCTTAGGGTTAGGCTTAGGGTACGGCTTAGGGTACGGGTTCGGGGAGGGGTGCGGCTACGGCGTAGGGTATGGGTTAGGGTTAGGGTTAGGGTTAGTGTTAGGGTTAGGGCTCGGTTTAGGGTACAGGTTAGGATTAGGGTACGTGTTAGGGTTAGGGAAGGGGTTAGGGTTAGGGTACGCGTTAGTGTTAGGGTAGATATTAAACCTATCCCACTCTCTAGATACCCCTTAGCACGTAAAGGAATATTATTTGGGGGTCCAGCCATGGAGAAGAGATTAGACATTAGCATAAGATAAGGAACACACCCATTATAAAGGAATCACATTAGGATTCTCTTTTTAAGCTGTTCCTTAAAATACTAGTGCTTAGGAAATCTATTGGAGGCAGAAGCATTCAAGGGTAGCCTAGGGTTAGGGTTAGGCTTAGGGTTAGGGTTAGGGTACGGCTTAGGGTACGGGTTTGGGGAGGGGTGCGGGTACGGCGTAGGGTATGGGTTAGGGTTGGGGTTAGGGTTAGTGATAGGGTTAGGGCTCGGTTTAGAGTACGGGTTAGGATTAGGGTATGTGTCAGGGTTAGGGTATGGGTTAGGGTTAGGGTACACTTTAGGGTTAGGGTAGTTATTAAACCTATCCCAGTCTCTAGATACCCCTTAGCACGTAAAGGAATATTATATGGGGGTCCAGCCATGGAGAAGAGTTTAGACACTAGGAAAAGATAAGGAACACACCCATTATAAAGAAATCACATTAGGATTCTCTTTTTAAGCTGTTCCTTAAGACACTAGTGCTTAGGAAATCTATTGGAGGCAGAAGCAGTCAAGGGTAGCCTAGGGTTAGGGTTAGGCTTAGGGTTAGGCTTAGGGTACGGCTTAGGGTACGGGTTCGGGGAGGGGTGCGGGTACGTCGTAGGGTATGGGTTAGGGTTAGGGTTAGGGTTAGTGTTAGGGTTCGGGCTCGATTTAGGGTACGGGTTAGGATTAGGGTACGTGTTAGGGTTAGGGTAGGGGTTAGGGTTAGGGTACGCATTAGGGTTAGGGTAGTTATTAAACCTATCCCACTCTCTAGATACCCCTTAGCACGTAAAGGAATATTATTTGGGGGTCCAGCCATGGAGAAGAGTTTAGACACTAGGATAAGATAAGGAACACACCCATTATAAAGAAATCACATTAGGATTCTCTTTTTAAGCTGTTCCTTAAAACACTAGTGCTTAGGAAATCTATTGGAGGCAGAAGCAGTCAAGGGTAGCCTAAGGTTAGGGTTAGGCTTAGGGTACGGCTTAGGGTACGGGTTCGGGGAGGGGTTTCTGTACGGCGTAGGGTATGGGTTAGGGTTAGGGTTAGGGTTAGTGTTAGGGTTCGGGCTCGGTTTAGGGTACGGGTTAGGATTAGGGTACGTGTTAGGGTTAGGGTAGGGGTTAGGGTTAGGGTACGCGTTAGGGTTAGGGTAGTTATTAAACCTATACAATTCTCTAGACACTCCTTAGCACGTAAAGGAATATTATTTGCGGGTCCAGCCATGGAGAAGAGTTTAGACACTGGGATAAGATAAGGAACACACCCATTATAAAGAAATCACATTAGGATTCTCTTTTTAAGCTGTTCCTTAAAACACTAGTGCTTAGGAAATCTATTGGAGGCAGAAGCAGTCAAGGGTAGCCTAGGGTTAGGGTTAGGCTTAGGGTTAGGCTTAGGGTACGGCTTAGGGTACGTGTTCGGGGAGGGGTGCGGCTACGGCGGAGGGTATGGGTTAGGGTTAGGGTTAGGGTTAGTGTTAAGGTTAGGGCTCGGTTTAGGGTACAGGTTAGGATTAGGGTACGTGTTAGGGTTAGGGAAGGGGTTAGGGTTAGGGTACGCGTTAGTGTTAGGGTAGATATTAAACCTATCCCACTCTCTAGATACCCCTTAGCACGTAAAGGAATATTATTTGGGGGTCCAGCCATGGAGAAGAGATTAGACATTAGCATAAGATAAGGAACACACCCATTATAAAGAAATCACATTAGGATTCTCTTTTTAAGCTGTTCCTTAAAACACTAGTGCTTAGGAAATCTATTGGAGGCAGAAGCATTCAAGGGTAGCCTAGGGTTAGGGTTAGGCTTAGGGTTAGGGTTAGGGTACGGCTTAGGGTACGGGTTCGGGGAGGGGTGCGGGTACGGCGTAGGGTATGGGTTAGGGTTGGGGTTAGGGTTAGTGATAGGGTTAGGGCTCGGTTTAGAGTACGGGTTAGGATTAGGGTATGTGTCAGGGTTAGGGTATGGGTTAGGGTTAGGGTACACGTTAGGGTTAGGGTAGTTATTAAACCTATCCCAGTCTCTAGATACCCCTTAGCACGTAAAGGAATATTATATGGGGGTCCAGCCATGGAGAAGAGTTTAGACACTAGGAAAAGATAAGGAACACACCCATTATAAAGAAATCACATTAGGATTCTCTTTTTAAGCTGTTCCTTAAGACACTAGTGCTTAGGAAATCTATTGGAGGCAGAAGCAGTCAAGGGTAGCCTAGGGTTAGGGTTAGGCTTAGGGTTAGGCTTAGGGTACGGCTTAGGGTACGGATTCGGGGAGGGGTGCGGGTACGTCGTAGGGTATGGGTTAGGGTTAGGGTTAGGGTTAGTGTTAGGGTTAGGGCTCGGTTTAGGGTACGGGTTAGGAATAGGGTACGTGTTAGGGTTAGGGTAGGGGTTAGGGTTAGGGTACGCGTTAGGGTTAGGGTAGTTATTAAACCTATCCCACTCTCTAGACACTCCTTAGCACGTAAAGGAATATTATTTGGGGGTTCAGCCATGGAGAAGAGTTTAGACACTGGGATAAGATAAGGAACACACCCATTATAAAGAAATCACATTAGGATTCTCTTTTTAAGCTGTTCCTTAAAACACTAGTGCTTAGGAAATCTATTGGAGGCAGAAGCAGTCAAGGGTAGCCTAAGGTTAGGGTTAGGCTTAGGGTACGGCTTAGGGTACGGGTTCGGGGAGGGGTGCGGGTATGGCGTAGGGTATGGGTTAGGGTTAGGGTTAGGGTTAGTGTTAGGGTTAGGGCTCGGTTTAGGGTACGGGTTAGGATTAGGGTACGTGTTAGGGTTAGGGTAGGGGTTAGGGTTAGGGTACGCGTTAGGGTTAGGGTAGTTATTAAACCTATCCCACTCTCTAGATACCCCTTAGCACGTAAAGGAATGTTATTTGAGGGTCCAGGCATGGAGAAGAGTTTAGACACTAGGATAAGATAAGGAACACACCCATTATAAAGAAATCACATTAGGATTCTCTTTTTAAGCTGTTCCTTAAAACACTAGTGCTTAGGAAATCTATTGGATGCAGAAGCAGTCAAGGGTAGCCTAAGGTTAGGGTTAGGCTTAGGGTTAGGCTTAGGGTACGGCTTAGGGTACGGGTTCGGGGAGGGGTGCGGGTATGGCGTAGGGTATGGGTTAGGGTTAGGGTTAGGGTTAGTGTTAGGGTTAGGGCTCGGTTTTGGGTACAGGTTAGGATTAGGGTACGTGTTAGGGTTAGGGAAGGGGTTAGGGTTAGGGTACGCGTTAATGTTAGGGTAGATATTAAACCTATCCCACTCTCTAGATACCCCTTAGCACCTAAAGGAATATTATTTGGGGATCCAGCCATGGAGAAGAGTTTAGACACTACGATAAGATAAGGAACACACCCATTATAAAGAAATCACATTAGGATTCTCTTTTTAAGCTGTTCCTTAAGACACTAGTGCTTAGGAAATCTACTGGAGGCAGAAGCAGTCAAGCGTAGCCTAGGGTTAGGGTTAGGCTTAGGCTTAGGCTTAGGGTACGGCTTAGGGTACGGGTTCGGGGAGGGGTTCGGGTACGGCGTAGGGTATGGGTTAGTGTTAGGGTTAGTGTTAGTGATAGGGTTAGGGCTCGGTTTAGGGTACGGGTTAGGTTTAGGGTACGTGTTAGGGTCAGGGTAGGGGTTAGGGTTAGGGTACGCGTTAGGGTTAGGGTAGTTATTAAACATATCCCACTCTCTAGATACCCCTTAGTACGTAAAGGAATATTATTTGGGGGTCCAGCCATGGAGAAGAGTTTAGACACTGGGATAAGATAAGGAACACACCCATTATAAAGAAATCACATTAGGATTCATTTTTAAACTGTTCCTTAAAACACTAGTGCTTAGGAAATCTATTGGAGGCAGAAGCAGTCAAGGGTAGCCTAGGGTTAGGTTTAGGCTTAGGGTTAGGGTTAGGGTACGGCTTAGGTTACGGGTTCGGGGAGGGGTGCGGGTACGGCGTAGGGTATGGGTTAGGGTTAGTGTTAGGGTTAGTGTTAGGGTTAGGGCTCGGTTTAGGGTACGGGTTAGGATTAGGGTACGTGTTAGGGTTAGGGTAGGGGTTAGGGTTAGGGTACGCGTTAGGGTTAGGGTAGTTAGTAAACCTATCCCACTCTCTAGATACCCCTTAGCACGTAAAGGAATATTATTTGGGGGTCCAGCCATGGAGAAGAGTTTAGACACTAGGATAAGATAAGGAACACACCCATTATAAAGAAATCACATTAGGATTCTCTTTTTAAGCTGTTCCTTAAAACACTAGTGCTTAGGAAATCTATTGGAGGCGGAAGCAGTCAAGGGTAGCCTAGGGTTAGGGTTAGGCTTAGGGTTAGGCTTAGGGTACGGCTTAGGGTACGGGTTCGGGGAGGGGTTCGGGTACAGCGTAGGGTATGGGTTAGGGTTAGGGTTAGGGTTAGCGTTAAGTTTAGGGCTCGGTTTAGGGTACGGGTTAGGATTAGGGTACGTGTTAGGGTTAGGGTAGGGGTTAGGGTTAGGGTATGCGTTAGGGTTAGAGTAGTTAGTAAACCTATCCCACTCTCTAGATACCCCTTAGCACGTAAAGGAATATTATTTGGGGGTTCAGCCATGGAGAAGAGTTTAGACACTAGGATAAGATAAGGAACACACCCATTATAAAGAAATCACATTAGGATTCTCTTTTTAAGCTGTTCCTTAAAACACTAGTTCTTAGGAAATCTATTGGAGGCAGAAGCAGTCAAGGGTAGCCTAGGGTTAGGGTTAGGCTTAGGGTTAGGCTTAGGGTACGGCTTAGGGTACGGGTTCGGGGAGGGGTGCGGGTATGGCGTAGGGTATGGGTTAGGGTTAGGGTTAGGGTTAGTGTTAGGGTTAGGGCTCGGTTTAGGGTATGGGTTAGGATTAGGGTACGTGTTAGGGTTAGGGTAGGGGTTAGGGTTAGGGTACGCGTTAGGGTTAGGGTAGTTATTAAACCTATCCCACTCTCTAGATACCCCTTAGCACGTAAAGGAATGTTATTTGAGGGTCCAGGCATGGAGAAGAGTTTAGACACTAGGATAAGATAAGGAACACACCCATTATAAAGAAATCACATTAGGATTCTCTTTTTAAGCTGTTCCTTAAAACACTAGTGCTTAGGAAATCTATTGGAGGCAGAAGCAGTCAAGGGTAGCCTAGGGTTAGGGTTAGGCTTAGGGTTAGGCTTAGGGTACGGCTTAGGGTACGGGTTCGGGGAGGGGTGCGGCTACGGCGGAGGGTATGGGTTAGGGTTAGGGTTAGGGTTAGGGTTAGTGTTAGGGTTAGGGCTCGGTTTAGGGTACGGGTTAGGATTAGGGTACGTGTTAGGGTTAGGGTAGGGGTTAGGGTTAGGGTACGCATTAGGGTTAGGGTAGTTATTAAACCTATCCCACTCTCTAGATACCCCTTAGCACGTAAAGGAATATTATTTGGGGGTCCAGCCATGGGGAAGAGTTTAGACACTAGGATAAGATAAGGAACACACCCATTATAAAGAAATCACATTAGGATTCTCTTTTTAAGCTGTTCCTTAAAACACTAGTGCTTAGGAAATCTATTGGATGCAGAAGCAGTCAAGGGTAGCCTAAGGTTAGGGTTAGGCTTAGGGTACGGCTTAGGGTACGGGTTCGGGGAGGGGTTTCTGTACGGCGTAGGGTATGGGTTAGGGTTAGGGTTAGGGTTAGTGTTAGGGTTCGGGCTCGGTTTAGGGTACGGGTTAGGATTAGGGTACGTGTTAGGGTTAGGGTAGGGGTTAGGGTTAGGGTACGCGTTAGGGTTAGGGTAGTTATTAAACCTATACAATTCTCTAGACACTCCTTAGCACGTAAAGGAATATTATTTGCGGGTCCAGCCATGGAGAAGAGTTTAGACACTGGGATAAGATAAGGAACACACCCATTACAAAGAAATCACATTAGGATTCTCTTTTTAAGCTGTTCCTTAAAACACTAGTGCTTAGGAAATCTATTGGAGGCAGAAGCAGTCAAGGGTAGCCTAGGGTTAGGGTTAGGCTTAGGGTACGGCTTAGGGTACGGCTTAGGGTACGGGTTCGGGGAGGGGTTCGGGTACGGCGTAGGGTATGGGTTAGGGTTAGGGTTAGGGTTAGTGTTAGGGTTAGGGCTCGGTTTAGGGTACGGGTTAGGATTAGGGTACGTGTTAGGGTTAGGGTAGGGGTTAGGGTTAGGGTACGCGTTAGGGTTAGGGTAGTTATTAAACCTATCCCACTCTCTAGATACCCCTTAGCACGTAAAGGAATATTATTTGGGGCTCCAGCCATGGAGAAGAGTTTAGACACTGGGAAAAGATAAGGAACACACCCATTATAAAGAAATCACATTAGGATTCATTTTTAAGCTGTTCCTTAAAACACTAGTGCTTAGGAAATCTATTGGAGGCAGAAGCAGTCAAGGGTAGCCTAGGGTTAGGTTTAGGCTTAGGGTTAGGGTTAGGGTACGGCTTAGGTTACGGGTTCGGGGAGGGGTGCGGGCACGGCGTAGGGTATGGGTTAGGGTTAGGGTTAGGGTTAGTGTTAGGGGTAGGGCTCGGTTTAGGGTACGGGTTAGGAATAGTGTACGTGTTAGGGTTAGGGTAGGGGTTAGGGTTAGGGTACGTGTTAGGGTTAGGGTAGTTATTAAACCTATCCCACTCTCTAGATACCCCTTAGCACGTAAAGGAATATTATTTGGGGGTCCAGCCATGGAGAAGAGTTTAGACACTAGGATAAGATAAGGAACACACCCATTATAAAGAAATCACATTAGGATTCTCTTTTTAAGCTGTTCCTTAAAACACTAGTGCTTAGGAAATCTATTGGAGGCAGAAGCATTCAAGGGTAGCCTAGGGTTAGCGTTAGGCTTAGGGTTAGGGTTATGGTACGGCTTAGGGTACGGGTTCGGGGAGGGGTTCGGGTACGGCGTAGGGTATGGGTTAGGGTTAGGGTTAGGGTTAGTGATAGGGTTAGGGCTCGGTTTAGGGTACGGGTTAGGTTTAGGGTACGTGTTAGGGTCAGGGTAGGGGTTAGGGTTAGGGTACGCGTTAGGGTTAGGGTAGTTATTAAACCTATCCCACTCTCTAGATACCCCTTAGTACGTAAAGGAATATTATTTGGGGGTCCAGCCATGGAGAAGAGTTTAGACACTGGGATAAGATAAGGAACACACCCATTATAAAGAAATCACATTAGGATTCATTTTTAAGCTGTTCCTTAAAACACTGGTGCTTAGGAAATCTTTTGGAGGCAGAAGCAGTCAAGGGTAGCCTAGGGTTAGGTTTAGGCTTAGGGTTAGGTTTAGGGTACGGCTTAGGTTACGGGTTCGGGGAGGGGTGCGGGTACGGCGGAGGGTATGGGTTAGGGTTAGGGTTAGGGTTAGTGTTAGGGTTAGGGCTCGGTTTAGGGTACGGGTTAGGATTAGGGTACGTGTTAGGGTTAGGGTAGGGGTTAGGGTTAGGGTACGTGTTAGGGTTAGGGTAGTTATTAAACCTATCCCACTCTCTAGACACCCCTTAGCACGTAAAGGAATATTATTTGGGGCTCCAGCCATGGAGAAGAGTTTAGACACTGGGATAAGATAAGGAACACACCCATTATAAAGAAATCACATTAGGATTCTCTTTTTAAGCTGTTCCTTAAAACACTAGTGCTTAGGAAATCTATTGGAGGCAGAAGCAGTCAAGGGTAGCCTAGGGTTAGGTTTAGGGTGAGGGTTAGGCTTAGGGTACGGCTTAGGGTACGGGATCGGGGAGGGGTTCGTGTACGGAGTAGGGTATGGGTTAGGGTTACGGTTAGGGTTAGTGTTAGGGTTAGGGCTCGGTTTAGGTTACGGGTTAGGATTAGGATACGTGTTAGGGTTAGGGTAGGGGTTAGGGTTAGGGTACGCGTTAGGGTTAGGGTAGTTATTAAACCTATCACACTCTCTAGATACCCCTTAGCACGTAAAGGAATATTATTTGGGGGTCCAGCCATGGAGAAGAGTTTAGACACTGGGATAAGATAAGGAACACACCCATTACAAAGAAATCACACTAGGATTCTCTTTTTAAGCTGTTCCTTAAAACACTAGTGCTTAGGAAATCTATTGGAGGCAGAAGCATTCAAGGGTAGCCTAGGGTTAGGGTTAGGCTTAGGGTTAGGCTTAGGGTACGGCTTAGGGTACGGATTCGGGGAGGGGTGCGGGTACGGCGTAGGGTATGGGTTAGGGTTAGGGTTAGGGTTAGGGTTAGGGTTCGGGCTCGGTTTAGGGTACGGGTTAGGATTAGGGTACGTGTTAGGGTTAGGGTAGGGGTTAGGGTTAGGGTACGCGTTAGGGTTAGGGTAGTTATTAAACCTATCCCACTCTCTTGATACCCCTTAGCACGTAAAGGAATATTATTTGGGGGTCCAGCCATGGAGAAGAGTTTAGACACTAGGATAAGATAAGGAACACACCCATTATAAAGAAATCACATTAGGATTCTCTTTTTAAGCTGTTCCTTAAAACACTAGTGCTTAGGAAATCTATTGGAGGCAGAAGCAGTCAAGGGTAGCCTAGGGTTAGGGTTAGGCTTAGGGTTAGGGTTAGGGTACGGCTTAGGGTACGGGTTCGGGGAGGGGTGCGGGTATGGCATAGGGTATGGGTTAGGGTTAGGGTTAGGGTTAGTGTTAGGGTTAGGGCTCGGTTTAGGGTACAGGTTAGGATTAGGGTACGTGTTAGGGTTAGGGAAGGGGTTAGGGTTAGGGTACGCGTTAGTGTTAGGGGAGATATTAAACCTATCCCACTCTCTAGATACCCCTTAGCACGTAAAGGAATATTATTTGGGGGTCCAGCCATGGAGAAGAGATTAGACATTAGCATAAGATAAGGAACAAACCCATTATAAAGAAATCACATTAGGATTCTCTTTTTATGCTGTTCCTTAAAACACTAGTGCTTAGGAAATCTATTGGAGGCAGAAGCATTCAAGGGTAGCCTAGGGTTAGGGTTAGGCTTAGGGTTAGGGTTAGGGTACGGCTTAGGGTACGGGTTCGGGGAGGGGTGCGGGTACGGCGTAGGGTATGGGTTAGGGTTGGGGTTAGGGTTAGTGATAGGGTTAGGGCTCGGTTTAGGGTACGGGTTAGGATTAGGGTATGGGTCAGGGTTAGGGTATGGGTTAGGGTTAGGGTACACGTTAGGGTTAGGGTAGTTATTAAACCTATCCCAGTCTCTAGATACCTCTTAGCACGTAAAGGAATATTATATGGGGGTCCAGCCATGGAGAAGAGTTTAGACACTAGGATAAGATAAGGAACACACCCATTATAAAGAAATCACATTAGGATTCTCTTTTTAAGCTGTTCCTTAAGACACTAGTGCTTAGGAAATCTATTGGAGGCAGAAGCAGTCAAGGGTAGCCTAGGGTTAGGGTTAGGCTTAGGGTTAGGCTTAGGGTACGGCTTAGGTTACGGGGTCGGGGAGGGGTTCGGGTACAGCGTAGGGTATGGGTTAGGGTTAGGGTTAGGGTTAGTGTTAGGGTTCGGGCTCGGTTTAGGGTACGGGTTATGATTAGGCTACGTGTTAGGGTTAGGGTAGGGGTTAGGGTTAGGGTACGCGTTAGGGTTAGGGTAGTTATTAAACCTATCCCACTCTCTAGATACCCCTTAGCACGTAAAGGAATATTATTTGGGGGTCCAGCCATGGAGAAGAGTTTAGACACTAGGATAAGATAAGGAACACACCCATTATAAAGAAATCACATTAGGATTCTCTTTTTAAGCTGTTCCTTAAAACACTAGTGCTTAGGAAATCTATTGGAGGCAGAAGCAGTCAAGGGTAGCCTAGGGTTAGGGTTAGGCTTAGGGTTAGTCTTAGGGTACGGCTTAGTTTACGGGTTCGGGGAGGGGTTCGGGTACGGCGTAGGGTATGGGTTAGGGATAGGGTTAGGGTTAGTGTTAAGGTTAGGGCTCGGTTTAGGTTACGGGTTAGGATTAGAATACGTGTTAGGGTTAGGATAGGGGTTAGGGTTAGGGTACGCATTAGGGTTAGGGTAGTTATTAAACCTATCACACTCTCTAGATACCCCTTAGCACGTAAAGTAATATTATTTGGGGGTCCAGCCATTGAGAAGAGTTTAGACACTGGGATAAGATAAGGAACACACCCATTACAAAGAAATCACATTAGGATTCTCTTTTTAAGCTGTTCTTTAAAACACTAGTGCTTAGGAAATCTATTGGAGGCAGAAGCAGTCAAGGGTAGCCTAGGGTTAGGGTTAGGCTTAGGGTTAGGCTTAGGGTACGGCTTAGTTTAAGGGTTCGGGGAGGGGTGTGGGTATGGCGTAGGGTATGGGTTAGGGTTAGGGTTAGGGTTAGTGTTAGGGTTCGGGCTCGGTTTAGGGTACGGGTTAGGATTAGGGTACGTGTTAGGGTTAGGGTAGGGGTTAGGGTTAGGGTACGCGTTAGGGTTAGGGTAGTTATTAAACCTATCCCACTCTCTAGATACCCCTTAGAACGTAAAGGAATATTATTTGGGGGTCCAGCCATGGAGAAGAGTTTAGAAACTAGGATAAGATAAGGAACACACCCATTATAAAGAAATCACATTAGGATTCTCTTTTTAAGCTGTTCCTTAAAACACTAGTGCTTAGGAAATCTATTGGAGGCAGAAGCATTCAAGGGTAGCCTAGGGTTAGGGTTAGGCTTAGGGTTAGGCTTAGGGTACGGCTTAGGGTACGGGATCGGGGAGGGGTTCGTGTACGGAGTAGGGTATGGGTTAGGGTTACGGTTAGGGTTAGTGTTAGGGTTAGGGCTCAGTTTAGGGTACGGGTTAGGATTAGGATACGTGTTAGGGTTAGGGTAGGGGTTAGGGTTAGTGTATGCGTTAGGGTTAGGGTAGTTATTAAACCTATCCCAGTCTCTAGATACCCCTTAGCACGTAAAGGAATATTATATGGGGGTCCAGCCATGGAGAAGAGTTTAGACACTGGGATAAGATAAGGAACACACCCATTATAAAGAAATCACATTAGGATTCTCTTTTTAAGCTGTTCCTTAAGACACTAGTGCTTAGGAAATCTATTGGAGGCAGAAGCAGTCAAGGGTAGCCTAGGGTTAGGGTTAGGCTTAGGGTTAGGCTTAGGGTACGGCTTAGGGTACGGGTTCGGGGAGGGGTGCGGGTACGGCGTAGGGTATGGGTTAGGGTTAGGGTTAGGGTTAGTGTTAGGGTTCGGGCTCGGTTTAGGGTACGGGTTAGGATTAGGGTACGTGTTAGGGTTAGGGTAGGGGTTAGGGTTAGGGTACGCATTAGGGTTAGGGTAGTTATTAAACCTATCCCAGTCTCTAGATACCCCTTAGCACGTAAAGGAATATTATTTGGGGGTCCAGCCATGGAGAAGAGTTTAGACACTAGGGTAAGATAAGGAACACAGCCATTATAAAGAAATCACATTAGGATTCTCTTTTTAAGCTGTTCCTTAAAACACTAGTGCTTAGGAAATCTATTGGAGGCAGAAGCATTCAAGGGTAGCCTAGGGTTAGGGTTAGGCTTAGGGTTAGGGTTAGGGTACGGCTTAGGGTACAGGTTCGGGGAGGGGTGCGGGTACGGCGTAGGGTATGGGTTAGGGTTAGGTTTAGGGTTAGTGTTAGGGTTAGGGCTCGGTTTAGGGTACGGGTTAGGAATAGGGTACGTGTTAGGGTTAGGGTAGGGGTTAGGGTTAGGGTACGCGTTAGGGTTAGGGTAGTTATTAAACCTATCCCACTCTCTAGACACTCCTTAGCACGTAAAGGAATATTATTTGGGGGTTCAGCCATGGAGAAGAGTTTAGACACTGGGATAAGATAAGGAACACACCCATTATAAAGAAATCACATTAGGATTCTCTTTTTAAGCTGTTCCTTAAAACACTAGTGCTTAGGAAATCTATTGGAGGCAGAAGCAGTCAAGGGTAGCCTAGGGTTAGGGTTAGGCTTAGGGTTAGGCTTAGGGTACGGCTTAGGGTACGGGTTCGGGGAGGGGTGCGGGTATGGCGTAGGGTATGGGTTAGGGTTAGGGTTAGGGTTAGTGTTAGGGTTAGGGCTCGGTTTAGGGTACAGGTTAGGATTAGGGTACGTGTTAGGGTTAGGGAAGGGGTTAGGGTTAGGGTACGCGTTAGTGTTAGGGTAGATATTAAACCTATCCCACTCTCTAGATACCCCTTAGCACCTAAAGGAATATTATTTGGGGATCCAGCCATGGAGAAGAGTTTAGACACTACGATAAGATAAGGAACACACCCATTATAAAGAAATCACATTAGGATTCTCTTTTTAAGCTGTTCCTTAAGACACTAGTGCTTAGGAAATCTACTGGAGGCAGAAGCAGTCAAGCGTAGCCTAGGGTTAGGGTTAGGCTTAGGCTTAGGCTTAGGGTACGGCTTAGGGTACGGGTTCGGGGAGGGGTTCGGGTACGGCGTAGGGTATGGGTTAGTGTTAGGGTTAGGGTTAGTGATAGGGTTAGGGCTCGGTTTAGGGTACGGGTTAGGTTTAGGGTACGTGTTAGGGTCAGGGTAGGGGTTAGGGTTAGGGTACGCGTTAGGGTTAGGGTAGTTATTAAACATATCCCACTCTCTAGATACCCCTTAGTACGTAAAGGAATATTATTTGGGGGTCCAGCCATGGAGAAGAGTTTAGACACTGGGATAAGATAAGGAACACACCCATTATAAAGAAATCACATTAGGATTCATTTTTAAACTGTTCCTTAAAACACTAGTGCTTAGGAAATCTATTGGAGGCAGAAGCAGTCAAGGGTAGCCTAGGGTTAGGTTTAGGCTTAGGGTTAGGGTTAGGGTACGGCTTAGGTTACGGGTTCGGGGAGGGGTGCGGGTACGGCGTAGGGTATGGGTTAGGGTTAGTGTTAGGGTTAGTGTTAGGGTTAGGGCTCGGTTTAGGGTACGGGTTAGGATTAGGGTACGTGTTAGGGTTAGGGTAGGGGTTAGGGTTAGGGTACGCGTTAGGGTTAGGGTAGTTAGTAAACCTATCCCACTCTCTAGATACCCCTTAGCACGTAAAGGAATATTATTTGGGGGTCCAGCCATGGAGAAGAGTTTAGACACTAGGATAAGATAAGGAACACACCCATTATAAAGAAATCACATTAGGATTCTCTTTTTAAGCTGTTCCTTAAAACACTACTGCTTAGGAAATCAATTGGAGGCGGAAGCAGTCAAGGGTAGCCTAGGGTTAGGGTTAGGCTTAGGGTTAGGCTTAGGGTACGGCTTAGGGTACGGGTTCGGGGAGGGGTTCGGGTACAGCGTAGGGTATGGGTTAGGGTTAGGGTTAGGGTTAGCGTTAAGTTTAGGGCTCGGTTTAGGGTACGGGTTAGGATTAGGGTACGTGTTAGGGTTAGGGTAGGGGTTAGGGTTAGGGTATGCGTTAGGGTTAGAGTAGTTAGTAAACCTATCCCACTCTCTAGATACCCCTTAGCACGTAAAGGAATATTATTTGGGGGTTCAGCCATGGAGAAGAGTTTAGACACTAGGATAAGATAAGGAACACACCCATTATAAAGAAATCACATTAGGATTCTCTTTTTAAGCTGTTCCTTAAAACACTAGTTCTTAGGAAATCTATTGGAGGCAGAAGCAGTCAAGGGTAGCCTAGGGTTAGGGTTAGGCTTAGGGTTAGGCTTAGGGTACGGCTTAGGGTACGGGTTCGGGGAGGGGTGCGGGTATGGCGTAGGGTATGGGTTAGGGTTAGGGTTAGTGTTAGGGTTAGGGCTCGGTTTAGGGTATGGGTTAGGATTAGGGTACGTGTTAGGGTTAGGGTAGGGGTTAGGGTTAGGGTACGCGTTAGGGTTAGGGTAGTTATTAAACCTATCCCACTCTCTAGATACCCCTTAGCACGTAAAGGAATGTTATTTGAGGGTCCAGGCATGGAGAAGAGTTTAGACACTAGGATAAGATAAGGAACACACCCATTATAAAGAAATCACATTAGGATTCTCTTTTTAAGCTGTTCCTTAAAACACTAGTGCTTAGGAAATCTATTGGAGGCAGAAGCAGTCAAGGGTAGCCTAGGGTTAGGGTTAGGCTTAGGGTTAGGCTTAGGGTACGGCTTAGGGTACGGGTTCGGGGAGCGGTGCGGCTACGGCGGAGGGTATGGGTTAGGGTTAGGGTTAGGGTTAGGGTTAGTGTTAGGGTTAGGGCTCGGTTTAGGGTACGGGTTAGGATTAGGGTACGTGTTAGGGTTAGGGTAGGGGTTAGGGTTAGGGTACGCATTAGGGTTAGGGTAGTTATTAAACCTATCCCACTCTCTAGATACCCCTTAGCACGTAAAGGAATATTATTTGGGGGTCCAGCCATGGGGAAGAGTTTAGACACTAGGATAAGATAAGGAACACACCCATTATAAAGAAATCACATTAGGATTCTCTTTTTAAGCTGTTCCTTAAAACACTAGTGCTTAGGAAATCTATTGGATGCAGAAGCAGTCAAGGGTAGCCTAAGGTTAGGGTTAGGCTTAGGGTACGGCTTAGGGTACGGGTTCGGGGAGGGGTTTCTGTACGGCGTAGGGTATGGGTTAGGGTTAGGGTTAGGGTTAGTGTTAGGGTTCGGGCTCGGTTTAGGGTACGGGTTAGGATTAGGGTACGTGTTAGGGTTAGGGTAGGGGTTAGGGTTAGGGTACGCGTTAGGGTTAGGGTAGTTATTAAACCTATACAATTCTCTAGACACTCCTTAGCACGTAAAGGAATATTATTTGCGGGTCCAGCCATGGAGAAGAGTTTAGACACTGGGATAAGATAAGGAACACACCCATTACAAAGAAATCACATTAGGATTCTCTTTTTAAGCTGTTCCTTAAAACACTAGTGCTTAGGAAATCTATTGGAGGCAGAAGCAGTCAAGGGTAGCCTAGGGTTAGGGTTAGGCTTAGGGTACGGCTTAGGGTACGGCTTAGGGTACGGGTTCGGGGAGGGGTTCGGGTACGGCGTAGGGTATGGGTTAGGGTTAGGGTTAGGGTTAGTGTTAGGGTTAGGGCTCGGTTTAGGGTACGGGTTAGGATTAGGGTACGTGTTAGGGTTAGGGTAGGGGTTAGGGTTAGGGTACGCGTTAGGGTTAGGGTAGTTATTAAACCTATCCCACTCTCTAGATACCCCTTAGCACGTAAAGGAATATTATTTGGGGCTCCAGCCATGGAGAAGAGTTTAGACACTGGGAAAAGATAAGGAACACACCCATTATAAAGAAATCACATTAGGATTCATTTTTAAGCTGTTCCTTAAAACACTAGTGCTTAGGAAATCTATTGGAGGCAGAAGCAGTCAAGGGTAGCCTAGGGTTAGGTTTAGGCTTAGGGTTAGGGTTAGGGTACGGCTTAGGTTACGGGTTCGGGGAGGGGTGCGGGTACGGCGTAGGGTATGGGTTAGGGTTAGGGTTAGGGTTAGTGTTAGGGGTAGGGCTCGGTTTAGGGTACGGGTTAGGAATAGTGTACGTGTTAGGGTTAGGGTAGGGGTTAGGGTTAGGGTACGTTTTAGGGTTAGGGTAGTTATTAAACCTATCCCACTCTCTAGATACCCCTTAGCACGTAAAGGAATATTATTTGGGGGTCCAGCCATGGAGAAGAGTTTAGACACTAGGATAAGATAAGGAACACACCCATTATAAAGAAATCACATTAGGATTCTCTTTTTAAGCTGTTCCTTAAAACACTAGTGCTTAGGAAATCTATTGGAGGCAGAAGCATTCAAGGGTAGCCTAGGGTTAGCGTTAGGCTTAGGGTTAGGGTTATGGTACGGCTTAGGGTACGGGTTCGGGGAGGGGTTCGGGTACGGCGTAGGGTATGGGTTAGGGTTAGGGTTAGGGTTAGTGATAGGGTTAGGGCTCGGTTTAGGGTACGGGTTAGGTTTAGGGTACGTGTTAGGGTCAGGGTAGGGGTTAGGGTTAGGGTACGCGTTAGGGTTAGGGTAGTTATTAAACCTATCCCACTCTCTAGATACCCCTTAGTACGTAAAGGAATATTATTTGGGGGTCCAGCCATGGAGAAGAGTTTAGACACTGGGATAAGATAAGGAACACACCCATTATAAAGAAATCACATTAGGATTCATTTTTAAGCTGTTCCTTAAAACACTAGTGCTTAGGAAATCTTTTGGAGGCAGAAGCAGTCAAGGGTAGCCTAGGGTTAGGTTTAGGCTTAGGGTTAGGTTTAGGGTACGGCTTAGGTTACGGGTTCGGGGAGGGGTGCGGGTACGGCGGAGGGTATGGGTTAGGGTTAGGGTTAGGGTTAGTGTTAGGGTTAGGGCTCGGTTTAGGGTACGGGTTAGGATTAGGGTACGTGTTAGGGTTAGGGTAGGGGTTAGGGTTAGGGTACGTGTTAGGGTTAGGGTAGTTATTAAACCTATCCCACTCTCTAGACACCCCTTAGCACGTAAAGGAATATTATTTGGGGCTCCAGCCATGGAGAAGAGTTTAGACACTGGGATAAGATAAGGAACACACCCATTATAAAGAAATCACATTAGGATTCTCTTTTTAAGCTGTTCCTTAAAACACTAGTGCTTAGGAAATCTATTGGAGGCAGAAGCAGTCAAGGGTAGCCTAGGGTTAGGTTTAGGGTGAGGGTTAGGCTTAGGGTACGGCTTAGGGTACGGGATCGGGGAGGGGTTCGTGTACGGAGTAGGGTATGGGTTAGGGTTACGGTTAGGGTTAGTGTTAGGGTTAGGGCTCGGTTTAGGTTACGGGTTAGGATTAGGATACGTGTTAGGGTTAGGGTAGGGGTTAGGGTTAGGGTACGCGTTAGGGTTAGGGTAGTTATTAAACCTATCACACTCTCTAGATACCCCTTAGCACGTAAAGGAATATTATTTGGGGGTCCAGCCATGGAGAAGAGTTTAGACACTGGGATAAGATAAGGAACACACCCATTACAAAGAAATCACACTAGGATTCTCTTTTTAAGCTGTTCCTTAAAACACTAGTGCTTAGGAAATCTATTGGAGGCAGAAGCATTCAAGGGTAGCCTAGGGTTAGGGTTAGGCTTAGGGTTAGGCTTAGGGTACGGCTTAGGGTACGGATTCGGGGAGGGGTGCGGGTACGGCGTAGGGTATGGGTTAGGGTTAGGGTTAGGGTTAGGGTTAGGGTTCGGGCTCGGTTTAGGGTACGGGTTAGGATTAGGGTACGTGTTAGGGTTAGGGTAGGGGTTAGGGTTAGGGTACGCGTTAGGGTTAGGGTAGTTATTAAACCTATCCCACTCTCTTGATACCCCTTAGCACGTAAAGGAATATTATTTGGGGGTCCAGCCATGGAGAAGAGTTTAGACACTAGGATAAGATAAGGAACACACCCATTATAAAGAAATCACATTAGGATTCTCTTTTTAAGCTGTTCCTTAAAACACAAGTGCTTAGGAAATCTATTGGAGGCAGAAGCAGTCAAGGGTAGCCTAGGGTTAGGGTTAGGCTTAGGGTTAGGGTTAGGGTACGGCTTAGGGTACGGGTTCGGGGAGGGGTGCGGGTATGGTATAGGGTATGGGTTAGGGTTAGGGTTAGGGTTAGTGTTAGGGTTAGGGCTCGGTTTAGGGTACAGGTTAGGATTAGGGTACGTGTTAGGGTTAGGGAAGGGGTTAGGGTTAGGGTACGCGTTAGTGTTAGGGGAGATATTAAACCTATCCCACTCTCTAGATACCCCTTAGCACGTAAAGGAATATTATTTGGGGGTCCAGCCATGGAGAAGAGATTAGACATTAGCATAAGATAAGGAACACACCCATTATAAAGAAATCACATTAGGATTCTCTTTTTATGCTGTTCCTTAAAACACTAGTGCTTAGGAAATCTATTGGAGGCAGAAGCATTCAAGGGTAGCCTAGGGTTAGGGTTAGGCTTAGGGTTAGGGTTAGGGTACGGCTTAGGGTACGGGTTCGGGGAGGGGTGCGGGTACGGCGTAGGGTATGGGTTAGGGTTGGGGTTAGGGTTAGTGATAGGGTTAGGGCTCGGTTTAGGGTACGGGTTAGGATTAGGGTATGGGTCAGGGTTAGGGTATGGGTTAGGGTTAGGGTACACGTTAGGGTTAGGGTAGTTATTAAACCTATCCCAGTCTCTAGATACCCCTTAGCACGTAAAGGAATATTATATGGGGGTCCAGCCATGGAGAAGAGTTTAGACACTAGGATAAGATAAGGAACACACCCATTATAAAGAAATCACATTAGGATTCTCTTTTTAAGCTGTTCCTTAAGACACTAGTGCTTAGGAAATCTATTGGAGGCAGAAGCAGTCAAGGGTAGCCTAGGGTTAGGGTTAGGCTTAGGGTTAGGCTTAGGGTACGGCTTAGGTTACGGGGTCGGGGAGGGGTTCGGGTACAGCGTAGGGTATGGGTTAGGGTTAGGGTTAGGGTTAGTGTTAGGGTTCGGGCTCGGTTTAGGGTACGGGTTAGGATTAGGCTACGTGTTAGGGTTAGGGTAGGGGTTAGGGTTAGGGTACGCGTTAGGGTTAGGGTAGTTATTAAACCTATCCCACTCTCTAGATACCCCTTAGCACGTAAAGGAATATTATTTGGGGGTCCAGCCATGGAGAAGAGTTTAGACACTAGGATAAGATAAGGAACACACCCATTATAAAGAAATCACATTAGGATTCTCTTTTTAAGCTGTTCCTTAAAACACTAGTGCTTAGGAAATCTATTGGAGGCAGAAGCAGTCAAGGGTAGCCTAGGGTTAGGGTTAGGCTTAGGGTTAGTCTTAGGGTACGGCTTAGTTTACGGGTTCGGGGAGGGGTTCGGGTACGGCGTAGGGTATGGGTTAGGGATAGGGTTAGGGTTAGTGTTAAGGTTAGGGCTCGGTTTAGGTTACGGGTTAGGATTAGAATACGTGTTAGGGTTAGGATAGGGGTTAGGGTTAGGGTACGCATTAGGGTTAGGGTAGTTATTAAACCTATCACACTCTCTAGATACCCCTTAGCACGTAAAGTAATATTATTTGGGGGTCCAGCCATTGAGAAGAGTTTAGACACTGGGATAAGATAAGGAACACACCCATTACAAAGAAATCACATTAGGATTCTCTTTTTAAGCTGTTCTTTAAAACACTAGTGCTTAGGAAATCTATTGGAGGCAGAAGCAGTCAAGGGTAGCCTAGGGTTAGGGTTAGGCTTAGGGTTAGGCTTAGGGTACGGCTTAGTTTAAGGGTTCGGGGAGGGGTGTGGGTATGGCGTAGGGTATGGGTTAGGGTTAGGGTTAGGGTTAGTGTTAGGGTTCGGGCTCGGTTTAGGGTACGGGTTAGGATTAGGGTACGTGTTAGGGTTAGGGTAGGGGTTAGGGTTAGGGTACGCGTTAGGGTTAGGGTAGTTATTAAACCTATCCCACTCTCTAGATACCCCTTAGAACGTAAAGGAATATTATTTGGGGGTCCAGCCATGGAGAAGAGTTTAGAAACTAGGATAAGATAAGGAACACACCCATTATAAAGAAATCACATTAGGATTCTCTTTTTAAGCTGTTCCTTAAAACACTAGTGCTTAGGAAATCTATTGGAGGCAGAAGCATTCAAGGGTAGCCTAGGGTTAGGGTTAGGCTTAGGGTTAGGCTTAGGGTACGGCTTAGGGTACGGGATCGGGGAGGGGTTCGTGTATGGAGTAGGGTATGGGTTAGGGTTACGGTTAGGGTTAGTGTTAGGGTTAGGGCTCAGTTTAGGGTACGGGTGAGGATTAGGATACGTGTTAGGGTTAGGGTAGGGGTTAGGGTTAGTGTATGCGTTAGGGTTAGGGTAGTTATTAAACCTATCCCAGTCTCTAGATACCCCTTAGCACGTAAAGGAATATTATATGGGGGTCCAGCCATGGAGAAGAGTTTAGACACTGGGATAAGATAAGGAACACACCCATTATAAAGAAATCACATTAGGATTCTCTTTTTAAGCTGTTCCTTAAGACACTAGTGCTTAGGAAATCTATTGGAGGCAGAAGCAGTCAAGGGTAGCCTAGGGTTAGGGTTAGGCTTAGGGTTAGGCTTAGGGTACGGCTTAGGGTACGGGTTCGGGGAGGGGTGCGGGTACGGCGTAGGGTATGGGTTAGGGTTAGGGTTAGGGTTAGTGTTAGGGTTCGGGCTCGGTTTAGGGTACGGGTTAGGATTAGGGTACGTGTTAGGGTTAGGGTAGGGGTTAGGGTTAGGGTACGCGTTAGGGTTAGGGTAGTTATTAAACCTATCCCAGTCTCTAGATACCCCTTAGCACGTAAAGGAATATTATTTGGGGGTCCAGCCATGGAGAAGAGTTTAGACACTAGGATAAGATAAGGAACACAGCCATTATAAAGAAATCACATTAGGATTCTCTTTTTAAGCTGTTCCTTAAAACACTAGTGCTTAGGAAATCTATTGGAGGCAGAAGCATTCAAGGGTAGCCTAGGGTTAGGGTTAGGCTTAGGGTTAGGGTTAGGGTACGGCTTAGGGTACAGGTTCGGGGAGGGGTGCGGGTACGGCGTAGGGTATGGGTTAGGGTTAGGTTTAGGGTTAGTGTTAGGGTTAGGGCTCGGTTTAGGGTACGGGTTAGGAATAGGGTACGTGTTAGGGTTAGGGTAGGGGTTAGGGTTAGGGTACGCGTTAGGGTTAGGGTAGTTATTAAACCTATCCCACTCTCTAGACACTCCTTAGCACGTAAAGGAATATTATTTGGGGGTTCAGCCATGGAGAAGAGTTTAGACACTGGGATAAGATAAGGAACACACCCATTATAAAGAAATCACATTAGGATTCTCTTTTTAAGCTGTTCCTTAAAACACTAGTGCTTAGGAAATCTATTGGAGGCAGAAGCAGTCAAGGGTAGCCTAGGGTTAGGGTTAGGCTTAGGGTTAGGCTTAGGGTACGGCTTAGGGTACGGGTTCGGGGAGGGGTGCGGGTATGGCGTAGGGTATGGGTTAGGGTTAGGGTTAGGGTTAGTGTTAGGGTTAGGGCTCGGTTTAGGGTACGGGTTAGGAATAGTGTACGTGTTAGGGTTAGGGTAGGGGTTAGGGTTAGGGTACGTTTTAGGGTTAGGGTAGTTATTAAACCTATCCCACTCTCTAGATACCCCTTAGCACGTAAAGGAATATTATTTGGGGGTCCAGCCATGGAGAAGAGTTTAGACACTAGGATAAGATAAGGAACACACCCATTATAAAGAAATCACATTAGGATTCTCTTTTTAAGCTGTTCCTTAAAACACTAGTGCTTAGGAAATCTATTGGAGGCAGAAGCATTCAAGGGTAGCCTAGGGTTAGCGTTAGGCTTAGGGTTAGGGTTATGGTACGGCTTAGGGTACGGGTTCGGGGAGGGGTTCGGGTACGGCGTAGGGTATGGGTTAGGGTTAGGGTTAGGGTTAGTGATAGGGTTAGGGCTCGGTTTAGGGTACGGGTTAGGTTTAGGGTACGTGTTAGGGTCAGGGTAGGGGTTAGGGTTAGGGTACGCGTTAGGGTTAGGGTAGTTATTAAACCTATCCCACTCTCTAGATACCCCTTAGTACGTAAAGGAATATTATTTGGGGGTCCAGCCATGGAGAAGAGTTTAGACACTGGGATAAGATAAGGAACACACCCATTATAAAGAAATCACATTAGGATTCATTTTTAAGCTGTTCCTTAAAACACTAGTGCTTAGGAAATCTTTTGGAGGCAGAAGCAGTCAAGGGTAGCCTAGGGTTAGGTTTAGGCTTAGGGTTAGGTTTAGGGTACGGCTTAGGTTACGGGTTCGGGGAGGGGTGCGGGTACGGCGGAGGGTATGGGTTAGGGTTAGGGTTAGGGTTAGTGTTAGGGTTAGGGCTCGGTTTAGGGTACGGGTTAGGATTAGGGTACGTGTTAGGGTTAGGGTAGGGGTTAGGGTTAGGGTACGTGTTAGGGTTAGGGTAGTTATTAAACCTATCCCACTCTCTAGACACCCCTTAGCACGTAAAGGAATATTATTTGGGGCTCCAGCCATGGAGAAGAGTTTAGACACTGGGATAAGATAAGGAACACACCCATTATAAAGAAATCACATTAGGATTCTCTTTTTAAGCTGTTCCTTAAAACACTAGTGCTTAGGAAATCTATTGGAGGCAGAAGCAGTCAAGGGTAGCCTAGGGTTAGGTTTAGGGTGAGGGTTAGGCTTAGGGTACGGCTTAGGGTACGGGATCGGGGAGGGGTTCGTGTACGGAGTAGGGTATGGGTTAGGGTTACGGTTAGGGTTAGTGTTAGGGTTAGGGCTCGGTTTAGGTTACGGGTTAGGATTAGGATACGTGTTAGGGTTAGGGTAGGGGTTAGGGTTAGGGTACGCGTTAGGGTTAGGGTAGTTATTAAACCTATCACACTCTCTAGATACCCCTTAGCACGTAAAGGAATATTATTTGGGGGTCCAGCCATGGAGAAGAGTTTAGACACTGGGATAAGATAAGGAACACACCCATTACAAAGAAATCACACTAGGATTCTCTTTTTAAGCTGTTCCTTAAAACACTAGTGCTTAGGAAATCTATTGGAGGCAGAAGCATTCAAGGGTAGCCTAGGGTTAGGGTTAGGCTTAGGGTTAGGCTTAGGGTACGGCTTAGGGTACGGATTCGGGGAGGGGTGCGGGTACGGCGTAGGGTATGGGTTAGGGTTAGGGTTAGGGTTAGGGTTAGGGTTCGGGCTCGGTTTAGGGTACGGGTTAGGATTAGGGTACGTGTTAGGGTTAGGGTAGGGGTTAGGGTTAGGGTACGCGTTAGGGTTAGGGTAGTTATTAAACCTATCCCACTCTCTTGATACCCCTTAGCACGTAAAGGAATATTATTTGGGGGTCCAGCCATGGAGAAGAGTTTAGACACTAGGATAAGATAAGGAACACACCCATTATAAAGAAATCACATTAGGATTCTCTTTTTAAGCTGTTCCTTAAAACACTAGTGCTTAGGAAATCTATTGGAGGCAGAAGCAGTCAAGGGTAGCCTAGGGTTAGGGTTAGGCTTAGGGTTAGGGTTAGGGTACGGCTTAGGGTACGGGTTCGGGGAGGGGTGCGGGTATGGTATAGGGTATGGGTTAGGGTTAGGGTTAGGGTTAGTGTTAGGGTTAGGGCTCGGTTTAGGGTACAGGTTAGGATTAGGGTACGTGTTAGGGTTAGGGAAGGGGTTAGGGTTAGGGTACGCGTTAGTGTTAGGGGAGATATTAAACCTATCCCACTCTCTAGATACCCCTTAGCACGTAAAGGAATATTATTTGGGGGTCCAGCCATGGAGAAGAGATTAGACATTAGCATAAGATAAGGAACACACCCATTATAAAGAAATCACATTAGGATTCTCTTTTTATGCTGTTCCTTAAAACACTAGTGCTTAGGAAATCTATTGGAGGCAGAAGCATTCAAGGGTAGCCTAGGGTTAGGGTTAGGCTTAGGGTTAGGGTTAGGGTACGGCTTAGGGTACGGGTTCGGGGAGGGGTGCGGGTACGGCGTAGGGTATGGGTTAGGGTTGGGGTTAGGGTTAGTGATAGGGTTAGGGCTCGGTTTAGGGTACGGGTTAGGATTAGGGTATGGGTCAGGGTTAGGGTATGGGTTAGGGTTAGGGTACACGTTAGGGTTAGGGTAGTTATTAAACCTATCCCAGTCTCTAGATACCCCTTAGCACGTAAAGGAATATTATATGGGGGTCCAGCCATGGAGAAGAGTTTAGACACTAGGATAAGATAAGGAACACACCCATTATAAAGAAATCACATTAGGATTCTCTTTTTAAGCTGTTCCTTAAGACACTAGTGCTTAGGAAATCTATTGGAGGCAGAAGCAGTCAAGGGTAGCCTAGGGTTAGGGTTAGGCTTAGGGTTAGGCTTAGGGTACGGCTTAGGTTACGGGGTCGGGGAGGGGTTTGGGTACAGCGTAGGGTATGGGTTAGGGTTAGGGTTAGGGTTAGTGTTAGGGTTCGGGCTCGGTTTAGGGTACGGGTTAGGATTAGGCTACGTGTTAGGGTTAGGGTAGGGGTTAGGGTTAGGGTACGCGTTAGGGTTAGGGTAGTTATTAAACCTATCCCACTCTCTAGATACCCCTTAGCACGTAAAGGAATATTATTTGGGGGTCCAGCCATGGAGAAGAGTTTAGACACTAGGATAAGATAAGGAACACACCCATTATAAAGAAATCACATTAGGATTCTCTTTTTAAGCTGTTCCTTAAAACACTAGTGCTTAGGAAATCTATTGGAGGCAGAAGCAGTCAAGGGTAGCCTAGGGTTAGGGTTAGGCTTAGGGTTAGTCTTAGGGTACGGCTTAGTTTACGGGTTCGGGGAGGGGTTCGGGTACGGCGTAGGGTATGGGTTAGGGATAGGGTTAGGGTTAGTGTTAAGGTTAGGGCTCGGTTTAGGTTACGGGTTAGGATTAGAATACGTGTTAGGGTTAGGATAGGGGTTAGGGTTAGGGTACGCATTAGGGTTAGGGTAGTTATTAAACCTATCACACTCTCTAGATACCCCTTAGCACGTAAAGTAATATTATTTGGGGGTCCAGCCATTGAGAAGAGTTTAGACACTGGGATAAGATAAGGAACACACCCATTACAAAGAAATCACATTAGGATTCTCTTTTTAAGCTGTTCTTTAAAACACTAGTGCTTAGGAAATCTATTGGAGGCAGAAGCAGTCAAGGGTAGCCTAGGGTTAGGGTTAGGCTTAGGGTTAGGCTTAGGGTACGGCTTAGTTTAAGGGTTCGGGGAGGGGTGTGGGTATGGCGTAGGGTATGGGTTAGGGTTAGGGTTAGGGTTAGTGTTAGGGTTCGGGCTCGGTTTAGGGTACGGGTTAGGATTAGGGTACGTGTTAGGGTTAGGGTAGGGGTTAGGGTTAGGGTACGCGTTAGGGTTAGGGTAGTTATTAAACCTATCCCACTCTCTAGATACCCCTTAGAACGTAAAGGAATATTATTTGGGGGTCCAGCCATGGAGAAGAGTTTAGAAACTAGGATAAGATAAGGAACACACCCATTATAAAGAAATCACATTAGGATTCTCTTTTTAAGCTGTTCCTTAAAACACTAGTGCTTAGGAAATCTATTGGAGGCAGAAGCATTCAAGGGTAGCCTAGGGTTAGGGTTAGGCTTAGGGTTAGGCTTAGGGTACGGCTTAGGGTACGGGATCGGGGAGGGGTTCGTGTACGGAGTAGGGTATGGGTTAGGGTTACGGTTAGGGTTAGTGTTAGGGTTAGGGCTCAGTTTAGGGTACGGGTGAGGATTAGGATACGTGTTAGGGTTAGGGTAGGGGTTAGGGTTAGTGTATGCGTTAGGGTTAGGGTAGTTATTAAACCTATCCCAGTCTCTAGATACCCCTTAGCACGTAAAGGAATATTATATGGGGGTCCAGCCATGGAGAAGAGTTTAGACACTGGGATAAGATAAGGAACACACCCATTATAAAGAAATCACATTAGGATTCTCTTTTTAAGCTGTTCCTTAAGACACTAGTGCTTAGGAAATCTATTGGAGGCAGAAGCAGTCAAGGGTAGCCTAGGGTTAGGGTTAGGCTTAGGGTTAGGCTTAGGGTACGGCTTAGGGTACGGGTTCGGGGAGGGGTGCGGGTACGGCGTAGGGTATGGGTTAGGGTTAGGGTTAGGGTTAGTGTTAGGGTTCGGGCTCGGTTTAGGGTACGGGTTAGGATTAGGGTACGTGTTAGGGTTAGGGTAGGGGTTAGGGTTAGGGTACGCGTTAGGGTTAGGGTAGTTATTAAACCTATCCCAGTCTCTAGATACCCCTTAGCACGTAAAGGAATATTATTTGGGGGTCCAGCCATGGAGAAGAGTTTAGACACTAGGATAAGATAAGGAACACAGCCATTATAAAGAAATCACATTAGGATTCTCTTTTTAAGCTGTTCCTTAAAACACTAGTGCTTAGGAAATCTATTGGAGGCAGAAGCATTCAAGGGTAGCCTAGGGTTAGGGTTAGGCTTAGGGTTAGGGTTAGGGTACGGCTTAGGGTACAGGTTCGGGGAGGGGTGCGGGTACGGCGTAGGGTATGGGTTAGGGTTAGGTTTAGGGTTAGTGTTAGGGTTAGGGCTCGGTTTAGGGTACGGGTTAGGAATAGGGTACGTGTTAGGGTTAGGGTAGGGGTTAGGGTTAGGGTACGCGTTAGGGTTAGGGTAGTTATTAAACCTATCCCACTCTCTAGACACTCCTTAGCACGTAAAGGAATATTATTTGGGGGTTCAGCCATGGAGAAGAGTTTAGACACTGGGATAAGATAAGGAACACACCCATTATAAAGAAATCACATTAGGATTCTCTTTTTAAGCTGTTCCTTAAAACACTAGTGCTTAGGAAATCTATTGGAGGCAGAAGCAGTCAAGGGTAGCCTAGGGTTAGGGTTAGGCTTAGGGTTAGGCTTAGGGTACGGCTTAGGGTACGGGTTCGGGGAGGGGTGCGGGTATGGCGTAGGGTATGGGTTAGGGTTAGGGTTAGGGTTAGTGTTAGGGTTAGGGCTCGGTTTAGGGTACAGGTTAGGATTAGGGTACGTGTTAGGGTTAGGGAAGGGGTTAGGGTTAGGGTACGCGTTAGTGTTAGGGTAGATATTAAACCTATCCCACTCTCTAGATACCCCTTAGCACCTAAAGGAATATTATTTGGGGATCCAGCCATGGAGAAGAGTTTAGACACTACGATAAGATAAGGAACACACCCATTATAAAGAAATCACATTAGGATTCTCTTTTTAAGCTGTTCCTTAAGACACTAGTGCTTAGGAAATCTACTGGAGGCAGAAGCAGTCAAGCGTAGCCTAGGGTTAGGGTTAGGCTTAGGCTTAGGCTTAGGGTACGGCTTAGGGTACGGGTTCGGGGAGGGGTTCGGGTACGGCGTAGGGTATGGGTTAGGGTTAGGGTTAGGGTTAGCGTTAAGTTTAGGGCTCGGTTTAGGGTACGGGTTAGGATTAGGGTACGTGTTAGGGTTAGGGTAGGGGTTAGGGTTAGGGTATGCGTTAGGGTTAGAGTAGTTAGTAAACCTATCCCACTCTCTAGATACCCCTTAGCACGTAAAGGAATATTATTTGGGGGTTCAGCCATGGAGAAGAGTTTAGACACTAGGATAAGATAAGGAACACACCCATTATAAAGAAATCACATTAGGATTCTCTTTTTAAGCTGTTCCTTAAAACACTAGTTCTTAGGAAATCTATTGGAGGCAGAAGCAGTCAAGGGTAGCCTAGGGTTAGGGTTAGGCTTAGGGTTAGGCTTAGGGTACGGCTTAGGGTACGGGTTCGGGGAGGGGTGCGGGTATGGCGTAGGGTATGGGTTAGGGTTAGGGTTAGGGTTAGTGTTAGGGTTAGGGCTCGGTTTAGGGTATGGGTTAGGATTAGGGTACGTGTTAGGGTTAGGGTAGGGGTTAGGGTTAGGGTACGCGTTAGGGTTAGGGTAGTTATTAAACCTATCCCACTCTCTAGATACCCCTTAGCACGTAAAGGAATGTTATTTGAGGGTCCAGGCATGGAGAAGAGTTTAGACACTAGGATAAGATAAGGAACACACCCATTATAAAGAAATCACATTAGGATTCTCTTTTTAAGCTGTTCCTTAAAACACTAGTGCTTAGGAAATCTATTGGAGGCAGAAGCAGTCAAGGGTAGCCTAGGGTTAGGGTTAGGCTTAGGGTTAGGCTTAGGGTACGGCTTAGGGTACGGGTTCGGGGAGGGGTGCGGCTACGGCGGAGGGTATGGGTTAGGGTTAGGGTTAGGGTTAGTGTTAGGGTTAGGGCTCGGTTTAGGGTACGGGTTAGGATTAGGGTACGTGTTAGGGTTAGGGTAGGGGTTAGGGTTAGGGTACGCATTAGGGTTAGGGTAGTTATTAAACCTATCACACTCTCTAGATACCCCTTAGCACGTAAAGGAATATTATTTGGGGGTCCAGCCATGGGGAAGAGTTTAGACACTAGGATAAGATAAGGAACACACCCATTATAAAGAAATCACATTAGGATTCTCTTTTTAAGCTGTTCCTTAAAACACTAGTGCTTAGGAAATCTATTGGATGCACAAGCAGTCAAGGGTAGCCTAAGGTTAGGGTTAGGCTTAGGGTACGGCTTAGGGTACGGGTTCGGGGAGGGGTTTCTGTACGGCGTAGGGTATGGGTTAGGGTTAGGGTTAGGGTTAGTGTTAGGGTTCGGGCTCGGTTTAGGGTACGGGTTAGGATTAGGGTACGTGTTAGGGTTAGGGTAGGGGTTAGGGTTAGGGTACGCGTTAGGGTTAGGGTAGTTATTAAACCTATACAATTCTCTAGACACTCCTTAGCACGTAAAGGAATATTATTTGCGGGTCCAGCCATGGAGAAGAGTTTAGACCCTGGGATAAGATAAGGAACACACCCATTACAAAGAAATCACATTAGGATTCTCTTTTTAAGCTGTTCCTTAAAACACTAGTGCTTAGGAAATCTATTGGAGGCAGAAGCAGTCAAGGGTAGCCTAGGGTTAGGGTTAGGCTTAGGGTACGGCTTAGGGTACGGCTTAGGGTACGGGTTCGGGGAGGGGTTCGGGTACGGCGTAGGGTATGGGTTAGGGTTAGGGTTAGGGTTAGTGTTAGGGTTAGGGCTCGGTTTAGGGTACGGGTTAGGATTAGGGTACGTGTTAGGGTTAGGGTAGGGGTTAGGGTTAGGGTACGCGTTAGGGTTAGGGTAGTTATTAAACCTATCCCACTGTCTAGATACCCCTTAGCACGTAAAGGAATATTATTTGGGGCTCCAGCCATGGAGAAGAGTTTAGACACTGGGAAAAGATAAGGAACACACCCATTATAAAGAAATCACATTAGGATTCATTTTTAAGCTGTTCCTTAAAACACTAGTGCTTAGGAAATCTATTGGGGCAGAAGCAGTCAAGGGTAGCCTAGGGTTAGGTTTAGGCTTAGGGTTAGGGTTAGGGTACGGCTTAGGTTACGGGTTCGGGGAGGGGTGCGGGTACGGCGTAGGGTATGGGTTAGGGTTAGGGTTAGGGTTAGTGTTAGGGTTAGGGCTCGGTTTAGGGTACGGGTTAGGATTAGGGTACGTGTTAGGGTTAGGGTAGGGGTTAGGGTTAGGGTACGTGTTAGGGTTAGGGTAGTTATTAAACCTATCCCACTCTCTAGACACCCCTTAGCACGTAAAGGAATATTATTTGGGGCTCCAGCCATGGAGAAGAGTTTAGACACTGGGATAAGATAAGGAACACACCCATTATAAAGAAATCACATTAGGATTCTCTTTTTATGCTGTTCCTTAAAACACTAGTGCTTAGGAAATCTATTGGAGGCAGAAGCATTCAAGGGTAGCCTAGGGTTAGGGTTAGGCTTAGGGTTAGGGTTAGGGTACGGCTTAGGGTACGGGTTCGGGGAGGGGTGCGGGTACGGCGTAGGGTATGGGTTAGGGTTGGGGTTAGGGTTAGTGATAGGGTTAGGGCTCGGTTTAGGGTACGGGTTAGGATTAGGGTATGGGTCAGGGTTAGGGTATGGGTTAGGGTTAGGGTACACGTTAGGGTTAGGGTAGTTATTAAACCTATCCCAGTCTCTAGATACCCCTTAGCACGTAAAGGAATATTATATGGGGGTCCAGCCATGGAGAAGAGTTTAGACACTAGGATAAGATAAGGAACACACCCATTATAAAGAAATCACATTAGGATTCTCTTTTTAAGCTGTTCCTTAAGACACTAGTGCTTAGGAAATCTATTGGAGGCAGAAGCAGTCAAGGGTAGCCTAGGGTTAGGGTTAGGCTTAGGGTTAGGCTTAGGGTACGGCTTAGGTTACGGGGTCGGGGAGGGGTTCGGGTACAGCATAGGGTATGGGTTAGGGTTAGGGTTAGGGTTAGTGTTAGGGTTCGGGCTCGGTTTAGGGTACGGGTTAGGATTAGGCTACGTGTTAGGGTTAGGGTAGGGGTTAGGGTTAGGGTACGCGTTAGGGTTAGGGTAGTTATTAAACCTATCCCACTCTCTAGATACCCCTTAGCACGTAAAGGAATATTATTTGGGGGTCCAGCCATGGAGAAGAGTTTAGACACTAGGATAAGATAAGGAACACACCCATTATAAAGAAATCACATTAGGATTCTCTTTTTAAGCTGTTCCTTAAAACACTAGTGCTTAGGAAATCTATTGGAGGCAGAAGCAGTCAAGGGTAGCCTAGGGTTAGGGTTAGGCTTAGGGTTAGTCTTAGGGTACGGCTTAGTTTACGGGTTCGGGGAGGGGTTCGGGTACGGCGTAGGGTATGGGTTAGGGATAGGGTTAGGGTTAGTGTTAAGGTTAGGGCTCGGTTTAGGTTACGGGTTAGGATTAGAATACGTGTTAGGGTTAGGATAGGGGTTAGGGTTAGGGTACGCATTAGGGTTAGGGTAGTTATTAAACCTATCACACTCTCTAGATACCCCTTAGCACGTAAAGTAATATTATTTGGGGGTCCAGCCATTGAGAAGAGTTTAGACACTGGGATAAGATAAGGAACACACCCATTACAAAGAAATCACATTAGGATTCTCTTTTTAAGCTGTTCTTTAAAACACTAGTGCTTAGGAAATCTATTGGAGGCAGAAGCAGTCAAGGGTAGCCTAGGGTTAGGGTTAGGCTTAGGGTTAGGCTTAGGGTACGGCTTAGTTTAAGGGTTCGGGGAGGGGTGTGGGTATGGCGTAGGGTATGGGTTAGGGTTAGGGTTAGGGTTAGTGTTAGGGTTCGGGCTCGGTTTAGGGTACGGGTTAGGATTAGGGTACGTGTTAGGGTTAGGGTAGGGGTTAGGGTTAGGGTACGCGTTAGGGTTAGGGTAGTTATTAAACCTATCCCACTCTCTAGATACCCCTTAGAACGTAAAGGAATATTATTTGGGGGTCCAGCCATGGAGAAGAGTTTAGAAACTAGGATAAGATAAGGAACACACCCATTATAAAGAAATCACATTAGGATTCTCTTTTTAAGCTGTTCCTTAAAACACTAGTGCTTAGGAAATCTATTGGAGGCAGAAGCATTCAAGGGTAGCCTAGGGTTAGGGTTAGGCTTAGGGTTAGGCTTAGGGTACGGCTTAGGGTACGGGATCGGGGAGGGGTTCGTGTACGGAGTAGGGTATGGGTTAGGGTTACGGTTAGGGTTAGTGTTAGGGTTAGGGCTCAGTTTAGGGTACGGGTGAGGATTAGGATACGTGTTAGGGTTAGGGTAGGGGTTAGGGTTAGTGTATGCGTTAGGGTTAGGGTAGTTATTAAACCTATCCCAGTCTCTAGATACCCCTTAGCACGTAAAGGAATATTATATGGGGGTCCAGCCATGGAGAAGAGTTTAGACACTGGGATAAGATAAGGAACACACCCATTATAAAGAAATCACATTAGGATTCTCTTTTTAAGCTGTTCCTTAAGACACTAGTGCTTAGGAAATCTATTGGAGGCAGAAGCAGTCAAGGGTAGCCTAGGGTTAGGGTTAGGCTTAGGGTTAGGCTTAGGGTACGGCTTAGGGTACGGGTTCGGGGAGGGGTGCGGGTACGGCGTAGGGTATGGGTTAGGGTTAGGGTTAGGGTTAGTGTTAGGGTTCGGGCTCGGTTTAGGGTACGGGTTAGGATTAGGGTACGTGTTAGGGTTAGGGTAGGGGTTAGGGTTAGGGTACGCGTTAGGGTTAGGGTAGTTATTAAACCTATCCCAGTCTCTAGATACCCCTTAGCACGTAAAGGAATATTATTTGGGGGTCCAGCCATGGAGAAGAGTTTAGACACTAGGATAAGATAAGGAACACAGCCATTATAAAGAAATCACATTAGGATTCTCTTTTTAAGCTGTTCCTTAAAACACTAGTGCTTAGGAAATCTATTGGAGGCAGAAGCATTCAAGGGTAGCCTAGGGTTAGGGTTAGGCTTAGGGTTAGGGTTAGGGTACGGCTTAGGGTACAGGTTCGGGGAGGGGTGCGGGTACGGCGTAGGGTATGGGTTAGGGTTAGGTTTAGGGTTAGTGTTAGGGTTAGGGCTCGGTTTAGGGTACGGGTTAGGAATAGGGTACGTGTTAGGGTTAGGGTAGGGGTTAGGGTTAGGGTACGCGTTAGGGTTAGGGTAGTTATTAAACCTATCCCACTCTCTAGACACTCCTTAGCACGTAAAGGAATATTATTTGGGGGTTCAGCCATGGAGAAGAGTTTAGACACTGGGATAAGATAAGGAACACACCCATTATAAAGAAATCACATTAGGATTCTCTTTTTAAGCTGTTCCTTAAAACACTAGTGCTTAGGAAATCTATTGGAGGCAGAAGCAGTCAAGGGTAGCCTAGGGTTAGGGTTAGGCTTAGGGTTAGGCTTAGGGTACGGCTTAGGGTACGGGTTCGGGGAGGGGTGCGGGTATGGCGTAGGGTATGGGTTAGGGTTAGGGTTAGGGTTAGTGTTAGGGTTAGGGCTCGGTTTAGGGTACAGGTTAGGATTAGGGTACGTGTTAGGGTTAGGGAAGGGGTTAGGGTTAGGGTACGCGTTAGTGTTAGGGTAGATATTAAACCTATCCCACTCTCTAGATACCCCTTAGCACCTAAAGGAATATTATTTGGGGATCCAGCCATGGAGAAGAGTTTAGACACTACGATAAGATAAGGAACACACCCATTATAAAGAAATCACATTAGGATTCTCTTTTTAAGCTGTTCCTTAAGACACTAGTGCTTAGGAAATCTACTGGAGGCAGAAGCAGTCAAGCGTAGCCTAGGGTTAGGGTTAGGCTTAGGCTTAGGCTTAGGGTACGGCTTAGGGTACGGGTTCGGGGAGGGGTTCGGGTACGGCGTAGGGTATGGGTTAGGGTTAGGGTTAGGGTTAGCGTTAAGTTTAGGGCTCGGTTTAGGGTAGGGGTTAGGATTAGGGTACGTGTTAGGGTTAGGGTAGGGGTTAGGGTTAGGGTATGCGTTAGGGTTAGAGTAGTTAGTAAACCTATCCCACTCTCTAGATACCCCTTAGCACGTAAAGGAATATTATTTGGGGGTTCAGCCATGGAGAAGAGTTTAGACACTAGGATAAGATAAGGAACACACCCATTATAAAGAAATCACATTAGGATTCTCTTTTTAAGCTGTTCCTTAAAACACTAGTTCTTAGGAAATCTATTGGAGGCAGAAGCAGTCAAGGGTAGCCTAGGGTTAGGGTTAGGCTTAGGGTTAGGCTTAGGGTACGGCTTAGGGTACGGGTTCGGGGAGGGGTGCGGGTATGGCGTAGGGTATGGGTTAGGGTTAGGGTTAGGGTTAGTGTTAGGGTTAGGGCTCGGTTTAGGGTATGGGTTAGGATTAGGGTACGTGTTAGGGTTAGGGTAGGGGTTAGGGTTAGGGTACGCGTTAGGGTTAGGGTAGTTATTAAACCTATCCCACTCTCTAGATACCCCTTAGCACGTAAAGGAATGTTATTTGAGGGTCCAGGCATGGAGAAGAGTTTAGACACTAGGATAAGATAAGGAACACACCCATTATAAAGAAATCACATTAGGATTCTCTTTTTAAGCTGTTCCTTAAAACACTAGTGCTTAGGAAATCTATTGGAGGCAGAAGCAGTCAAGGGTAGCCTAGGGTTAGGGTTAGGCTTAGGGTTAGGCTTAGGGTACGGCTTAGGGTACGGGTTCGGGGAGGGGTGCGGCTACGGCGGAGGGTATGGGTTAGGGTTAGGGTTAGGGTTAGTGTTAGGGTTAGGGCTCGGTTTAGGGTACGGGTTAGGATTAGGGTACGTGTTAGGGTTAGGGTAGGGGTTAGGGTTAGGGTACGCATTAGGGTTAGGGTAGTTATTAAACCTATCACACTCTCTAGATACCCCTTAGCACGTAAAGGAATATTATTTGGGGGTCCAGCCATGGGGAAGAGTTTAGACACTAGGATAAGATAAGGAACACACCCATTATAAAGAAATCACATTAGGATTCTCTTTTTAAGCTGTTCCTTAAAACACTAGTGCTTAGGAAATCTATTGGATGCAGAAGCAGTCAAGGGTAGCCTAAGGTTAGGGTTAGGCTTAGGGTACGGCTTAGGGTACGGGTTCGGGGAGGGGTTTCTGTACGGCGTAGGGTATGGGTTAGGGTTAGGGTTAGGGTTAGTGTTAGGGTTCGGGCTCGGTTTAGGGTACGGGTTAGGATTAGGGTACGTGTTAGGGTTAGGGTAGGGGTTAGGGTTAGGGTACGCGTTAGGGTTAGGGTAGTTATTAAACCTATACAATTCTCTAGACACTCCTTAGCACGTAAAGGAATATTATTTGCGGGTCCAGCCATGGAGAAGAGTTTAGACACTGGGATAAGATAAGGAACACACCCATTACAAAGAAATCACATTAGGATTCTCTTTTTAAGCTGTTCCTTAAAACACTAGTGCTTAGGAAATCTATTGGAGGCAGAAGCAGTCAAGGGTAGCCTAGGGTTAGGGTTAGGCTTAGGGTACGGCTTAGGGTACGGCTTAGGGTACGGGTTCGGGGAGGGGTTCGGGTACGGCGTAGGGTATGGGTTAGGGTTAGGGTTAGGGTTAGTGTTAGGGTTAGGGCTCGGTTTAGGGTACGGGTTAGGATTAGGGTACGTGTTAGGGTTAGGGTAGGGGTTAGGGTTAGGGTACGCGTTAGGGTTAGGGTAGTTATTAAACCTATCCCACTGTCTAGATACCCCTTAGCACGTAAAGGAATATTATTTGGGGCTCCAGCCATGGAGAAGAGTTTAGACACTGGGAAAAGATAAGGAACACACCCATTATAAAGAAATCACATTAGGATTCATTTTTAAGCTGTTCCTTAAAACACTAGTGCTTAGGAAATCTATTGGGGCAGAAGCAGTCAAGGGTAGCCTAGGGTTAGGTTTAGGCTTAGGGTTAGGGTTAGGGTACGGCTTAGGTTACGGGTTCGGGGAGGGGTGCGGGTACGGCGTAGGGTATGGGTTAGGGTTAGGGTTAGGGTTAGTGTTAGGGTTAGGGCTCGGTTTAGGGTACGGGTTAGGATTAGGGTACGTGTTAGGGTTAGGGTAGGGGTTAGGGTTAGGGTACGTGTTAGGGTTAGGGTAGTTATTAAACCTATCCCACTCTCTAGACACCCCTTAGCACGTAAAGGAATATTATTTGGGGCTCCAGCCATGGAGAAGAGTTTAGACACTGGGATAAGATAAGGAACACACCCATTATAAAGAAATCACATTAGGATTCTCTTTTTAAGCTGTTCCTTAAAACACTAGTGCTTAGGAAATCTATTGGAGGCAGAAGCAGTCAAGGGTAGCCTAGGGTTAGGTTTAGGGTGAGGGTTAGGCTTAGGGTACGGCTTAGGGTACGGGATCGGGGAGGGGTTCGTGTACGGAGTAGGGTATGGGTTAGGGTTACGGTTAGGGTTAGTGTTAGGGTTAGGGCTCGGTTTAGGTTACGGGTTAGGATTAGGATACGTGTTAGGGTTAGGGTAGGGGTTAGGGTTAGGGTACGCGTTAGGGTTAGGGTAGTTATTAAACCTATCACACTCTCTAGATACCCCTTAGCACGTAAAGGAATATTATTTGGGGGTCCAGCCATGGAGAAGAGTTTAGACACTGGGATAAGATAAGGAACACACCCATTACAAAGAAATCACACTAGGATTCTCTTTTTAAGCTGTTCCTTAAAACACTAGTGCTTAGGAAATCTATTGGAGGCAGAAGCATTCAAGGGTAGCCTAGGGTTAGGGTTAGGCTTAGGGTTAGGCTTAGGGTACGGCTTAGGGTACGGATTCGGGGAGGGGTGCGGGTACGGCGTAGGGTATGGGTTAGGGTTAGGGTTAGGGTTAGTGTTAGGGTTCGGGCTCGGTTTAGGGTACGGGTTAGGATTAGGGTACGTGTTAGGGTTAGGGTAGGGGTTAGGGTTAGGGTACGCGTTAGGGTTAGGGTAGTTATTAAACCTATCCCACTCTCTTGATACCCCTTAGCACGTAAAGGAATATTATTTGGGGGTCCAGCCATGGAGAAGAGTTTAGACACTAGGATAAGATAAGGAACACACCCATTATAAAGAAATCACATTAGGATTCTCTTTTTAAGCTGTTCCTTAAAACACTAGTGCTTAGGAAATCTATTGGAGGCAGAAGCAGTCAAGGGTAGCCTAGGGTTAGGGTTAGGCTTAGGGTTAGGGTTAGGGTACGGCTTAGGGTACGCGTTCGGGGAGGGGTGCGGGTATGGCATAGGGTATGGGTTAGGGTTAGGGTTAGGGTTAGTGTTAGGGTTAGGGCTCGGTTTAGGGTACAGGTTAGGATTAGGGTACGTGTTAGGGTTAGGGAAGGGGTTAGGGTTAGGGTACGCGTTAGTGTTAGGGGAGATATTAAACCTATCCCACTCTCTAGATACCCCTTAGCACGTAAAGGAATATTATTTGGGGGTCCAGCCATGGAGAAGAGATTAGACATTAGCATAAGATAAGGAACACACCCATTATAAAGAAATCACATTAGGATTCTCTTTTTATGCTGTTCCTTAAAACACTAGTGCTTAGGAAATCTATTGGAGGCAGAAGCATTCAAGGGTAGCCTAGGGTTAGGGTTAGGCTTAGGGTTAGGGTTAGGGTACGGCTTAGGGTACGGGTTCGGGGAGGGGTGCGGGTACGGCGTAGGGTATGGGTTAGGGTTGGGGTTAGGGTTAGTGATAGGGTTAGGGCTCGGTTTAGGGTACGGGTTAGGATTAGGGTATGGGTCAGGGTTAGGGTATGGGTTAGGGTTAGGGTACACGTTAGGGTTAGGGTAGTTATTAAACCTATCCCAGTCTCTAGATACCCCTTAGCACGTAAAGGAATATTATATGGGGGTCCAGCCATGGAGAAGAGTTTAGACACTAGGATAAGATAAGGAACACACCCATTATAAAGAAATCACATTAGGATTCTCTTTTTATGCTGTTCCTTAAGACACTAGTGCTTAGGAAATCTATTGGAGGCAGAAGCAGTCAAGGGTAGCCCAGGGTTAGGGTTAGGCTTAGGGTTAGGCTTAGGGTACGGCTTAGGTTACGGGGTCGGGGAGGGGTTCGGGTACAGCGTAGGGTATGGGTTAGGGTTAGGGTTAGGGTTAGTGTTAGGGTTCGGGCTCGGTTTAGGGTACGGGTTAGGATTAGGCTACGTGTTAGGGTTAGGGTAGGGGTTAGGGTTAGGGTACGCGTTAGGGTTAGGGTAGTTATTAAACCTATCCCACTCTCTAGATACCCCTTAGCACGTAAAGGAATATTATTTGGGGGTCCAGCCATGGAGAAGAGTTTAGACACTAGGATAAGATAAGGAACACACCCATTATAAAGAAATCACATTAGGATTCTCTTTTTAAGCTGTTCCTTAAAACACTAGTGCTTAGGAAATCTATTGGAGGCAGAAGCAGTCAAGGGTAGCCTAGGGTTAGGGTTAGGCTTAGGGTTAGTCTTAGGGTACGGCTTAGTTTACGGGTTCGGGGAGGGGTTCGGGTACGGCGTAGGGTATGGGTTAGGGTTACGGTTAGGGTTAGTGTTAAGGTTAGGGCTCGGTTTAGGGTACGGGTTAGGATTAGGATACGTGATAGGGTTAGGGTAGGGGTTAGGGTTAGTGTATGCGTTAGGGTTAGGGTAGTTATTAAACCTATCCCAGTCTCTAGATACCCCTTAGCACGTAAAGGAATATTATATGGGGGTCCAGCCATGGAGAAGAGTTTAGACACTGGGATAAGATAAGGAACACACCCATTATAAAGAAATCACATTAGGATTCTCTTTTTAAGCTGTTCCTTAAGACACTAGTGCTTAGGAAATCTATTGGAGGCAGAAGCAGTCAAGGGTAGCCTAGGGTTAGGGTTAGGCTTAGGGTTAGGCTTAGGGTACGGCTTAGGGTACGGGTTCGGGGAGGGGTGCGGGTACGGCGTAGGGTATGGGTTAGGGTTAGGGTTAGGGTTAGTGTTAGGGTTCGGGCTCGGTTTAGGGTACGGGTTAGGATTAGGGTACGTGTTAGGGTTAGGGTAGGGGTTAGGGTTAGGGTACGCGTTAGGGTTAGGGTAGTTATTAAACCTATCCCAGTCTCTAGATACCCCTTAGCACGTAAAGGAATATTATTTGGGGGTCCAGCCATGGAGAAGAGTTTAGACACTATGATAAGATAAGGAACACAGCCATTATAAAGAAATCACATTAGGATTCTCTTTTTAAGCTGTTCCTTAAAACACTAGTGCTTAGGAAATCTATTGGAGGCAGAAGCATTCAAGGGTAGCCTAGGGTTAGGGTTAGGCTTAGGGTTAGGGTTAGGGTACGGCTTAGGGTACAGGTTCGGGGAGGGGTGCGGGTACGGCGTAGGGTATGGGTTAGGGTTAGGTTTAGGGTTAGTGTTAGGGTTAGGGCTCGGTTTAGGGTACGGGTTAGGAATAGGGTACGTGTTAGGGTTAGGGTAGGGGTTAGGGTTAGGGTACGCGTTAGGGTTAGGGTAGTTATTAAACCTATCCCACTCTCTAGACACTCCTTAGCACGTAAAGGAATATTATTTGGGGGTTCAGCCATGGAGAAGAGTTTAGACACTGGGATAAGATAAGGAACACACCCATTATAAAGAAATCACATTAGGATTCTCTTTTTAAGCTGTTCCTTAAAACACTAGTGCTTAGGAAATCTATTGGAGGCAGAAGCAGTCAAGGGTAGCCTAGGGTTAGGGTTAGGCTTAGGGTTAGGCTTAGGGTACGGCTTAGGGTACGGGTTCGGGGAGGGGTGCGGGTATGGCGTAGGGTATGGGTTAGGGTTAGGGTTAGGGTTAGTGTTAGGGTTAGGGCTCGGTTTAGGGTACAGGTTAGGATTAGGGTACGTGTTAGGGTTAGGGAAGGGGTTAGGGTTAGGGTACGCGTTAGTGTTAGGGTAGATATTAAACCTATCCCACTCTCTAGATACCCCTTAGCACCTAAAGGAATATTATTTGGGGATCCAGCCATGGAGAAGAGTTTAGACACTACGATAAGATAAGGAACACACCCATTATAAAGAAATCACATTAGGATTCTCTTTTTAAGCTGTTCCTTAAGACACTAGTGCTTAGGAAATCTACTGGAGGCAGAAGCAGTCAAGCGTAGCCTAGGGTTAGGGTTAGGCTTAGGCTTAGGCTTAGGGTACGGCTTAGGGTACGGGTTCGGGGAGGGGTTCGGGTACGGCGTAGGGTATGGGTTAGTGTTAGGGTTAGGGTTAGTGATAGGGTTAGGGCTCGGTTTAGGGTACGGGTTAGGATTAGGGTACGTGTTAGGGTCAGGGTAGGGGTTAGGGTTAGGGTACGCGTTAGGGTTAGGGTAGTTATTAAACATATCCCACTCTCTAGATACCCCTTAGTACGTAAAGGAATATTATTTGGGGGTCCAGCCATGGAGAAGAGTTTAGACACTGGGATAAGATAAGGAACACACCCATTATAAAGAAATCACATTAGGATTCATTTTTAAACTGTTCCTTAAAACACTAGTGCTTAGGAAATCTATTGGAGGCAGAAGCAGTCAAGGGTAGCCTAGGGTTAGGTTTAGGCTTAGGGTTAGGGTTAGGGTACGGCTTAGGTTACGGGTTCGGGGAGGGGTGCGGGTACGGCGTAGGGTATGGGTTAGGGTTAGTGTTAGGGTTAGTGTTAGGGTTAGGGCTCGGTTTAGGGTACGGGTTAGGATTAGGGTACGTGTTAGGGTTAGGGTAGGGGTTAGGGTTAGGGTACGCGTTAGGGTTAGGGTAGTTAGTAAACCTATCCCACTCTCTAGATACCCCTTAGCACGTAAAGGAATATTATTTGGGGGTCCAGCCATGGAGAAGAGTTTAGACACTAGGATAAGATAAGGAACACACCCATTATAAAGAAATCACATTAGGATTCTCTTTTTAAGCTGTTCCTTAAAACACTAGTGCTTAGGAAATCTATTGGAGGCAGAAGCAGTCAAGGGTAGCCTAGGGTTAGGGTTAGGCTTAGGGTTAGGCTTAGGGTACGGCTTAGGGTACGGGTTCGGGGAGGGGTTCGGGTAAGGCGTAGGGTATGGGTTAGGGTTAGGGTTAGGGTTAGTGATAGGGTTAGGGCTCGGTTTAGGGTACGGGTTAGGAATAGTGTACGTGTTAGGGTTAGGGTAGGGGTTAGGGTTAGGGTACGTGTTAGGGTTAGGATAGTTATTAAACCTATCCCACTCTCTAGACACCCCTTAGCATGTAAAGGAATATTATTTGGGGGTCCAGCCATGGAGAAGAGTTTAGACACTGGGATAAAATAAGGAACACACCCATTATAAAGAAATCACATTAGGAATCTCTTTTTAAGCTGTTCCTTAAAACACTAGTTCTTAGGAAATCTATTGGAGGCAGAAGCAGTCAAGGGTAGCCTAGGGTTCGGTTTAGGGTGAGGGTTAGGCTTAGGGTACAGCTTAGGGTACGGGATCGGGGAGGGGTTCGTGTACGGAGTAGGGTATGGGTTAGGGTTACGGTTAGGGTTAGTGTTAGGGTTCGGGCTTGGTTTAGGGTACGGGTTAGGATTAGGGTACGTGTTAGGGTTAGGGTAGGGGTTAGGGTTAGGGTACGCGTTAGGATTAGGGTAGTTATTAAAGCTATCCCACTCTCTAGATACCCCTTAGCACGTAAAGGAATATTATTTGGGGGTCCAGCCATGGAGAAGAGTTTAGAAACTAGGATAAGATAAGGAACACACCCATTATAAAGAAATCACATTAGGATTCTCTTTTTAAGCTGTTCCTTAAAACACTAGTGCTTAGGAAATCTATTGGAGGCAGAAGCATTCAAGGCTAGCCTTGGGTTAGGGTTAGGCTTAGGGTTAGGCTTAGGGTACGGCTTAGGGTACGGGATCGGGGAGGGGTTCGTGTACGGAGTAGGGTATGGGTTAGGGTTACGGTTAGGGTTAGTGTTAGGGTTAGGGCTCAGTTTAGGGTACGGGTTAGGATTAGGATACGTGTTAGGGTTAGGGTAGGGGTTAGGGTTAGGGTATGCGTTAGGGTTAGGGTAGTTATTAAACCTATCCCAGTCTCTAGATACCCCTTAGCACGTAAAGGAATATTATATGGGGGTCCAGCCATGGAGAAGAGTTTAGACACTGGGATAAGATAAGGAACACACCCATTATAAAGAAATCACATTAGGATTCTCTTTTTAAGCTGTTCCTTAAGACACTAGTGCTTAGGAAATCTATTGGAGGCAGAAGCAGTCAAGGGTAGCCTAGGGTTAGGGTTAGGCTTAGGGTTAGGCTTAGGGTACGGCTTAGGGTACGGGTTCGGGGAGGGGTGCGGGTACGGCGTAGGGTATGGGTTAGGGTTAGGGTTAGGGTTAGTGTTAGGGTTCGGGCTCGGTTTAGGGTACGGGTTAGGATTAGGGTACGTGTTAGGGTTAGGGTAGGGGTTAGGGTTAGGGTACGCGTTAGGGTTAGGGTAGTTATTAAACCTATCCCAGTCTCTAGATACCCCTTAGCACGTAAAGGAATATTATTTGGGGGTCCAGCCATGGAGAAGAGTTTAGACACTAGGATAAGATTAGGAACACACCCATTATAAAGAAATCACATTAGGATTCTCTTTTTAAGCTGTTCCTTAAAACACTAGTGCTTAGGAAATCTATTGGAGGCAGAAGCAGTCAAGGGTAGCCTAGGGTTAGGGTTAGGCTTAGGGTTAGGCTTAGGGTACGGCTTAGTTTACGGGTTCGGGGAGGGGTGTGGGTACGGCGTAGGGTATGGGTTAGGGTTAGGGTTAGGGTTAGTGTTAGGGTTCGGGCTCGGTTTAGGGTACGGGTTAGGATTAGGGTACGTGTTAGGGTTAGGGTAGGGGTTAGGGTTAGGGTACGCGTTAGGGTTAGGGTAGTTATTAAACCTATCCCACTCTCTAGATACCCCTTAGCACGTAAAGGAATATTATTTGGGGGTCCAGCCATGGAGAAGAGTTTAGAAACTAGGATAAGATAAGGAACACACCCATTATAAAGAAATCACATTAGGATTCTCTTTTTAAGCTGTTCCTTAAAACACTAGAGCTTAGGAAATCTATTGGAGGCAGAAGCATTCAAGGGTAGCCTAGGGTTAGGGTTAGGCTTAGGGTTAGGCTTAGGGTACGGCTTAGGGTACGGGATCGGTGAGGGGTTCGTGTACGGAGTAGGGTATGGGTTAGGGTTACGGTTAGGGTTAGTGTTAGGGTTAGGGCTCAGTTTAGGGTACGGGTTAGGATTAGGATACGTGTTAGGGTTAGGGTAGGGGTTAGGGTTAGGGTACGCGTTAGGGTTTGGGTCGTTATTAAACCTATACCAGTCTCTAGATACCCCTTAGCACGTAAAGGAATATTATTTGGGGGTCCAGCCATGGAGAAGAGTTTAGACACTAGGATAAGATAAGGAACACACCCATTATAAAGAAATCACATTAGGATTCTCTTTTTAAGCTGTTCCTTAAAACACTAGTGCTTAGGAAATCTATTGGAGGCAGAAGCATTCAAGGGTAGCCTAGGGTTAGGGTTAGGCTTAGGGTTAGGGTTAGGGTACGGCTTAGGGTACGGGTTCGGGGAGGGGTGCGGGTACGGCGTAGGGTATGGGTTAGGGTTAGGTTTAGGGTTAGTGTTAGGGTTAGGGCTCGGTTTAGGGTACGGGTTAGGAATAGGGTACGTGTTAGGGTTAGGGTAGGGGTTAGGGTTCGGGTACGCGTTAGGGTTAGGGTAGTTATTAAACCTATCCCACTCTCTAGACACTCCTTAGCACGTAAAGGAATATTATTTGGGGGTTCAGCCATGGAGAAGAGTTTAGACACTGGGATAAGATAAGGAACACACCCATTATAAAGAAATCACATTAGGATTCTCTTTTTAAGCTGTTCCTTAAAACACTAGTGCTTAGGAAATCTATTGGAGGCAGAAGCAGTCAAGGGTAGCCTAGGGTTAGGGTTAGGCTTAGGGTTAGGCTTAGGGTACGGCTTAGGGTACGGGTTCGGGGAGGGGTGCGGGTATGGCGTAGGGTATGGGTTAGGGTTAGGGTTAGGGTTAGTGTTAGGGTTAGGGCTCGGTTTAGGGTACAGGTTAGGATTAGGGTACGTGTTAGGGTTAGGGAAGGGGTTAGGGTTAGGGTACGCGTTAGTGTTAGGGTAGATATTAAACCTATCCCACTCTCTAGATACCCCTTAGCACCTAAAGGAATATTATTTGGGGATCCAGCCATGGAGAGGAGTTTAGACACTACGATAAGATAAGGAACACACCCATTATAAAGAAATCACATTAGGATTCTCTTTTTAAGCTGTTCCTTAAGACACTAGTGCTTAGGAAATCTATTGGAGGCAGAAGCAGTCAAGGGTAGCCTAGGGTTAGGGTTAGGCTTAGGGTTAGGCTTAGGGTACGGCTTAGGGTACGGATTCGGGGAGGGGTGCGGGTACTGCGTAGGGTATGGGTTAGGGTTAGTATTAGGGTTAGTGTTAGGGTTCGGGCTCGGTTTAGGGTACGGGTTAGGATTAGGGTACGTGTTAGGGTTAGGGTAGGGGTTAGGGTTAGGTTACGCGTTAGGGTTAGGGTAGTTATTAAACCTATCCCACTCTCTTGATACCCCTTAGCACGTAAAGGAATATTATTTGGGGGTCCAGCCATGGAGAAGAGTTTAGACACTAGGATAAGATAAGGAACACACCCATTATAAAGAAATCACATTAGGATTCTCTTTTTAAGCTGTTCCTTAAAACACTAGTGCTTAGGAAATCTATTGGAGGCAGAAGCAGTCAAGGGTAGCCTAGGGTTAGGGTTAGGCTTAGGGTTAGGGTTAGGGTACGGCTTAGGGTACGGGTTCGGGGAGGGGTGCGGGTATGGCATAGGGTATGGGTTAGGGTTAGGGTTAGGGTTAGTGTTAGGGTTAGGGCTCGGTTTAGGGTACAGGTTAGGATTAGGGTACGTGTTAGGGTTAGGGAAGGGGTTAGGGTTAGGGTACGCGTTAGTGTTAGGGTAGATATTAAACCTATCCCACTCTCTAGATACCCCTTAGCACGTAAAGGAATATTATTTGGGGGTCCAGCCATGGAGAAGAGATTAGACATTAGCATAAGATAAGGAACACACCCATTATAAAGAAATCACATTAGGATTCTCTTTTTATGCTGTTCCTTAAAACACTAGTGCTTAGGAAATCTATTGGAGGCAGAAGCATTCAAGGGTAGCCTAGGGTTAGGGTTAGGCTTAGGGTTAGGGTTAGGGTACGGCTTAGGGTACGGGTTCGGGGAGGGGTGCGGGTACGGCGTAGGGTATGGGTTAGGGTTGGGGTTAGGGTTAGTGATAGGGTTAGGGCTCGGTTTAGGGTACGGGTTAGGATTAGGGTATGTGTCAGGGTTAGGGTATGGGTTAGGGTTAGGGTACACGTTAGGGTTAGGGTAGTTATTAAACCTATCCCAGTCTCTAGATACCCCTTAGCACGTAAAGGAATATTATATGGGGGTCCAGCCATGGAGAAGAGTTTAGACACTAGGATAAGATAAGGAACACACCCATTATAAAGAAATCACATTAGGATTCTCTTTTTAAGCTGTTCCTTAAGACACTAGTGCTTAGGAAATCTATTGGAGGCAGAAGCAGTCAAGGGTAGCCTAGGGTTAGGGTTAGGCTTAGGGTTAGGCTTAGGGTACGGCTTAGGTTACGGGTTCGGGGAGGGGTTCGGGTAGGGCGTAGGGCATGGGTTAGGGTTAGGGTTAGGGTTAGTGTTAGGGTTCGGGCTCGGTTTAGGGTACGGGTTAGGATTAGGGTACGTGTTAGGGTTAGGGTAGGGGTTAGGGTTAGGGTACGCGTTAGGGTTAGGGTAGTTATTAAACCTATCCCACTCTCTAGATACCCCTTAGCACGTAAAGGAATATTATTTGGGGGTCCAGCCATGGAGAAGAGTTTAGACACTAGGATAAGATAAGGAACACACCCATTATAAAGAAATCACATTAGGATTCTCTTTTTAAGCTGTTCCTTAAGACACTAGTGCTTAGGAAATCTATTGGAGGCAGAAGCAGTCAAGGGTAGCCTAGGGTGAGGGTTAGGCTTAGGCTTAGGCTTAGGGTACGGCTTAGGTTACGGGTTCGGGGAGGGGTTCGGGTACGGCGTAGGGTATGGGTTAGGGTTAGGGTTAGGGTTAGTGTTAGGGTTCGGGCTCGGTTTAGGGTACGGGTTAGGATTAGGGTACGTGTTAGGGTTAGGGTAGGGGTTAGGGTTAGGGTACGCGTTAGGGTTAGGGTAGTTATTAAACCTATCCCACTCTCTAGATACCCCTTAGCACGTAAAGGAATATTATTTGGGGGTCCAGCCATGGAGAAGAGTTTAGACACTAGGATAAGATAAGGAACACACCCATTATAAAGAAATCACATTAGAATTCTCTTTTTAAGCTGTTCCTTAAGACACTAGTGCTTAGGAAATCTATTGGAGGCAGAAGCAGTCAAGGGTAGCCTAGGGTTAGGGTTAGGCTTAGGCTTAGGCTTACGGTACGGCTTAGGGTACGGGTTCGGGGAGGGGTTCGGGTAAGGCGTAGGGTATGGGTTAGGGTTAGGGTTAGGGTTAGTGATAGGGTTAGGGCTCGGTTTAGGGTACGGGTTAGGAATAGTGTACGTGTTAGGGTTAGGGTAGGGGTTAGGGTTAGGGTACGTGTTAGGGTTAGGATAGTTATTAAACCTATCCCACTCTCTAGACACCCCTTAGCATGTAAAGGAATATTATTTGGGGGTCCAGCCATGGAGAAGAGTTTAGACACTGGGATAAAATAAGGAACACACCCATTATAAAGAAATCACATTAGGATTCTCTTTTTAAGCTGTTCCTTAAAACACTAGTTCTTAGGAAATCTATTGGAGGCAGAAGCAGTCAAGGGTAGCCTAGGGTTCGGTTTAGGGTGAGGGTTAGGCTTAGGGTACAGCTTAGGGTACGGGATCGGGGAGGGGTTCGTGTACGGAGTAGGGTATGGGTTAGGGTTACGGTTAGGGTTAGTGTTAGGGTTCGGGCTTGGTTTAGGGTACGGGTTAGGATTAGGGTACGTGTTAGGGTTAGGGTAGGGGTTAGGGTTAGGGTACGCGTTAGGATTAGGGTAGTTATTAAAGCTATCCCACTCTCTAGATACCCCTTAGCACGTAAAGGAATATTATTTGGGGGTCCAGCCATGGAGAAGAGTTTAGAAACTAGGATAAGATAAGGAACACACCCATTATAAAGAAATCACATTAGGATTCTCTTTTTAAGCTGTTCCTTAAAACACTAGTGCTTAGGAAATCTATTGGAGGCAGAAGCATTCAAGGGTAGCCTAGGGTTAGGGTTAGGCTTAGGGTTAGGCTTAGGGTACGGCTTAGGGTACGGGATCGGGGAGGGGTTCGTGTACGGAGTAGGGTATGGGTTAGGGTTACGGTTAGGGTTAGTGTTAGGGTTAGGGCTCAGTTTAGGGTACGGGTTAGGATTAGGATACGTGTTAGGGTTAGGGTAGGGGTTAGGGTTAGGGTATGCGTTAGGGTTAGGGTAGTTATTAAACCTATCCCAGTCTCTAGATACCCCTTAGCACGTAAAGGAATATTATATGGGGGTCCAGCCATGGAGAAGAGTTTAGACACTGGGATAAGATAAGGAACACACCCATTATAAAGAAATCACATTAGGATTCTCTTTTTAAGCTGTTCCTTAAGACACTAGTGCTTAGGAAATCTATTGGAGGCAGAAGCAGTCAAGGGTAGCCTAGGGTTAGGGTTAGGCTTAGGGTTAGGCTTAGGGTACGGCTTAGGGTACGGGTTCGGGGAGGGGTGCGGGTACGGCGTAGGGTATGGGTTAGGGTTAGGGTTAGGGTTAGTGTTAGGGTTCGGGCTCGGTTTAGGGTACGGGTTAGGATTAGGGTACGTGTTAGGGTTAGGGTAGGGGTTAGGGTTAGGGTACGCGTTAGGGTTAGGGTAGTTATTAAACCTATCCCAGTCTCTAGATACCCCTTAGCACGTAAAGGAATATTATTTGGGGGTCCAGCCATGGAGAAGAGTTTAGACACTAGGATAAGATTAGGAACACACCCATTATAAAGAAATCACATTAGGATTCTCTTTTTAAGCTGTTCCTTAAAACACTAGTGCTTAGGAAATCTATTGGAGGCAGAAGCAGTCAAGGGTAGCCTAGGGTTAGGGTTAGGCTTAGGGTTAGGCTTAGGGTACGGCTTAGTTTACGGGTTCGGGGAGGGGTGTGGGTACGGCGTAGGGTATGGGTTAGGGTTAGGGTTAGGGTTAGTGTTAGGGTTCGGGCTCGGTTTAGGGTACGGGTTAGGATTAGGGTACGTGTTAGGGTTAGGGTAGGGGTTAGGGTTAGGGTACGCGTTAGGGTTAGGGTAGTTATTAAACCTATCCCACTCTCTAGATACCCCTTAGCACGTAAAGGAATATTATTTGGGGGTCCAGCCATGGAGAAGAGTTTAGAGACTAGGATAAGATAAGGAACACACCCATTATAAAGAAATCACATTAGGATTCTCTTTTTAAGCTGTTCCTTAAAACACTAGAGCTTAGGAAATCTATTGGAGGCAGAAGCATTCAAGGGTAGCCTAGGGTTAGGGTTAGGCTTAGGGTTAGGCTTAGGGTACGGCTTAGGGTACGGGATCGGTGAGGGGTTCGTGTACGGAGTAGGGTATGGGTTAGGGTTACGGTTAGGGTTAGTGTTAGGGTTAGGGCTCAGTTTAGGGTACGGGTTAGGATTAGGATACGTGTTAGGGTTAGGGTAGGGGTTAGGGTTAGGGTACGCGTTAGGGTTAGGGTCGTTATTAAACCTATCCCAGTCTCTAGATACCCCTTAGCACGTAAAGGAATATTATTTGGGGGTCCAGCCATGGAGAAGAGTTTAGACACTAGGATAAGATAAGGAACACACCCATTATAAAGAAATCACATTAGGATTCTCTTTTTAAGCTGTTCCTTAAAACACTAGAGCTTAGGAAATCTATTGGAGGCAGAAGCATTCAAGGGTAGCCTAGGGTTAGGGTTAGGCTTAGGGTTAGGCTTAGGGTACGGCTTAGGGTACGGGATCGGTGAGGGGTTCGTGTACGGAGTAGGGTATGGGTTAGGGTTACGGTTAGGGTTAGTGTTAGGGTTAGGGCTCAGTTTAGGGTACGGGTTAGGATTAGGATACGTGTTAGGGTTAGGGTAGGGGTTAGGGTTAGGGTACGCGTTAGGGTTAGGGTCGTTATTAAACCTATCCCAGTCTCTAGATACCCCTTAGCACGTAAAGGAATATTATTTGGGGGTCCAGCCATGGAGAAGAGTTTAGACACTAGGATAAGATAAGGAACACACCCATTATAAAGAAATCACATTAGGATTCTCTTTTTAAGCTGTTCCTTAAAACACTAGTGCTTAGGAAATCTATTGGAGGCAGAAGCATTCAAGGGTAGCCTAGGGTTAGGGTTAGGCTTAGGGTTAGGGTTAGGGTCAGGCTTAGGGTACGGGTTCGGGGAGGGGTGCGGGTACGGCGTAGGGTATGGGTTAGGGTTAGGTTTAGGGTTAGTGTTAGGGTTACGGCTCGGTTTAGGGTACGGGTTAGGAATAGGGTACGTGTTAGGGTTAGGGTAGGGGTTAGGGTTAGGTTACGCGTTAGTGTTAGGGTAGATATTAAACCTATCCCACTCTCTAGATACCCCTTAGCACCTAAAGGAATATTATTTGGGGATCCAGCCATGGAGAGGAGTTTAGACACTACGATAAGATAAGGAACACACCCATTATAAAGAAATCACATTAGGATTCTCTTTTTAAGCTGTTCCTTAAGACACTAGTGCTTAGGAAATCTATTGGAGGCAGAAGCAGTCAAGCGTAGCCTAGGGTTAGGGTTAGGCTTAGGGTTAGGCTTAGGGTACGGCTTAGGGTACGGGATCGGGGAGGGGTTCGTGTACGGAGTAGGGTATGGGTTAGGGTTACGGTTAGGGTTAGTGTTAGGGTTAGGGCTCAGTTTAGGGTACGGGTTAGGATTAGGATACGTGTTAGGGTTAGGGTAGGGGTTAGGGTTAGGGTATGCGTTAGGGTTAGGGTAGTTATTAAACCTATCCCAGTCTCTAGATACCCCTTAGCACGTAAAGGAATATTATATGGGGGTCCAGCCATGGAGAAGAGTTTAGACACTGGGATAAGATAAGGAACACACCCATTATAAAGAAATCACATTAGGATTCTCTTTTTAAGCTGTTCCTTAAGACACTAGTGCTTAGGAAATCTATTGGAGGCAGAAGCAGTCAAGGGTAGCCTAGGGTTAGGGTTAGGCTTAGGGTTAGGCTTAGGGTACGGCTTAGGGTACGGGTTCGGGGAGGGGTGCGGGTACAGCGTAGGGTATGGGTTAGGGTTAGGGTTAGGGTTAGTGTTAGGGTTCGGGCTCGGTTTAGGGTACGGGTTAGGATTAGGGTACGTGTTAGGGTTAGGGTAGGGGTTAGAGTTAGGGTACGCGTTAGGGTTAGGGTAGTTATTAAACCTATCCCAGTCTCTAGATACCCCTTAGCACGTAAAGGAATATTATTTGGGGGTCCAGCCATGGAGAAGAGTTTAGACACTAGGATAAGATTAGGAACACACCCATTATAAAGAAATCACATTAGGATTCTCTTTTTCAGCTGTTCCTTAAAACACTAGTGCTTAGGAAATCTATTGGAGGCTGAAGCAGTCAAGGGTAGCCTAGGGTTAGGGTTAGGCTTAGGGTTAGGCTTAGGGTACGGCTTAGGGTACGGGTTCGGGGAGGGGTGCGGGTATGGCGTAGGGTATGGGTTAGGGTTAGGGTTAGGGTTAGTGTTAGGGTTAGGGCTCGGTTTAGGTTACGGGTTAGGATTAGGATACGTGTTAGGGTGAGGGTAGGGGTTAGGGTTAGGGTACGTGTTAGGGTTAGGGTAGTTATTAAACCTATCACACTCTCTAGATACCCCTTAGCAAGTAAAGGAATATTATTTGGGGGTCTAGCCATGGAGAAGAGTTTAGACACTGGGATAAGATAAGGAACACACCCATTACAAAGAAATCACATTAGGATTCTCTTTTTAAGCTGTTCCTTAAAACACTAGTGCTTAGGAAATCTATTGGAGGCAGAAGCAGTCAAGGGTAGCCTAGGGTTAGGGTTAGGCTTAGGGTTAGGCTTAGGGTACGGCTTAGTTTACGGATTCGGGGAGGGGTGTGGGTACGGCGTAGGGTATGGGTTAGGGTTAGGGTTAGGGTTAGTGTTAGGGTTCGGGCTCGGTTTAGGGTACGGGTTAGGATTAGGGTACGTGTTAGGGTTAGGGTAGGGGTTAGGGTTAGGGTACGCGTTAGGGTTAGGGTAGTTATTAAACCTATCCCACTCTCTAGATACCCCTTAGCACGTAAAGGAATATTATTTGGGGGTCCAGCCATGGAGAAGAGTTTAGAAACTAGGATAAGATAAGGAACACACCCATTATAAAGAAATCACATTAGGATTCTCTTTTTAAGCTGTTCCTTAAAACACTAGAGCTTAGGAAATCTATTGGAGGCAGAAGCATTCAAGGGTAGCCTAGGGTTAGGGTTAGGTTTAGGGTTAGGCTTAGGGTACGGCTTAGGGTACGGGATCGGTGAGGGGTTCGTGTACGGAGTAGGGTATGGGTTAGGGTTACGGTTAGGGTTAGTGTTAGGGTTAGGGCTCAGTTTAGGGTACGGGTTAGGATTAGGATACGTGTTAGGGTTAGGGTAGGGGTTAGGGTTAGGGTACGCGTTAGGGTTAGGGTCGTTATTAAACCTATACCAGTCTCTAGATACCCCTTAGCACGTAAAGGAATATTATTTGGGGGTCCAGCCATGGAGAAGAGTTTAGACACTAGGATAAGATAAGGAACACACCCATTATAAAGAAATCACATTAGGATTCTCTTTTTAAGCTGTTCCTTAAAACACTAGTGCTTAGGAAATCTATTGGAGGCAGAAGCATTCAAGGGTAGCCTAGGGTTAGGGTTAGGCTTAGGGTTAGGGTTAGGGTACGGCTTAGGGTACGGGTTCGGGGAGGGGTGCGGGTACGGCGTAGGGTATGGGTTAGGGTTAGGTTTAGGGTTAGTGTTAGGGTTAGGGCTCGGTTTAGGGTACGGGTTAGGAATAGGGTACGTGTTAGGGTTAGGGTAGGGGTTAGGGTTCGGGTACGCGTTAGGGTTAGGGTAGTTATTAAACCTATCCCACTCTCTAGACACTCCTTAGCACGTAAAGGAATATTATTTGGGGGTTCAGCCATGGAGAAGAGTTTAGACACTGGGATAAGATAAGGAACACACCCATTATAAAGAAATCACATTAGGATTCTCTTTTTAAGCTGTTCCTTAAAACACTAGTGCTTAGGAAATCTATTGGAGGCAGAAGCAGTCAAGGGTAGCCTAGGGTTAGGGTTAGGCTTAGGGTTAGGCTTAGGGTACGGCATAGGGTACGGGTTCGGGGAGGGGTGCGGGTATGGCGTAGGGTATGGGTTAGGGTTAGGGTTAGGGTTAGTGTTAGGGTTAGGGCTCGGTTTAGGGTACAGGTTAGGATTAGGGTACGTGTTAGGGTTAGGGAAGGGGTTAGGGTTAGGGTACGCATTAGTGTTAGGGTAGATATTAAACCTATCCCACTCTCTAGATACCCCTTAGCACCTAAAGGAATATTATTTGGGGATCCAGCCATGGAGAGGAGTTTAGACACTACGATAAGATAAGGAACACACCCATTATAAAGAAATCACATTAGGATTCTCTTTTTAAGCTGTTCCTTAAGACACTAGTGCTTAGGAAATCTATTGGAGGCAGAAGCAGTCAAGCGTAGCCTAGGGTTAGGGTTAGGCTTAGGCTTAGGCTTAGGGTACGGCTTAGGGTACGGGTTCGGGGCGGGGTTCGGGTACGGCGTAGGGTATGGGTTAGGGTTAGGGTTAGGGTTAGTGATAGGGTTAGGGCTCGGTTTAGGGTACGGGTTAGGTTTAGGGTACGTGTTAGGGTCAGGGTAGGGGTTAGGGTTAGGGTACGCGTTAGGGTTAGGGTAGTTATTAAACATATCCCACTCTCTAGATACCCCTTAGTACGTAAAGGAATATTATTTGGGGGTCCAGCCATGGAGAAGAGTTTAGACACTGGGATAAGATAAGGAACACACCCATTATAAAGAAATCACATTAGGATTCATTTTTAAACTGTTTCTTAAAACACTAGTGCTTAGGAAATCTATTGGAGGCAGAAGCAGTCAAGGGTAGCCTAGGGTTAGGTTTAGGCTTAGGGTTAGGGTTAGGGTACGGCTTAGGTTACGGGTTCGGGGAGGGGTGCGGGTACGGCGTAGGGTATGGGTTAGGGTTAGGGTTAGGGTTAGTGTTAGGGTTAGGGCTCGGTTTAGGGTACGGGTTAGGAAGAGTGTACGTGTTAGGGTTAGGGTAGGGGTTAGGGTTAGGGTACGTGTTAGGGTTAGGGTAGTTATTAAACCTATCCCACTCTCTAGACCCCCCTTAGCACGTAAAGGAATATTATTTGGGGCTCCAGCCATGGAGAAGAGTTTAGACACTGGGATAAGATAAGGAACACACCCATTATAAAGAAATCACATTAGGATTCCCTTTTTAAGCTGTTCCTTAAAACACTAGTGCTTAGGAAATCTATTGGAGGCAGAAGCAGTCAAGGGTAGCCTAGGGTTAGGGTTAGGCTTAGGGTTAGGGTTAGGGTACGGCTTAGGGTACGGGTTCGGGGAGGGGTGCGGGTATGGCATAGGGTATGGGTTAGGGTTAGGGTTAGGGTTAGTGTTAGGGTTAGGGCTCGGTTTAGGGTACAGGTTAGGATTAGGGTACGTGTTAGGGTTAGGGAAGGGGTTAGGGTTATGGTACGCGTTAGTGTTAGGGTAGATATTAAACCTATCCCACTCTCTAGATACCCCTTAGCACGTAAAGGAATATTATTTGGGGGTCCAGCCATGGAGAAGAGATTAGACATTAGCATAAGATAAGGAACACACCCATTATAAAGAAATCACATTAGGATTCTCTTTTTATGCTGTTCCTTAAAACACTAGTGCTTAGGAAATCTATTGGAGGCAGAAGCATTCAAGGGTAGCCTAGGGTTAGGGTTAGGCTTAGGGTTAGGGTTAGGGTACGGCTTAGGGTACGGGTTCGGGGAGGGGTGCGGGTACGGCGTAGGGTATGGGTTAGGGTTGGGGTTAGGGTTAGTGATAGGGTTAGGGCTCGGTTTAGGGTACGGGTTAGGATTAGGGTATGTGTCAGGGTTAGGGTATGGGTTAGGGTTAGGGTACACGTTAGGGTTAGGGTAGTTATTAAACCTATCCCACTCTCTAGATACCCCTTAGAACGTAAAGGAATATTATTTGGGGGTCCAGCCATGGAGAAGAGTTTAGACACTAGGATAAGATAAGGAACACACCCATTATAAAGAAATCACATTAGGATTCTCTTTTTAAGCTGTTCCTTAAAACACTAGTGCTTAGGAAATCTATTGGAGGCAGAAGCAGTCAAGGGTAGCCTAGGGTTAGGGTTAGGCTTAGGGTTAGTCTTAGGGTACGGCTTAGTTTACGGGTTCGGGGAGGGGTTCGGGTACGGCGTAGGGTATGGGTTAGGGATAGGGTTAGGGTTAGTGTTAGGGTTAGGGCTCGGTTTAGGGTACGGGTTAGGATTAGGGTACGTGTTAGGGTTAGGGAAGGGGTTAGGGTTAGGGTACGCGTTAGGGTTAGGGTAGATATTAAACCTATCCCACTCTCTAGATACCCCTTAGCACCTAAAGGAATATTATTTGGGGATCCAGCCATGGAGAAGAGTTTAGACACTACGATAAGATAAGGAACACACCCATTATAAAGAAATCACATTAGGATTCTCTTTTTAAGCTGTTCCTTAAGACACTAGTGCTTAGGAAATCTATTGGAGGCAGAAGCAGTCAAGCGTAGCCTAGGGTTAGGGTTAGGCTTAGGCTTAGGCTTAGGGTACGGCTTAGGGTACGGGTTCGGTGAGGGGTTCGGGTACGGCGTAGGGTATGGGTTAGGGTTAGGGTTAGGGTTAGTGATAGGGTTAGGGCTCGGTTTAGGGTACGGGTTAGGTTTAGGGTACGTGTTAGGGTCAGGGTAGGGGTTAGGGTTAGGGTACGCGTTAGGGTTAGGGTAGTTATTAAACATATCCCACTCTCTAGATACCCCTTAGTACGTAAAGGAATATTATTTGGGGGTCCAGCCATGGAGAAGAGTTTAGACACTGGGATAAGATAAGGAACACACCCATTATAAAGAAATCACATTAGGATTCATTTTTAAACTGTTTCTTAAAACACTAGTGCTTAGGAAATCTATTGGAGGCAGAAGCAGTCAAGGGTAGCCTAGGGTTAGGGTTAGGCTTAGGGTACGGCTTAGGGTACGGGTTCGGGGAGGGGTTTCTGTACGGCGTAGGGTATGGGTTAGGGTTAGGGTTAGGGTTAGTGTTAGGGTTCGGGCTCGGTTTAGGGTACGGGTTAGGATTAGGGTACGTGTTAGGGTTAGGGTAGGGGTTAGGGTTAGGGTACGCGTTAGGGTTAGGGTAGTTATTAAACCTATACAATTCTCTAGACACTCCTTAGCACGTAAAGGAATATTATTTGCGGGTCCAGCCATGGAGAAGAGTTTAGACACTGGGATAAGAAAAGGAACACACCCATTATAAAGAAATCACATTAGGATTCTCTTTTTAAGCTGTTCCTTAAAACACGAGTGCTTAGGAAATCTATTGGAGGCAGAAGCAGTCAAGGGTAGCCTAGGGTTAGGGTTAGGCTTAGGGTTAGGCTTAGGGTACGGCTTAGGGTACGGGTTCGGGGAGGGGTGCGGCTACGGCGTAGGGTATGGGTTAGGGTTAGGGTTAGGGTTAGTGTTAGGGTTAGGGCTCGGTTTAGGGTACAGGTTAGGATTAGGGTACGTGTTAGGGTTAGGGAAGGGGTTAGGGTTAGGGTACGCGTTAGTGTTAGGGTAGATATTAAACCTATCCCACTCTCTAGATACCCCTTAGCACGTAAAGGAATATTATTTGGGGGTCCAGCCATGGAGAAGAGATTAGACATTAGCATAAGATAAGGAACACACCCATTATAAAGGAATCACATTAGGATTCTCTTTTTAAGCTGTTCCTTAAAACACTAGTGCTTAGGAAATCTATTGGAGGCAGAAGCATTCAAGGGTAGCCTAGGGTTAGGGTTAGGCTTAGGGTTAGGGTTAGGGTACGGCTTAGGGTACGGGTTTGGGGAGGGGTGCGGGTACGGCGTAGGGTATGGGTTAGGGTTGGGGTTAGGGTTAGTGATAGGGTTAGGGCTCGGTTTAGAGTACGGGTTAGGATTAGGGTATGTGTCAGGGTTAGGGTATGGGTTAGGGTTAGGGTACACTTTAGGGTTAGGGTAGTTATTAAACCTATCCCAGTCTCTAGATACCCCTTAGCACGTAAAGGAATATTATATGGGGGTCCAGCCATGGAGAAGAGTTTAGACACTAGGAAAAGATAAGGAACACACCCATTATAAAGAAATCACATTAGGATTCTCTTTTTAAGCTGTTCCTTAAGACACTAGTGCTTAGGAAATCTATTGGAGGCAGAAGCAGTCAAGGGTAGCCTAAGGTTAGGGTTAGGCTTAGGGTACGGCTTAGGGTACGGGTTCGGGGAGGGGTTTCTGTACGGCGTAGGGTATGGGTTAGGGTTAGGGTTAGGGTTAGTGTTAGGGTTCGGGCTCGGTTTAGGGTACGGGTTAGGATTAGGGTACGTGTTAGGGTTAGGGTAGGGGTTAGGTTTAGGGTACGCGTTAGGGTTAGGGTAGTTATTAAACCTATCCCACTCTCTAGACACTCCTTAGCACGTAAAGGAATATTATTTGGGGGTTCAGCCATGGAGAAGAGTTTAGACACTAGGATAAGATAAGGAACACACCCATTATAAAGAAATCACATTAGGATTCTCTTTTTAAGCTGTTCCTTAAAACACTAGTGCTTAGGAAATCTATTGGAGGCAGAAGCAGTCAAGGGTAGCCTAGGGTTAGGGTTAGGCTTAGGGTTAGGGTTAGGGTACGGCTTAGGGTACGGGTTCGGGGAGGGGTGCGGGTATGGCGTAGGGTATGGGTTAGGGTTAGGGTTAGGGTTAGTGTTAGGGTTAGGGCTCCGTTTAGGGTACGGGTTAGGATTAGGGTACGTGTTAGGGTTAGGGTAGGGGTTAGGGTTAGGGTACGCGTTAGGGTTAGGGTAGTTATTAAACCTATCCCACTCTCTAGATACCCCTTAGCACGTAAAGGAATGTTATTTGAGGGTCCAGGCATGGAGAAGAGTTTAGACACTAGGATAAGATAAGGAACACACCCATTATAAAGAAATCACATTAGGATTCTCTTTTTAAGCTGTTCCTTAAAACACTAGTGCTTAAGAAATCTATTGGATGCAGAAGCAGTCAAGGGTAGCCTAAGGTTAGGGTTAGGCTTAGGGTACGGCTTAGGGTACGGGTTCGGGGAGGGGTTTCTGTACGGCGTAGGGTATGGGTTAGGGTTAGGGTTAGGGTTAGTGTTAGGGTTCGGGCTCGGTTTAGGGTACGGGTTAGGATTAGGGTACGTGTTAGGGTTAGGGTAGGGGTTACGGTTAGGGTACGCGTTAGGGTTAGGGTAGTTATTAAACCTATACAATTCTCTAGACACTCCTTAGCACGTAAAGGAATATTATTTGCGGGTCCAGCCATGGAGAAGAGTTTAGACACTGGGATAAGATAAGGAACACACGCATTATAAAGAAATCACATTAGGATTCTCTTTTTAAGCTGTTCCTTAAAACACTAGTGCTTAGGAAATCTATTGGAGGCAGAAGCAGTCAAGGGTAGCCTAGGGTTAGGGTTAGGCTTAGGGTTAGGCTTAGGGTACGGCTTAGGGTACGGGTTCGGGGAGGGGTGCGGCTACGGCGGAGGGTATGGGTTAGGGTTAGGGTTAGGGTTAGTGTTAGGGTTAGGGCTCGGTTTAGGGTACAGGTTAGGATTAGGGTACGTGTTAGGGTTAGGGAAGGGGTTAGGGTTAGGGTACGCGTTAGTGTTAGGGTAGATATTAAACCTATCCCACTCTCTAGATACCCCTTAGCTCGTAAAGGAATATTATTTGGGGGTCCAGCCATGGAGAAGAGATTAGACATTAGCATAAGATAAGGAACACACCCATTATAAAGAAATCACATTAGGATTCTCTTTTTAAGCTGTTCCTTAAAACACTAGTGCTTAGGAAATCTATTGGAGGCAGAAGCATTCAAGGGTAGCCTAGGGTTAGGGTTAGGCTTAGGGTTAGGGTTAGGGTACGGCTTAGGGTACGGGTTTGGGGAGGGGTGCGGGTACGGCGTAGGGTATGGGTTAGGGTTGGGTTTAGGGTTAGTGATAGGGTTAGGGCTCGGTTTAGAGTACGGGTTAGGATTAGGGTATGTGTCAGGGTTAGGGTATGGGTTAGGGTTAGGGTACACGTTAGGGTTAGGGTAGTTATTAAACCTATCCCAGTCTCTAGATACCCCTTAGCACGTAAAGGAATATTATATGGGGGTCCAGCCATGGAAAAGAGTTTAGACACTAGGAAAAGATAAGGAACACACCCATTATAAAGAAATCACATTAGGATTCTCTTTTTAAGCTGTTCCTTAAGACACTAGTGCTTAGGAAATCTATTGGAGGCAGAAGCAGTCAAGGGTAGCCTAGGGTTAGGGTTAGGCTTAGGGTTAGGCTTAGGGTACGGCTTAGGGTACGGATTCGGGGAGGGGTGCGGGTACGTCGTAGGGTATGGGTTAGGGTTAGGGTTAGGGTTAGTGTTAGGGTTCGGGCTCGATTTAGGGTACGGGTTAGGATTAGGGTACGTGTTAGGGTTAGGGTAGGGGTTAGGGTTAGGGTACGCATTAGGGTTAGGGTAGTTATTAAACCTATCCCACTCTCTAGATACCCCTTAGCACGTAAAGGAATATTATTTGGGGGTCCAGCCATGGAGAAGAGTTTAGACACTAGGATAAGATAAGGAACACACCCATTATAAAGAAATCACATTAGGATTCTCTTTTTAAGCTGTTCCTTAAAACACTAGTGCTTAGGAAATCTATTGGAGGCAGAAGCAGTCAAGGGTAGCCTAAGGTTAGGGTTAGGCTTAGGGTACGGCTTAGGGTACGGGTTCGGGGAGGGGTTTCTGTACGGCGTAGGGTATGGGTTAGGGTTAGGGTTAGGGTTAGTGTTAGGGTTCGGGCTCGGTTTAGGGTACGGGTTAGGATTAGGGTACGTGTTAGGGTTAGGGTAGGGGTTAGGGTTAGGGTACGCGTTAGGGTTAGGGTAGTTATTAAACCTATACAATTCTCTAGACACTCCTTAGCACGTAAAGGAATATTATTTGCAGGTCCAGCCATGGAGAAGAGTTTAGACACTGGGATAAGATAAGGAACACACCCATTATAAAGAAATCACATTAGGATTCTCTTTTTAAGCTGTTCCTTAAAACACTAGTGCTTAGGAAATCTATTGGAGGCAGAAGCAGTCAAGGGTAGCCTAGGGTTAGGGTTAGGCTTAGGGTTAGGCTTAGGGTACGGCTTAGGGTACGTGTTCGGGGAGGGGTGCGGCTACGGCGGAGGGTATGGGTTAGGGTTAGGGTTAGGGTTAGTGTTAAGGTTAGGGCTCGGTTTAGGGTACAGGTTAGGATTAGGGTACGTGTTAGGGTTAGGGAAGGGGTTAGGGTTAGGGTACGCGTTAGTGTTAGGGTAGATATTAAACCTATCCCACTCTCTAGATACCCCTTAGCACGTAAAGGAATATTATTTGGGGGTCCAGCCATGGAGAAGAGTTTAGACACTAGGATAAGATAAGGAACACACCCATTATAAAGAAATCACATTAGGATTCTCTTTTTAAGCTGTTCCTTAAAACACTAGTGCTTAGGAAATCTATTGGAGGCAGAAGCATTCAAGGGTAGCCTAGGGTTAGGGTTAGGCTTAGGGTTAGGGTTAGGGTACGGCTTAGGGTACGGGTTCGGGGAGGGGTGCGGGTACGGCGTAGGGTATGGGTTAGGGTTGGGGTTAGGGTTAGTGATAGGGTTAGGGCTCGGTTTAGAGTACGTGTTAGGATTAGGGTATGTGTCAGGGTTAGGGTATGGGTTAGGGTTAGGGTACACGTTAGGGTTAGGGTAGTTATTAAACCTATCCCAGTCTCTAGATACCCCTTAGCACGTAAAGGAATATTATATGGGGGTCCAGCCATGGAGAAGAGTTTAGACACTAGGAAAAGATAAGGAACACACCCATTATAAAGAAATCACATTAGGATTCTCTTTTTAAGCTGTTCCTTAAGACACTAGTGCTTAGGAAATCTATTGGAGGCAGAAGCAGTCAAGGGTAGCCTAGGGTTAGGGTTAGGCTTAGGGTTAGGCTTAGGGTACGGCTTAGGGTACGGATTCGGGGAGGGGTGCGGGTACGTCGTAGGGTATGGGTTAGGGTTAGGGTTAGGGTTAGTGTTAGGGTTAGGGCTCGGTTTAGGGTACGGGTTAGGAATAGGGTACGTGTTAGGGTTAGGGTAGGGGTTAGGGTTAGGGTACGCGTTAGGGTTAGGGTAGTTATTAAACCTATCCCACTCTCTAGACACTCCTTAGCACGTAAAGGAATATTATTTGGGGGTTCAGCCATGGAGAAGAGTTTAGACACTGGGATAAGATAAGGAACACACCCATTATAAAGAAATCACATTAGGATTCTCTTTTTAAGCTGTTCCTTAAAACACTAGTGCTTAGGAAATCTATTGGAGGCAGAAGCAGTCAAGGGTAGCCTAAGGTTAGGGTTAGGCTTAGGGTACGGCTTAGGGTACGGGTTCGGGGAGGGGTGCGGGTATGGCGTAGGGTATGGGTTAGGGTTAGGGTTAGGGTTAGTGTTAGGGTTAGGGCTCGGTTTAGGGTACGGGTTAGGATTAGGGTACGTGTTAGGGTTAGGGTAGGGGTTAGGGTTAGGGTACGCGTTAGGGTTAGGGTAGTTATTAAACCTATCCCACTCTCTAGATACCCCTTAGCACGTAAAGGAATGTTATTTGAGGGTCCAGGCATGGAGAAGAGTTTAGACACTAGGATAAGATAAGGAACACACCCATTATAAAGAAATCACATTAGGATTCTCTTTTTAAGCTGTTCCTTAAAACACTAGTGCTTAGGAAATCTATTGGATGCAGAAGCAGTCAAGGGTAGCCTAAGGTTAGGGTTAGGCTTAGGGTACGGCTTAGGGTACGGGTTCGGGGAGGGGTTTCTGTACGGCGTAGGGTATGGGTTAGGGTTAGGGTTAGGGTTAGTGTTAGGGTTCGGGCTCGGTTTAGGGTACGGGTTAGGATTAGGGTACGTGTTAGGGTTAGGGTAGGGGTTAGGGTTAGGGTACGCGTTAGGGTTAGGGTAGTTATTAAACCTATACAATTCTCTAGACACTCCTTAGCACGTAAAGGAATATTATTTGCGGGTCCAGCCATGGAGAAGAGTTTAGACACTGGGATAAGATAAGGAACACACCCATTATAAAGAAATCACATTAGGATTCTCTTTTTAAGCTGTTCCTTAAAACACTAGTGCTTAGGAAATCTATTGGAGGCAGAAGCAGTCAAGGGTAGCCTAGGGTTAGGGTTAGGCTTAGGGTTAGGCTTAGGGTACGGCTTAGGGTACGGGTTCGGGGAGGGGTGCGGCTACGGCGGAGGGTATGGGTTAGGGTTAGGGTTAGGGTTAGTGTTAGGGTTAGGGCTCGGTTTAGGGTACAGGTTAGGATTAGGGTACGTGTTAGGGTTAGGGAAGGGGTTAGGGTTAGGGTACGCGTTAGTGTTAGGGTAGATATTAAACCTATCCCACTCTCTAGATACCCCTTAGCACGTAAAGGAATATTATTTGGGGGTCCAGCCATGGAGAAGAGATTAGACATTAGCATAAGATAAGGAACACACCCATTATAAAGGAATCACATTAGGATTCTCTTTTTAAGCTGTTCCTTAAAACACTAGTGCTTAGGAAATCTATTGGAGGCAGAAGCATTCAAGGGTAGCCTAGGGTTAGGGTTAGGCTTAGGGTTAGGGTTAGGGTACGGCTTAGGGTACGGGTTTGGGGAGGGGTGCGGGTACGGCGTAGGGTATGGGTTAGGGTTGGGGTTAGGGTTAGTGATAGGGTTAGGGCTCGGTTTAGAGTACGGGTTAGGATTAGGGTATGTGTCAGGGTTAGGGTATGGGTTAGGGTTAGGGTACACTTTAGGGTTAGGGTAGTTATTAAACCTATCCCAGTCTCTAGATACCCCTTAGCACGTAAAGGAATATTATATGGGGGTCCAGCCATGGAGAAGAGTTTAGACACTAGGAAAAGATAAGGAACACACCCATTATAAAGAAATCACATTAGGATTCTCTTTTTAAGCTGTTCCTTAAGACACTAGTGCTTAGGAAATCTATTGGAGGCAGAAGCAGTCAAGGGTAGCCTAGGGTTAGGGTTAGGCTTAGGGTTAGGCTTAGGGTACGGCTTACGGTACGGATTCGGGGAGGGGTGCGGGTACGTCGTAGGGTATGGGTTAGGGTTAGGGTTAGGGTTAGTGTTAGGGTTCGGGCTCGGTTTAGGGTACGGGTTATGATTAGGGTACGTGTTAGGGTTAGGGTAGGGGTTAGGGTTAGGGTACGCGTTAGGGTTAGGGTAGTTATTAAACCTATCCCACTCTCTAGATACCCCTTAGCACGTAAAGGAATATTATTTGGGGGTCCAGCCATGGAGAAGAGTTTAGACACTAGGATAAGATAAGGAACACACCCATTATAAAGAAATCACATTAGGATTCTCTTTTTAAGCTGTTCCTTAAAACACTAGTGCTTAGGAAATCTATTGGAGGCAGAAGCAGTCAAGGGTAGCCTAAGGTTAGGGTTAGGCTTAGGGTACGGCTTAGGGTACGGGTTCGGGGAGGGGTTTCTGTACGGCGTAGGGTATGGGTTAGGGTTAGGGTTAGGGTTAGTGTTAGGGTTCGGGCTCGGTTTAGGGTACGGGTTAGGATTAGGGTACGTGTTAGGGTTAGGGTAGGGGTTAGGTTTAGGGTACGCGTTAGGGTTAGGGTAGTTATTAAACCTATCCCACTCTCTAGACACTCCTTAGCACGTAAAGGAATATTATTTGGGGGTTCAGCCATGGAGAAGAGTTTAGACACTAGGATAAGATAAGGAACACACCCATTATAAAGAAATCACATTAGGATTCTCTTTTTAAGCTGTTCCTTAAAACACTAGTGCTTAGGAAATCTATTGGAGGCAGAAGCAGTCAAGGGTAGCCTAGGGTTAGGGTTAGGCTTAGGGTTAGGCTTAGGGTACGGCTTAGGGTACGGGTTCGGGGAGGGGTGCGGGTATGGCGTAGGGTATGGGTTAGGGTTAGGGTTAGGGTTAGTGTTAGGGTTAGGGCTCCGTTTAGGGTACGGGTTAGGATTAGGGTACGTGTTAGGGTTAGGGTAGGGGTTAGGGTTAGGGTACGCGTTAGGGTTAGGGTAGTTATTAAACCTATCCCACTCTCTAGATACCCCTTAGCACGTAAAGGAATATTATTTGGGGGTCCAGCCATGGAGAAGAGTTTAGACACTAGGATAAGATAAGGAACACACCCATTATAAAGAAATCACATTAGGATTCTCTTTTTAAGCTGTTCCTTAAAACACTAGTGCTTAGGAAATCTATTGGAGGCAGAAGCAGTCAAGGGTAGCCTAAGGTTAGGGTTACGCTTAGGGTACGGCTTAGGGTACGGGTTCGGGGAGGGGTTTCTGTACGGCGTAGGGTATGGGTTAGGGTTAGGGTTAGGGTTAGTGTTAGGGTTCGGGCTCGGTTTAGGGTACGGGTTAGGATTAGGGTACGTGTTAGGGTTAGGGTAGGGGTTAGGGTTAGGGTACGCGTTAGGGTTAGGGTAGTTATTAAACCTATACAATTCTCTAGACACTCCTTAGCACGTAAAGGAATATTATTTGCGGGTTCAGCCATGGAGAAGAGTTTAGACACTGGGATAAGATAAGGAACACACCCATTATAAAGAAATCACATTAGGATTATCTTTTTAAGCTGTTCCTTAAAACACTAGTGCTTAGGAAATCTATTGGAGGCAGAAGCAGTCAAGGGTAGCCTAGGGTTAGGGTTAGGCTTAGGGTTAGGCTTAGGGTACGGCTTAGGGTACGTGTTCGGGGAGGGGTGCGGCTACGGCGGAGGGTATGGGTTAGGGTTAGGGTTAGGGTTAGTGTTAAGGTTAGGGCTCGGTTTAGGGTACAGGTTAGGATTAGGGTACGTGTTAGGGTTAGGGAAGGGGTTAGGGTTAGGGTACGCGTTAGTGTTAGGGTAGATATTAAACCTATCCCACTCTCTAGATACCCCTTAGCACGTAAAGGAATATTATTTGGGGGTCCAGCCATGGAGAAGAGATTAGACATTAGCATAAGATAAGGAACACACCCATTATAAAGAAATCACATTAGGATTCTCTTTTTAAGCTGTTCCTTAAAACACTAGTGCTTAGGAAATCTATTGGAGGCAGAAGCATTCAAGGGTAGCCTAGGGTTAGGGTTAGGCTTAGGGTTAGGGTTAGGGTACGGCTTAGGGTACGGGTTCGGGGAGGGGTGCGGGTACGGCGTAGGGTATGGGTTAGGGTTGGGGTTAGGGTTAGTGATAGGGTTAGGGCTCGGTTTAGAGTACGGGTTAGGATTAGGGTATGTGTCAGGGTTAGGGTATGGGTTAGGGTTAGGGTACACGTTAGGGTTAGGGTAGTTATTAAACCTATCCCAGTCTCTAGATACCCCTTAGCACGTAAAGGAATATTATATGGGGGTCCAGCCATGGAGAAGAGTTTAGACACTAGGAAAAGATAAGGAACACACCCATTATAAAGAAATCACATTAGGATTCTCTTTTTAAGCTGTTCCTTAAGACACTAGTGCTTAGGAAATCTATTGGAGGCAGAAGCAGTCAAGGGTAGCCTAGGGTTAGGGTTAGGCTTAGGGTTAGGCTTAGGGTACGGCTTAGGGTACGGATTCGGGGAGGGGTGCGGGTACGTCGTAGGGTATGGGTTAGGGTTAGGGTTAGGGTTAGTGTTAGGGTTAGGGCTCGGTTTAGGGTACGGGCTAGGAATAGGGTACGTGTTAGGGTTAGGGTAGGGGTTAGGCTTAGGGTACGCGTTAGGGTTAGGGTAGTTATTAAACCTATCCCACTCTCTAGACACTCCTTAGCACGTAAAGGAATATTATTTGGGGGTTCAGCCATGGAGAAGAGTTTAGACACTGGGATAAGATAAGGAACACACCCATTATAAAGAAATCACATTAGGATTCTCTTTTTAAGCTGTTCCTTAAAACACTAGTGCTTAGGAAATCTATTGGAGGCAGAAGCAGTCAAGGGTAGCCTAGGGTTAGGGTTAGGCTTAGGGTTAGGCTTAGGGTACGGCTTAGGGTACGGGTTCGGGGAGGGGTGCGGGTATGGCGTAGGGTATGGGTTAGGGTTAGGGTTAGGGTTAGTGTTAGGGTTAGGGCTCGGTTTTGGGTACAGGTTAGGATTAGGGTACGTGTTAGGGTTAGGGAAGGGGTTAGGGTTAGGGTACGCGTTAATGTTAGGGTAGATATTAAACCTATCCCACTCTCTAGATACCCCTTAGCACCTAAAGGAATATTATTTGGGGATCCAGCCATGGAGAAGAGTTTAGACACTACGATAAGATAAGGAACACACCCATTATAAAGAAATCACATTAGGATTCTCTTTTTAAGCTGTTCCTTAAGACACTAGTGCTTAGTAAATCTACTGGAGGCAGAAGCAGTCAAGCGTAGCCTAGGGTTAGGGTTAGGCTTAGGCTTAGGCTTAGGGTACGGCTTAGGGTACGGGTTCGGGGAGGGGTTCGGGTACGGCGTAGGGTATGGGTTAGTGTTAGGGTTAGTGTTAGTGATAGGGTTAGGGCTCGGTTTAGGGTACGGGTTAGGTTTAGGGTACGTGTTAGGGTCAGGGTAGGGGTTAGGGTTAGGGTACGCGTTAGGGTTAGGGTAGTTATTAAACATATCCCACTCTCTAGATACCCCTTAGTACGTAAAGGAATATTATTTGGGGGTCCAGCCATGGAGAAGAGTTTAGACACTGGGATAAGATAAGGAACACACCCATTATAAAGAAATCACATTAGGATTCATTTTTAAACTGTTCCTTAAAACACTAGTGCTTAGGAAATCTATTGGAGGCAGAAGCAGTCAAGGGTAGCCTAGGGTTAGGTTTAGGCTTAGGGTTAGGGTTAGGGTACGGCTTAGGTTACGGGTTCGGGGAGGGGTGCGGGTACGGCGTAGGGTATGGGTTAGGGTTAGTGTTAGGGTTAGTGTTAGGGTTAGGGCTCGGTTTAGGGTACGGGTTAGGATTAGGGTACGTGTTAGGGTTAGGGTAGGGGTTAGGGTTAGGGTACGCGTTAGGGTTAGGGTAGTTAGTAAACCTATCCCACTCTCTAGATACCCCTTAGCACGTAAAGGAATATTATTTGGGGGTCCAGCCATGGAGAAGAGTTTAGACACTAGGATAAGATAAGGAACACACCCATTATAAAGAAATCACATTAGGATTCTCTTTTTAAGCTGTTCCTTAAAACACTAGTGCTTAGGAAATCTATTGGAGGCGGAAGCAGTCAAGGGTAGCCTAGGGTTAGGGTTAGGCTTAGGGTTAGGCTTAGGGTACGGCTTAGGGTACGGGTTCGGGGAGGGGTTCGGGTACAGCGTAGGGTATGGGTTAGGGTTAGGGTTAGGGTTAGCGTTAACTTTAGGGCTCGGTTTAGGGTACGGGTTAGGATTAGGGTACGTGTTAGGGTTAGGGTAGGGGTTAGGGTTAGGGTATGCGTTAGGGTTAGAGTAGTTAGTAAACCTATCCCACTCTCTAGATACCCCTTAGCACGTAAAGGAATATTATTTGGGGGTTCAGCCATGGAGAAGAGTTTAGACACTAGGATAAGATAAGGAACACACCCATTATAAAGAAATCACATTAGGATTCTCTTTTTAAGCTGTTCCTTAAAACACTAGTTCTTAGGAAATCTATTGGAGGCAGAAGCAGTCAAGGGTAGCCTAGGGTTAGGGTTAGGCTTAGGGTTAGGCTTAGGGTACGGCTTAGGGTACGGGTTCGGGGAGGGGTGCGGGTATGGCGTAGGGTATGGGTTAGGGTTAGGGTTAGGGTTAGTGTTAGGGTTAGGGCTCGGTTTAGGGTATGGGTTAGGATTAGGGTACGTGTTAGGGTTAGGGTAGGGGTTAGGGTTAGGGTACGCGTTAGGGTTAGGGTAGTTATTAAACCTATCCCACTCTCTAGATACCCCTTAGCACGTAAAGGAATGTTATTTGAGGGTCCAGGCATGGAGAAGAGTTTAGACACTAGGATAAGATAAGGAACACACCCATTATAAAGAAATCACATTAGGATTCTCTTTTTAAGCTGTTCCTTAAAACACTAGTGCTTAGGAAATCTATTGGAGGCAGAAGCAGTCAAGGGTAGCCTAGGGTTAGGGTTAGGCTTAGGGTTAGGCTTAGGGTACGGCTTAGGGTACGGGTTCGGGGAGGGGTGCGGCTACGGCGGAGGGTATGGGTTAGGGTTAGGGTTAGGGTTAGGGTTAGTGTTAGGGTTAGGGCTCGGTTTAGGGTACGGGTTAGGATTAGGGTACGTGTTAGGGTTAGGGTAGGGGTTAGGGTTAGGGTACGCATTAGGGTTAGGGTAGTTATTAAACCTATCCCACTCTCTAGATACCCCTTAGCACGTAAAGGAATATTATTTGGGGGTCCAGCCATGGGGAAGAGTTTAGACACTAGGATAAGATAAGGAACACACCCATTATAAAGAAATCACATTAGGATTCTCTTTTTAAGCTGTTCCTTAAAACACTAGTGCTTAGGAAATCTATTGGATGCAGAAGCAGTCAAGGGTAGCCTAAGGTTAGGGTTAGGCTTAGGGTACGGCTTAGGGTACGGGTTCGGGGAGGGGTTTCTGTACGGCGTAGGGTATGGGTTAGGGTTAGGGTTAGGGTTAGTGTTAGGGTTCGGGCTCGGTTTAGGGTACGGGTTAGGATTAGGGTACGTGTTAGGGTTAGGGTAGGGGTTAGGGTTAGGGTACGCGTTAGGGTTAGGGTAGTTATTAAACCTATACAATTCTCTAGACACTCCTTAGCACGTAAAGGAATATTATTTGCGGGTCCAGCCATGGAGAAGAGTTTAGACACTGGGATAAGATAAGGAACACACCCATTACAAAGAAATCACATTAGGATTCTCTTTTTAAGCTGTTCCTTAAAACACTAGTGCTTAGGAAATCTATTGGAGGCAGAAGCAGTCAAGGGTAGCCTAGGGTTAGGGTTAGGCTTAGGGTACGGCTTAGGGTACGGCTTAGGGTACGGGTTCGGGGAGGGGTTCAGGTACGGCGTAGGGTATGGGTTAGGGTTAGGGTTAGGGTTAGTGTTAGGGTTAGGGCTCGGTTTAGGGTACGGGTTAGGATTAGGGTACGTGTTAGGGTTAGGGTAGGGGTTAGGGTTAGGGTACGCGTTAGGGTTAGGGTAGTTATTAAACCTATCCCACTCTCTAGATACCCCTTAGCACGTAAAGGAATATTATTTGGGGCTCCAGCCATGGAGAAGAGTTTAGACACTGGGAAAAGATAAGGAACACACCCATTATAAAGAAATCACATTAGGATTCTCTTTTTAAGCTGTTCCTTAAAACACTAGTGCTTAGGAAATCTATTGGAGGCAGAAGCAGTCAAGGGTAGCCTAGGGTTAGGTTTAGGCTTAGGGTTAGGGTTAGGGTACGGCTTAGGTTACGGGTTCGGGGAGGGGTGCGGGTACGGCGTAGGGTATGGGTTAGGGTTAGGGTTAGGTTTAGTGTTAGGGGTAGGGCTCGGTTTAGGGTACGGGTTAGGAATAGTGTACGTGTTAGGGTTAGGGTAGGGGTTAGGGTTAGGGTACGTGTTAGGGTTAGGGTAGTTATTAAACCTATCCCACTCTCTAGATACCCCTTAGCACGTAAAGGAATATTATTTGGGGGTCCAGCCATGGAGAAGAGTTTAGACACTAGGATAAGATAAGGAACACACCCATTATAAAGAAATCACATTAGGATTCTCTTTTTAAGCTGTTCCTTAAAACACTAGTGCTTAGGAAATCTATTGGAGGCAGAAGCATTCAAGGGTAGCCTAGGGTTAGCGTTAGGCTTAGGGTTAGGGTTATGGTACGGCTTAGGGTACGGGTTCGGGGAGGGGTTCGGGTACGGCGTAGGGTATGGGTTAGGGTTAGGGTTAGGGTTAGTGATAGGGTTAGGGCTCGGTTTAGGGTACGGGTTAGGTTTAGGGTACGTGTTAGGGTCAGGGTAGGGGTTAGGGTTAGGGTACGCGTTAGGGTTAGGGTAGTTATTAAACCTATCCCACTCTCTAGATACCCCTTAGTACGTAAAGGAATATTATTTGGGGGTCCAGCCATGGAGAAGAGTTTAGACACTGGGATAAGATAAGGAACACACCCATTATAAAGAAATCACATTAGGATTCATTTTTAAGCTGTTCCTTAAAACACTAGTGCTTAGGAAATCTTTTGGAGGCAGAAGCAGTCAAGGGTAGCCTAGGGTTAGGTTTAGGCTTAGGGTTAGGTTTAGGGTACGGCTTAGGTTACGGGTTCGGGGAGGGGTGCGGGTACGGCGGAGGGTATGGGTTAGGGTTAGGGTTAGGGTTAGTGTTAGGGTTAGGGCTCGGTTTAGGGTACGGGTTAGGATTAGGGTACGTGTTAGGGTTAGGGTAGGGGTTAGGGTTAGGGTACGTGTTAGGGTTAGGGTAGTTATTAAACCTATCCCACTCTCTAGACACCCCTTAGCACGTAAAGGAATATTATTTGGGGCTCCAGCCATGGAGAAGAGTTTAGACACTGGGATAAGATAAGGAACACACCCATTATAAAGAAATCACATTAGGATTCTCTTTTTAAGCTGTTCCTTAAAACACTAGTGCTTAGGAAATCTATTGGAGGCAGAAGCAGTCAAGGGTAGCCTAGGGTTAGGTTTAGGGTGAGGGTTAGGCTTAGGGTACGGCTTAGGGTACGGGATCGGGGAGGGGTTCGTGTACGGAGTAGGGTATGGGTTAGGGTTACGGTTAGGGTTAGTGTTAGGGTTAGGGCTCGGTTTAGGTTACGGGTTAGGATTAGGATACGTGTTAGGGTTAGGGTAGGGGTTAGGGTTAGGGTACGCGTTAGGGTTAGGGTAGTTATTAAACCTATCACACTCTCTAGATACCCCTTAGCACGTAAAGGAATATTATTTGGGGGTCCAGCCATGGAGAAGAGTTTAGACACTGGGATAAGATAAGGAACACACCCATTACAAAGAAATCACACTAGGATTCTCTTTTTAAGCTGTTCCTTAAAACACTAGTGCTTAGGAAATCTATTGGAGGCAGAAGCATTCAAGGGTAGCCTAGGGTTAGGGTTAGGCTTAGGGTTAGGCTTAGGGTACGGCTTAGGGTACGGATTCGGGGAGGGGTGCGGGTACGGCGTAGGGTATGGGTTAGGGTTAGGGTTAGGGTTAGGGTTAGGGTTCGGGCTCGGTTTAGGGTACGGGTTAGGATTAGGGTACGTGTTAGGGTTAGGGTAGGGGTTAGGGTTAGGGTACGCGTTAGGGTTAGGGTAGTTATTAAACCTATCCCACTCTCTTGATACCCCTTAGCACGTAAAGGAATATTATTTGGGGGTCCAGCCATGGAGAAGAGTTTAGACACTAGGATAAGATAAGGAACACACCCATTATAAAGAAATCACATTAGGATTCTCTTTTTAAGCTGTTCCTTAAAACACTAGTGCTTAGGAAATCTATTGGAGGCAGAAGCAGTCAAGGGTAGCCTAGGGTTAGGGTTAGGCTTAGGGTTAGGGTTAGGGTACGGCTTAGGGTACGGGTTCGGGGAGGGGTGCGGGTATGGCATAGGGTATGGGTTAGGGTTAGGGTTAGGGTTAGTGTTAGGGTTAGGGCTCGGTTTAGGGTACAGGTTAGGATTAGGGTACGTGTTAGGGTTAGGGAAGGGGTTAGGGTTAGGGTACGCGTTAGTGTTAGGGGAGATATTAAACCTATCCCACTCTCTAGATACCCCTTAGCACGTAAAGGAATATTATTTGGGGGTCCAGCCATGGAGAAGAGATTAGACATTAGCATAAGATAAGGAACAAACCCATTATAAAGAAATCACATTAGGATTCTCTTTTTATGCTGTTCCTTAAAACACTAGTGCTTAGGAAATCTATTGGAGGCAGAAGCATTCAAGGGTAGCCTAGGGTTAGGGTTAGGCTTAGGGTTAGGGTTAGGGTACGGCTTAGGGTACGGGTTCGGGGAGGGGTGCGGGTACGGCGTAGGGTATGGGTTAGGGTTGGGGTTAGGGTTAGTGATAGGGTTAGGGCTCGGTTTAGGGTACGGGTTAGGATTAGGGTATGGGTCAGGGTTAGGGTATGGGTTAGGGTTAGGGTACACGTTAGGGTTAGGGTAGTTATTAAACCTATCCCAGTCTCTAGATACCCCTTAGCACGTAAAGGAATATTATATGGGGGTCCAGCCATGGAGAAGAGTTTAGACACTAGGATAAGATAAGGAACACACCCATTATAAAGAAATCACATTAGGATTCTCTTTTTAAGCTGTTCCTTAAGACACTAGTGCTTAGGAAATCTATTGGAGGCAGAAGCAGTCAAGGGTAGCCTAGGGTTAGGGTTAGGCTTAGGGTTAGGCTTAGGGTACGGCTTAGGTTACGGGGTCGGGGAGGGGTTCGGGTACAGCGTAGGGTATGGGTTAGGGTTAGGGTTAGGGTTAGTGTTAGGGTTCGGGCTCGGTTTAGGGTACGGGTTAGGATTAGGCTACGTGTTAGGGTTAGGGTAGGGGTTAGGGTTAGGGTACGCGTTAGGGTTAGGGTAGTTATTAAACCTATCCCACTCTCTAGATACCCCTTAGCACGTAAAGGAATATTATTTGGGGGTCCAGCCATGGAGAAGAGTTTAGACACTAGGATAAGATAAGGAACACACCCATTATAAAGAAATCACATTAGGATTCTCTTTTTAAGCTGTTCCTTAAAACACTAGTGCTTAGGAAATCTATTGGAGGCAGAAGCAGTCAAGGGTAGCCTAGGGTTAGGGTTAGGCTTAGGGTTAGTCTTAGGGTACGGCTTAGTTTACGGGTTCGGGGAGGGGTTCGGGTACGGCGTAGGGTATGGGTTAGGGATAGGGTTAGGGTTAGTGTTAAGGTTAGGGCTCGGTTTAGGTTACGGGTTAGGATTAGAATACGTGTTAGGGTTAGGATAGGGGTTAGGGTTAGGGTACGCATTAGGGTTAGGGTAGTTATTAAACCTATCACACTCTCTAGATACCCCTTAGCACGTAAAGTAATATTATTTGGGGGTCCAGCCATTGAGAAGAGTTTAGACACTGGGATAAGATAAGGAACACACCCATTACAAAGAAATCACATTAGGATTCTCTTTTTAAGCTGTTCTTTAAAACACTAGTGCTTAGGAAATCTATTGGAGGCAGAAGCAGTCAAGGGTAGCCTAGGGTTAGGGTTAGGCTTAGGGTTAGGCTTAGGGTACGGCTTAGTTTAAGGGTTCGGGGAGGGGTGTGGGTATGGCGTAGGGTATGGGTTAGGGTTAGGGTTAGGGTTAGTGTTAGGGTTCGGGCTCGGTTTAGGGTACGGGTTAGGATTAGGGTACGTGTTAGGGTTAGGGTAGGGGTTAGGGTTAGGGTACGCGTTAGGGTTAGGGTAGTTATTAAACCTATCCCACTCTCTAGATACCCCTTAGAACGTAAAGGAATATTATTTGGGGGTCCAGCCATGGAGAAGAGTTTAGAAACTAGGATAAGATAAGGAACACACCCATTATAAAGAAATCACATTAGGATTCTCTTTTTAAGCTGTTCCTTAAAACACTAGTTCTTAGGAAATCTATTGGAGGCAGAAGCATTCAAGGGTAGCCTAGGGTTAGGGTTAGGCTTAGGGTTAGGCTTAGGGTACGGCTTAGGGTACGGGATCGGGGAGGGGTTCGTGTACGGAGTAGGGTATGGGTTAGGGTTACGGTTAGGGTTAGTGTTAGGGTTAGGGCTCAGTTTAGGGTACGGGTTAGGATTAGGATACGTGTTAGGGTTAGGGTAGGGGTTAGGGTTAGTGTATGCGTTAGGGTTAGGGTAGTTATTAAACCTAACCCAGTCTCTAGATACCCCTTAGCACGTAAAGGAATATTATATGGGGGTCCAGCCATGGAGAAGAGTTTAGACACTGGGATAAGATAAGGAACACACCCATTATAAAGAAATCACATTAGGATTCTCTTTTTAAGCTGTTCCTTAAGACACTAGTGCTTAGGAAATCTATTGGAGGCAGAAGCATTCAAGGGTAGCCTAGGGTTAGGGTTAGGCTTAGGGTTAGGGTTAGGGTACGGCTTAGGGTACGGGTTCGGGGAGGGGTGCGGGTACGGCGTAGGGTATGGGTTAGGGTTAGGGTTAGGGTTAGTGTTAGGGTTCGGGCTCGGTTTAGGGTACGGGTTAGGATTAGGGTACGTGTTAGGGTTAGGGTAGGGGTTAGGGTTAGGGTACGCATTAGGGTTAGGGTAGTTATTAAACCTATCCCAGTCTCTAGATACCCCTTAGCACGTAAAGGAATATTATTTGGGGGTCCAGCCATGGAGAAGAGTTTAGACACTAGGATAAGATAAGGAACACAGCCATTATAAAGAAATCACATTAGGATTCTCTTTTTAAGCTGTTCCTTAAAACACTAGTGCTTAGGAAATCTATTGGAGGCAGAAGCATTCAAGGGTAGCCTAGGGTTAGGGTTAGGCTTAGGGTTAGGGTTAGGGTACGGCTTAGGGTACAGGTTCGGGGAGGGGTGCGGGTACGGCGTAGGGTATGGGTTAGGGTTAGGTTTAGGGTTAGTGTTAGGGTTAGGGCTCGGTTTAGGGTACGGGTTAGGAATAGGGTACGTGTTAGGGTTAGGGTAGGGGTTAGGGTTAGGGTACGCGTTAGGGTTAGGGTAGTTATTAAACCTATCCCACTCTCTAGACACTCCTTAGCACGTAAAGGAATATTATTTGGGGGTTCAGCCATGGAGAAGAGTTTAGACACTGGGATAAGATAAGGAACACACCCATTATAAAGAAATCACATTAGGATTCTCTTTTTAAGCTGTTCCTTAAAACACTAGTGCTTAGGAAATCTATTGGAGGCAGAAGCAGTCAAGGGTAGCCTAGGGTTAGGGTTAGGCTTAGGGTTACGCTTAGGGTACGGCTTAGGGTACGGGTTCGGGGAGGGGTGCGGGTATGGCGTAGGGTATGGGTTAGGGTTAGGGTTAGGGTTAGTGTTAGGGTTAGGGCTCGGTTTAGGGTACAGGTTAGGATTAGGGTACGTGTTAGGGTTAGGGAAGGGGTTAGGGTTAGGGTACGCGTTAGTGTTAGGGGAGATATTAAACCTATCCCACTCTCTAGATACCCCTTAGCACCTAAAGGAATATTATTTGGGGATCCAGCCATGGAGAAGAGTTTAGACACTACGATAAGATAAGGAACACACCCATTATAAAGAAATCACATTAGGATTCTCTTTTTAAGCTGTTCCTTAAGACACTAGTGCTTAGGAAATCTACTGGAGGCAGAAGCAAGCAAGCGTAGCCTAGGGTTAGGGTTAGGCTTAGGCTTAGGCTTAGGGTACGGCTTAGGGTACGGGTTCGGGGAGGGGTTCGGGTACGGCGTAGGGTATGGGTTAGTGTTAGGGTTAGGGTTAGTGATAGGGTTAGGGCTCGGTTTAGGGTACGGGTTAGGTTTAGGGTACGTGTTAGGGTCAGGGTAGGGGTTAGGGTTAGGGTACGCGTTAGGGTTAGGGTAGTTATTAAACATATCCCACTCTCTAGATACCCCTTAGTACGTAAAGGAATATTATTTGGGGGTCCAGCCATGGAGAAGAGTTTAGACACTGGGATAAGATAAGGAACACACCCATTATAAAGAAATCACATTAGGATTCATTTTTAAACTGTTCCTTAAAACACTAGTGCTTAGGAAATCTATTGGAGGCAGAAGCAGTCAAGGGTAGCCTAGGGTTAGGTTTAGGCTTAGGGTTAGGGTTAGGGTACGGCTTAGGTTACGGGTTCGGGGAGGGGTGCGGGTACGGCGTAGGGTATGGGTTAGGGTTAGTGTTAGGGTTAGTGTTAGGGTTAGGGCTCGGTTTAGGGTACGGGTTAGGATTAGGGTACGTGTTAGGGTTAGGGTAGGGGTTAGGGTTAGGGTACGCGTTAGGGTTAGGGTAGTTAGTAAACCTATCCCACTCTCTAGATACCCCTTAGCACGTAAAGGAATATTATTTGGGGGTCCAGCCATGGAGAAGAGTTTAGACACTAGGATAAGATAAGGAACACACCCATTATAAAGAAATCACATTAGGATTCTCTTTTTAAGCTGTTCCTTAAAACACTACTGCTTAGGAAATCAATTGGAGGCGGAAGCAGTCAAGGGTAGCCTAGGGTTAGGGTTAGGCTTAGGGTTAGGCTTAGGGTACGGCTTAGGGTACGGGTTCGGGGAGGGGTTCGGGTACAGCGTAGGGTATGGGTTAGGGTTAGGGTTAGGGTTAGCGTTAAGTTTAGGGCTCGGTTTAGGGTACGGGTTAGGATTAGGGTACGTGTTAGGGTTAGGGTAGGGGTTAGGGTTAGGGTATGCGTTAGGGTTAGAGTAGTTAGTAAACCTATCCCACTCTCTAGATACCCCTTAGCACGTAAAGGAATATTATTTGGGGGTTCAGCCATGGAGAAGAGTTTAGACACTAGGATAAGATAAGGAACACACCCATTATAAAGAAATCACATTAGGATTCTCTTTTTAAGCTGTTCCTTAAAACACTAGTTCTTAGGAAATCTATTGGAGGCAGAAGCAGTCAAGGGTAGCCTAGGGTTAGGGTTAGGCTTAGGGTTAGGCTTAGGGTACGGCTTAGGGTACGGGTTCGGGGAGGGGTGCGGGTATGGCGTAGGGTATGGGTTAGGGTTAGGGTTAGTGTTAGGGTTAGGGCTCGGTTTAGGGTATGGGTTAGGATTAGGGTACGTGTTAGGGTTAGGGTAGGGGTTAGGGTTAGGGTACGCGTTAGGGTTAGGGTAGTTATTAAACCTATCCCACTCTCTAGATACCCCTTAGCACGTAAAGGAATGTTATTTGAGGGTCCAGGCATGGAGAAGAGTTTAGACACTAGGATAAGATAAGGAACACACCCATTATAAAGAAATCACATTAGGATTCTCTTTTTAAGCTGTTCCTTAAAACACTAGTGCTTAGGAAATCTATTGGAGGCAGAAGCAGTCAAGGGTAGCCTAGGGTTAGGGTTAGGCTTAGGGTTAGGCTTAGGGTACGGCTTAGGGTACGGGTTCGGGGAGGGGTGCGGCTACGGCGGAGGGTATGGGTTAGGGTTAGGGTTAGGGTTAGGGTTAGTGTTAGGGTTAGGGCTCGGTTTAGGGTACGGGTTAGGATTAGGGTACGTGTTAGGGTTAGGGTAGGGGTTAGGGTTAGGGTACGCATTAGGGTTAGGGTAGTTATTAAACCTATCCCACTCTCTAGATACCCCTTAGCACGTAAAGGAATATTATTTGGGGGTCCAGCCATGGGGAAGAGTTTAGACACTAGGATAAGATAAGGAACACACCCATTATAAAGAAATCACATTAGGATTCTCTTTTTAAGCTGTTCCTTAAAACACTAGTGCTTAGGAAATCTATTGGATGCAGAAGCAGTCAAGGGTAGCCTAAGGTTAGGGTTAGGCTTAGGGTACGGCTTAGGGTACGGGTTCGGGGAGGGGTTTCTGTACGGCGTAGGGTATGGGTTAGGGTTAGGGTTAGGGTTAGTGTTAGGGTTCGGGCTCGGTTTAGGGTACGGGTTAGGATTAGGGTACGTGTTAGGGTTAGGGTAGGGGTTAGGGTTAGGGTACGCGTTAGGGTTAGGGTAGTTATTAAACCTATACAATTCTCTAGACACTCCTTAGCACGTAAAGGAATATTATTTGCGGGTCCAGCCATGGAGAAGAGTTTAGACACTGGGATAAGATAAGGAACACACCCATTACAAAGAAATCACATTAGGATTCTCTTTTTAAGCTGTTCCTTAAAACACTAGTGCTTAGGAAATCTATTGGAGGCAGAAGCAGTCAAGGGTAGCCTAGGGTTAGGGTTAGGCTTAGGGTACGGCTTAGGGTACGGCTTAGGGTACGGGTTCGGGGAGGGGTTCGGGTACGGCGTAGGGTATGGGTTAGGGTTAGGGTTAGGGTTAGTGTTAGGGTTAGGGCTCGGTTTAGGGTACGGGTTAGGATTAGGGTACGTGTTAGGGTTAGGGTAGGGGTTAGGGTTAGGGTACGCGTTAGGGTTAGGGTAGTTATTAAACCTATCCCACTCTCTAGATACCCCTTAGCACGTAAAGGAATATTATTTGGGGCTCCAGCCATGGAGAAGAGTTTAGACACTGGGAAAAGATAAGGAACACACCCATTATAAAGAAATCACATTAGGATTCATTTTTAAGCTGTTCCTTAAAACACTAGTGCTTAGGAAATCTATTGGAGGCAGAAGCAGTCAAGGGTAGCCTAGGGTTAGGTTTAGGCTTAGGGTTAGGGTTAGGGTACGGCTTAGGTTACGGGTTCGGGGAGGGGTGCGGGTACGGCGTAGGGTATGGGTTAGGGTTAGGGTTAGGGTTAGTGTTAGGGGTAGGGCTCGGTTTAGGGTACGGGTTAGGAATAGTGTACGTGTTAGGGTTAGGGTAGGGGTTAGGGTTAGGGTACGTGTTAGGGTTAGGGTAGTTATTAAACCTATCCCACTCTCTAGATACCCCTTAGCACGTAAAGGAATATTATTTGGGGGTCCAGCCATGGAGAAGAGTTTAGACACTAGGATAAGATAAGGAACACACCCATTATAAAGAAATCACATTAGGATTCTCTTTTTAAGCTGTTCCTTAAAACACTAGTGCTTAGGAAATCTATTGGAGGCAGAAGCATTCAAGGGTAGCCTAGGGTTAGCGTTAGGCTTAGGGTTAGGGTTATGGTACGGCTTAGGGTACGGGTTCGGGGAGGGGTTCGGGTACGGCGTAGGGTATGGGTTAGGGTTAGGGTTAGGGTTAGTGATAGGGTTAGGGCTCGGTTTAGGGTACGGGTTAGGTTTAGGGTACGTGTTAGGGTCAGGGTAGGGGTTAGGGTTAGGGTACGCGTTAGGGTTAGGGTAGTTATTAAACCTATCCCACTCTCTAGATACCCCTTAGTACGTAAAGGAATATTATTTGGGGGTCCAGCCATGGAGAAGAGTTTAGACACTGGGATAAGATAAGGAACACACCCATTATAAAGAAATCACATTAGGATTCATTTTTAAGCTGTTCCTTAAAACACTAGTGCTTAGGAAATCTTTTGGAGGCAGAAGCAGTCAAGGGTAGCCTAGGGTTAGGTTTAGGCTTAGGGTTAGGTTTAGGGTACGGCTTAGGTTACGGGTTCGGGGAGGGGTGCGGGTACGGCGGAGGGTATGGGTTAGGGTTAGGGTTAGGGTTAGTGTTAGGGTTAGGGCTCGGTTTAGGGTACGGGTTAGGATTAGGGTACGTGTTAGGGTTAGGGTAGGGGTTAGGGTTAGGGTACGTGTTAGGGTTAGGGTAGTTATTAAACCTATCCCACTCTCTAGACACCCCTTAGCACGTAAAGGAATATTATTTGGGGCTCCAGCCATGGAGAAGAGTTTAGACACTGGGATAAGATAAGGAACACACCCATTATAAAGAAATCACATTAGGATTCTCTTTTTAAGCTGTTCCGTAAAACACTAGTGCTTAGGAAATCTATTGGAGGCAGAAGCAGTCAAGGGTAGCCTAGGGTTAGGTTTAGGGTGAGGGTTAGGCTTAGGGTACGGCTTAGGGTACGGGATCGGGGAGGGGTTCGTGTACGGAGTAGGGTATGGGTTAGGGTTACGGTTAGGGTTAGTGTTAGGGTTAGGGCTCGGTTTAGGTTACGGGTTAGGATTAGGATACGTGTTAGGGTTAGGGTAGGGGTTAGGGTTAGGGTACGCGTTAGGGTTAGGGTAGTTATTAAACCTATCACACTCTCTAGATACCCCTTAGCACGTAAAGGAATATTATTTGGGGGTCCAGCCATGGAGAAGAGTTTAGACACTGGGATAAGATAAGGAACACACCCATTACAAAGAAATCACACTAGGATTCTCTTTTTAAGCTGTTCCTTAAAACACTAGTGCTTAGGAAATCTATTGGAGGCAGAAGCATTCAAGGGTAGCCTAGGGTTAGGGTTAGGCTTAGGGTTAGGCTTAGGGTACGGCTTAGGGTACGGATTCGGGGAGGGGTGCGGGTACGGCGTAGGGTATGGGTTAGGGTTAGGGTTAGGGTTAGGGTTAGGGTTCGGGCTCGGTTTAGGGTACGGGTTAGGATTAGGGTACGTGTTAGGGTTAGGGTAGGGGTTAGGGTTAGGGTACGCGTTAGGGTTAGGGTAGTTATTAAACCTATCCCACTCTCTTGATACCCCTTAGCACGTAAAGGAATATTATTTGGGGGTCCAGCCATGGAGAAGAGTTTAGACACTAGGATAAGATAAGGAACACACCCATTATAAAGAAATCACATTAGGATTCTCTTTTTAAGCTGTTCCTTAAAACACTAGTGCTTAGGAAATCTATTGGAGGCAGAAGCAGTCAAGGGTAGCCTAGGGTTAGGGTTAGGCTTAGGGTTAGGGTTAGGGTACGGCTTAGGGTACGGGTTCGGGGAGGGGTGCGGGTATGGTATAGGGTATGGGTTAGGGTTAGGGTTAGGGTTAGTGTTAGGGTTAGGGCTCGGTTTAGGGTACAGGTTAGGATTAGGGTACGTGTTAGGGTTAGGGAAGGGGTTAGGGTTAGGGTACGCGTTAGTGTTAGGGGAGATATTAAACCTATCCCACTCTCTAGATACCCCTTAGCACGTAAAGGAATATTATTTGGGGGTCCAGCCATGGAGAAGAGATTAGACATTAGCATAAGATAAGGAACACACCCATTATAAAGAAATCACATTAGGATTCTCTTTTTATGCTGTTCCTTAAAACACTAGTGCTTAGGAAATCTATTGGAGGCAGAAGCATTCAAGGGTAGCCTAGGGTTAGGGTTAGGCTTAGGGTTAGGGTTAGGGTACGGCTTAGGGTACGGGTTCGGGGAGGGGTGCGGGTACGGCGTAGGGTATGGGTTAGGGTTGGGGTTAGGGTTAGTGATAGGGTTAGGGCTCGGTTTAGGGTACGGGTTAGGATTAGGGTATGGGTCAGGGTTAGGGTATGGGTTAGGGTTAGGGTACACGTTAGGGTTAGGGTAGTTATTAAACCTATCCCAGTCTCTAGATACCCCTTAGCACGTAAAGGAATATTATATGGGGGTCCAGCCATGGAGAAGAGTTTAGACACTAGGATAAGATAAGGAACACACCCATTATAAAGAAATCACATTAGGATTCTCTTTTTAAGCTGTTCCTTAAGACACTAGTGCTTAGGAAATCTATTGGAGGCAGAAGCAGTCAAGGGTAGCCTAGGGTTAGGGTTAGGCTTAGGGTTAGGCTTAGGGTACGGCTTAGGTTACGGGGTCGGGGAGGGGTTCGGGTACAGCGTAGGGTATGGGTTAGGGTTAGGGTTAGGGTTAGTGTTAGGGTTCGGGCTCGGTTTAGGGTACGGGTTAGGATTAGGCTACGTGTTAGGGTTAGGGTAGGGGTTAGGGTTAGGGTACGCGTTAGGGTTAGGGTAGTTATTAAACCTATCCCACTCTCTAGATACCCCTTAGCACGTAAAGGAATATTATTTGGGGGTCCAGCCATGGAGAAGAGTTTAGACACTAGGATAAGATAAGGAACACACCCATTATAAAGAAATCACATTAGGATTCTCTTTTTAAGCTGTTCCTTAAAACACTAGTGCTTAGGAAATCTATTGGAGGCAGAAGCAGTCAAGGGTAGCCTAGGGTTAGGGTTAGGCTTAGGGTTAGTCTTAGGGTACGGCTTAGTTTACGGGTTCGGGGAGGGGTTCGGGTACGGCGTAGGGTATGGGTTAGGGATAGGGTTAGGGTTAGTGTTAAGGTTAGGGCTCGGTTTAGGTTACGGGTTAGGATTAGAATACGTGTTAGGGTTAGGATAGGGGTTAGGGTTAGGGTACGCATTAGGGTTAGGGTAGTTATTAAACCTATCACACTCTCTAGATACCCCTTAGCACGTAAAGTAATATTATTTGGGGGTCCAGCCATTGAGAAGAGTTTAGACACTGGGATAAGATAAGGAACACACCCATTACAAAGAAATCACATTAGGATTCTCTTTTTAAGCTGTTCTTTAAAACACTAGTGCTTAGGAAATCTATTGGAGGCAGAAGCAGTCAAGGGTAGCCTAGGGTTAGGGTTAGGCTTAGGGTTAGGCTTAGGGTACGGCTTAGTTTAAGGGTTCGGGGAGGGGTGTGGGTATGGCGTAGGGTATGGGTTAGGGTTAGGGTTAGGGTTAGTGTTAGGGTTCGGGCTCGGTTTAGGGTACGGGTTAGGATTAGGGTACGTGTTAGGGTTAGGGTAGGGGTTAGGGTTAGGGTACGCGTTAGGGTTAGGGTAGTTATTAAACCTATCCCACTCTCTAGATACCCCTTAGAACGTAAAGGAATATTATTTGGGGGTCCAGCCATGGAGAAGAGTTTAGAAACTAGGATAAGATAAGGAACACACCCATTATAAAGAAATCACATTAGGATTCTCTTTTTAAGCTGTTCCTTAAAACACTAGTGCTTAGGAAATCTATTGGAGGCAGAAGCATTCAAGGGTAGCCTAGGGTTAGGGTTAGGCTTAGGGTTAGGCTTAGGGTACGGCTTAGGGTACGGGATCGGGGAGGGGTTCGTGTACGGAGTAGGGTATGGGTTAGGGTTACGGTTAGGGTTAGTGTTAGGGTTAGGGCTCAGTTTAGGGTACGGGTGAGGATTAGGATACGTGTTAGGGTTAGGGTAGGGGTTAGGGTTAGTGTATGCGTTAGGGTTAGGGTAGTTATTAAACCTATCCCAGTCTCTAGATACCCCTTAGCACGTAAAGGAATATTATATGGGGGTCCAGCCATGGAGAAGAGTTTAGACACTGGGATAAGATAAGGAACACACCCATTATAAAGAAATCACATTAGGATTCTCTTTTTAAGCTGTTCCTTAAGACACTAGTGCTTAGGAAATCTATTGGAGGCAGAAGCAGTCAAGGGTAGCCTAGGGTTAGGGTTAGGCTTAGGGTTAGGCTTAGGGTACGGCTTAGGGTACGGGTTCGGGGAGGGGTGCGGGTACGGCGTAGGGTATGGGTTAGGGTTAGGGTTAGGGTTAGTGTTAGGGTTCGGGCTCGGTTTAGGGTACGGGTTAGGATTAGGGTACGTGTTAGGGTTAGGGTAGGGGTTAGGGTTAGGGTACGCGTTAGGGTTAGGGTAGTTATTAAACCTATCCCAGTCTCTAGATACCCCTTAGCACGTAAAGGAATATTATTTGGGGGTCCAGCCATGGAGAAGAGTTTAGACACTAGGATAAGATAAGGAACACAGCCATTATAAAGAAATCACATTAGGATTCTCTTTTTAAGCTGTTCCTTAAAACACTAGTGCTTAGGAAATCTATTGGAGGCAGAAGCATTCAAGGGTAGCCTAGGGTTAGGGTTAGGCTTAGGGTTAGGGTTAGGGTACGGCTTAGGGTACAGGTTGGGGGAGGGGTGCGGGTACGGCGTAGGGTATGGGTTAGGGTTAGGTTTAGGGTTAGTGTTAGGGTTAGGGCTCGGTTTAGGGTACGGGTTAGGAATAGGGTACGTGTTAGGGTTAGGGTAGGGGTTAGGGTTAGGGTACGCGTTAGGGTTAGGGTAGTTATTAAACCTATCCCACTCTCTAGACACTCCTTAGCACGTAAAGGAATATTATTTGGGGGTTCAGCCATGGAGAAGAGTTTAGACACTGGGATAAGATAAGGAACACACCCATTATAAAGAAATCACATTAGGATTCTCTTTTTAAGCTGTTCCTTAAAACACTAGTGCTTAGGAAATCTATTGGAGGCAGAAGCAGTCAAGGGTAGCCTAGGGTTAGGGTTAGGCTTAGGGTTAGGCTTAGGGTACGGCTTAGGGTACGGGTTCGGGGAGGGGTGCGGGTATGGCGTAGGGTATGGGTTAGGGTTAGGGTTAGGGTTAGTGTTAGGGTTAGGGCTCGGTTTAGGGTACAGGTTAGGATTAGGGTACGTGTTAGGGTTAGGGAAGGGGTTAGGGTTAGGGTACGCGTTAGTGTTAGGGTAGATATTAAACCTATCCCACTCTCTAGATACCCCTTAGCACCTAAAGGAATATTATTTGGGGATCCAGCCATGGAGAAGAGTTTAGACACTACGATAAGATAAGGAACACACCCATTATAAAGAAATCACATTAGGATTCTCTTTTTAAGCTGTTCCTTAAGACACTAGTGCTTAGGAAATCTACTGGAGGCAGAAGCAGTCAAGCGTAGCCTAGGGTTAGGGTTAGGCATAGGCTTAGGCTTAGGGTACGGCTTAGGGTACGGGTTCGGGGAGGGGTTCGGGTACGGCGTAGGGTATGGGTTAGGGTTAGGGTTAGGGTTAGCGTTAAGTTTAGGGCTCGGTTTAGGGTACGGGTTAGGATTAGGGTACGTGTTAGGGTTAGGGTAGGGGTTAGGGTTAGGGTATGCGTTAGGGTTAGAGTAGTTAGTAAACCTATCCCACTCTCTAGATACCCCTTAGCACGTAAAGGAATATTATTTGGGGGTTCAGCCATGGAGAAGAGTTTAGACACTAGGATAAGATAAGGAACACACCCATTATAAAGAAATCACATTAGGATTCTCTTTTTAAGCTGTTCCTTAAGACACTAGTGCTTAGGAAATCTATTGGAGGCAGAAGCAGTCAAGGGTAGCCTAGGGTTAGGGTTAGGCTTAGGGTTAGGCTTAGGGTACGGCTTAGGTTACGGGGTCGGGGAGGGGTTCGGGTACAGCGTAGGGTATGGGTTAGGGTTAGGGTTAGGGTTAGTGTTAGGGTTCGGGCTCGGTTTAGGGTACGGGTTAGGATTAGGCTACGTGTTAGGGTTAGGGTAGGGGTTAGGGTTAGGGTACGCGTTAGGGTTAGGGTAGTTATTAAACCTATCCCACTCTCTAGATACCCCTTAGCACGTAAAGGAATATTATTTGGGGGTCCAGCCATGGAGAAGAGTTTAGACACTAGGATAAGATAAGGAACACACCCATTATAAAGAAATCACATTAGGATTCTCTTTTTAAGCTGTTCCTTAAAACACTAGTGCTTAGGAAATCTATTGGAGGCAGAAGCAGTCAAGGGTAGCCTAGGGTTAGGGTTAGGCTTAGGGTTAGTCTTAGGGTACGGCTTAGTTTACGGGTTCGGGGAGGGGTTCGGGTACGGCGTAGGGTATGGGTTAGGGATAGGGTTAGGGTTAGTGTTAAGGTTAGGGCTCGGTTTAGGTTACGGGTTAGGATTAGAATACGTGTTAGGGTTAGGATAGGGGTTAGGGTTAGGGTACGCATTAGGGTTAGGGTAGTTATTAAACCTATCACACTCTCTAGATACCCCTTAGCACGTAAAGTAATATTATTTGGGGGTCCAGCCATTGAGAAGAGTTTAGACACTGGGATAAGATAAGGAACACACCCATTACAAAGAAATCACATTAGGATTCTCTTTTTAAGCTGTTCTTTAAAACACTAGTGCTTAGGAAATCTATTGGAGGCAGAAGCAGTCAAGGGTAGCCTAGGGTTAGGGTTAGGCTTAGGGTTAGGCTTAGGGTACGGCTTAGTTTAAGGGTTCGGGGAGGGGTGTGGGTATGGCGTAGGGTATGGGTTAGGGTTAGGGTTAGGGTTAGTGTTAGGGTTCGGGCTCGGTTTAGGGTACGGGTTAGGATTAGGGTACGTGTTAGGGTTAGGGTAGGGGTTAGGGTTAGGGTACGCGTTAGGGTTAGGGTAGTTATTAAACCTATCCCACTCTCTAGATACCCCTTAGAACGTAAAGGAATATTATTTGGGGGTCCAGCCATGGAGAAGAGTTTAGAAACTAGGATAAGATAAGGAACACACCCATTATAAAGAAATCACATTAGGATTCTCTTTTTAAGCTGTTCCTTAAAACACTAGTGCTTAGGAAATCTATTGGAGGCAGAAGCATTCAAGGGTAGCCTAGGGTTAGGGTTAGGCTTAGGGTTAGGCTTAGGGTACGGCTTAGGGTACGGGATCGGGGAGGGGTTCGTGTACGGAGTAGGGTATGGGTTAGGGTTACGGTTAGGGTTAGTGTTAGGGTTAGGGCTCAGTTTAGGGTACGGGTTAGGATTAGGATACGTGTTAGGGTTAGGGTAGGGGTTAGGGTTAGTGTATGCGTTAGGGTTAGGGTAGTTATTAAACCTAACCCAGTCTCTAGATACCCCTTAGCACGTAAAGGAATATTATATGGGGGTCCAGCCATGGAGAAGAGTTTAGACACTGGGATAAGATAAGGAACACACCCATTATAAAGAAATCACATTAGGATTCTCTTTTTAAGCTGTTCCTTAAGACACTAGTGCTTAGGAAATCTATTGGAGGCAGAAGCATTCAAGGGTAGCCTAGGGTTAGGGTTAGGCTTAGGGTTAGGGTTAGGGTACGGCTTAGGGTACGGGTTCGGGGAGGGGTGCGGGTACGGCGTAGGGTATGGGTTAGGGTTAGGGTTAGGGTTAGTGTTAGGGTTCGGGCTCGGTTTAGGGTACGGGTTAGGATTAGGGTACGTGTTAGGGTTAGGGTAGGGGTTAGGGTTAGGGTACGCATTAGGGTTAGGGTAGTTATTAAACCTATCCCAGTCTCTAGATACCCCTTAGCACGTAAAGGAATATTATTTGGGGGTCCAGCCATGGAGAAGAGTTTAGACACTAGGATAAGATAAGGAACACAGCCATTATAAAGAAATCACATTAGGATTCTCTTTTTAAGCTGTTCCTTAAAACACTAGTGCTTAGGAAATCTATTGGAGGCAGAAGCATTCAAGGGTAGCCTAGGGTTAGGGTTAGGCTTAGGGTTAGGGTTAGGGTACGGCTTAGGGTACAGGTTCGGGGAGGGGTGCGGGTACGGCGTAGGGTATGGGTTAGGGTTAGGTTTAGGGTTAGTGTTAGGGTTAGGGCTCGGTTTAGGGTACGGGTTAGGAATAGGGTACGTGTTAGGGTTAGGGTAGGGGTTAGGGTTAGGGTACGCGTTAGGGTTAGGGTAGTTATTAAACCTATCCCACTCTCTAGACACTCCTTAGCACGTAAAGGAATATTATTTGGGGGTTCAGCCATGGAGAAGAGTTTAGACACTGGGATAAGATAAGGAACACACCCATTATAAAGAAATCACATTAGGATTCTCTTTTTAAGCTGTTCCTTAAAACACTAGTGCTTAGGAAATCTATTGGAGGCAGAAGCAGTCAAGGGTAGCCTAGGGTTAGGGTTAGGCTTAGGGTTACGCTTAGGGTACGGCTTAGGGTACGGGTTCGGGGAGGGGTGCGGGTATGGCGTAGGGTATGGGTTAGGGTTAGGGTTAGGGTTAGTGTTAGGGTTAGGGCTCGGTTTAGGGTACAGGTTAGGATTAGGGTACGTGTTAGGGTTAGGGAAGGGGTTAGGGTTAGGGTACGCGTTAGTGTTAGGGGAGATATTAAACCTATCCCACTCTCTAGATACCCCTTAGCACCTAAAGGAATATTATTTGGGGATCCAGCCATGGAGAAGAGTTTAGACACTACGATAAGATAAGGAACACACCCATTATAAAGAAATCACATTAGGATTCTCTTTTTAAGCTGTTCCTTAAGACACTAGTGCTTAGGAAATCTACTGGAGGCAGAAGCAAGCAAGCGTAGCCTAGGGTTAGGGTTAGGCTTAGGCTTAGGCTTAGGGTACGGCTTAGGGTACGGGTTCGGGGAGGGGTTCGGGTACGGCGTAGGGTATGGGTTAGTGTTAGGGTTAGGGTTAGTGATAGGGTTAGGGCTCGGTTTAGGGTACGGGTTAGGTTTAGGGTACGTGTTAGGGTCAGGGTAGGGGTTAGGGTTAGGGTACGCGTTAGGGTTAGGGTAGTTATTAAACATATCCCACTCTCTAGATACCCCTTAGTACGTAAAGGAATATTATTTGGGGGTCCAGCCATGGAGAAGAGTTTAGACACTGGGATAAGATAAGGAACACACCCATTATAAAGAAATCACATTAGGATTCATTTTTAAACTGTTCCTTAAAACACTAGTGCTTAGGAAATCTATTGGAGGCAGAAGCAGTCAAGGGTAGCCTAGGGTTAGGTTTAGGCTTAGGGTTAGGGTTAGGGTACGGCTTAGGTTACGGGTTCGGGGAGGGGTGCGGGTACGGCGTAGGGTATGGGTTAGGGTTAGTGTTAGGGTTAGTGTTAGGGTTAGGGCTCGGTTTAGGGTACGGGTTAGGATTAGGGTACGTGTTAGGGTTAGGGTAGGGGTTAGGGTTAGGGTACGCGTTAGGGTTAGGGTAGTTAGTAAACCTATCCCACTCTCTAGATACCCCTTAGCACGTAAAGGAATATTATTTGGGGGTCCAGCCATGGAGAAGAGTTTAGACACTAGGATAAGATAAGGAACACACCCATTATAAAGAAATCACATTAGGATTCTCTTTTTAAGCTGTTCCTTAAAACACTACTGCTTAGGAAATCAATTGGAGGCGGAAGCAGTCAAGGGTAGCCTAGGGTTAGGGTTAGGCTTAGGGTTAGGCTTAGGGTACGGCTTAGGGTACGGGTTCGGGGAGGGGTTCGGGTACAGCGTAGGGTATGGGTTAGGGTTAGGGTTAGGGTTAGCGTTAAGTTTAGGGCTCGGTTTAGGGTACGGGTTAGGATTAGGGTACGTGTTAGGGTTAGGGTAGGGGTTAGGGTTAGGGTATGCGTTAGGGTTAGAGTAGTTAGTAAACCTATCCCACTCTCTAGATACCCCTTAGCACGTAAAGGAATATTATTTGGGGGTTCAGCCATGGAGAAGAGTTTAGACACTAGGATAAGATAAGGAACACACCCATTATAAAGAAATCACATTAGGATTCTCTTTTTAAGCTGTTCCTTAAAACACTAGTTCTTAGGAAATCTATTGGAGGCAGAAGCAGTCAAGGGTAGCCTAGGGTTAGGGTTAGGCTTAGGGTTAGGCTTAGGGTACGGCTTAGGGTACGGGTTCGGGGAGGGGTGCGGGTATGGCGTAGGGTATGGGTTAGGGTTAGGGTTAGTGTTAGGGTTAGGGCTCGGTTTAGGGTATGGGTTAGGATTAGGGTACGTGTTAGGGTTAGGGTAGGGGTTAGGGTTAGGGTACGCGTTAGGGTTAGGGTAGTTATTAAACCTATCCCACTCTCTAGATACCCCTTAGCACGTAAAGGAATGTTATTTGAGGGTCCAGGCATGGAGAAGAGTTTAGACACTAGGATAAGATAAGGAACACACCCATTATAAAGAAATCACATTAGGATTCTCTTTTTAAGCTGTTCCTTAAAACACTAGTGCTTAGGAAATCTATTGGAGGCAGAAGCAGTCAAGGGTAGCCTAGGGTTAGGGTTAGGCTTAGGGTTAGGCTTAGGGTACGGCTTAGGGTACGGGTTCGGGGAGGGGTGCGGCTACGGCGGAGGGTATGGGTTAGGGTTAGGGTTAGGGTTAGGGTTAGTGTTAGGGTTAGGGCTCGGTTTAGGGTACGGGTTAGGATTAGGGTACGTGTTAGGGTTAGGGTAGGGGTTAGGGTTAGGGTACGCATTAGGGTTAGGGTAGTTATTAAACCTATCCCACTCTCTAGATACCCCTTAGCACGTAAAGGAATATTATTTGGGGGTCCAGCCATGGGGAAGAGTTTAGACACTAGGATAAGATAAGGAACACACCCATTATAAAGAAATCACATTAGGATTCTCTTTTTAAGCTGTTCCTTAAAACACTAGTGCTTAGGAAATCTATTGGATGCAGAAGCAGTCAAGGGTAGCCTAAGGTTAGGGTTAGGCTTAGGGTACGGCTTAGGGTACGGGTTCGGGGAGGGGTTTCTGTACGGCGTAGGGTATGGGTTAGGGTTAGGGTTAGGGTTAGTGTTAGGGTTCGGGCTCGGTTTAGGGTACGGGTTAGGATTAGGGTACGTGTTAGGGTTAGGGTAGGGGTTAGGGTTAGGGTACGCGTTAGGGTTAGGGTAGTTATTAAACCTATACAATTCTCTAGACACTCCTTAGCACGTAAAGGAATATTATTTGCGGGTCCAGCCATGGAGAAGAGTTTAGACACTGGGATAAGATAAGGAACACACCCATTACAAAGAAATCACATTAGGATTCTCTTTTTAAGCTGTTCCTTAAAACACTAGTGCTTAGGAAATCTATTGGAGGCAGAAGCAGTCAAGGGTAGCCTAGGGTTAGGGTTAGGCTTAGGGTACGGCTTAGGGTACGGCTTAGGGTACGGGTTCGGGGAGGGGTTCGGGTACGGCGTAGGGTATGGGTTAGGGTTAGGGTTAGGGTTAGTGTTAGGGTTCGGGCTCGGTTTAGGGTACGGGTTAGGATTAGGGTACGTGTTAGGGTTAGGGTAGGGGTTAGGGTTAGGGTACGCGTTAGGGTTAGGGTAGTTATTAAACCTATCCCACTCTCTAGATACCCCTTAGCACGTAAAGGAATATTATTTGGGGCTCCAGCCATGGAGAAGAGTTTAGACACTGGGAAAAGATAAGGAACACACCCATTATAAAGAAATCACATTAGGATTCATTTTTAAGCTGTTCCTTAAAACACTAGTGCTTAGGAAATCTATTGGAGGCAGAAGCAGTCAAGGGTAGCCTAGGGTTAGGTTTAGGCTTAGGGTTAGGGTTAGGGTACGGCTTAGGTTACGGGTTCGGGGAGGGGTGCGGGTACGGCGTAGGGTATGGGTTAGGGTTAGGGTTAGGGTTAGTGTTAGGGGTAGGGCTCGGTTTAGGGTACGGGTTAGGAATAGTGTACGTGTTAGGGTTAGGGTAGGGGTTAGGGTTAGGGTACGTGTTAGGGTTAGGGTAGTTATTAAACCTATCCCACTCTCTAGATACCCCTTAGCACGTAAAGGAATATTATTTGGGGGTCCAGCCATGGAGAAGAGTTTAGACACTAGGATAAGATAAGGAACACACCCATTATAAAGAAATCACATTAGGATTCTCTTTTTAAGCTGTTCCTTAAAACACTAGTGCTTAGGAAATCTATTGGAGGCAGAAGCATTCAAGGGTAGCCTAGGGTTAGCGTTAGGCTTAGGGTTAGGGTTATGGTACGGCTTAGGGTACGGGTTCGGGGAGGGGTTCGGGTACGGCGTAGGGTATGGGTTAGGGTTAGGGTTAGGGTTAGTGATAGGGTTAGGGCTCGGTTTAGGGTACGGGTTAGGTTTAGGGTACGTGTTAGGGTCAGGGTAGGGGTTAGGGTTAGGGTACGCGTTAGGGTTAGGGTAGTTATTAAACCTATCCCACTCTCTAGATACCCCTTAGTACGTAAAGGAATATTATTTGGGGGTCCAGCCATGGAGAAGAGTTTAGACACTGGGATAAGATAAGGAACACACCCATTATAAAGAAATCACATTAGGATTCATTTTTAAGCTGTTCCTTAAAACACTAGTGCTTAGGAAATCTTTTGGAGGCAGAAGCAGTCAAGGGTAGCCTAGGGTTAGGTTTAGGCTTAGGGTTAGGTTTAGGGTACGGCTTAGGTTACGGGTTCGGGGAGGGGTGCGGGTACGGCGGAGGGTATGGGTTAGGGTTAGGGTTAGGGTTAGTGTTAGGGTTAGGGCTCGGTTTAGGGTACGGGTTAGGATTAGGGTACGTGTTAGGGTTAGGGTAGGGGTTAGGGTTAGGGTACGTGTTAGGGTTAGGGTAGTTATTAAACCTATCCCACTCTCTAGACACCCCTTAGCACGTAAAGGAATATTATTTGGGGCTCCAGCCATGGAGAAGAGTTTAGACACTGGGATAAGATAAGGAACACACCCATTATAAAGAAATCACATTAGGATTCTCTTTTTAAGCTGTTCCTTAAAACACTAGTGCTTAGGAAATCTATTGGAGGCAGAAGCAGTCAAGGGTAGCCTAGGGTTAGGTTTAGGGTGAGGGTTAGGCTTAGGGTACGGCTTAGGGTACGGGATCGGGGAGGGGTTCGTGTACGGAGTAGGGTATGGGTTAGGGTTACGGTTAGGGTTAGTGTTAGGGTTAGGGCTCGGTTTAGGTTACGGGTTAGGATTAGGATACGTGTTAGGGTTAGGGTAGGGGTTAGGGTTAGGGTACGCGTTAGGGTTAGGGTAGTTATTAAACCTATCACACTCTCTAGATACCCCTTAGCACGTAAAGGAATATTATTTGGGGGTCCAGCCATGGAGAAGAGTTTAGACACTGGGATAAGATAAGGAACACACCCATTACAAAGAAATCACACTAGGATTCTCTTTTTAAGCTGTTCCTTAAAACACTAGTGCTTAGGAAATCTATTGGAGGCAGAAGCATTCAAGGGTAGCCTAGGGTTAGGGTTAGGCTTAGGGTTAGGCTTAGGGTACGGCTTAGGGTACGGATTCGGGGAGGGGTGCGGGTACGGCGTAGGGTATGGGTTAGGGTTAGGGTTAGGGTTAGGGTTAGGGTTCGGGCTCGGTTTAGGGTACGGGTTAGGATTAGGGTACGTGTTAGGGTTAGGGTAGGGGTTAGGGTTAGGGTACGCGTTAGGGTTAGGGTAGTTATTAAACCTATCCCACTCTCTTGATACCCCTTAGCACGTAAAGGAATATTATTTGGGGGTCCAGCCATGGAGAAGAGTTTAGACACTAGGATAAGATAAGGAACACACCCATTATAAAGAAATCACATTAGGATTCTCTTTTTAAGCTGTTCCTTAAAACACTAGTGCTTAGGAAATCTATTGGAGGCAGAAGCAGTCAAGGGTAGCCTAGGGTTAGGGTTAGGCTTAGGGTTAGGGTTAGGGTACGGCTTAGGGTACGGGTTCGGGGAGGGGTGCGGGTATGGTATAGGGTATGGGTTAGGGTTAGGGTTAGGGTTAGTGTTAGGGTTAGGGCTCGGTTTAGGGTACAGGTTAGGATTAGGGTACGTGTTAGGGTTAGGGAAGGGGTTAGGGTTAGGGTACGCGTTAGTGTTAGGGGAGATATTAAACCTATCCCACTCTCTAGATACCCCTTAGCACGTAAAGGAATATTATTTGGGGGTCCAGCCATGGAGAAGAGATTAGACATTAGCATAAGATAAGGAACACACCCATTATAAAGAAATCACATTAGGATTCTCTTTTTATGCTGTTCCTTAAAACACTAGTGCTTAGGAAATCTATTGGAGGCAGAAGCATTCAAGGGTAGCCTAGGGTTAGGGTTAGGCTTAGGGTTAGGGTTAGGGTACGGCTTAGGGTACGGGTTCGGGGAGGGGTGCGGGTACGGCGTAGGGTATGGGTTAGGGTTGGGGTTAGGGTTAGTGATAGGGTTAGGGCTCGGTTTAGGGTACGGGTTAGGATTAGGGTATGGGTCAGGGTTAGGGTATGGGTTAGGGTTAGGGTACACGTTAGGGTTAGGGTAGTTATTAAACCTATCCCAGTCTCTAGATACCCCTTAGCACGTAAAGGAATATTATATGGGGGTCCAGCCATGGAGAAGAGTTTAGACACTAGGATAAGATAAGGAACACACCCATTATAAAGAAATCACATTAGGATTCTCTTTTTAAGCTGTTCCTTAAGACACTAGTGCTTAGGAAATCTATTGGAGGCAGAAGCAGTCAAGGGTAGCCTAGGGTTAGGGTTAGGCTTAGGGTTAGGCTTAGGGTACGGCTTAGGTTACGGGGTCGGGGAGGGGTTCGGGTACAGCGTAGGGTATGGGTTAGGGTTAGGGTTAGGGTTAGTGTTAGGGTTCGGGCTCGGTTTAGGGTACGGGTTAGGATTAGGCTACGTGTTAGGGTTAGGGTAGGGGTTAGGGTTAGGGTACGCGTTAGGGTTAGGGTAGTTATTAAACCTATCCCACTCTCTAGATACCCCTTAGCACGTAAAGGAATATTATTTGGGGGTCCAGCCATGGAGAAGAGTTTAGACACTAGGATAAGATAAGGAACACACCCATTATAAAGAAATCACATTAGGATTCTCTTTTTAAGCTGTTCCTTAAAACACTAGTGCTTAGGAAATCTATTGGAGGCAGAAGCAGTCAAGGGTAGCCTAGGGTTAGGGTTAGGCTTAGGGTTAGTCTTAGGGTACGGCTTAGTTTACGGGTTCGGGGAGGGGTTCGGGTACGGCGTAGGGTATGGGTTAGGGATAGGGTTAGGGTTAGTGTTAAGGTTAGGGCTCGGTTTAGGTTACGGGTTAGGATTAGAATACGTGTTAGGGTTAGGATAGGGGTTAGGGTTAGGGTACGCATTAGGGTTAGGGTAGTTATTAAACCTATCACACTCTCTAGATACCCCTTAGCACGTAAAGTAATATTATTTGGGGGTCCAGCCATTGAGAAGAGTTTAGACACTGGGATAAGATAAGGAACACACCCATTACAAAGAAATCACATTAGGATTCTCTTTTTAAGCTGTTCTTTAAAACACTAGTGCTTAGGAAATCTATTGGAGGCAGAAGCAGTCAAGGGTAGCCTAGGGTTAGGGTTAGGCTTAGGGTTAGGCTTAGGGTACGGCTTAGTTTAAGGGTTCGGGGAGGGGTGTGGGTATGGCGTAGGGTATGGGTTAGGGTTAGGGTTAGGGTTAGTGTTAGGGTTCGGGCTCGGTTTAGGGTACGGGTTAGGATTAGGGTACGTGTTAGGGTTAGGGTAGGGGTTAGGGTTAGGGTACGCGTTAGGGTTAGGGTAGTTATTAAACCTATCCCACTCTCTAGATACCCCTTAGAACGTAAAGGAATATTATTTGGGGGTCCAGCCATGGAGAAGAGTTTAGAAACTAGGATAAGATAAGGAACACACCCATTATAAAGAAATCACATTAGGATTCTCTTTTTAAGCTGTTCCTTAAAACACTAGTGCTTAGGAAATCTATTGGAGGCAGAAGCATTCAAGGGTAGCCTAGGGTTAGGGTTAGGCTTAGGGTTAGGCTTAGGGTACGGCTTAGGGTACGGGATCGGGGAGGGGTTCGTGTACGGAGTAGGGTATGGGTTAGGGTTACGGTTAGGGTTAGTGTTAGGGTTAGGGCTCAGTTTAGGGTACGGGTGAGGATTAGGATACGTGTTAGGGTTAGGGTAGGGGTTAGGGTTAGTGTATGCGTTAGGGTTAGGGTAGTTATTAAACCTATCCCAGTCTCTAGATACCCCTTAGCACGTAAAGGAATATTATATGGGGGTCCAGCCATGGAGAAGAGTTTAGACACTGGGATAAGATAAGGAACACACCCATTATAAAGAAATCACATTAGGATTCTCTTTTTAAGCTGTTCCTTAAGACACTAGTGCTTAGGAAATCTATTGGAGGCAGAAGCAGTCAAGGGTAGCCTAGGGTTAGGGTTAGGCTTAGGGTTAGGCTTAGGGTACGGCTTAGGGTACGGGTTCGGGGAGGGGTGCGGGTACGGCGTAGGGTATGGGTTAGGGTTAGGGTTAGGGTTAGTGTTAGGGTTCGGGCTCGGTTTAGGGTACGGGTTAGGATTAGGGTACGTGTTAGGGTTAGGGTAGGGGTTAGGGTTAGGGTACGCGTTAGGGTTAGGGTAGTTATTAAACCTATCCCAGTCTCTAGATACCCCTTAGCACGTAAAGGAATATTATTTGGGGGTCCAGCCATGGAGAAGAGTTTAGACACTAGGATAAGATAAGGAACACAGCCATTATAAAGAAATCACATTAGGATTCTCTTTTTAAGCTGTTCCTTAAAACACTAGTGCTTAGGAAATCTATTGGAGGCAGAAGCATTCAAGGGTAGCCTAGGGTTAGGGTTAGGCTTAGGGTTAGGGTTAGGGTACGGCTTAGGGTACAGGTTGGGGGAGGGGTGCGGGTACGGCGTAGGGTATGGGTTAGGGTTAGGTTTAGGGTTAGTGTTAGGGTTAGGGCTCGGTTTAGGGTACGGGTTAGGAATAGGGTACGTGTTAGGGTTAGGGTAGGGGTTAGGGTTAGGGTACGCGTTAGGGTTAGGGTAGTTATTAAACCTATCCCACTCTCTAGACACTCCTTAGCACGTAAAGGAATATTATTTGGGGGTTCAGCCATGGAGAAGAGTTTAGACACTGGGATAAGATAAGGAACACACCCATTATAAAGAAATCACATTAGGATTCTCTTTTTAAGCTGTTCCTTAAAACACTAGTGCTTAGGAAATCTATTGGAGGCAGAAGCAGTCAAGGGTAGCCTAGGGTTAGGGTTAGGCTTAGGGTTAGGCTTAGGGTACGGCTTAGGGTACGGGTTCGGGGAGGGGTGCGGGTATGGCGTAGGGTATGGGTTAGGGTTAGGGTTAGGGTTAGTGTTAGGGTTAGGGCTCGGTTTAGGGTACAGGTTAGGATTAGGGTACGTGTTAGGGTTAGGGAAGGGGTTAGGGTTAGGGTACGCGTTAGTGTTAGGGTAGATATTAAACCTATCCCACTCTCTAGATACCCCTTAGCACCTAAAGGAATATTATTTGGGGATCCAGCCATGGAGAAGAGTTTAGACACTACGATAAGATAAGGAACACACCCATTATAAAGAAATCACATTAGGATTCTCTTTTTAAGCTGTTCCTTAAGACACTAGTGCTTAGGAAATCTACTGGAGGCAGAAGCAGTCAAGCGTAGCCTAGGGTTAGGGTTAGGCATAGGCTTAGGCTTAGGGTACGGCTTAGGGTACGGGTTCGGGGAGGGGTTCGGGTACGGCGTAGGGTATGGGTTAGGGTTAGGGTTAGGGTTAGCGTTAAGTTTAGGGCTCGGTTTAGGGTACGGGTTAGGATTAGGGTACGTGTTAGGGTTAGGGTAGGGGTTAGGGTTAGGGTATGCGTTAGGGTTAGAGTAGTTAGTAAACCTATCCCACTCTCTAGATACCCCTTAGCACGTAAAGGAATATTATTTGGGGGTTCAGCCATGGAGAAGAGTTTAGACACTAGGATAAGATAAGGAACACACCCATTATAAAGAAATCACATTAGGATTCTCTTTTTAAGCTGTTCCTTAAAACACTAGTTCTTAGGAAATCTATTGGAGGCAGAAGCAGTCAAGGGTAGCCTAGGGTTAGGGTTAGGCTTAGGGTTAGGCTTAGGGTACGGCTTAGGGTACGGGTTCGGGGAGGGGTGCGGGTATGGCGTAGGGTATGGGTTAGGGTTAGGGTTAGGGTTAGTGTTAGGGTTAGGGCTCGGTTTAGGGTATGGGTTAGGATTAGGGTACGTGTTAGGGTTAGGGTAGGGGTTAGGGTTAGGGTACGCGTTAGGGTTAGGGTAGTTATTAAACCTATCCCACTCTCTAGATACCCCTTAGCACGTAAAGGAATGTTATTTGAGGGTCCAGGCATGGAGAAGAGTTTAGACACTAGGATAAGATAAGGAACACACCCATTATAAAGAAATCACATTAGGATTCTCTTTTTAAGCTGTTCCTTAAAACACTAGTGCTTAGGAAATCTATTGGAGGCAGAAGCAGTCAAGGGTAGCCTAGGGTTAGGGTTAGGCTTAGGGTTAGGCTTAGGGTACGGCTTAGGGTACGGGTTCGGGGAGGGGTGCGGCTACGGCGGAGGGTATGGGTTAGGGTTAGGGTTAGGGTTAGTGTTAGGGTTAGGGCTCGGTTTAGGGTACGGGTTAGGATTAGGGTACGTGTTAGGGTTAGGGTAGGGGTTAGGGTTAGGGTACGCATTAGGGTTAGGGTAGTTATTAAACCTATCACACTCTCTAGATACCCCTTAGCACGTAAAGGAATATTATTTGGGGGTCCAGCCATGGGGAAGAGTTTAGACACTAGGATAAGATAAGGAACACACCCATTATAAAGAAATCACATTAGGATTCTCTTTTTAAGCTGTTCCTTAAAACACTAGTGCTTAGGAAATCTATTGGATGCACAAGCAGTCAAGGGTAGCCTAAGGTTAGGGTTAGGCTTAGGGTACGGCTTAGGGTACGGGTTCGGGGAGGGGTTTCTGTACGGCGTAGGGTATGGGTTAGGGTTAGGGTTAGGGTTAGTGTTAGGGTTCGGGCTCGGTTTAGGGTACGGGTTAGGATTAGGGTACGTGTTAGGGTTAGGGTAGGGGTTAGGGTTAGGGTACGCGTTAGGGTTAGGGTAGTTATTAAACCTATACAATTCTCTAGACACTCCTTAGCACGTAAAGGAATATTATTTGCGGGTCCAGCCATGGAGAAGAGTTTAGACACTGGGATAAGATAAGGAACACACCCATTACAAAGAAATCACATTAGGATTCTCTTTTTAAGCTGTTCCTTAAAACACTAGTGCTTAGGAAATCTATTGGAGGCAGAAGCAGTCAAGGGTAGCCTAGGGTTAGGGTTAGGCTTAGGGTACGGCTTAGGGTACGGCTTAGGGTACGGGTTCGGGGAGGGGTTCGGGTACGGCGTAGGGTATGGGTTAGGGTTAGGGTTAGGGTTAGTGTTAGGGTTAGGGCTCGGTTTAGGGTACGGGTTAGGATTAGGGTACGTGTTAGGGTTAGGGTAGGGGTTAGGGTTAGGGTACGCGTTAGGGTTAGGGTAGTTATTAAACCTATCCCACTGTCTAGATACCCCTTAGCACGTAAAGGAATATTATTTGGGGCTCCAGCCATGGAGAAGAGTTTAGACACTGGGAAAAGATAAGGAACACACCCATTATAAAGAAATCACATTAGGATTCATTTTTAAGCTGTTCCTTAAAACACTAGTGCTTAGGAAATCTATTGGAGGCAGAAGCAGTCAAGGGTAGCCTAGGGTTAGGTTTAGGCTTAGGGTTAGGGTTAGGGTACGGCTTAGGTTACGGGTTCGGGGAGGGGTGCGGGTACGGCGTAGGGTATGGGTTAGGGTTAGGGTTAGGGTTAGTGTTAGGGTTAGGGCTCGGTTTAGGGTACGGGTTAGGATTAGGGTACGTGTTAGGGTTAGGGTAGGGGTTAGGGTTAGGGTACGTGTTAGGGTTAGGGTAGTTATTAAACCTATCCCACTCTCTAGACACCCCTTAGCACGTAAAGGAATATTATTTGGGGCTCCAGCCATGGAGAAGAGTTTAGACACTGGGATAAGATAAGGAACACACCCATTATAAAGAAATCACATTAGGATTCTCTTTTTAAGCTGTTCCTTAAAACACTAGTGCTTAGGAAATCTATTGGAGGCAGAAGCAGTCAAGGGTAGCCTAGGGTTAGGTTTAGGGTGAGGGTTAAGCTTAGGGTACGGCTTAGGGTACGGGATCGGGGAGGGGTTCGTGTACGGAGTAGGGTATGGGTTAGGGTTACGGTTAGGGTTAGTGTTAGGGTTAGGGCTCAGTTTAGGGTACGGGTGAGGATTAGGATACGTGTTAGGGTTAGGGTAGGGGTTAGGGTTAGTGTATGCGTTAGGGTTAGGGTAGTTATTAAACCTATCCCAGTCTCTAGATACCCCTTAGCACGTAAAGGAATATTATATGGGGGTCCAGCCATGGAGAAGAGTTTAGACACTGGGATAAGATAAGGAACACACCCATTATAAAGAAATCACATTAGGATTCTCTTTTTAAGCTGTTCCTTAAGACACTAGTGCTTAGGAAATCTATTGGAGGCAGAAGCAGTCAAGGGTAGCCTAGGGTTAGGGTTAGGCTTAGGGTTAGGCTTAGGGTACGGCTTAGGGTACGGGTTCGGGGAGGGGTGCGGGTACGGCGTAGGGTATGGGTTAGGGTTAGGGTTAGGGTTAGTGTTAGGGTTCGGGCTCGGTTTAGGGTACGGGTTAGGATTAGGGTACGTGTTAGGGTTAGGGTAGGGGTTAGGGTTAGGGTACGCGTTAGGGTTAGGGTAGTTATTAAACCTATCCCAGTCTCTAGATACCCCTTAGCACGTAAAGGAATATTATTTGGGGGTCCAGCCATGGAGAAGAGTTTAGACACTAGGATAAGATAAGGAACACAGCCATTATAAAGAAATCACATTAGGATTCTCTTTTTAAGCTGTTCCTTAAAACACTAGTGCTTAGGAAATCTATTGGAGGCAGAAGCATTCAAGGGTAGCCTAGGGTTAGGGTTAGGCTTAGGGTTAGGGTTAGGGTACGGCTTAGGGTACAGGTTGGGGGAGGGGTGCGGGTACGGCGTAGGGTATGGGTTAGGGTTAGGTTTAGGGTTAGTGTTAGGGTTAGGGCTCGGTTTAGGGTACGGGTTAGGAATAGGGTACGTGTTAGGGTTAGGGTAGGGGTTAGGGTTAGGGTACGCGTTAGGGTTAGGGTAGTTATTAAACCTATCCCACTCTCTAGACACTCCTTAGCACGTAAAGGAATATTATTTGGGGGTTCAGCCATGGAGAAGAGTTTAGACACTGGGATAAGATAAGGAACACACCCATTATAAAGAAATCACATTAGGATTCTCTTTTTAAGCTGTTCCTTAAAACACTAGTGCTTAGGAAATCTATTGGAGGCAGAAGCAGTCAAGGGTAGCCTAGGGTTAGGGTTAGGCTTAGGGTTAGGCTTAGGGTACGGCTTAGGGTACGGGTTCGGGGAGGGGTGCGGGTATGGCGTAGGGTATGGGTTAGGGTTAGGGTTAGGGTTAGTGTTAGGGTTAGGGCTCGGTTTAGGGTACAGGTTAGGATTAGGGTACGTGTTAGGGTTAGGGAAGGGGTTAGGGTTAGGGTACGCGTTAGTGTTAGGGTAGATATTAAACCTATCCCACTCTCTAGATACCCCTTAGCACCTAAAGGAATATTATTTGGGGATCCAGCCATGGAGAAGAGTTTAGACACTACGATAAGATAAGGAACACACCCATTATAAAGAAATCACATTAGGATTCTCTTTTTAAGCTGTTCCTTAAGACACTAGTGCTTAGGAAATCTACTGGAGGCAGAAGCAGTCAAGCGTAGCCTAGGGTTAGGGTTAGGCATAGGCTTAGGCTTAGGGTACGGCTTAGGGTACGGGTTCGGGGAGGGGTTCGGGTACGGCGTAGGGTATGGGTTAGGGTTAGGGTTAGGGTTAGCGTTAAGTTTAGGGCTCGGTTTAGGGTACGGGTTAGGATTAGGGTACGTGTTAGGGTTAGGGTAGGGGTTAGGGTTAGGGTATGCGTTAGGGTTAGAGTAGTTAGTAAACCTATCCCACTCTCTAGATACCCCTTAGCACGTAAAGGAATATTATTTGGGGGTTCAGCCATGGAGAAGAGTTTAGACACTAGGATAAGATAAGGAACACACCCATTATAAAGAAATCACATTAGGATTCTCTTTTTAAGCTGTTCCTTAAAACACTAGTTCTTAGGAAATCTATTGGAGGCAGAAGCAGTCAAGGGTAGCCTAGGGTTAGGGTTAGGCTTAGGGTTAGGCTTAGGGTACGGCTTAGGGTACGGGTTCGGGGAGGGGTGCGGGTATGGCGTAGGGTATGGGTTAGGGTTAGGGTTAGGGTTAGTGTTAGGGTTAGGGCTCGGTTTAGGGTATGGGTTAGGATTAGGGTACGTGTTAGGGTTAGGGTAGGGGTTAGGGTTAGGGTACGCGTTAGGGTTAGGGTAGTTATTAAACCTATCCCACTCTCTAGATACCCCTTAGCACGTAAAGGAATGTTATTTGAGGGTCCAGGCATGGAGAAGAGTTTAGACACTAGGATAAGATAAGGAACACACCCATTATAAAGAAATCACATTAGGATTCTCTTTTTAAGCTGTTCCTTAAAACACTAGTGCTTAGGAAATCTATTGGAGGCAGAAGCAGTCAAGGGTAGCCTAGGGTTAGGGTTAGGCTTAGGGTTAGGCTTAGGGTACGGCTTAGGGTACGGGTTCGGGGAGGGGTGCGGCTACGGCGGAGGGTATGGGTTAGGGTTAGGGTTAGGGTTAGGGTTAGTGTTAGGGTTAGGGCTCGGTTTAGGGTACGGGTTAGGATTAGGGTACGTGTTAGGGTTAGGGTAGGGGTTAGGGTTAGGGTACGCATTAGGGTTAGGGTAGTTATTAAACCTATCCCACTCTCTAGATACCCCTTAGCACGTAAAGGAATATTATTTGGGGGTCCAGCCATGGGGAAGAGTTTAGACACTAGGATAAGATAAGGAACACACCCATTATAAAGAAATCACATTAGGATTCTCTTTTTAAGCTGTTCCTTAAAACACTAGTGCTTAGGAAATCTATTGGATGCAGAAGCAGTCAAGGGTAGCCTAAGGTTAGGGTTAGGCTTAGGGTACGGCTTAGGGTACGGGTTCGGGGAGGGGTTTCTGTACGGCGTAGGGTATGGGTTAGGGTTAGGGTTAGGGTTAGTGTTAGGGTTCGGGCTCGGTTTAGGGTACGGGTTAGGATTAGGGTACGTGTTAGGGTTAGGGTAGGGGTTAGGGTTAGGGTACGCGTTAGGGTTAGGGTAGTTATTAAACCTATACAATTCTCTAGACACTCCTTAGCACGTAAAGGAATATTATTTGCGGGTCCAGCCATGGAGAAGAGTTTAGACACTGGGATAAGATAAGGAACACACCCATTACAAAGAAATCACATTAGGATTCTCTTTTTAAGCTGTTCCTTAAAACACTAGTGCTTAGGAAATCTATTGGAGGCAGAAGCAGTCAAGGGTAGCCTAGGGTTAGGGTTAGGCTTAGGGTACGGCTTAGGGTACGGCTTAGGGTACGGGTTCGGGGAGGGGTTCGGGTACGGCGTAGGGTATGGGTTAGGGTTAGGGTTAGGGTTAGTGTTAGGGTTAGGGCTCGGTTTAGGGTACGGGTTAGGATTAGGGTACGTGTTAGGGTTAGGGTAGGGGTTAGGGTTAGGGTACGCGTTAGGGTTAGGGTAGTTATTAAACCTATCCCACTCTCTAGATACCCCTTAGCACGTAAAGGAATATTATTTGGGGCTCCAGCCATGGAGAAGAGTTTAGACACTGGGAAAAGATAAGGAACACACCCATTATAAAGAAATCACATTAGGATTCATTTTTAAGCTGTTCCTTAAAACACTAGTGCTTAGGAAATCTATTGGAGGCAGAAGCAGTCAAGGGTAGCCTAGGGTTAGGTTTAGGCTTAGGGTTAGGGTTAGGGTACGGCTTAGGTTACGGGTTCGGGGAGGGGTGCGGGTACGGCGTAGGGTATGGGTTAGGGTTAGGGTTAGGGTTAGTGTTAGGGGTAGGGCTCGGTTTAGGGTACGGGTTAGGAATAGTGTACGTGTTAGGGTTAGGGTAGGGGTTAGGGTTAGGGTACGTGTTAGGGTTAGGGTAGTTATTAAACCTATCCCACTCTCTAGATACCCCTTAGCACGTAAAGGAATATTATTTGGGGGTCCAGCCATGGAGAAGAGTTTAGACACTAGGATAAGATAAGGAACACACCCATTATAAAGAAATCACATTAGGATTCTCTTTTTAAGCTGTTCCTTAAAACACTAGTGCTTAGGAAATCTATTGGAGGCAGAAGCATTCAAGGGTAGCCTAGGGTTAGCGTTAGGCTTAGGGTTAGGGTTATGGTACGGCTTAGGGTACGGGTTCGGGGAGGGGTTCGGGTACGGCGTAGGGTATGGGTTAGGGTTAGGGTTAGGGTTAGTGATAGGGTTAGGGCTCGGTTTAGGGTACGGGTTAGGTTTAGGGTACGTGTTAGGGTCAGGGTAGGGGTTAGGGTTAGGGTACGCGTTAGGGTTAGGGTAGTTATTAAACCTATCCCACTCTCTAGATACCCCTTAGTACGTAAAGGAATATTATTTGGGGGTCCAGCCATGGAGAAGAGTTTAGACACTGGGATAAGATAAGGAACACACCCATTATAAAGAAATCACATTAGGATTCATTTTTAAGCTGTTCCTTAAAACACTAGTGCTTAGGAAATCTTTTGGAGGCAGAAGCAGTCAAGGGTAGCCTAGGGTTAGGTTTAGGCTTAGGGTTAGGTTTAGGGTACGGCTTAGGTTACGGGTTCGGGGAGGGGTGCGGGTACGGCGGAGGGTATGGGTTAGGGTTAGGGTTAGGGTTAGTGTTAGGGTTAGGGCTCGGTTTAGGGTACGGGTTAGGATTAGGGTACGTGTTAGGGTTAGGGTAGGGGTTAGGGTTAGGGTACGTGTTAGGGTTAGGGTAGTTATTAAACCTATCCCACTCTCTAGACACCCCTTAGCACGTAAAGGAATATTATTTGGGGCTCCAGCCATGGAGAAGAGTTTAGACACTGGGATAAGATAAGGAACACACCCATTATAAAGAAATCACATTAGGATTCTCTTTTTAAGCTGTTCCTTAAAACACTAGTGCTTAGGAAATCTATTGGAGGCAGAAGCAGTCAAGGGTAGCCTAGGGTTAGGTTTAGGGTGAGGGTTAGGCTTAGGGTACGGCTTAGGGTACGGGATCGGGGAGGGGTTCGTGTACGGAGTAGGGTATGGGTTAGGGTTACGGTTAGGGTTAGTGTTAGGGTTAGGGCTCGGTTTAGGTTACGGGTTAGGATTAGGATACGTGTTAGGGTTAGGGTAGGGGTTAGGGTTAGGGTACGCGTTAGGGTTAGGGTAGTTATTAAACCTATCACACTCTCTAGATACCCCTTAGCACGTAAAGGAATATTATTTGGGGGTCCAGCCATGGAGAAGAGTTTAGACACTGGGATAAGATAAGGAACACACCCATTACAAAGAAATCACACTAGGATTCTCTTTTTAAGCTGTTCCTTAAAACACTAGTGCTTAGGAAATCTATTGGAGGCAGAAGCATTCAAGGGTAGCCTAGGGTTAGGGTTAGGCTTAGGGTTAGGCTTAGGGTACGGCTTAGGGTACGGATTCGGGGAGGGGTGCGGGTACGGCGTAGGGTATGGGTTAGGGTTAGGGTTAGGGTTAGGGTTAGGGTTCGGGCTCGGTTTAGGGTACGGGTTAGGATTAGGGTACGTGTTAGGGTTAGGGTAGGGGTTAGGGTTAGGGTACGCGTTAGGGTTAGGGTAGTTATTAAACCTATCCCACTCTCTTGATACCCCTTAGCACGTAAAGGAATATTATTTGGGGGTCCAGCCATGGAGAAGAGTTTAGACACTAGGATAAGATAAGGAACACACCCATTATAAAGAAATCACATTAGGATTCTCTTTTTAAGCTGTTCCTTAAAACACTAGTGCTTAGGAAATCTATTGGAGGCAGAAGCAGTCAAGGGTAGCCTAGGGTTAGGGTTAGGCTTAGGGTTAGGGTTAGGGTACGGCTTAGGGTACGGGTTCGGGGAGGGGTGCGGGTATGGTATAGGGTATGGGTTAGGGTTAGGGTTAGGGTTAGTGTTAGGGTTAGGGCTCGGTTTAGGGTACAGGTTAGGATTAGGGTACGTGTTAGGGTTAGGGAAGGGGTTAGGGTTAGGGTACGCGTTAGTGTTAGGGGAGATATTAAACCTATCCCACTCTCTAGATACCCCTTAGCACGTAAAGGAATATTATTTGGGGGTCCAGCCATGGAGAAGAGATTAGACATTAGCATAAGATAAGGAACACACCCATTATAAAGAAATCACATTAGGATTCTCTTTTTATGCTGTTCCTTAAAACACTAGTGCTTAGGAAATCTATTGGAGGCAGAAGCATTCAAGGGTAGCCTAGGGTTAGGGTTAGGCTTAGGGTTAGGGTTAGGGTACGGCTTAGGGTACGGGTTCGGGGAGGGGTGCGGGTACGGCGTAGGGTATGGGTTAGGGTTGGGGTTAGGGTTAGTGATAGGGTTAGGGCTCGGTTTAGGGTACGGGTTAGGATTAGGGTATGGGTCAGGGTTAGGGTATGGGTTAGGGTTAGGGTACACGTTAGGGTTAGGGTAGTTATTAAACCTATCCCAGTCTCTAGATACCCCTTAGCACGTAAAGGAATATTATATGGGGGTCCAGCCATGGAGAAGAGTTTAGACACTAGGATAAGATAAGGAACACACCCATTATAAAGAAATCACATTAGGATTCTCTTTTTAAGCTGTTCCTTAAGACACTAGTGCTTAGGAAATCTATTGGAGGCAGAAGCAGTCAAGGGTAGCCTAGGGTTAGGGTTAGGCTTAGGGTTAGGCTTAGGGTACGGCTTAGGTTACGGGGTCGGGGAGGGGTTCGGGTACAGCGTAGGGTATGGGTTAGGGTTAGGGTTAGGGTTAGTGTTAGGGTTCGGGCTCGGTTTAGGGTACGGGTTAGGATTAGGCTACGTGTTAGGGTTAGGGTAGGGGTTAGGGTTAGGGTACGCGTTAGGGTTAGGGTAGTTATTAAACCTATCCCACTCTCTAGATACCCCTTAGCACGTAAAGGAATATTATTTGGGGGTCCAGCCATGGAGAAGAGTTTAGACACTAGGATAAGATAAGGAACACACCCATTATAAAGAAATCACATTAGGATTCTCTTTTTAAGCTGTTCCTTAAAACACTAGTGCTTAGGAAATCTATTGGAGGCAGAAGCAGTCAAGGGTAGCCTAGGGTTAGGGTTAGGCTTAGGGTTAGTCTTAGGGTACGGCTTAGTTTACGGGTTCGGGGAGGGGTTCGGGTACGGCGTAGGGTATGGGTTAGGGATAGGGTTAGGGTTAGTGTTAAGGTTAGGGCTCGGTTTAGGTTACGGGTTAGGATTAGAATACGTGTTAGGGTTAGGATAGGGGTTAGGGTTAGGGTACGCATTAGGGTTAGGGTAGTTATTAAACCTATCACACTCTCTAGATACCCCTTAGCACGTAAAGTAATATTATTTGGGGGTCCAGCCATTGAGAAGAGTTTAGACACTGGGATAAGATAAGGAACACACCCATTACAAAGAAATCACATTAGGATTCTCTTTTTAAGCTGTTCTTTAAAACACTAGTGCTTAGGAAATCTATTGGAGGCAGAAGCAGTCAAGGGTAGCCTAGGGTTAGGGTTAGGCTTAGGGTTAGGCTTAGGGTACGGCTTAGTTTAAGGGTTCGGGGAGGGGTGTGGGTATGGCGTAGGGTATGGGTTAGGGTTAGGGTTAGGGTTAGTGTTAGGGTTCGGGCTCGGTTTAGGGTACGGGTTAGGATTAGGGTACGTGTTAGGGTTAGGGTAGGGGTTAGGGTTAGGGTACGCGTTAGGGTTAGGGTAGTTATTAAACCTATCCCACTCTCTAGATACCCCTTAGAACGTAAAGGAATATTATTTGGGGGTCCAGCCATGGAGAAGAGTTTAGAAACTAGGATAAGATAAGGAACACACCCATTATAAAGAAATCACATTAGGATTCTCTTTTTAAGCTGTTCCTTAAAACACTAGTGCTTAGGAAATCTATTGGAGGCAGAAGCATTCAAGGGTAGCCTAGGGTTAGGGTTAGGCTTAGGGTTAGGCTTAGGGTACGGCTTAGGGTACGGGATCGGGGAGGGGTTCGTGTACGGAGTAGGGTATGGGTTAGGGTTACGGTTAGGGTTAGTGTTAGGGTTAGGGCTCAGTTTAGGGTACGGGTGAGGATTAGGATACGTGTTAGGGTTAGGGTAGGGGTTAGGGTTAGTGTATGCGTTAGGGTTAGGGTAGTTATTAAACCTATCCCAGTCTCTAGATACCCCTTAGCACGTAAAGGAATATTATATGGGGGTCCAGCCATGGAGAAGAGTTTAGACACTGGGATAAGATAAGGAACACACCCATTATAAAGAAATCACATTAGGATTCTCTTTTTAAGCTGTTCCTTAAGACACTAGTGCTTAGGAAATCTATTGGAGGCAGAAGCAGTCAAGGGTAGCCTAGGGTTAGGGTTAGGCTTAGGGTTAGGCTTAGGGTACGGCTTAGGGTACGGGTTCGGGGAGGGGTGCGGGTACGGCGTAGGGTATGGGTTAGGGTTAGGGTTAGGGTTAGTGTTAGGGTTCGGGCTCGGTTTAGGGTACGGGTTAGGATTAGGGTACGTGTTAGGGTTAGGGTAGGGGTTAGGGTTAGGGTACGCGTTAGGGTTAGGGTAGTTATTAAACCTATCCCAGTCTCTAGATACCCCTTAGCACGTAAAGGAATATTATTTGGGGGTCCAGCCATGGAGAAGAGTTTAGACACTAGGATAAGATAAGGAACACAGCCATTATAAAGAAATCACATTAGGATTCTCTTTTTAAGCTGTTCCTTAAAACACTAGTGCTTAGGAAATCTATTGGAGGCAGAAGCATTCAAGGGTAGCCTAGGGTTAGGGTTAGGCTTAGGGTTAGGGTTAGGGTACGGCTTAGGGTACAGGTTGGGGGAGGGGTGCGGGTACGGCGTAGGGTATGGGTTAGGGTTAGGTTTAGGGTTAGTGTTAGGGTTAGGGCTCGGTTTAGGGTACGGGTTAGGAATAGGGTACGTGTTAGGGTTAGGGTAGGGGTTAGGGTTAGGGTACGCGTTAGGGTTAGGGTAGTTATTAAACCTATCCCACTCTCTAGACACTCCTTAGCACGTAAAGGAATATTATTTGGGGGTTCAGCCATGGAGAAGAGTTTAGACACTGGGATAAGATAAGGAACACACCCATTATAAAGAAATCACATTAGGATTCTCTTTTTAAGCTGTTCCTTAAAACACTAGTGCTTAGGAAATCTATTGGAGGCAGAAGCAGTCAAGGGTAGCCTAGGGTTAGGGTTAGGCTTAGGGTTAGGCTTAGGGTACGGCTTAGGGTACGGGTTCGGGGAGGGGTGCGGGTATGGCGTAGGGTATGGGTTAGGGTTAGGGTTAGGGTTAGTGTTAGGGTTAGGGCTCGGTTTAGGGTACAGGTTAGGATTAGGGTACGTGTTAGGGTTAGGGAAGGGGTTAGGGTTAGGGTACGCGTTAGTGTTAGGGTAGATATTAAACCTATCCCACTCTCTAGATACCCCTTAGCACCTAAAGGAATATTATTTGGGGATCCAGCCATGGAGAAGAGTTTAGACACTACGATAAGATAAGGAACACACCCATTATAAAGAAATCACATTAGGATTCTCTTTTTAAGCTGTTCCTTAAGACACTAGTGCTTAGGAAATCTACTGGAGGCAGAAGCAGTCAAGCGTAGCCTAGGGTTAGGGTTAGGCATAGGCTTAGGCTTAGGGTACGGCTTAGGGTACGGGTTCGGGGAGGGGTTCGGGTACGGCGTAGGGTATGGGTTAGGGTTAGGGTTAGGGTTAGCGTTAAGTTTAGGGCTCGGTTTAGGGTACGGGTTAGGATTAGGGTACGTGTTAGGGTTAGGGTAGGGGTTAGGGTTAGGGTATGCGTTAGGGTTAGAGTAGTTAGTAAACCTATCCCACTCTCTAGATACCCCTTAGCACGTAAAGGAATATTATTTGGGGGTTCAGCCATGGAGAAGAGTTTAGACACTAGGATAAGATAAGGAACACACCCATTATAAAGAAATCACATTAGGATTCTCTTTTTAAGCTGTTCCTTAAAACACTAGTTCTTAGGAAATCTATTGGAGGCAGAAGCAGTCAAGGGTAGCCTAGGGTTAGGGTTAGGCTTAGGGTTAGGCTTAGGGTACGGCTTAGGGTACGGGTTCGGGGAGAGGTGCGGGTATGGCGTAGGGTATGGGTTAGGGTTAGGGTTAGGGTTAGTGTTAGGGTTAGGGCTCGGTTTAGGGTATGGGTTAGGATTAGGGTACGTGTTAGGGTTAGGGTAGGGGTTAGGGTTAGGGTACGCGTTAGGGTTAGGGTAGTTATTAAACCTATCCCACTCTCTAGATACCCCTTAGCACGTAAAGGAATGTTATTTGAGGGTCCAGGCATGGAGAAGAGTTTAGACACTAGGATAAGATAAGGAACACACCCATTATAAAGAAATCACATTAGGATTCTCTTTTTAAGCTGTTCCTTAAAACACTAGTGCTTAGGAAATCTATTGGAGGCAGAAGCAGTCAAGGGTAGCCTAGGGTTAGGGTTAGGCTTAGGGTTAGGCTTAGGGTACGGCTTAGGGTACGGGTTCGGGGAGGGGTGCGGCTACGGCGGAGGGTATGGGTTAGGGTTAGGGTTAGGGTTAGTGTTAGGGTTAGGGCTCGGTTTAGGGTACGGGTTAGGATTAGGGTACGTGTTAGGGTTAGGGTAGGGGTTAGGGTTAGGGTACGCATTAGGGTTAGGGTAGTTATTAAACCTATCACACTCTCTAGATACCCCTTAGCACGTAAAGGAATATTATTTGGGGGTCCAGCCATGGGGAAGAGTTTAGACACTAGGATAAGATAAGGAACACACCCATTATAAAGAAATCACATTAGGATTCTCTTTTTAAGCTGTTCCTTAAAACACTAGTGCTTAGGAAATCTATTGGATGCACAAGCAGTCAAGGGTAGCCTAAGGTTAGGGTTAGGCTTAGGGTACGGCTTAGGGTACGGGTTCGGGGAGGGGTTTCTGTACGGCGTAGGGTATGGGTTAGGGTTAGGGTTAGGGTTAGTGTTAGGGTTCGGGCTCGGTTTAGGGTACGGGTTAGGATTAGGGTACGTGTTAGGGTTAGGGTAGGGGTTAGGGTTAGGGTACGCGTTAGGGTTAGGGTAGTTATTAAACCTATACAATTCTCTAGACACTCCTTAGCACGTAAAGGAATATTATTTGCGGGTCCAGCCATGGAGAAGAGTTTAGACACTGGGATAAGATAAGGAACACACCCATTACAAAGAAATCACATTAGGATTCTCTTTTTAAGCTGTTCCTTAAAACACTAGTGCTTAGGAAATCTATTGGAGGCAGAAGCAGTCAAGGGTAGCCTAGGGTTAGGGTTAGGCTTAGGGTACGGCTTAGGGTACGGCTTAGGGTACGGGTTCGGGGAGGGGTTCGGGTACGGCGTAGGGTATGGGTTAGGGTTAGGGTTAGGGTTAGTGTTAGGGTTAGGGCTCGGTTTAGGGTACGGGTTAGGATTAGGGTACGTGTTAGGGTTAGGGTAGGGGTTAGGGTTAGGGTACGCGTTAGGGTTAGGGTAGTTATTAAACCTATCCCACTGTCTAGATACCCCTTAGCACGTAAAGGAATATTATTTGGGGCTCCAGCCATGGAGAAGAGTTTAGACACTGGGAAAAGATAAGGAACACACCCATTATAAAGAAATCACATTAGGATTCATTTTTAAGCTGTTCCTTAAAACACTAGTGCTTAGGAAATCTATTGGAGGCAGAAGCAGTCAAGGGTAGCCTAGGGTTAGGTTTAGGCTTAGGGTTAGGGTTAGGGTACGGCTTAGGTTACGGGTTCGGGGAGGGGTGCGGGTACGGCGTAGGGTATGGGTTAGGGTTAGGGTTAGGGTTAGTGTTAGGGTTAGGGCTCGGTTTAGGGTACGGGTTAGGATTAGGGTACGTGTTAGGGTTAGGGTAGGGGTTAGGGTTAGGGTACGTGTTAGGGTTAGGGTAGTTATTAAACCTATCCCACTCTCTAGACACCCCTTAGCACGTAAAGGAATATTATTTGGGGCTCCAGCCATGGAGAAGAGTTTAGACACTGGGATAAGATAAGGAACACACCCATTATAAAGAAATCACATTAGGATTCTCTTTTTAAGCTGTTCCTTAAAACACTAGTGCTTAGGAAATCTATTGGAGGCAGAAGCAGTCAAGGGTAGCCTAGGGTTAGGTTTAGGGTGAGGGTTAAGCTTAGGGTACGGCTTAGGGTACGGGATCGGGGAGGGGTTCGTGTACGGAGTAGGGTATGGGTTAGGGTTACGGTTAGGGTTAGTGTTAGGGTTAGGGCTCGGTTTAGGTAACGGGTTAGGATTAGAATACGTGTTAGGGTTAGGATAGGGGTTAGGGTTAGGGTACGCATTAGGGTTAGGGTAGTTATTAAACCTATCACACTCTCTAGATACCCCTTAGCACGTAAAGTAATATTATTTGGGGGTCCAGCCATTGAGAAGAGTTTAGACACTGGGATAAGATAAGGAACACACCCATTACAAAGAAATCACATTAGGATTCTCTTTTTAAGCTGTTCTTTAAAACACTAGTGCTTAGGAAATCTATTGGAGGCAGAAGCAGTCAAGGGTAGCCTAGGGTTAGGGTTAGGCTTAGGGTTAGGCTTAGGGTACGGCTTAGTTTAAGGGTTCGGGGAGGGGTGTGGGTATGGCGTAGGGTATGGGTTAGGGTTAGGGTTAGGGTTAGTGTTAGGGTTCGGGCTCGGTTTAGGGTACGGGTTAGGATTAGGGTACGTGTTAGGGTTAGGGTAGGGGTTAGGGTTAGGGTACGCGTTAGGGTTAGGGTAGTTATTAAACCTATCCCACTCTCTAGATACCCCTTAGAACGTAAAGGAATATTATTTGGGGGTCCAGCCATGGAGAAGAGTTTAGAAACTAGGATAAGATAAGGAACACACCCATTATAAAGAAATCACATTAGGATTCTCTTTTTAAGCTGTTCCTTAAAACACTAGTGCTTAGGAAATCTATTGGAGGCAGAAGCATTCAAGGGTAGCCTAGGGTTAGGGTTAGGCTTAGGGTTAGGCTTAGGGTACGGCTTAGGGTACGGGATCGGGGAGGGGTTCGTGTACGGAGTAGGGTATGGGTTAGGGTTACGGTTAGGGTTAGTGTTAGGGTTAGGGCTCAGTTTAGGGTACGGGTGAGGATTAGGATACGTGTTAGGGTTAGGGTAGGGGTTAGGGTTAGTGTATGCGTTAGGGTTAGGGTAGTTATTAAACCTATCCCAGTCTCTAGATACCCCTTAGCACGTAAAGGAATATTATATGGGGGTCCAGCCATGGAGAAGAGTTTAGACACTGGGATAAGATAAGGAACACACCCATTATAAAGAAATCACATTAGGATTCTCTTTTTAAGCTGTTCCTTAAGACACTAGTGCTTAGGAAATCTATTGGAGGCAGAAGCAGTCAAGGGTAGCCTAGGGTTAGGGTTAGGCTTAGGGTTAGGCTTAGGGTACGGCTTAGGGTACGGGTTCGGGGAGGGGTGCGGGTACGGCGTAGGGTATGGGTTAGGGTTAGGGTTAGGGTTAGTGTTAGGGTTCGGGCTCGGTTTAGGGTACGGGTTAGGATTAGGGTACGTGTTAGGGTTAGGGTAGGGGTTAGGGTTAGGGTACGCGTTAGGGTTAGGGTAGTTATTAAACCTATCCCAGTCTCTAGATACCCCTTAGCACGTAAAGGAATATTATTTGGGGGTCCAGCCATGGAGAAGAGTTTAGACACTAGGATAAGATAAGGAACACAGCCATTATAAAGAAATCACATTAGGATTCTCTTTTTAAGCTGTTCCTTAAAACACTAGTGCTTAGGAAATCTATTGGAGGCAGAAGCATTCAAGGGTAGCCTAGGGTTAGGGTTAGGCTTAGGGTTAGGGTTAGGGTACGGCTTAGGGTACAGGTTGGGGGAGGGGTGCGGGTACGGCGTAGGGTATGGGTTAGGGTTAGGTTTAGGGTTAGTGTTAGGGTTAGGGCTCGGTTTAGGGTACGGGTTAGGAATAGGGTACGTGTTAGGGTTAGGGTAGGGGTTAGGGTTAGGGTACGCGTTAGGGTTAGGGTAGTTATTAAACCTATCCCACTCTCTAGACACTCCTTAGCACGTAAAGGAATATTATTTGGGGGTTCAGCCATGGAGAAGAGTTTAGACACTGGGATAAGATAAGGAACACACCCATTATAAAGAAATCACATTAGGATTCTCTTTTTAAGCTGTTCCTTAAAACACTAGTGCTTAGGAAATCTATTGGAGGCAGAAGCAGTCAAGGGTAGCCTAGGGTTAGGGTTAGGCTTAGGGTTAGGCTTAGGGTACGGCTTAGGGTACGGGTTCGGGGAGGGGTGCGGGTATGGCGTAGGGTATGGGTTAGGGTTAGGGTTAGGGTTAGTGTTAGGGTTAGGGCTCGGTTTAGGGTACAGGTTAGGATTAGGGTACGTGTTTGGGTTAGGGAAGGGGTTAGGGTTAGGGTACGCGTTAGTGTTAGGGTAGATATTAAACCTATCCCACTCTCTAGATACCCCTTAGCACCTAAAGGAATATTATTTGGGGATCCAGCCATGGAGAAGAGTTTAGACACTACGATAAGATAAGGAACACACCCATTATAAAGAAATCACATTAGGATTCTCTTTTTAAGCTGTTCCTTAAGACACTAGTGCTTAGGAAATCTACTGGAGGCAGAAGCAGTCAAGCGTAGCCTAGGGTTAGGGTTAGGCTTAGGCTTAGGCTTAGGGTACGGCTTAGGGTACGGGTTCGGGGAGGGGTTCGGGTACGGCGTAGGGTATGGGTTAGGGTTAGGGTTAGGGTTAGCGTTAAGTTTAGGGCTCGGTTTAGGGTACGGGTTAGGATTAGGGTACGTGTTAGGGTTAGGGTAGGGGTTAGGGTTAGGGTATGCGTTAGGGTTAGAGTAGTTAGTAAACCTATCCCACTCTCTAGATACCCCTTAGCACGTAAAGGAATATTATTTGGGGGTTCAGCCATGGAGAAGAGTTTAGACACTAGGATAAGATAAGGAACACACCCATTATAAAGAAATCACATTAGGATTCTCTTTTTAAGCTGTTCCTTAAAACACTAGTTCTTAGGAAATCTATTGGAGGCAGAAGCAGTCAAGGGTAGCCTAGGGTTAGGGTTAGGCTTAGGGTTAGGCTTAGGGTACGGCTTAGGGTACGGGATCGGGGAGGGGTGCGGGTATGGCGTAGGGTATGGGTTAGGGTTAGGGTTAGGGTTAGTGTTAGGGTTAGGGCTCGGTTTAGGGTATGGGTTAGGATTAGGGTACGTGTTAGGGTTAGGGTAGGGGTTAGGGTTAGGGTACGCGTTAGGGTTAGGGTAGTTATTAAACCTATCCCACTCTCTAGATACCCCTTAGCACGTAAAGGAATGTTATTTGAGGGTCCAGGCATGGAGAAGAGTTTAGACACTAGGATAAGATAAGGAACACACCCATTATAAAGAAATCACATTAGGATTCTCTTTTTAAGCTGTTCCTTAAAACACTAGTGCTTAGGAAATCTATTGGAGGCAGAAGCAGTCAAGGGTAGCCTAGGGTTAGGGTTAGGCTTAGGGTTAGGCTTAGGGTACGGCTTAGGGTACGGGTTCGGGGAGGGGTGCGGCTACGGCGGAGGGTATGGGTTAGGGTTAGGGTTAGGGTTAGTGTTAGGGTTAGGGCTCGGTTTAGGGTACGGGTTAGGATTAGGGTACGTGTTAGGGTTAGGGTAGGGGTTAGGGTTAGGGTACGCATTAGGGTTAGGGTAGTTATTAAACCTATCACACTCTCTAGATACCCCTTAGCACGTAAAGGAATATTATTTGGGGGTCCAGCCATGGGGAAGAGTTTAGACACTAGGATAAGATAAGGAACACACCCATTATAAAGAAATCACATTAGGATTCTCTTTTTAAGCTGTTCCTTAAAACACTAGTGCTTAGGAAATCTATTGGATGCACAAGCAGTCAAGGGTAGCCTAAGGTTAGGGTTAGGCTTAGGGTACGGCTTAGGGTACGGGTTCGGGGAGGGGTTTCTGTACGGCGTAGGGTATGGTTTAGGGTTAGGGTTAGGGTTAGTGTTAGGGTTCGGGCTCGGTTTAGGGTACGGGTTAGGATTAGGGTACGTGTTAGGGTTAGGGTAGGGGTTAGGGTTAGGGTACGCGTTAGGGTTAGGGTAGTTATTAAACCTATACAATTCTCTAGACACTCCTTAGCACGTAAAGGAATATTATTTGCGGGTCCAGCCATGGAGAAGAGTTTAGACACTGGGATAAGATAAGGAACACACCCATTACAAAGAAATCACATTAGGATTCTCTTTTTAAGCTGTTCCTTAAAACACTAGTGCTTAGGAAATCTATTGGAGGCAGAAGCAGTCAAGGGTAGCCTAGGGTTAGGGTTAGGCTTAGGGTACGGCTTAGGGTACGGCTTAGGGTACGGGTTCGGGGAGGGGTTCGGGTACGGCGTAGGGTATGGGTTAGGGTTAGGGTTAGGGTTAGTGTTAGGGTTAGGGCTCGGTTTAGGGTACGGGTTAGGATTAGGGTACGTGTTAGGGTTAGGGTAGGGGTTAGGGTTAGGGTACGCGTTAGGGTTAGGGTAGTTATTAAACCTATCCCACTGTCTAGATACCCCTTAGCACGTAAAGGAATATTATTTGGGGCTCCAGCCATGGAGAAGAGTTTAGACACTGGGAAAAGATAAGGAACACACCCATTATAAAGAAATCACATTAGGATTCATTTTTAAGCTGTTCCTTAAAACACTAGTGCTTAGGAAATCTATTGGAGGCAGAAGCAGTCAAGGGTAGCCTAGGGTTAGGTTTAGGCTTAGGGTTAGGGTTAGGGTACGGCTTAGGTTACGGGTTCGGGGAGGGGTGCGGGTACGGCGTAGGGTATGGGTTAGGGTTAGGGTTAGGGTTAGTGTTAGGGTTAGGGCTCGGTTTAGGGTACGGGTTAGGATTAGGGTACGTGTTAGGGTTAGGGTAGGGGTTAGGGTTAGGGTACGTGTTAGGGTTAGGGTAGTTATTAAACCTATCCCACTCTCTAGACACCCCTTAGCACGTAAAGGAATATTATTTGGGGCTCCAGCCATGGAGAAGAGTTTAGACACTGGGATAAGATAAGGAACACACCCATTATAAAGAAATCACATTAGGATTCTCTTTTTAAGCTGTTCCTTAAAACACTAGTGCTTAGGAAATCTATTGGAGGCAGAAGCAGTCAAGGGTAGCCTAGGGTTAGGTTTAGGGTGAGGGTTAGGCTTAGGGTACGGCTTAGGGTACGGGATCGGGGAGGGGTTCGTGTACGGAGTAGGGTATGGGTTAGGGTTACGGTTAGGGTTAGTGTTAGGGTTAGGGCTCGGTTTAGGTTACGGGTTAGGATTAGGATACGTGTTAGGGTTAGGGTAGGGGTTAGGGTTAGGGTACGCGTTAGGGTTAGGGTAGTTATTAAACCTATCACACTCTCTAGATACCCCTTAGCACGTAAAGGAATATTATTTGGGGGTCCAGCCATGGAGAAGAGTTTAGACACTGGGATAAGATAAGGAACACACCCATTACAAAGAAATCACACTAGGATTCTCTTTTTAAGCTGTTCCTTAAAACACTAGTGCTTAGGAAATCTATTGGAGGCAGAAGCATTCAAGGGTAGCCTAGGGTTAGGGTTAGGCTTAGGGTTAGGCTTAGGGTACGGCTTAGGGTACGGATTCGGGGAGGGGTGCGGGTACGGCGTAGGGTATGGGTTAGGGTTAGGGTTAGGGTTAGTGTTAGGGTTCGGGCTCGGTTTAGGGTACGGGTTAGGATTAGGGTACGTGTTAGGGTTAGGGTAGGGGTTAGGGTTAGGGTACGCGTTAGGGTTAGGGTAGTTATTAAACCTATCCCACTCTCTTGATACCCCTTAGCACGTAAAGGAATATTATTTGGGGGTCCAGCCATGGAGAAGAGTTTAGACACTAGGATAAGATAAGGAACACACCCATTATAAAGAAATCACATTAGGATTCTCTTTTTAAGCTGTTCCTTAAAACACTAGTGCTTAGGAAATCTATTGGAGGCAGAAGCAGTCAAGGGTAGCCTAGGGTTAGGGTTAGGCTTAGGGTTAGGGTTAGGGTACGGCTTAGGGTACGCGTTCGGGGAGGGGTGCGGGTATGGCATAGGGTATGGGTTAGGGTTAGGGTTAGGGTTAGTGTTAGGGTTAGGGCTCGGTTTAGGGTACAGGTTAGGATTAGGGTACGTGTTAGGGTTAGGGAAGGGGTTAGGGTTAGGGTACGCGTTAGTGTTAGGGGAGATATTAAACCTATCCCACTCTCTAGATACCCCTTAGCACGTAAAGGAATATTATTTGGGGGTCCAGCCATGGAGAAGAGATTAGACATTAGCATAAGATAAGGAACACACCCATTATAAAGAAATCACATTAGGATTCTCTTTTTATGCTGTTCCTTAAAACACTAGTGCTTAGGAAATCTATTGGAGGCAGAAGCATTCAAGGGTAGCCTAGGGTTAGGGTTAGGCTTAGGGTTAGGGTTAGGGTACGGCTTAGGGTACGGGTTCGGGGAGGGGTGCGGGTACGGCGTAGGGTATGGGTTAGGGTTGGGGTTAGGGTTAGTGATAGGGTTAGGGCTCGGTTTAGGGTACGGGTTAGGATTAGGGTATGGGTCAGGGTTAGGGTATGGGTTAGGGTTAGGGTACACGTTAGGGTTAGGGTAGTTATTAAACCTATCCCAGTCTCTAGATACCCCTTAGCACGTAAAGGAATATTATATGGGGGTCCAGCCATGGAGAAGAGTTTAGACACTAGGATAAGATAAGGAACACACCCATTATAAAGAAATCACATTAGGATTCTCTTTTTATGCTGTTCCTTAAGACACTAGTGCTTAGGAAATCTATTGGAGGCAGAAGCAGTCAAGGGTAGCCCAGGGTTAGGGTTAGGCTTAGGGTTAGGCTTAGGGTACGGCTTAGGTTACGGGGTCGGGGAGGGGTTCGGGTACAGCGTAGGGTATGGGTTAGGGTTAGGGTTAGGGTTAGTGTTAGGGTTCGGGCTCGGTTTAGGGTACGGGTTAGGATTAGGCTACGTGTTAGGGTTAGGGTAGGGGTTAGGGTTAGGGTACGCGTTAGGGTTAGGGTAGTTATTAAACCTATCCCACTCTCTAGATACCCCTTAGCACGTAAAGGAATATTATTTGGGGGTCCAGCCATGGAGAAGAGTTTAGACACTAGGATAAGATAAGGAACACACCCATTATAAAGAAATCACATTAGGATTCTCTTTTTAAGCTGTTCCTTAAAACACTAGTGCTTAGGAAATCTATTGGAGGCAGAAGCAGTCAAGGGTAGCCTAGGGTTAGGGTTAGGCTTAGGGTTAGTCTTAGGGTACGGCTTAGTTTACGGGTTCGGGGAGGGGTTCGGGTACGGCGTAGGGTATGGGTTAGGGTTACGGTTAGGGTTAGTGTTAAGGTTAGGGCTCGGTTTAGGGTACGGGTTAGGATTAGGATACGTGTTAGGGTTAGGGTAGGGGTTAGGGTTAGTGTATGCGTTAGGGTTAGGGTAGTTATTAAACCTATCCCAGTCTCTAGATACCCCTTAGCACGTAAAGGAATATTATATGGGGGTCCAGCCATGGAGAAGAGTTTAGACACTGGGATAAGATAAGGAACACACCCATTATAAAGAAATCACATTAGGATTCTCTTTTTAAGCTGTTCCTTAAGACACTAGAGCTTAGGAAATCTATTGGAGGCAGAAGCAGTCAAGGGTAGCCTAGGGTTAGGGTTAGGCTTAGGGTTAGGCTTAGGGTACGGCTTAGGGTACGGGTTCGGGGAGGGGTGCGGGTACGGCGTAGGGTATGGGTTAGGGTTAGGGTTAGGGTTAGTGTTAGGGTTCGGGCTCGGTTTAGGGTACGGGTTAGGATTAGGGTACGTGTTAGGGTTAGGGTAGGGGTTAGGGTTAGGGTACGCGTTAGGGTTAGGGTAGTTATTAAACCTATCCCAGTCTCTAGATACCCCTTAGGACGTAAAGGAATATTATTTGGGGGTCCAGCCATGGAGAAGAGTTTAGACACTAGGATAAGATAAGGAACACAGCCATTATAAAGAAATCACATTAGGATTCTCTTTTTAAGCTGTTCCTTAAAACACTAGTGCTTAGGAAATCTATTGGAGGCAGAAGCATTCAAGGGTAGCCTAGGGTTAGGGTTAGGCTTAGGGTTAGGGTTAGGGTACGGCTTAGGGTACAGGTTCGGGGAGGGGTGCGGGTACGGCGTAGGGTATGGGTTAGGGTTAGGTTTAGGGTTAGTGTTAGGGTTAGGGCTCGGTTTAGGGTACGGGTTAGGAATAGGGTACGTGTTAGGGTTAGGGTAGGGGTTAGGGTTAGGGTACGCGTTAGGGTTAGGGTAGTTATTAAACCTATCCCACTCTCTAGACACTCCTTAGCACGTAAAGGAATATTATTTGGGGGTTCAGCCATGGAGAAGAGTTTAGACACTGGGATAAGATAAGGAACACACCCATTATAAAGAAATCACATTAGGATTCTCTTTTTAAGCTGTTCCTTAAAACACTAGTGCTTAGGAAATCTATTGGAGGCAGAAGCAGTCAAGGGTAGCCTAGGGTTAGGGTTAGGCTTAGGGTTAGGCTTAGGGTACGGCTTAGGGTACGGGTTCGGGGAGGGGTGCGGGTATGGCGTAGGGTATGGGTTAGGGTTAGGGTTAGGGTTAGTGTTAGGGTTAGGGCTCGGTTTAGGGTACAGGTTAGGATTAGGGTACGTGTTAGGGTTAGGGAAGGGGTTAGGGTTAGGGTACGCGTTAGTGTTAGGGTAGATATTAAACCTATCCCACTCTCTAGATACCCCTTAGCACCTAAAGGAATATTATTTGGGGATCCAGCCATGGAGAAGAGTTTAGACACTACGATAAGATAAGGAACACACCCATTATAAAGAAATCACATTAGGATTCTCTTTTTAAGCTGTTCCTTAAGACACTAGTGCTTAGGAAATCTACTGGAGGCAGAAGCAGTCAAGCGTAGCCTAGGGTTAGGGTTAGGCTTAGGCTTAGGCTTAGGGTACGGCTTAGGGTACGGGTTCGGGGAGGGGTTCGGGTACGGCGTAGGGTATGGGTTAGTGTTAGGGTTAGGGTTAGTGATAGGGTTAGGGCTCGGTTTAGGGTACGGGTTAGGATTAGGGTACGTGTTAGGGTCAGGGTAGGGGTTAGGGTTAGGGTACGCGTTAGGGTTAGGGTAGTTATTAAACATATCCCACTCTCTAGATACCCCTTAGTACGTAAAGGAATATTATTTGGGGGTCCAGCCATGGAGAAGAGTTTAGACACTGGGATAAGATAAGGAACACACCCATTATAAAGAAATCACATTAGGATTCATTTTTAAACTGTTCCTTAAAACACTAGTGCTTAGGAAATCTATTGGAGGCAGAAGCAGTCAAGGGTAGCCTAGGGTTAGGTTTAGGCTTAGGGTTAGGGTTAGGGTACGGCTTAGGTTACGGGTTCGGGGAGGGGTGCGGGTACGGCGTAGGGTATGGGTTAGGGTTAGTGTTAGGGTTAGTGTTAGGGTTAGGGCTCGGTTTAGGGTACGGGTTAGGATTAGGGTACGTGTTAGGGTTAGGGTAGGGGTTAGGGTTAGGGTACGCGTTAGGGTTAGGGTAGTTAGTAAACCTATCCCACTCTCTAGATACCCCTTAGCACGTAAAGGAATATTATTTGGGGGTCCAGCCATGGAGAAGAGTTTAGACACTAGGATAAGATAAGGAACACACCCATTATAAAGAAATCACATTAGGATTCTCTTTTTAAGCTGTTCCTTAAAACACTAGTGCTTAGGAAATCTATTGGAGGCAGAAGCAGTCAAGGGTAGCCTAGGGTTAGGGTTAGGCTTAGGGTTAGGCTTAGGGTACGGCTTAGGGTACGGGTTCGGGGAGGGGTTCGGGTACAGCGTAGGGTATGGGTTAGGGTTAGGGTTAGGGTTAGCGTTAAGTTTAGGGCTCGGTTTAGGGTACGGGTTAGGATTAGGGTACGTGTTAGGGTTAGGGTAGGGGTTAGGGTTAGGGTATGCGTTAGGGTTAGAGTAGTTAGTAAACCTATCCCACTCTCTAGATACCCCTTAGCACGTAAAGGAATATTATTTGGGGGTTCAGCCATGGAGAAGAGTTTAGACACTAGGATAAGATAAGGAACACACCCATTATAAAGAAATCACATTAGGATTCTCTTTTTAAGCTGTTCCTTAAAACACTAGTTCTTAGGAAATCTATTGGAGGCAGAAGCAGTCAAGGGTAGCCTAGGGTTAGGGTTAGGCTTAGGGTTAGGCTTAGGGTACGGCTTAGGGTACGGGTTCGGGGAGGGGTGCGGGTATGGCGTAGGGTATGGGTTAGGGTTAGGGTTAGGGTTAGTGTTAGGGTTAGGGCTCGGTTTAGGGTATGGGTTAGGATTAGGGTACGTGTTAGGGTTAGGGTAGGGGTTAGGGTTAGGGTACGCGTTAGGGTTAGGGTAGTTATTAAACCTATCCCACTCTCTAGATACCGCTTAGCACGTAAAGGAATGTTATTTGAGGGTCCAGCCATGGAGAAGAGTTTAGACACTAGGATAAGATAAGGAACACACACATTATAAAGAAATCACATTAGGATTCTCTTTTTAAGCTGTTCCTTAAAACACTAGTGCTTAGGAAATCTATTGGAGGCAGAAGCAGTCAAGGGTAGCCTAGGGTTAGGGTTAGGCTTAGGGTTAGGCTTAGGGTACGGCTTAGGGTACGGGTTCGGGGAGGGGTTTCTGTACGGCGTAGGGTATGGGTTAGGGTTAGGGTTAGGGTTAGTGTTAGGGTTCGGGCTCGGTTTAGGGTACGGGTTAGGATTAGGGTACGTGTTAGGGTTAGGGTAGGGGTTAGGGTTAGGGTACGCATTAGGGTTAGGGTAGTTATTAAATCTATACAATTCTCTAGACACTCCTTAGCACGTAAAGGAATATTATTTGCGGGTCCAGCCATGGAGAAGAGTTTAGACACTGGGATAAGATAAGGAACACACCCATTATAAAGAAATCACATTAGGATTCTCTTTTTAAGCTGTTCCTTAAAACACTAGTGCTTAGGAAATCTATTGGAGGCAGAAGCAGTCAAGGGTAGCCTAGGGTTAGGGTTAGGCTTAGGGTTAGGCTTAGGGTAAGGCTTAGAGTACGGGTTCGGGGAGGGGTGCGGCTACGGCGGAGGGTATGGGTTAGGGTTAGGGTTAGGGTTAGTGTTAGGGTTAGGGCTCGGTTTAGGGTACAGGTTAGGATTAGGGTACGTGTTAGGGTTAGGGAAGGGGTTAGGGTTAGGGTACGCGTTAGTGTTAGGGTAGATATTAAACCTATCCCACTCTCTAGATACCCCTTAGCACGTAAAGGAATATTATTTGGGGGTCCAGCCATGGAGAAGAGATTAGACATTAGCATAAGATAAGGAACACACCCATTATAAAGAAATCACATTAGGATTCTCTTTTTAAGCTGTTCCTTAAAACACTAGTGCTTAGGAAATCTATTGGAGGCAGAAGCATTCAAGGGTAGCCTAGGGTTAGGGTTAGGCTTAGGGTTAGGGTTAGGGTACGGCTTAGGGTACGGGTTCGGGGAGGGGTGCGGGTACGGCGTAGGGTATGGGTTAGGGTTGGGGTTAGGGTTAGTGATAGGGTTAGGGCTCGGTTTAGAGTACGGGTTAGGATTAGGGTATGTGTCAGGGTTAGGGTATGGGTTAGGGTTAGGGTACACGTTAGGGTTAGGGTAGTTATTAAACCTATCCCAGTCTCTAGATACCCCTTAGCACGTGAAGGAATATTATATGGGGGTCCAGCCATGGAGAAGAGTTTAGACACTAGGAACAGATAAGGAACACACCCATTATAAAGAAATCACATTAGGATTCTCTTTTTAAGCTGTTCCTTAAGACACTAGTGCTTAGGAAATCTATTGGAGGCAGAAGCAGTCAAGGGTAGCCTAGGGTTAGGGTTAGGCTTAGGGTTAGGCTTAGGGTACGGCGTAGGGTACGGATTCGGGGAGGGGTGCGGGTACGTCGTAGGGTATGGGTTAGGGTTAGGGTTAGGGTTAGTGTTAGGGTTCGGGCTCGGTTTAGGGTACGGGTTAGGATTAGGGTATGTGTTAGGGTTAGGGTAGGGGTTAGGGTTAGGGTACGCGTTAGGGTTAGGGTAGTTATTAAACCTATCCCAGTCTCTAGATACCCCTTAGCACGTAAAGGAATATTATTTGGGGGTCCAGCCATGGAGAAGAGTTTAGACACTAGGATAAGATAAGGAACACACCCATTATAAAGAAATCACATTAGGATTCTCTTTTTAAGCTGTTCCTTAAAACACTAGTGCTTAGGAAATCTATTGGAGGCAGAAGCAGTCAAGGGTAGCCTAGGGTTAGGGTTAGGCTTAGGGTTAGTCTTAGGGTACGGCTTAGGGTACGGGTTCGGGGAGGGGTTCGGGTACGGCGTAGGGTATGGGTTAGGGTTAGGGTTAGGGTTAGTGTTAGGGTTAGGGCTCGGTTTAGGGTACGGGTTAGGATTAGGGTACGTGTTAGGGTTAGGGAAGGGGTTAGGGTTAGGGTACGCGTTAGGGTTAGGGTAGATATTAAACCTATCCCACTCTCTAGATACCACTTAGCACGTAAAGGAATATTATTTGGGGGTCCAGCCATGGAGAAGAGTTTAGACACTAGGATAAGATAAGGAACACACCCATTATAAAGAAATCACATTAGGATTCTCTTTTTAAGCTGTTCCTTAAAACACTAGTGCTTAGGAAATCTATTGGAGGCAGAAGCAGTCAAGGGTAGCCTAGGGTTAAGGTTAGGCTTAGGTTTAGGGTTAGGGTACGGCTTAGGGTACGGGTTCGGGGAGGGGTTCGGGTACGACGTAGGGTATGGGTTAGGGTTAGGGTTAGGGTTAGTGTTAGGGTTAGGGCTCGGTTTAGGGTACGGGTTAGGATTAGGGTACGTGTTAGGGTTAGGGTAGGGGTTAGGGTTAGGGTACGCATTAGGGTTAGGGTAGTTATTAAACCTATCCCACTCTCTAGATACCCCTTAGCACGTAAAGGAATATTATTTGGGGGTCCAGCCATGGGGAAGAGTTTAGACACTAGGATAAGATAAGGAACACACCCATTATAAAGAAATCACATTAGGATTCTCTTTTTAAGCTGTTCCTTAAAACACTAGTGCTTAGGAAATCTATTGGAGGCAGAAGCAGTCAAGGGTAGCCTAGGGTTAGGTTTAGGGTGAGGGTTAGGCTTAGGGTACGGCTTAGGGTACGGGATCGGGGAGGGGTTCGTGTACGGAGTAGGGTATGGGTTAGGGTTACGGTTAGGGTTAGTGTTAGGGTTAGGGCTCGGTTTAGGTTACGGGTTAGGATTAGGATACGTGTTAGGGTTAGGGTAGGGGTTAGGGTTAGGGTACGCGTTAGGGTTAGGGTAGTTATTAAACCTATCACACTCTCTAGATACCCCTTAGCACGTAAAGGAATATTATTTGCGGGTCCAGCCATGGAGAAGAGTTTAGACACTGGGATAAGATAAGGAACACACCCATTACAAAGAAATCACACTAGGATTCTCTTTTTAAGCTGTTCCTTAAAACACTAGTGCTTAGGAAATCTATTGGAGGCAGAAGCATTCAAGGGTAGCCTAGGGTTAGGGTTAGGCTTAGGGTTAGGCTTAGGGTACGGCTTAGGGTACGGATTCGGGGAGGGGTGCGGGTACGGCGTAGGGTATGGGTTAGGGTTAGGGTTAGGGTTAGTGTTAGGGTTCGGGCTCGGTTTAGGGTACGGGTTAGGATTAGGGTACGTGTTAGGGTTAGGGTAGGGGTTAGGGTTAGGGTACGCGTTAGGGTTAGGGTAGTTATTAAACCTATCCCACTCTCTTGATACCCCTTAGCACGTAAAGGAATATTATTTGGGGGTCCAGCCATGGAGAAGAGTTTAGACACTAGGATAAGATAAGGAACACACCCATTATAAAGAAATCACATTAGGATTCTCTTTTTAAGCTGTTCCTTAAAACACTAGTGCTTAGGAAATCTATTGGAGGCAGAAGCAGTCAAGGGTAGCCTAGGGTTAGGGTTAGGCTTAGGGTTAGGGTTAGGGTACGGCTTAGGGTACGGGTTCGGCGAGGGGTGCGGGTATGGCATAGGGTATGGGTTAGGGTTAGGGTTAGGGTTAGTGTTAGGGTTAGGGCTCGGTTTAGGGTACAGGTTAGGATTAGGGTACGTGTTAGGGTTAGGGAAGGGGTTAGGGTTAGGGTACGCGTTAGTGTTAGGGGAGATATTAAACCTATCCCACTCTCTAGATACCCCTTAGCACGTAAAGGAATATTATTTGGGGGTCCAGCCATGGAGAAGAGATTAGACATTAGCATAAGATAAGGAACACACCCATTATAAAGAAATCACATTAGGATTCTCTTTTTATGCTGTTCCTTAAAACACTAGTGCTTAGGAAATCTATTGGAGGCAGAAGCATTCAAGGGTAGCCTAGGGTTAGGGTTAGGCTTAGGGTTAGGGTTAGGGTACGGCTTAGGGTACGGGTTCGGTGAGGGGTGCGGGTACGGCGTAGGGTATGGGTTAGGGTTGGGGTTAGGGTTAGTGATAGGGTTAGGGCTCGGTTTAGGGTACGGGTTAGGATTAGGGTATGTGTCAGGGTTAGGGTATGGGTTAGGGTTAGGGATACACGTTAGGGTTAGGGTAGTTATTAAACCTATCCCAGTCTCTAGATACCCCTTAGCACGTAAAGGAATATTATATGGGGGTCCAGCCATGGAGAAGAGTTTAGACACTAGGATAAGATAAGGAACACACCCATTATAAAGAAATCACATTAGGATTCTCTTTTTAAGCTGTTCCTTAAGACACTAGTGCTTAGGAAATCTATTGGAGGCAGAAGCAGTCAAGGGTAGCCTAGGGTTAGGGTTAGGCTTAGGGTTAGGCTTAGGGTACGGCTTAGGTTACGGGTTCGGGGAGGGGTTCGGGTACAGCGTAGGGTATGGGTTAGGGTTAGGGTTAGGGTTAGTGTTAGGGTTCGGGCTCAGTTTAGGGTACGGGTTAGGATTAGGGTACGTGTTAGGGTTAGGGTAGGGGTTAGGGTTAGGGTACGCGTTAGGGTTAGGGTAGTTATTAAACCTATCCCACTCTCTAGATACCCCTTAGCACGTAAAGGAATATTATTTGGGGGTCCAGCCATGGAGAAGAGTTTAGACACTAGGATAAGATAAGGAACACACCCATTATAAAGAAATCACATTAGGATTCTCTTTTTAAGCTGTTCCTTAAAACACTAGTGCTTAGGAAATCTATTGGAGGCAGAAGCAGTCAAGGGTAGCCTAGGGTTAGGGTTAGGCTTAGGGTTAGTCTTAGGGTACGGCTTAGTTTACGGGTTCGGGGAGGGGTTCGGGTACGGCGTAGGGTATGGGTTAGGGATAGGGTTAGGGTTAGTGTTAAGGTTAGGGCTCGGTTTAGGTTACGGGTTAGGATTAGGATACGTGTTAGGGTTAGGGTAGGGGTTAGGGTTAGGGTACGCGTTAGGGTTAGGGTAGTTATTAAACCTATCACACTCTCTAGATACCCCTTAGCACGTAAAGTAATATTATTTGGGGGTCCAGCCATGGAGAAGAGTTTAGACACTGGGATAAGATAAGGAACACACCCATTACAAAGAAATCACATTAGGATTCTCTTTTTAAGCTGTTCCTTAAAACACTAGTGCTTAGGAAATCTATTGGAGGCAGAAGCAGTCAAGGGTAGCCTAGGGTTAGGGTTAGGCTTAGGGTTAGGCTTAGGGTACGGCTTAGTTTAAGGGTTCGGGGAGGGGTGTGGGTACGGCGTAGGGTATGGGTTAGGGTTAGGGTTAGGGTTAGTGTTAGGGTTCGGGCTCGGTTTAGGGTACGGGTTAGGATTAGGGTACGTGTTAGGGTTAGGGTAGGGGTTAGGGTCAGGGTACGCGTTAGGGTTAGGGTAGTTATTAAACCTATCCCACTCTCTAGATACCCCTTAGAACGTAAAGGAATATTATTTGGGGGTCCAGCCATGGAGAAGAGTTTAGAAACTAGGATAAGATAAGGAACACACCCATTATAAAGAAATCACATTAGGATTCTCTTTTTAAGCTGTTCCTTAAAACACTAGTGCTTAGGAAATCTATTGGAGGCAGAAGCATTCAAGGGTAGCCTAGGGTTAGGGTTAGGCTTAGGGTTAGGCTTAGGGTACGGCTTAGGGTACGGGATCGGGGAGGGGTTCGTGTACGGAGTAGGGTATGGGTTAGGGTTACGGTTAGGGTTAGTGTTAGGGTTAGGGCTCAGTTTAGGGTACGGGTTAGGATTAGGATACGTGTTAGGGTTAGGGTAGGGGTTAGGGTTAGTGTATGCGTTAGGGTTAGGGTAGTTATTAAACCTATCCCAGTCTCTAGATACCCCTTAGCACGTAAAGGAATATTATATGGGGGTCCAGCCATGGAGAAGAGTTTAGACACTGGGATAAGATAAGGAACACACCCATTATAAAGAAATCACATTAGGATTCTCTTTTTAAGCTGTTCCTTAAGACACTAGTGCTTAGGAAATCTATTGGAGGCAGAAGCAGTCAAGGGTAGCCTAGGGTTAGGGTTACGCTTAGGGTTAGGCTTAGGGTACGGCTTAGGGTACGGGTTCGGGGAGGGGTGCGGGTATGGCGTAGGGTATGGGTTAGGGTTAGGGTTAGGGTTAGTGTTAGGGTTAGGGCTCGGTTTAGGGTACAGGTTAGGATTAGGGTACGTGTTAGGGTTAGGGAAGGGGTTAGGGTTAGGGTACGCGTTAGTGTTAGGGTAGATATTAAACCTATCCCACTCTCTAGATACCCCTTAGCACCTAAAGGAATATTATTTGGGGATCCAGCCATGGAGAAGAGTTTAGACACTACGATAAGATAAGGAACACACCCATTATAAAGAAATCACATTAGGATTCTCTTTTTAAGCTGTTCCTTAAGACACTAGTGCTTAGGAAATCTACTGGAGGCAGAAGCAGTCAAGCGTAGCCTAGGGTTAGCGTTAGGCTTAGGCTTAGGCTTAGGGTACGGCTTAGGGTACGGGTTCGGGGAGGGGTGCGGGTACGGCGTAGGGTATGGGTTAGGGTTAGGGTTAGGGTTAGTGTTAGGGTTCGGGCTCGGTTTAGGGTACGGGTTAGGATTAGGGTACGTGTTAGGGTTAGGGTAGGGGTTAGGGTTAGGGTACGCGTTAGGGTTAGGGTAGTTATTAAACCTATCCCAGTCTCTAGATACCCCTTAGCACGTAAAGGAATATTATTTGGGGGTCCAGCCATGGAGAAGAGTTTAGACACTAGGATAAGATTAGGAACACACCCATTATAAAGAAATCACATTAGGATTCTCTTTTTAAGCTGTTCCTTAAAACACTAGTGCTTAGGAAATCTATTGGAGGCAGAAGCAGTCAAGGGTAGCCTAGGGTTAGGGTTAGGCTTAGGGTTAGGCTTAGGGTACGGCTTAGTTTACGGGTTCGGGGAGGGGTGTGGGTACGGCGTAGGGTATGGGTTAGGGTTAGGGTTAGGGTTAGTGTTAGGGTTCGGGCTCGGTTTAGGGTACGGGTTAGGATTAGGGTACGTGTTAGGGTTAGGGTAGGGGTTAGGGTTAGGGTACGCGTTAGGGTTAGGGTAGTTATTAAACCTATCCCACTCTCTAGATACCCCTTAGCACGTAAAGGAATATTATTTGGGGGTCCAGCCATGGAGAAGAGTTTAGAAACTAGGATAAGATAAGGAACACACCCATTATAAAGAAATCACATTAGGATTCTCTTTTTAAGCTGTTCCTTAAAACACTAGAGCTTAGGAAATCTATTGGAGGCAGAAGCATTCAAGGGTAGCCTAGGGTTAGGGTTAGGCTTAGGGTTAGGCTTAGGGTACGGCTTAGGGTACGGGATCGGTGAGGGGTTCGTGTACGGAGTAGGGTATGGGTTAGGGTTACGGTTAGGGTTAGTGTTAGGGTTAGGGCTCAGTTTAGGGTACGGGTTAGGATTAGGATACGTGTTAGGGTTAGGGTAGGGGTTAGGGTTAGGGTACGCGTTAGGGTTTGGGTCGTTATTAAACCTATACCAGTCTCTAGATACCCCTTAGCACGTAAAGGAATATTATTTGGGGGTCCAGCCATGGAGAAGAGTTTAGACACTAGGATAAGATAAGGAACACACCCATTATAAAGAAATCACATTAGGATTCTCTTTTTAAGCTGTTCCTTAAAACACTAGTGCTTAGGAAATCTATTGGAGGCAGAAGCATTCAAGGGTAGCCTAGGGTTAGGGTTAGGCTTAGGGTTAGGGTTAGGGTACGGCTTAGGGTACGGGTTCGGGGAGGGGTGCGGGTACGGCGTAGGGTATGGGTTAGGGTTAGGTTTAGGGTTAGTGTTAGGGTTAGGGCTCGGTTTAGGGTACGGGTTAGGAATAGGGTACGTGTTAGGGTTAGGGTAGGGGTTAGGGTTCGGGTACGCGTTAGGGTTAGGGTAGTTATTAAACCTATCCCACTCTCTAGACACTCCTTAGCACGTAAAGGAATATTATTTGGGGGTTCAGCCATGGAGAAGAGTTTAGACACTGGGATAAGATAAGGAACACACCCATTATAAAGAAATCACATTAGGATTCTCTTTTTAAGCTGTTCCTTAAAACACTAGTGCTTAGGAAATCTATTGGAGGCAGAAGCAGTCAAGGGTAGCCTAGGGTTAGGGTTAGGCTTAGGGTTAGGCTTAGGGTACGGCTTAGGGTACGGGTTCGGGGAGGGGTGCGGGTATGGCGTAGGGTATGGGTTAGGGTTAGGGTTAGGGTTAGTGTTAGGGTTAGGGCTCGGTTTAGGGTACAGGTTAGGATTAGGGTACGTGTTAGGGTTAGGGAAGGGGTTAGGGTTAGGGTACGCGTTAGTGTTAGGGTAGATATTAAACCTATCCCACTCTCTAGATACCCCTTAGCACCTAAAGGAATATTATTTGGGGATCCAGCCATGGAGAGGAGTTTAGACACTACGATAAGATAAGGAACACACCCATTATAAAGAAATCACATTAGGATTCTCTTTTTAAGCTGTTCCTTAAGACACTAGTGCTTAGGAAATCTATTGGAGGCAGAAGCAGTCAAGGGTAGCCTAGGGTTAGGGTTAGGCTTAGGGTTAGGCTTAGGGTACGGCTTAGGGTACGGATTCGGGGAGGGGTGCGGGTACTGCGTAGGGTATGGGTTAGGGTTAGTATTAGGGTTAGTGTTAGGGTTCGGGCTCGGTTTAGGGTACGGGTTAGGATTAGGGTACGTGTTAGGGTTAGGGTAGGGGTTAGGGTTAGGTTACGCGTTAGGGTTAGGGTAGTTATTAAACCTATCCCACTCTCTTGATACCCCTTAGCACGTAAAGGAATATTATTTGGGGGTCCAGCCATGGAGAAGAGTTTAGACACTAGGATAAGATAAGGAACACACCCATTATAAAGAAATCACATTAGGATTCTCTTTTTAAGCTGTTCCTTAAAACACTAGTGCTTAGGAAATCTATTGGAGGCAGAAGCAGTCAAGGGTAGCCTAGGGTTAGGGTTAGGCTTAGGGTTAGGGTTAGGGTACGGCTTAGGGTACGGGTTCGGGGAGGGGTGCGGGTATGGCATAGGGTATGGGTTAGGGTTAGGGTTAGGGTTAGTGTTAGGGTTAGGGCTCGGTTTAGGGTACAGGTTAGGATTAGGGTACGTGTTAGGGTTAGGGAAGGGGTTAGGGTTAGGGTACGCGTTAGTGTTAGGGTAGATATTAAACCTATCCCACTCTCTAGATACCCCTTAGCACGTAAAGGAATATTATTTGGGGGTCCAGCCATGGAGAAGAGATTAGACATTAGCATAAGATAAGGAACACACCCATTATAAAGAAATCACATTAGGATTCTCTTTTTATGCTGTTCCTTAAAACACTAGTGCTTAGGAAATCTATTGGAGGCAGAAGCATTCAAGGGTAGCCTAGGGTTAGGGTTAGGCTTAGGGTTAGGGTTAGGGTACGGCTTAGGGTACGGGTTCGGGGAGGGGTGCGGGTACGGCGTAGGGTATGGGTTAGGGTTGGGGTTAGGGTTAGTGATAGGGTTAGGGCTCGGTTTAGGGTACGGGTTAGGATTAGGGTATGTGTCAGGGTTAGGGTATGGGTTAGGGTTAGGGTACACGTTAGGGTTAGGGTAGTTATTAAACCTATCCCAGTCTCTAGATACCCCTTAGCACGTAAAGGAATATTATATGGGGGTCCAGCCATGGAGAAGAGTTTAGACACTAGGATAAGATAAGGAACACACCCATTATAAAGAAATCACATTAGGATTCTCTTTTTAAGCTGTTCCTTAAGACACTAGTGCTTAGGAAATCTATTGGAGGCAGAAGCAGTCAAGGGTAGCCTAGGGTTAGGGTTAGGCTTAGGGTTAGGCTTAGGGTACGGCTTAGGTTACGGGTTCGGGGAGGGGTTCGGGTAGGGCGTAGGGTATGGGTTAGGGTTAGGGTTAGGGTTAGTGTTAGGGTTCGGGCTCGGTTTAGGGTACGGGTTAGGATTAGGGTACGTGTTAGGGTTAGGGTAGGGGTTAGGGTTAGGGTACGCGTTAGGGTTAGGGTAGTTATTAAACCTATCCCACTCTCTAGATACCCCTTAGCACGTAAAGGAATATTATTTGGGGGTCCAGCCATGGAGAAGAGTTTAGACACTAGGATAAGATAAGGAACACACCCATTATAAAGAAATCACATTAGGATTCTCTTTTTAAGCTGTTCCTTAAGACACTAGTGCTTAGGAAATCTATTGGAGGCAGAAGCAGTCAAGGGTAGCCTAGGGTGAGGGTTAGGCTTAGGCTTAGGCTTAGGGTACGGCTTAGGTTACGGGTTCGGGGAGGGGTTCGGGTACGGCGTAGGGTATGGGTTAGGGTTAGGGTTAGGGTTAGTGTTAGGGTTCGGGCTCGGTTTAGGGTACGGGTTAGGATTAGGGTACGTGTTAGGGTTAGGGTAGGGGTTAGGGTTAGGGTACGCGTTAGGGTTAGGGTAGTTATTAAACCTATCCCACTCTCTAGATACCCCTTAGCACGTAAAGGAATATTATTTGGGGGTCCAGCCATGGAGAAGAGTTTAGACACTAGGATAAGATAAGGAACACACCCATTATAAAGAAATCACATTAGAATTCTCTTTTTAAGCTGTTCCTTAAGACACTAGTGCTTAGGAAATCTATTGGAGGCAGAAGCAGTCAAGGGTAGCCTAGGGTTAGGGTTAGGCTTAGGCTTAGGCTTACGGTACGGCTTAGGGTACGGGTTCGGGGAGGGGTTCGGGTAAGGCGTAGGGTATGGGTTAGGGTTAGGGTTAGGGTTAGTGATAGGGTTAGGGCTCGGTTTAGGGTACGGGTTAGGAATAGTGTACGTGTTAGGGTTAGGGTAGGGGTTAGGGTTAGGGTACGTGTTAGGGTTAGGATAGTTATTAAACCTATCCCACTCTCTAGACACCCCTTAGCATGTAAAGGAATATTATTTGGGGGTCCAGCCATGGAGAAGAGTTTAGACACTGGGATAAAATAAGGAACACACCCATTATAAAGAAATCACATTAGGATTCTCTTTTTAAGCTGTTCCTTAAAACACTAGTTCTTAGGAAATCTATTGGAGGCAGAAGCAGTCAAGGGTAGCCTAGGGTTCGGTTTAGGGTGAGGGTTAGGCTTAGGGTACAGCTTAGGGTACGGGATCGGGGAGGGGTTCGTGTACGGAGTAGGGTATGGGTTAGGGTTACGGTTAGGGTTAGTGTTAGGGTTCGGGCTTGGTTTAGGGTACGGGTTAGGATTAGGGTACGTGTTAGGGTTAGGGTAGGGGTTAGGGTTAGGGTACGCGTTAGGATTAGGGTAGTTATTAAAGCTATCCCACTCTCTAGATACCCCTTAGCACGTAAAGGAATATTATTTGGGGGTCCAGCCATGGAGAAGAGTTTAGAAACTAGGATAAGATAAGGAACACACCCATTATAAAGAAATCACATTAGGATTCTCTTTTTAAGCTGTTCCTTAAAACACTAGTGCTTAGGAAATCTATTGGAGGCAGAAGCATTCAAGGGTAGCCTAGGGTTAGGGTTAGGCTTAGGGTTAGGCTTAGGGTACGGCTTAGGGTACGGGATCGGGGAGGGGTTCGTGTACGGAGTAGGGTATGGGTTAGGGTTACGGTTAGGGTTAGTGTTAGGGTTAGGGCTCAGTTTAGGGTACGGGTTAGGATTAGGATACGTGTTAGGGTTAGGGTAGGGGTTAGGGTTAGGGTATGCGTTAGGGTTAGGGTAGTTATTAAACCTATCCCAGTCTCTAGATACCCCTTAGCACGTAAAGGAATATTATATGGGGGTCCAGCCATGGAGAAGAGTTTAGACACTGGGATAAGATAAGGAACACACCCATTATAAAGAAATCACATTAGGATTCTCTTTTTAAGCTGTTCCTTAAGACACTAGTGCTTAGGAAATCTATTGGAGGCAGAAGCAGTCAAGGGTAGCCTAGGGTTAGGGTTAGGCTTAGGGTTAGGCTTAGGGTACGGCTTAGGGTACGGGTTCGGGGAGGGGTGCGGGTACGGCGTAGGGTATGGGTTAGGGTTAGGGTTAGGGTTAGTGTTAGGGTTCGGGCTCGGTTTAGGGTACGGGTTAGGATTAGGGTACGTGTTAGGGTTAGGGTAGGGGTTAGGGTTAGGGTACGCGTTAGGGTTAGGGTAGTTATTAAACCTATCCCAGTCTCTAGATACCCCTTAGCACGTAAAGGAATATTATTTGGGGGTCCAGCCATGGAGAAGAGTTTAGACACTAGGATAAGATTAGGAACACACCCATTATAAAGAAATCACATTAGGATTCTCTTTTTAAGCTGTTCCTTAAAACACTAGTGCTTAGGAAATCTATTGGAGGCAGAAGCAGTCAAGGGTAGCCTAGGGTTAGGGTTAGGCTTAGGGTTAGGCTTAGGGTACGGCTTAGTTTACGGGTTCGGGGAGGGGTGTGGGTACGGCGTAGGGTATGGGTTAGGGTTAGGGTTAGGGTTAGTGTTAGGGTTCGGGCTCGGTTTAGGGTACGGGTTAGGATTAGGGTACGTGTTAGGGTTAGGGTAGGGGTTAGGGTTAGGGTACGCGTTAGGGTTAGGGTAGTTATTAAACCTATCCCACTCTCTAGATACCCCTTAGCACGTAAAGGAATATTATTTGGGGGTCCAGCCATGGAGAAGAGTTTAGAGACTAGGATAAGATAAGGAACACACCCATTATAAAGAAATCACATTAGGATTCTCTTTTTAAGCTGTTCCTTAAAACACTAGAGCTTAGGAAATCTATTGGAGGCAGAAGCATTCAAGGGTAGCCTAGGGTTAGGGTTAGGCTTAGGGTTAGGCTTAGGGTACGGCTTAGGGTACGGGATCGGTGAGGGGTTCGTGTACGGAGTAGGGTATGGGTTAGGGTTACGGTTAGGGTTAGTGTTAGGGTTAGGGCTCAGTTTAGGGTACGGGTTAGGATTAGGATACGTGTTAGGGTTAGGGTAGGGGTTAGGGTTAGGGTACGCGTTAGGGTTAGGGTCGTTATTAAACCTATCCCAGTCTCTAGATACCCCTTAGCACGTAAAGGAATATTATTTGGGGGTCCAGCCATGGAGAAGAGTTTAGACACTAGGATAAGATAAGGAACACACCCATTATAAAGAAATCACATTAGGATTCTCTTTTTAAGCTGTTCCTTAAAACACTAGAGCTTAGGAAATCTATTGGAGGCAGAAGCATTCAAGGGTAGCCTAGGGTTAGGGTTAGGCTTAGGGTTAGGCTTAGGGTACGGCTTAGGGTACGGGATCGGTGAGGGGTTCGTGTACGGAGTAGGGTATGGGTTAGGGTTACGGTTAGGGTTAGTGTTAGGGTTAGGGCTCAGTTTAGGGTACGGGTTAGGATTAGGATACGTGTTAGGGTTAGGGTAGGGGTTAGGGTTAGGGTACGCGTTAGGGTTAGGGTCGTTATTAAACCTATCCCAGTCTCTAGATACCCCTTAGCACGTAAAGGAATATTATTTGGGGGTCCAGCCATGGAGAAGAGTTTAGACACTAGGATAAGATAAGGAACACACCCATTATAAAGAAATCACATTAGGATTCTCTTTTTAAGCTGTTCCTTAAAACACTAGTGCTTAGGAAATCTATTGGAGGCAGAAGCATTCAAGGGTAGCCTAGGGTTAGGGTTAGGCTTAGGGTTAGGGTTAGGGTCAGGCTTAGGGTACGGGTTCGGGGAGGGGTGCGGGTACGGCGTAGGGTATGGGTTAGGGTTAGGTTTAGGGTTAGTGTTAGGGTTACGGCTCGGTTTAGGGTACGGGTTAGGAATAGGGTACGTGTTAGGGTTAGGGTAGGGGTTAGGGTTAGGTTACGCGTTAGTGTTAGGGTAGATATTAAACCTATCCCACTCTCTAGATACCCCTTAGCACCTAAAGGAATATTATTTGGGGATCCAGCCATGGAGAGGAGTTTAGACACTACGATAAGATAAGGAACACACCCATTATAAAGAAATCACATTAGGATTCTCTTTTTAAGCTGTTCCTTAAGACACTAGTGCTTAGGAAATCTATTGGAGGCAGAAGCAGTCAAGCGTAGCCTAGGGTTAGGGTTAGGCTTAGGGTTAGGCTTAGGGTACGGCTTAGGGTACGGGATCGGGGAGGGGTTCGTGTACGGAGTAGGGTATGGGTTAGGGTTACGGTTAGGGTTAGTGTTAGGGTTAGGGCTCAGTTTAGGGTACGGGTTAGGATTAGGATACGTGTTAGGGTTAGGGTAGGGGTTAGGGTTAGGGTATGCGTTAGGGTTAGGGTAGTTATTAAACCTATCCCAGTCTCTAGATACCCCTTAGCACGTAAAGGAATATTATATGGGGGTCCAGCCATGGAGAAGAGTTTAGACACTGGGATAAGATAAGGAACACACCCATTATAAAGAAATCACATTAGGATTCTCTTTTTAAGCTGTTCCTTAAGACACTAGTGCTTAGGAAATCTATTGGAGGCAGAAGCAGTCAAGGGTAGCCTAGGGTTAGGGTTAGGCTTAGGGTTAGGCTTAGGGTACGGCTTAGGGTACGGGTTCGGGGAGGGGTGCGGGTACAGCGTAGGGTATGGGTTAGGGTTAGGGTTAGGGTTAGTGTTAGGGTTCGGGCTCGGTTTAGGGTACGGGTTAGGATTAGGGTACGTGTTAGGGTTAGGGTAGGGGTTAGGGTTAGGGTACGCGTTAGGGTTAGGGTAGTTATTAAACCTATCCCAGTCTCTAGATACCCCTTAGCACGTAAAGGAATATTATTTGGGGGTCCAGCCATGGAGAAGAGTTTAGACACTAGGATAAGATTAGGAACACACCCATTATAAAGAAATCACATTAGGATTCTCTTTTTCAGCTGTTCCTTAAAACACTAGTGCTTAGGAAATCTATTGGAGGCTGAAGCAGTCAAGGGTAGCCTAGGGTTAGGGTTAGGCTTAGGGTTAGGCTTAGGGTACGGCTTAGGGTACGGGTTCGGGGAGGGGTGCGGGTATGGCGTAGGGTATGGGTTAGGGTTAGGGTTAGGGTTAGTGTTAGGGTTAGGGCTCGGTTTAGGTTACGGGTTAGGATTAGGATACGTGTTAGGGTGAGGGTAGGGGTTAGGGTTAGGGTACGTGTTAGGGTTAGGGTAGTTATTAAACCTATCACACTCTCTAGATACCCCTTAGCAAGTAAAGGAATATTATTTGGGGGTCTAGCCATGGAGAAGAGTTTAGACAGTGGGATAAGATAAGGAACACACCCATTACAAAGAAATCACATTAGGATTCTCTTTTTAAGCTGTTCCTTAAAACACTAGTGCTTAGGAAATCTATTGGAGGCAGAAGCAGTCAAGGGTAGCCTAGGGTTAGGGTTAGGCTTAGGGTTAGGCTTAGGGTACGGCTTAGTTTACGGATTCGGGGAGGGGTGTGGGTACGGCGTAGGGTATGGGTTAGGGTTAGGGTTAGGGTTAGTGTTAGGGTTCGGGCTCGGTTTAGGGTACGGGTTAGGATTAGGGTACGTGTTAGGGTTAGGGTAGGGGTTAGGGTTAGGGTACGCGTTAGGGTTAGGGTAGTTATTAAACCTATCCCACTCTCTAGATACCCCTTAGCACGTAAAGGAATATTATTTGGGGGTCCAGCCATGGAGAAGAGTTTAGAAACTAGGATAAGATAAGGAACACACCCATTATAAAGAAATCACATTAGGATTCTCTTTTTAAGCTGTTCCTTAAAACACTAGAGCTTAGGAAATCTATTGGAGGCAGAAGCATTCAAGGGTAGCCTAGGGTTAGGGTTAGGTTTAGGGTTAGGCTTAGGGTACGGCTTAGGGTACGGGATCGGTGAGGGGTTCGTGTACGGAGTAGGGTATGGGTTAGGGTTACGGTTAGGGTTAGTGTTAGGGTTAGGGCTCAGTTTAGGGTACGGGTTAGGATTAGGATACGTGTTAGGGTTAGGGTAGGGGTTAGGGTTAGGGTACGCGTTAGGGTTAGGGTCGTTATTAAACCTATACCAGTCTCTAGATACCCCTTAGCACGTAAAGGAATATTATTTGGGGGTCCAGCCATGGAGAAGAGTTTAGACACTAGGATAAGATAAGGAACACACCCATTATAAAGAAATCACATTAGGATTCTCTTTTTAAGCTGTTCCTTAAAACACTAGTGCTTAGGAAATCTATTGGAGGCAGAAGCATTCAAGGGTAGCCTAGGGTTAGGGTTAGGCTTAGGGTTAGGGTTAGGGTACGGCTTAGGGTACGGGTTCGGGGAGGGGTGCGGGTACGGCGTAGGGTATGGGTTAGGGTTAGGTTTAGGGTTAGTGTTAGGGTTAGGGCTCGGTTTAGGGTACGGGTTAGGAATAGGGTACGTGTTAGGGTTAGGGTAGGGGTTAGGGTTCGGGTACGCGTTAGGGTTAGGGTAGTTATTAAACCTATCCCACTCTCTAGACACTCCTTAGCACGTAAAGGAATATTATTTGGGGGTTCAGCCATGGAGAAGAGTTTAGACACTGGGATAAGATAAGGAACACACCCATTATAAAGAAATCACATTAGGATTCTCTTTTTAAGCTGTTCCTTAAAACACTAGTGCTTAGGAAATCTATTGGAGGCAGAAGCAGTCAAGGGTAGCCTAGGGTTAGGGTTAGGCTTAGGGTTAGGCTTAGGGTACGGCATAGGGTACGGGTTCGGGGAGGGGTGCGGGTATGGCGTAGGGTATGGGTTAGGGTTAGGGTTAGGGTTAGTGTTAGGGTTAGGGCTCGGTTTAGGGTACAGGTTAGGATTAGGGTACGTGTTAGGGTTAGGGAAGGGGTTAGGGTTAGGGTACGCATTAGTGTTAGGGTAGATATTAAACCTATCCCACTCTCTAGATACCCCTTAGCACCTAAAGGAATATTATTTGGGGATCCAGCCATGGAGAGGAGTTTAGACACTACGATAAGATAAGGAACACACCCATTATAAAGAAATCACATTAGGATTCTCTTTTTAAGCTGTTCCTTAAGACACTAGTGCTTAGGAAATCTATTGGAGGCAGAAGCAGTCAAGCGTAGCCTAGGGTTAGGGTTAGGCTTAGGCTTAGGCTTAGGGTACGGCTTAGGGTACGGGTTCGGGGCGGGGTTCGGGTACGGCGTAGGGTATGGGTTAGGGTTAGGGTTAGGGTTAGTGATAGGGTTAGGGCTCGGTTTAGGGTACGGGTTAGGTTTAGGGTACGTGTTAGGGTCAGGGTAGGGGTTAGGGTTAGGGTACGCGTTAGGGTTAGGGTAGTTATTAAACATATCCCACTCTCTAGATACCCCTTAGTACGTAAAGGAATATTATTTGGGGGTCCAGCCATGGAGAAGAGTTTAGACACTGGGATAAGATAAGGAACACACCCATTATAAAGAAATCACATTAGGATTCATTTTTAAACTGTTTCTTAAAACACTAGTGCTTAGGAAATCTATTGGAGGCAGAAGCAGTCAAGGGTAGCCTAGGGTTAGGTTTAGGCTTAGGGTTAGGGTTAGGGTACGGCTTAGGTTACGGGTTCGGGGAGGGGTGCGGGTACGGCGTAGGGTATGGGTTAGGGTTAGGGTTAGGGTTAGTGTTAGGGTTAGGGCTCGGTTTAGGGTACGGGTTAGGAAGAGTGTACGTGTTAGGGTTAGGGTAGGGGTTAGGGTTAGGGTACGTGTTAGGGTTAGGGTAGTTATTAAACCTATCCCACTCTCTAGACCCCCCTTAGCACGTAAAGGAATATTATTTGGGGCTCCAGCCATGGAGAAGAGTTTAGACACTGGGATAAGATAAGGAACACACCCATTATAAAGAAATCACATTAGGATTCCCTTTTTAAGCTGTTCCTTAAAACACTAGTGCTTAGGAAATCTATTGGAGGCAGAAGCAGTCAAGGGTAGCCTAGGGTTAGGGTTAGGCTTAGGGTTAGGGTTAGGGTACGGCTTAGGGTACGGGTTCGGGGAGGGGTGCGGGTATGGCATAGGGTATGGGTTAGGGTTAGGGTTAGGGTTAGTGTTAGGGTTAGGGCTCGGTTTAGGGTACAGGTTAGGATTAGGGTACGTGTTAGGGTTAGGGAAGGGGTTAGGGTTATGGTACGCGTTAGTGTTAGGGTAGATATTAAACCTATCCCACTCTCTAGATACCCCTTAGCACGTAAAGGAATATTATTTGGGGGTCCAGCCATGGAGAAGAGATTAGACATTAGCATAAGATAAGGAACACACCCATTATAAAGAAATCACATTAGGATTCTCTTTTTATGCTGTTCCTTAAAACACTAGTGCTTAGGAAATCTATTGGAGGCAGAAGCATTCAAGGGTAGCCTAGGGTTAGGGTTAGGCTTAGGGTTAGGGTTAGGGTACGGCTTAGGGTACGGGTTCGGGGAGGGGTGCGGGTACGGCGTAGGGTATGGGTTAGGGTTGGGGTTAGGGTTAGTGATAGGGTTAGGGCTCGGTTTAGGGTACGGGTTAGGATTAGGGTATGTGTCAGGGTTAGGGTATGGGTTAGGGTTAGGGTACACGTTAGGGTTAGGGTAGTTATTAAACCTATCCCACTCTCTAGATACCCCTTAGAACGTAAAGGAATATTATTTGGGGGTCCAGCCATGGAGAAGAGTTTAGACACTAGGATAAGATAAGGAACACACCCATTATAAAGAAATCACATTAGGATTCTCTTTTTAAGCTGTTCCTTAAAACACTAGTGCTTAGGAAATCTATTGGAGGCAGAAGCAGTCAAGGGTAGCCTAGGGTTAGGGTTAGGCTTAGGGTTAGTCTTAGGGTACGGCTTAGTTTACGGGTTCGGGGAGGGGTTCGGGTACGGCGTAGGGTATGGGTTAGGGATAGGGTTAGGGTTAGTGTTAGGGTTAGGGCTCGGTTTAGGGTACGGGTTAGGATTAGGGTACGTGTTAGGGTTAGGGAAGGGGTTAGGGTTAGGGTACGCGTTAGGGTTAGGGTAGATATTAAACCTATCCCACTCTCTAGATACCCCTTAGCACCTAAAGGAATATTATTTGGGGATCCAGCCATGGAGAAGAGTTTAGACACTACGATAAGATAAGGAACACACCCATTATAAAGAAATCACATTAGGATTCTCTTTTTAAGCTGTTCCTTAAGACACTAGTGCTTAGGAAATCTATTGGAGGCAGAAGCAGTCAAGCGTAGCCTAGGGTTAGGGTTAGGCTTAGGCTTAGGCTTAGGGTACGGCTTAGGGTACGGGTTCGGTGAGGGGTTCGGGTACGGCGTAGGGTATGGGTTAGGGTTAGGGTTAGGGTTAGTGATAGGGTTAGGGCTCGGTTTAGGGTACGGGTTAGGTTTAGGGTACGTGTTAGGGTCAGGGTAGGGGTTAGGGTTAGGGTACGCGTTAGGGTTAGGGTAGTTATTAAACATATCCCACTCTCTAGATACCCCTTAGTACGTAAAGGAATATTATTTGGGGGTCCAGCCATGGAGAAGAGTTTAGACACTGGGATAAGATAAGGAACACACCCATTATAAAGAAATCACATTAGGATTCATTTTTAAACTGTTTCTTAAAACACTAGTGCTTAGGAAATCTATTGGAGGCAGAAGCAGTCAAGGGTAGCCTAGGGTTAGGGTTAGGCTTAGGGTACGGCTTAGGGTACGGGTTCGGGGAGGGGTTTCTGTACGGCGTAGGGTATGGGTTAGGGTTAGGGTTAGGGTTAGTGTTAGGGTTCGGGCTCGGTTTAGGGTACGGGTTAGGATTAGGGTACGTGTTAGGGTTAGGGTAGGGGTTAGGGTTAGGGTACGCGTTAGGGTTAGGGTAGTTATTAAACCTATACAATTCTCTAGACACTCCTTAGCACGTAAAGGAATATTATTTGCGGGTCCAGCCATGGAGAAGAGTTTAGACACTGGGATAAGAAAAGGAACACACCCATTATAAAGAAATCACATTAGGATTCTCTTTTTAAGCTGTTCCTTAAAACACGAGTGCTTAGGAAATCTATTGGAGGCAGAAGCAGTCAAGGGTAGCCTAGGGTTAGGGTTAGGCTTAGGGTTAGGCTTAGGGTACGGCTTAGGGTACGGGTTCGGGGAGGGGTGCGGCTACGGCGTAGGGTATGGGTTAGGGTTAGGGTTAGGGTTAGTGTTAGGGTTAGGGCTCGGTTTAGGGTACAGGTTAGGATTAGGGTACGTGTTAGGGTTAGGGAAGGGGTTAGGGTTAGGGTACGCGTTAGTGTTAGGGTAGATATTAAACCTATCCCACTCTCTAGATACCCCTTAGCACGTAAAGGAATATTATTTGGGGGTCCAGCCATGGAGAAGAGATTAGACATTAGCATAAGATAAGGAACACACCCATTATAAAGGAATCACATTAGGATTCTCTTTTTAAGCTGTTCCTTAAAACACTAGTGCTTAGGAAATCTATTGGAGGCAGAAGCATTCAAGGGTAGCCTAGGGTTAGGGTTAGGCTTAGGGTTAGGGTTAGGGTACGGCTTAGGGTACGGGTTTGGGGAGGGGTGCGGGTACGGCGTAGGGTATGGGTTAGGGTTGGGGTTAGGGTTAGTGATAGGGTTAGGGCTCGGTTTAGAGTACGGGTTAGGATTAGGGTATGTGTCAGGGTTAGGGTATGGGTTAGGGTTAGGGTACACTTTAGGGTTAGGGTAGTTATTAAACCTATCCCAGTCTCTAGATACCCCTTAGCACGTAAAGGAATATTATATGGGGGTCCAGCCATGGAGAAGAGTTTAGACACTAGGAAAAGATAAGGAACACACCCATTATAAAGAAATCACATTAGGATTCTCTTTTTAAGCTGTTCCTTAAGACACTAGTGCTTAGGAAATCTATTGGAGGCAGAAGCAGTCAAGGGTAGCCTAAGGTTAGGGTTAGGCTTAGGGTACGGCTTAGGGTACGGGTTCGGGGAGGGGTTTCTGTACGGCGTAGGGTATGGGTTAGGGTTAGGGTTAGGGTTAGTGTTAGGGTTCGGGCTCGGTTTAGGGTACGGGTTAGGATTAGGGTACGTGTTAGGGTTAGGGTAGGGGTTAGGTTTAGGGTACGCGTTAGGGTTAGGGTAGTTATTAAACCTATCCCACTCTCTAGACACTCCTTAGCACGTAAAGGAATATTATTTGGGGGTTCAGCCATGGAGAAGAGTTTAGACACTAGGATAAGATAAGGAACACACCCATTATAAAGAAATCACATTAGGATTCTCTTTTTAAGCTGTTCCTTAAAACACTAGTGCTTAGGAAATCTATTGGAGGCAGAAGCAGTCAAGGGTAGCCTAGGGTTAGGGTTAGGCTTAGGGTTAGGGTTAGGGTACGGCTTAGGGTACGGGTTCGGGGAGGGGTGCGGGTATGGCGTAGGGTATGGGTTAGGGTTAGGGTTAGGGTTAGTGTTAGGGTTAGGGCTCCGTTTAGGGTACGGGTTAGGATTAGGGTACGTGTTAGGGTTAGGGTAGGGGTTAGGGTTAGGGTACGCGTTAGGGTTAGGGTAGTTATTAAACCTATCCCACTCTCTAGATACCCCTTAGCACGTAAAGGAATGTTATTTGAGGGTCCAGGCATGGAGAAGAGTTTAGACACTAGGATAAGATAAGGAACACACCCATTATAAAGAAATCACATTAGGATTCTCTTTTTAAGCTGTTCCTTAAAACACTAGTGCTTAAGAAATCTATTGGATGCAGAAGCAGTCAAGGGTAGCCTAAGGTTAGGGTTAGGCTTAGGGTACGGCTTAGGGTACGGGTTCGGGGAGGGGTTTCTGTACGGCGTAGGGTATGGGTTAGGGTTAGGGTTAGGGTTAGTGTTAGGGTTCGGGCTCGGTTTAGGGTACGGGTTAGGATTAGGGTACGTGTTAGGGTTAGGGTAGGGGTTACGGTTAGGGTACGCGTTAGGGTTAGGGTAGTTATTAAACCTATACAATTCTCTAGACACTCCTTAGCACGTAAAGGAATATTATTTGCGGGTCCAGCCATGGAGAAGAGTTTAGACACTGGGATAAGATAAGGAACACACGCATTATAAAGAAATCACATTAGGATTCTCTTTTTAAGCTGTTCCTTAAAACACTAGTGCTTAGGAAATCTATTGGAGGCAGAAGCAGTCAAGGGTAGCCTAGGGTTAGGGTTAGGCTTAGGGTTAGGCTTAGGGTACGGCTTAGGGTACGGGTTCGGGGAGGGGTGCGGCTACGGCGGAGGGTATGGGTTAGGGTTAGGGTTAGGGTTAGTGTTAGGGTTAGGGCTCGGTTTAGGGTACAGGTTAGGATTAGGGTACGTGTTAGGGTTAGGGAAGGGGTTAGGGTTAGGGTACGCGTTAGTGTTAGGGTAGATATTAAACCTATCCCACTCTCTAGATACCCCTTAGCTCGTAAAGGAATATTATTTGGGGGTCCAGCCATGGAGAAGAGATTAGACATTAGCATAAGATAAGGAACACACCCATTATAAAGAAATCACATTAGGATTCTCTTTTTAAGCTGTTCCTTAAAACACTAGTGCTTAGGAAATCTATTGGAGGCAGAAGCATTCAAGGGTAGCCTAGGGTTAGGGTTAGGCTTAGGGTTAGGGTTAGGGTACGGCTTAGGGTACGGGTTTGGGGAGGGGTGCGGGTACGGCGTAGGGTATGGGTTAGGGTTGGGTTTAGGGTTAGTGATAGGGTTAGGGCTCGGTTTAGAGTACGGGTTAGGATTAGGGTATGTGTCAGGGTTAGGGTATGGGTTAGGGTTAGGGTACACGTTAGGGTTAGGGTAGTTATTAAACCTATCCCAGTCTCTAGATACCCCTTAGCACGTAAAGGAATATTATATGGGGGTCCAGCCATGGAAAAGAGTTTAGACACTAGGAAAAGATAAGGAACACACCCATTATAAAGAAATCACATTAGGATTCTCTTTTTAAGCTGTTCCTTAAGACACTAGTGCTTAGGAAATCTATTGGAGGCAGAAGCAGTCAAGGGTAGCCTAGGGTTAGGGTTAGGCTTAGGGTTAGGCTTAGGGTACGGCTTAGGGTACGGATTCGGGGAGGGGTGCGGGTACGTCGTAGGGTATGGGTTAGGGTTAGGGTTAGGGTTAGTGTTAGGGTTCGGGCTCGATTTAGGGTACGGGTTAGGATTAGGGTACGTGTTAGGGTTAGGGTAGGGGTTAGGGTTAGGGTACGCATTAGGGTTAGGGTAGTTATTAAACCTATCCCACTCTCTAGATACCCCTTAGCACGTAAAGGAATATTATTTGGGGGTCCAGCCATGGAGAAGAGTTTAGACACTAGGATAAGATAAGGAACACACCCATTATAAAGAAATCACATTAGGATTCTCTTTTTAAGCTGTTCCTTAAAACACTAGTGCTTAGGAAATCTATTGGAGGCAGAAGCAGTCAAGGGTAGCCTAAGGTTAGGGTTAGGCTTAGGGTACGGCTTAGGGTACGGGTTCGGGGAGGGGTTTCTGTACGGCGTAGGGTATGGGTTAGGGTTAGGGTTAGGGTTAGTGTTAGGGTTCGGGCTCGGTTTAGGGTACGGGTTAGGATTAGGGTACGTGTTAGGGTTAGGGTAGGGGTTAGGGTTAGGGTACGCGTTAGGGTTAGGGTAGTTATTAAACCTATACAATTCTCTAGACACTCCTTAGCACGTAAAGGAATATTATTTGCAGGTCCAGCCATGGAGAAGAGTTTAGACACTGGGATAAGATAAGGAACACACCCATTATAAAGAAATCACATTAGGATTCTCTTTTTAAGCTGTTCCTTAAAACACTAGTGCTTAGGAAATCTATTGGAGGCAGAAGCAGTCAAGGGTAGCCTAGGGTTAGGGTTAGGCTTAGGGTTAGGCTTAGGGTACGGCTTAGGGTACGTGTTCGGGGAGGGGTGCGGCTACGGCGGAGGGTATGGGTTAGGGTTAGGGTTAGGGTTAGTGTTAAGGTTAGGGCTCGGTTTAGGGTACAGGTTAGGATTAGGGTACGTGTTAGGGTTAGGGAAGGGGTTAGGGTTAGGGTACGCGTTAGTGTTAGGGTAGATATTAAACCTATCCCACTCTCTAGATACCCCTTAGCACGTAAAGGAATATTATTTGGGGGTCCAGCCATGGAGAAGAGATTAGACATTAGCATAAGATAAGGAACACACCCATTATAAAGAAATCACATTAGGATTCTCTTTTTAAGCTGTTCCTTAAAACACTAGTGCTTAGGAAATCTATTGGAGGCAGAAGCATTCAAGGGTAGCCTAGGGTTAGGGTTAGGCTTAGGGTTAGGGTTAGGGTACGGCTTAGGGTACGGGTTCGGGGAGGGGTGCGGGTACGGCGTAGGGTATGGGTTAGGGTTGGGGTTAGGGTTAGTGATAGGGTTAGGGCTCGGTTTAGAGTACGGGTTAGGATTAGGGTATGTGTCAGGGTTAGGGTATGGGTTAGGGTTAGGGTACACGTTAGGGTTAGGGTAGTTATTAAACCTATCCCAGTCTCTAGATACCCCTTAGCACGTAAAGGAATATTATATGGGGGTCCAGCCATGGAGAAGAGTTTAGACACTAGGAAAAGATAAGGAACACACCCATTATAAAGAAATCACATTAGGATTCTCTTTTTAAGCTGTTCCTTAAGACACTAGTGCTTAGGAAATCTATTGGAGGCAGAAGCAGTCAAGGGTAGCCTAGGGTTAGGGTTAGGCTTAGGGTTAGGCTTAGGGTACGGCTTAGGGTACGGATTCGGGGAGGGGTGCGGGTACGTCGTAGGGTATGGGTTAGGGTTAGGGTTAGGGTTAGTGTTAGGGTTAGGGCTCGGTTTAGGGTACGGGTTAGGAATAGGGTACGTGTTAGGGTTAGGGTAGGGGTTAGGGTTAGGGTACGCGTTAGGGTTAGGGTAGTTATTAAACCTATCCCACTCTCTAGACACTCCTTAGCACGTAAAGGAATATTATTTGGGGGTTCAGCCATGGAGAAGAGTTTAGACACTGGGATAAGATAAGGAACACACCCATTATAAAGAAATCACATTAGGATTCTCTTTTTAAGCTGTTCCTTAAAACACTAGTGCTTAGGAAATCTATTGGAGGCAGAAGCAGTCAAGGGTAGCCTAAGGTTAGGGTTAGGCTTAGGGTACGGCTTAGGGTACGGGTTCGGGGAGGGGTGCGGGTATGGCGTAGGGTATGGGTTAGGGTTAGGGTTAGGGTTAGTGTTAGGGTTAGGGCTCGGTTTAGGGTACGGGTTAGGATTAGGGTACGTGTTAGGGTTAGGGTAGGGGTTAGGGTTAGGGTACGCGTTAGGGTTAGGGTAGTTATTAAACCTATCCCACTCTCTAGATACCCCTTAGCACGTAAAGGAATGTTATTTGAGGGTCCAGGCATGGAGAAGAGTTTAGACACTAGGATAAGATAAGGAACACACCCATTATAAAGAAATCACATTAGGATTCTCTTTTTAAGCTGTTCCTTAAAACACTAGTGCTTAGGAAATCTATTGGATGCAGAAGCAGTCAAGGGTAGCCTAAGGTTAGGGTTAGGCTTAGGGTACGGCTTAGGGTACGGGTTCGGGGAGGGGTTTCTGTACGGCGTAGGGTATGGGTTAGGGTTAGGGTTAGGGTTAGTGTTAGGGTTCGGGCTCGGTTTAGGGTACGGGTTAGGATTAGGGTACGTGTTAGGGTTAGGGTAGGGGTTAGGGTTAGGGTACGCGTTAGGGTTAGGGTAGTTATTAAACCTATACAATTCTCTAGACACTCCTTAGCACGTAAAGGAATATTATTTGCGGGTCCAGCCATGGAGAAGAGTTTAGACACTGGGATAAGATAAGGAACACACCCATTATAAAGAAATCACATTAGGATTCTCTTTTTAAGCTGTTCCTTAAAACACTAGTGCTTAGGAAATCTATTGGAGGCAGAAGCAGTCAAGGGTAGCCTAGGGTTAGGGTTAGGCTTAGGGTTAGGCTTAGGGTACGGCTTAGGGTACGGGTTCGGGGAGGGGTGCGGCTACGGCGGAGGGTATGGGTTAGGGTTAGGGTTAGGGTTAGTGTTAGGGTTAGGGCTCGGTTTAGGGTACAGGTTAGGATTAGGGTACGTGTTAGGGTTAGGGAAGGGGTTAGGGTTAGGGTACGCGTTAGTGTTAGGGTAGATATTAAACCTATCCCACTCTCTAGATACCCCTTAGCACGTAAAGGAATATTATTTGGGGGTCCAGCCATGGAGAAGAGATTAGACATTAGCATAAGATAAGGAACACACCCATTATAAAGGAATCACATTAGGATTCTCTTTTTAAGCTGTTCCTTAAAACACTAGTGCTTAGGAAATCTATTGGAGGCAGAAGCATTCAAGGGTAGCCTAGGGTTAGGGTTAGGCTTAGGGTTAGGGTTAGGGTACGGCTTAGGGTACGGGTTTGGGGAGGGGTGCGGGTACGGCGTAGGGTATGGGTTAGGGTTGGGGTTAGGGTTAGTGATAGGGTTAGGGCTCGGTTTAGAGTACGGGTTAGGATTAGGGTATGTGTCAGGGTTAGGGTATGGGTTAGGGTTAGGGTACACTTTAGGGTTAGGGTAGTTATTAAACCTATCCCAGTCTCTAGATACCCCTTAGCACGTAAAGGAATATTATATGGGGGTCCAGCCATGGAGAAGAGTTTAGACACTAGGAAAAGATAAGGAACACACCCATTATAAAGAAATCACATTAGGATTCTCTTTTTAAGCTGTTCCTTAAGACACTAGTGCTTAGGAAATCTATTGGAGGCAGAAGCAGTCAAGGGTAGCCTAGGGTTAGGGTTAGGCTTAGGGTTAGGCTTAGGGTACGGCTTACGGTACGGATTCGGGGAGGGGTGCGGGTACGTCGTAGGGTATGGGTTAGGGTTAGGGTTAGGGTTAGTGTTAGGGTTCGGGCTCGGTTTAGGGTACGGGTTATGATTAGGGTACGTGTTAGGGTTAGGGTAGGGGTTAGGGTTAGGGTACGCGTTAGGGTTAGGGTAGTTATTAAACCTATCCCACTCTCTAGATACCCCTTAGCACGTAAAGGAATATTATTTGGGGGTCCAGCCATGGAGAAGAGTTTAGACACTAGGATAAGATAAGGAACACACCCATTATAAAGAAATCACATTAGGATTCTCTTTTTAAGCTGTTCCTTAAAACACTAGTGCTTAGGAAATCTATTGGAGGCAGAAGCAGTCAAGGGTAGCCTAAGGTTAGGGTTAGGCTTAGGGTACGGCTTAGGGTACGGGTTCGGGGAGGGGTTTCTGTACGGCGTAGGGTATGGGTTAGGGTTAGGGTTAGGGTTAGTGTTAGGGTTCGGGCTCGGTTTAGGGTACGGGTTAGGATTAGGGTACGTGTTAGGGTTAGGGTAGGGGTTAGGTTTAGGGTACGCGTTAGGGTTAGGGTAGTTATTAAACCTATCCCACTCTCTAGACACTCCTTAGCACGTAAAGGAATATTATTTGGGGGTTCAGCCATGGAGAAGAGTTTAGACACTAGGATAAGATAAGGAACACACCCATTATAAAGAAATCACATTAGGATTCTCTTTTTAAGCTGTTCCTTAAAACACTAGTGCTTAGGAAATCTATTGGAGGCAGAAGCAGTCAAGGGTAGCCTAGGGTTAGGGTTAGGCTTAGGGTTAGGCTTAGGGTACGGCTTAGGGTACGGGTTCGGGGAGGGGTGCGGGTATGGCGTAGGGTATGGGTTAGGGTTAGGGTTAGGGTTAGTGTTAGGGTTAGGGCTCCGTTTAGGGTACGGGTTAGGATTAGGGTACGTGTTAGGGTTAGGGTAGGGGTTAGGGTTAGGGTACGCGTTAGGGTTAGGGTAGTTATTAAACCTATCCCACTCTCTAGATACCCCTTAGCACGTAAAGGAATATTATTTGGGGGTCCAGCCATGGAGAAGAGTTTAGACACTAGGATAAGATAAGGAACACACCCATTATAAAGAAATCACATTAGTATTCTCTTTTTAAGCTGTTCCTTAAAACACTAGTGCTTAGGAAATCTATTGGAGGCAGAAGCAGTCAAGGGTAGCCTAAGGTTAGGGTTACGCTTAGGGTACGGCTTAGGGTACGGGTTCGGGGAGGGGTTTCTGTACGGCGTAGGGTATGGGTTAGGGTTAGGGTTAGGGTTAGTGTTAGGGTTCGGGCTCGGTTTAGGGTACGGGTTAGGATTAGGGTACGTGTTAGGGTTAGGGTAGGGGTTAGGGTTAGGGTACGCGTTAGGGTTAGGGTAGTTATTAAACCTATACAATTCTCTAGACACTCCTTAGCACGTAAAGGAATATTATTTGCGGGTCCAGCCATGGAGAAGAGTTTAGACACTGGGATAAGATAAGGAACACACCCATTATAAAGAAATCACATTAGGATTATCTTTTTAAGCTGTTCCTTAAAACACTAGTGCTTAGGAAATCTATTGGAGGCAGAAGCAGTCAAGGGTAGCCTAGGGTTAGGGTTAGGCTTAGGGTTAGGCTTAGGGTACGGCTTAGGGTACGTGTTCGGGGAGGGGTGCGGCTACGGCGGAGGGTATGGGTTAGGGTTAGGGTTAGGGTTAGTGTTAAGGTTAGGGCTCGGTTTAGGGTACAGGTTAGGATTAGGGTACGTGTTAGGGTTAGGGAAGGGGTTAGGGTTAGGGTACGCGTTAGTGTTAGGGTAGATATTAAACCTATCCCACTCTCTAGATACCCCTTAGCACGTAAAGGAATATTATTTGGGGGTCCAGCCATGGAGAAGAGATTAGACATTAGCATAAGATAAGGAACACACCCATTATAAAGAAATCACATTAGGATTCTCTTTTTAAGCTGTTCCTTAAAACACTAGTGCTTAGGAAATCTATTGGAGGCAGAAGCATTCAAGGGTAGCCTAGGGTTAGGGTTAGGCTTAGGGTTAGGGTTAGGGTACGGCTTAGGGTACGGGTTCGGGGAGGGGTGCGGGTACGGCGTAGGGTATGGGTTAGGGTTGGGGTTAGGGTTAGTGATAGGGTTAGGGCTCGGTTTAGAGTACGGGTTAGGATTAGGGTATGTGTCAGGGTTAGGGTATGGGTTAGGGTTAGGGTACACGTTAGGGTTAGGGTAGTTATTAAACCTATCCCAGTCTCTAGATACCCCTTAGCACGTAAAGGAATATTATATGGGGGTCCAGCCATGGAGAAGAGTTTAGACACTAGGAAAAGATAAGGAACACACCCATTATAAAGAAATCACATTAGGATTCTCTTTTTAAGCTGTTCCTTAAGACACTAGTGCTTAGGAAATCTATTGGAGGCAGAAGCAGTCAAGGGTAGCCTAGGGTTAGGGTTAGGCTTAGGGTTAGGCTTAGGGTACGGCTTAGGGTACGGATTCGGGGAGGGGTGCGGGTACGTCGTAGGGTATGGGTTAGGGTTAGGGTTAGGGTTAGTGTTAGGGTTAGGGCTCGGTTTAGGGTACGGGCTAGGAATAGGGTACGTGTTAGGGTTAGGGTAGGGGTTAGGCTTAGGGTACGCGTTAGGGTTAGGGTAGTTATTAAACCTATCCCACTCTCTAGACACTCCTTAGCACGTAAAGGAATATTATTTGGGGGTTCAGCCATGGAGAAGAGTTTAGACACTGGGATAAGATAAGGAACACACCCATTATAAAGAAATCACATTAGGATTCTCTTTTTAAGCTGTTCCTTAAAACACTAGTGCTTAGGAAATCTATTGGAGGCAGAAGCAGTCAAGGGTAGCCTAGGGTTAGGGTTAGGCTTAGGGTTAGGCTTAGGGTACGGCTTAGGGTACGGGTTCGGGGAGGGGTGCGGGTATGGCGTAGGGTATGGGTTAGGGTTAGGGTTAGGGTTAGTGTTAGGGTTAGGGCTCGGTTTTGGGTACAGGTTAGGATTAGGGTACGTGTTAGGGTTAGGGAAGGGGTTAGGGTTAGGGTACGCGTTAATGTTAGGGTAGATATTAAACCTATCCCACTCTCTAGATACCCCTTAGCACCTAAAGGAATATTATTTGGGGATCCAGCCATGGAGAAGAGTTTAGACACTACGATAAGATAAGGAACACACCCATTATAAAGAAATCACATTAGGATTCTCTTTTTAAGCTGTTCCTTAAGACACTAGTGCTTAGGAAATCTACTGGAGGCAGAAGCAGTCAAGCGTAGCCTAGGGTTAGGGTTAGGCTTAGGCTTAGGCTTAGGGTACGGCTTAGGGTACGGGTTCGGGGAGGGGTTCGGGTACGGCGTAGGGTATGGGTTAGTGTTAGGGTTAGTGTTAGTGATAGGGTTAGGGCTCGGTTTAGGGTAAGGGTTAGGTTTAGGGTACGTGTTAGGGTCAGGGTAGGGGTTAGGGTTAGGGTACGCGTTAGGGTTAGGGTAGTTATTAAACATATCCCACTCTCTAGATACCCCTTAGTACGTAAAGGAATATTATTTGGGGGTCCAGCCATGGAGAAGAGTTTAGACACTGGGATAAGATAAGGAACACACCCATTATAAAGAAATCACATTAGGATTCATTTTTAAACTGTTCCTTAAAACACTAGTGCTTAGGAAATCTATTGGAGGCAGAAGCAGTCAAGGGTAGCCTAGGGTTAGGTTTAGGCTTAGGGTTAGGGTTAGGGTACGGCTTAGGTTACGGGTTCGGGGAGGGGTGCGGGTACGGCGTAGGGTATGGGTTAGGGTTAGTGTTAGGGTTAGTGTTAGGGTTAGGGCTCGGTTTAGGGTACGGGTTAGGATTAGGGTACGTGTTAGGGTTAGGGTAGGGGTTAGGGTTAGGGTACGCGTTAGGGTTAGGGTAGTTAGTAAACCTATCCCACTCTCTAGATACCCCTTAGCACGTAAAGGAATATTATTTGGGGGTCCAGCCATGGAGAAGAGTTTAGACACTAGGATAAGATAAGGAACACACCCATTATAAAGAAATCACATTAGGATTCTCTTTTTAAGCTGTTCCTTAAAACACTAGTGCTTAGGAAATCTATTGGAGGCGGAAGCAGTCAAGGGTAGCCTAGGGTTAGGGTTAGGCTTAGGGTTAGGCTTAGGGTACGGCTTAGGGTACGGGTTCGGGGAGGGGTTCGGGTACAGCGTAGGGTATGGGTTAGGGTTAGGGTTAGGGTTAGCGTTAACTTTAGGGCTCGGTTTAGGGTACGGGTTAGGATTAGGGTACGTGTTAGGGTTAGGGTAGGGGTTAGGGTTAGGGTATGCGTTAGGGTTAGAGTAGTTAGTAAACCTATCCCACTCTCTAGATACCCCTTAGCACGTAAAGGAATATTATTTGGGGGTTCAGCCATGGAGAAGAGTTTAGACACTAGGATAAGATAAGGAACACACCCATTATAAAGAAATCACATTAGGATTCTCTTTTTAAGCTGTTCCTTAAAACACTAGTTCTTAGGAAATCTATTGGAGGCAGAAGCAGTCAAGGGTAGCCTAGGGTTAGGGTTAGGCTTAGGGTTAGGCTTAGGGTACGGCTTAGGGTACGGGTTCGGGGAGGGGTGCGGGTATGGCGTAGGGTATGGGTTAGGGTTAGGGTTAGGGTTAGTGTTAGGGTTAGGGCTCGGTTTAGGGTATGGGTTAGGATTAGGGTACGTGTTAGGGTTAGGGTAGGGGTTAGGGTTAGGGTACGCGTTAGGGTTAGGGTAGTTATTAAACCTATCCCACTCTCTAGATACCCCTTAGCACGTAAAGGAATGTTATTTGAGGGTCCAGGCATGGAGAAGAGTTTAGACACTAGGATAAGATAAGGAACACACCCATTATAAAGAAATCACATTAGGATTCTCTTTTTAAGCTGTTCCTTAAAACACTAGTGCTTAGGAAATCTATTGGAGGCAGAAGCAGTCAAGGGTAGCCTAGGGTTAGGGTTAGGCTTAGGGTTAGGCTTAGGGTACGGCTTAGGGTACGGGTTCGGGGAGGGGTGCGGCTACGGCGGAGGGTATGGGTTAGGGTTAGGGTTAGGGTTAGGGTTAGTGTTAGGGTTAGGGCTCGGTTTAGGGTACGGGTTAGGATTAGGGTACGTGTTAGGGTTAGGGTAGGGGTTAGGGTTAGGGTACGCATTAGGGTTAGGGTAGTTATTAAACCTATCCCACTCTCTAGATACCCCTTAGCACGTAAAGGAATATTATTTGGGGGTCCAGCCATGGGGAAGAGTTTAGACACTAGGATAAGATAAGGAACACACCCATTATAAAGAAATCACATTAGGATTCTCTTTTTAAGCTGTTCCTTAAAACACTAGTGCTTAGGAAATCTATTGGATGCAGAAGCAGTCAAGGGTAGCCTAAGGTTAGGGTTAGGCTTAGGGTACGGCTTAGGGTACGGGTTCGGGGAGGGGTTTCTGTACGGCGTAGGGTATGGGTTAGGGTTAGGGTTAGGGTTAGTGTTAGGGTTCGGGCTCGGTTTAGGGTACGGGTTAGGATTAGGGTACGTGTTAGGGTTAGGGTAGGGGTTAGGGTTAGGGTACGCGTTAGGGTTAGGGTAGTTATTAAACCTATACAATTCTCTAGACACTCCTTAGCACGTAAAGGAATATTATTTGCGGGTCCAGCCATGGAGAAGAGTTTAGACACTGGGATAAGATAAGGAACACACCCATTACAAAGAAATCACATTAGGATTCTCTTTTTAAGCTGTTCCTTAAAACACTAGTGCTTAGGAAATCTATTGGAGGCAGAAGCAGTCAAGGGTAGCCTAGGGTTAGGGTTAGGCTTAGGGTACGGCTTAGGGTACGGCTTAGGGTACGGGTTCGGGGAGGGGTTCAGGTACGGCGTAGGGTATGGGTTAGGGTTAGGGTTAGGGTTAGTGTTAGGGTTAGGGCTCGGTTTAGGGTACGGGTTAGGATTAGGGTACGTGTTAGGGTTAGGGTAGGGGTTAGGGTTAGGGTACGCGTTAGGGTTAGGGTAGTTATTAAACCTATCCCACTCTCTAGATACCCCTTAGCACGTAAAGGAATATTATTTGGGGCTCCAGCCATGGAGAAGAGTTTAGACACTGGGAAAAGATAAGGAACACACCCATTATAAAGAAATCACATTAGGATTCTCTTTTTAAGCTGTTCCTTAAAACACTAGTGCTTAGGAAATCTATTGGAGGCAGAAGCAGTCAAGGGTAGCCTAGGGTTAGGTTTAGGCTTAGGGTTAGGGTTAGGGTACGGCTTAGGTTACGGGTTCGGGGAGGGGTGCGGGTACGGCGTAGGGTATGGGTTAGGGTTAGGGTTAGGTTTAGTGTTAGGGGTAGGGCTCGGTTTAGGGTACGGGTTAGGAATAGTGTACGTGTTAGGGTTAGGGTAGGGGTTAGGGTTAGGGTACGTGTTAGGGTTAGGGTAGTTATTAAACCTATCCCACTCTCTAGATACCCCTTAGCACGTAAAGGAATATTATTTGGGGGTCCAGCCATGGAGAAGAGTTTAGACACTAGGATAAGATAAGGAACACACCCATTATAAAGAAATCACATTAGGATTCTCTTTTTAAGCTGTTCCTTAAAACACTAGTGCTTAGGAAATCTATTGGAGGCAGAAGCATTCAAGGGTAGCCTAGGGTTAGCGTTAGGCTTAGGGTTAGGGTTATGGTACGGCTTAGGGTACGGGTTCGGGGAGGGGTTCGGGTACGGCGTAGGGTATGGGTTAGGGTTAGGGTTAGGGTTAGTGATAGGGTTAGGGCTCGGTTTAGGGTACGGGTTAGGTTTAGGGTACGTGTTAGGGTCAGGGTAGGGGTTAGGGTTAGGGTACGCGTTAGGGTTAGGGTAGTTATTAAACCTATCCCACTCTCTAGATACCCCTTAGTACGTAAAGGAATATTATTTGGGGGTCCAGCCATGGAGAAGAGTTTAGACACTGGGATAAGATAAGGAACACACCCATTATAAAGAAATCACATTAGGATTCATTTTTAAGCTGTTCCTTAAAACACTAGTGCTTAGGAAATCTTTTGGAGGCAGAAGCAGTCAAGGGTAGCCTAGGGTTAGGTTTAGGCTTAGGGTTAGGTTTAGGGTACGGCTTAGGTTACGGGTTCTTGGAGGGGTGCGGGTACGGCGGAGGGTATGGGTTAGGGTTAGGGTTAGGGTTAGTGTTAGGGTTAGGGCTCGGTTTAGGGTACGGGTTAGGATTAGGGTACGTGTTAGGGTTAGGGTAGGGGTTAGGGTTAGGGTACGTGTTAGGGTTAGGGTAGTTATTAAACCTATCCCACTCTCTAGACACCCCTTAGCACGTAAAGGAATATTATTTGGGGCTCCAGCCATGGAGAAGAGTTTAGACACTGGGATAAGATAAGGAACACACCCATTATAAAGAAATCACATTAGGATTCTCTTTTTAAGCTGTTCCTTAAAACACTAGTGCTTAGGAAATCTATTGGAGGCAGAAGCAGTCAAGGGTAGCCTAGGGTTAGGTTTAGGGTGAGGGTTAGGCTTAGGGTACGGCTTAGGGTACGGGATCGGGGAGGGGTTCGTGTACGGAGTAGGGTATGGGTTAGGGTTACGGTTAGGGTTAGTGTTAGGGTTAGGGCTCGGTTTAGGTTACGGGTTAGGATTAGGATACGTGTTAGGGTTAGGGTAGGGGTTAGGGTTAGGGTACGCGTTAGGGTTAGGGTAGTTATTAAACCTATCACACTCTCTAGATACCCCTTAGCACGTAAAGGAATATTATTTGGGGGTCCAGCCATGGAGAAGAGTTTAGACACTGGGATAAGATAAGGAACACACCCATTACAAAGAAATCACACTAGGATTCTCTTTTTAAGCTGTTCCTTAAAACACTAGTGCTTAGGAAATCTATTGGAGGCAGAAGCATTCAAGGGTAGCCTAGGGTTAGGGTTAGGCTTAGGGTTAGGCTTAGGGTACGGCTTAGGGTACGGATTCGGGGAGGGGTGCGGGTACGGCGTAGGGTATGGGTTAGGGTTAGGGTTAGGGTTAGGGTTAGGGTTCGGGCTCGGTTTAGGGTACGGGTTAGGATTAGGGTACGTGTTAGGGTTAGGGTAGGGGTTAGGGTTAGGGTACGCGTTAGGGTTAGGGTAGTTATTAAACCTATCCCACTCTCTTGATACCCCTTAGCACGTAAAGGAATATTATTTGGGGGTCCAGCCATGGAGAAGAGTTTAGACACTAGGATAAGATAAGGAACACACCCATTATAAAGAAATCACATTAGGATTCTCTTTTTAAGCTGTTCCTTAAAACACTAGTGCTTAGGAAATCTATTGGAGGCAGAAGCAGTCAAGGGTAGCCTAGGGTTAGGGTTAGGCTTAGGGTTAGGGTTAGGGTACGGCTTAGGGTACGGGTTCGGGGAGGGGTGCGGGTATGGCATAGGGTATGGGTTAGGGTTAGGGTTAGGGTTAGTGTTAGGGTTAGGGCTCGGTTTAGGGTACAGGTTAGGATTAGGGTACGTGTTAGGGTTAGGGAAGGGGTTAGGGTTAGGGTACGCGTTAGTGTTAGGGGAGATATTAAACCTATCCCACTCTCTAGATACCCCTTAGCACGTAAAGGAATATTATTTGGGGGTCCAGCCATGGAGAAGAGATTAGACATTAGCATAAGATAAGGAACAAACCCATTATAAAGAAATCACATTAGGATTCTCTTTTTATGCTGTTCCTTAAAACACTAGTGCTTAGGAAATCTATTGGAGGCAGAAGCAGTCAAGGGTAGCCTAGGGTTAGGGTTAGGCTTAGGGTTAGGCTTAGGGTACGGCTTAGGTTACGGGGTCGGGGAGGGGTTCGGGTACAGCGTAGGGTATGGGTTAGGGTTAGGGTTAGGGTTAGTGTTAGGGTTCGGGCTCGGTTTAGGGTACGGGTTAGGATTAGGCTACGTGTTAGGGTTAGGGTAGGGGTTAGGGTTAGGGTACGCGTTAGGGTTAGGGTAGTTATTAAACCTATCCCACTCTCTAGATACCCCTTAGCACGTAAAGGAATATTATTTGGGGGTCCAGCCATGGAGAAGAGTTTAGACACTAGGATAAGATAAGGAACACACCCATTATAAAGAAATCACATTAGGATTCTCTTTTTAAGCTGTTCCTTAAAACACTAGTGCTTAGGAAATCTATTGGAGGCAGAAGCAGTCAAGGGTAGCCTAGGGTTAGGGTTAGGCTTAGGGTTAGTCTTAGGGTACGGCTTAGTTTACGGGTTCGGGGAGGGGTTCGGGTACGGCGTAGGGTATGGGTTAGGGATAGGGTTAGGGTTAGTGTTAAGGTTAGGGCTCGGTTTAGGTTACGGGTTAGGATTAGAATACGTGTTAGGGTTAGGATAGGGGTTAGGGTTAGGGTACGCATTAGGGTTAGGGTAGTTATTAAACCTATCACACTCTCTAGATACCCCTTAGCACGTAAAGTAATATTATTTGGGGGTCCAGCCATTGAGAAGAGTTTAGACACTGGGATAAGATAAGGAACACACCCATTACAAAGAAATCACATTAGGATTCTCTTTTTAAGCTGTTCTTTAAAACACTAGTGCTTAGGAAATCTATTGGAGGCAGAAGCAGTCAAGGGTAGCCTAGGGTTAGGGTTAGGCTTAGGGTTAGGCTTAGGGTACGGCTTAGTTTAAGGGTTCGGGGAGGGGTGTGGGTATGGCGTAGGGTATGGGTTAGGGTTAGGGTTAGGGTTAGTGTTAGGGTTCGGGCTCGGTTTAGGGTACGGGTTAGGATTAGGGTACGTGTTAGGGTTAGGGTAGGGGTTAGGGTTAGGGTACGCGTTAGGGTTAGGGTAGTTATTAAACCTATCCCACTCTCTAGATACCCCTTAGAACGTAAAGGAATATTATTTGGGGGTCCAGCCATGGAGAAGAGTTTAGAAACTAGGATAAGATAAGGAACACACCCATTATAAAGAAATCACATTAGGATTCTCTTTTTAAGCTGTTCCTTAAAACACTAGTTCTTAGGAAATCTATTGGAGGCAGAAGCATTCAAGGGTAGCCTAGGGTTAGGGTTAGGCTTAGGGTTAGGCTTAGGGTACGGCTTAGGGTACGGGATCGGGGAGGGGTTCGTGTACGGAGTAGGGTATGGGTTAGGGTTACGGTTAGGGTTAGTGTTAGGGTTAGGGCTCAGTTTAGGGTACGGGTTAGGATTAGGATACGTGTTAGGGTTAGGGTAGGGGTTAGGGTTAGTGTATGCGTTAGGGTTAGGGTAGTTATTAAACCTAACCCAGTCTCTAGATACCCCTTAGCACGTAAAGGAATATTATATGGGGGTCCAGCCATGGAGAAGAGTTTAGACACTGGGATAAGATAAGGAACACACCCATTATAAAGAAATCACATTAGGATTCTCTTTTTAAGCTGTTCCTTAAGACACTAGTGCTTAGGAAATCTATTGGAGGCAGAAGCATTCAAGGGTAGCCTAGGGTTAGGGTTAGGCTTAGGGTTAGGGTTAGGGTACGGCTTAGGGTACGGGTTCGGGGAGGGGTGCGGGTACGGCGTAGGGTATGGGTTAGGGTTAGGGTTAGGGTTAGTGTTAGGGTTCGGGCTCGGTTTAGGGTACGGGTTAGGATTAGGGTACGTGTTAGGGTTAGGGTAGGGGTTAGGGTTAGGGTACGCATTAGGGTTAGGGTAGTTATTAAACCTATCCCAGTCTCTAGATACCCCTTAGCACGTAAAGGAATATTATTTGGGGGTCCAGCCATGGAGAAGAGTTTAGACACTAGGATAAGATAAGGAACACAGCCATTATAAAGAAATCACATTAGGATTCTCTTTTTAAGCTGTTCCTTAAAACACTAGTGCTTAGGAAATCTATTGGAGGCAGAAGCATTCAAGGGTAGCCTAGGGTTAGGGTTAGGCTTAGGGTTAGGGTTAGGGTACGGCTTAGGGTACAGGTTCGGGGAGGGGTGCGGGTACGGCGTAGGGTATGGGTTAGGGTTAGGTTTAGGGTTAGTGTTAGGGTTAGGGCTCGGTTTAGGGTACGGGTTAGGAATAGGGTACGTGTTAGGGTTAGGGTAGGGGTTAGGGTTAGGGTACGCGTTAGGGTTAGGGTAGTTATTAAACCTATCCCACTCTCTAGACACTCCTTAGCACGTAAAGGAATATTATTTGGGGGTTCAGCCATGGAGAAGAGTTTAGACACTGGGATAAGATAAGGAACACACCCATTATAAAGAAATCACATTAGGATTCTCTTTTTAAGCTGTTCCTTAAAACACTAGTGCTTAGGAAATCTATTGGAGGCAGAAGCAGTCAAGGGTAGCCTAGGGTTAGGGTTAGGCTTAGGGTTACGCTTAGGGTACGGCTTAGGGTACGGGTTCGGGGAGGGGTGCGGGTATGGCGTAGGGTATGGGTTAGGGTTAGGGTTAGGGTTAGTGTTAGGGTTAGGGCTCGGTTTAGGGTACAGGTTAGGATTAGGGTACGTGTTAGGGTTAGGGAAGGGGTTAGGGTTAGGGTACGCGTTAGTGTTAGGGGAGATATTAAACCTATCCCACTCTCTAGATACCCCTTAGCACCTAAAGGAATATTATTTGGGGATCCAGCCATGGAGAAGAGTTTAGACACTACGATAAGATAAGGAACACACCCATTATAAAGAAATCACATTAGGATTCTCTTTTTAAGCTGTTCCTTAAGACACTAGTGCTTAGGAAATCTACTGGAGGCAGAAGCAAGCAAGCGTAGCCTAGGGTTAGGGTTAGGCTTAGGCTTAGGCTTAGGGTACGGCTTAGGGTACGGGTTCGGGGAGGGGTTCGGGTACGGCGTAGGGTATGGGTTAGTGTTAGGGTTAGGGTTAGTGATAGGGTTAGGGCTCGGTTTAGGGTACGGGTTAGGTTTAGGGTACGTGTTAGGGTCAGGGTAGGGGTTAGGGTTAGGGTACGTGTTAGGGTTAGGGTAGTTATTAAACATATCCCACTCTCTAGATACCCCTTAGTACGTAAAGGAATATTATTTGGGGGTCCAGCCATGGAGAAGAGTTTAGACACTGGGATAAGATAAGGAACACACCCATTATAAAGAAATCACATTAGGATTCATTTTTAAACTGTTCCTTAAAACACTAGTGCTTAGGAAATCTATTGGAGGCAGAAGCAGTCAAGGGTAGCCTAGGGTTAGGTTTAGGCTTAGGGTTAGGGTTAGGGTACGGCTTAGGTTACGGGTTCGGGGAGGGGTGCGGGTACGGCGTAGGGTATGGGTTAGGGTTAGTGTTAGGGTTAGTGTTAGGGTTAGGGCTCGGTTTAGGGTACGGGTTAGGATTAGGGTACGTGTTAGGGTTAGGGTAGGGGTTAGGGTTAGGGTACGCGTTAGGGTTAGGGTAGTTAGTAAACCTATCCCACTCTCTAGATACCCCTTAGCACGTAAAGGAATATTATTTGGGGGTCCAGCCATGGAGAAGAGTTTAGACACTAGGATAAGATAAGGAACACACCCATTATAAAGAAATCACATTAGGATTCTCTTTTTAAGCTGTTCCTTAAAACACTACTGCTTAGGAAATCAATTGGAGGCGGAAGCAGTCAAGGGTAGCCTAGGGTTAGGGTTAGGCTTAGGGTTAGGCTTAGGGTACGGCTTAGGGTACGGGTTCGGGGAGGGGTTCGGGTACAGCGTAGGGTATGGGTTAGGGTTAGGGTTAGGGTTAGCGTTAAGTTTAGGGCTCGGTTTAGGGTACGGGTTAGGATTAGGGTACGTGTTAGGGTTAGGGTAGGGGTTAGGGTTAGGGTATGCGTTAGGGTTAGAGTAGTTAGTAAACCTATCCCACTCTCTAGATACCCCTTAGCACGTAAAGGAATATTATTTGGGGGTTCAGCCATGGAGAAGAGTTTAGACACTAGGATAAGATAAGGAACACACCCATTATAAAGAAATCACATTAGGATTCTCTTTTTAAGCTGTTCCTTAAAACACTAGTTCTTAGGAAATCTATTGGAGGCAGAAGCAGTCAAGGGTAGCCTAGGGTTAGGGTTAGGCTTAGGGTTAGGCTTAGGGTACGGCTTAGGGTACGGGTTCGGGGAGGGGTGCGGGTATGGCGTAGGGTATGGGTTAGGGTTAGGGTTAGTGTTAGGGTTAGGGCTCGGTTTAGGGTATGGGTTAGGATTAGGGTACGTGTTAGGGTTAGGGTAGGGGTTAGGGTTAGGGTACGCGTTAGGGTTAGGGTAGTTATTAAACCTATCCCACTCTCTAGATACCCCTTAGCACGTAAAGGAATGTTATTTGAGGGTCCAGGCATGGAGAAGAGTTTAGACACTAGGATAAGATAAGGAACACACCCATTATAAAGAAATCACATTAGGATTCTCTTTTTAAGCTGTTCCTTAAAACACTAGTGCTTAGGAAATCTATTGGAGGCAGAAGCAGTCAAGGGTAGCCTAGGGTTAGGGTTAGGCTTAGGGTTAGGCTTAGGGTACGGCTTAGGGTACGGGTTCGGGGAGGGGTGCGGCTACGGCGGAGGGTATGGGTTAGGGTTAGGGTTAGGGTTAGGGTTAGTGTTAGGGTTAGGGCTCGGTTTAGGGTACGGGTTAGGATTAGGGTACGTGTTAGGGTTAGGGTAGGGGTTAGGGTTAGGGTACGCATTAGGGTTAGGGTAGTTATTAAACCTATCCCACTCTCTAGATACCCCTTAGCACGTAAAGGAATATTATTTGGGGGTCCAGCCATGGGGAAGAGTTTAGACACTAGGATAAGATAAGGAACACACCCATTATAAAGAAATCACATTAGGATTCTCTTTTTAAGCTGTTCCTTAAAACACTAGTGCTTAGGAAATCTATTGGATGCAGAAGCAGTCAAGGGTAGCCTAAGGTTAGGGTTAGGCTTAGGGTACGGCTTAGGGTACGGGTTCGGGGAGGGGTTTCTGTACGGCGTAGGGTATGGGTTAGGGTTAGGGTTAGGGTTAGTGTTAGGGTTCGGGCTCGGTTTAGGGTACGGGTTAGGATTAGGGTACGTGTTAGGGTTAGGGTAGGGGTTAGGGTTAGGGTACGCGTTAGGGTTAGGGTAGTTATTAAACCTATACAATTCTCTAGACACTCCTTAGCACGTAAAGGAATATTATTTGCGGGTCCAGCCATGGAGAAGAGTTTAGACACTGGGATAAGATAAGGAACACACCCATTACAAAGAAATCACATTAGGATTCTCTTTTTAAGCTGTTCCTTAAAACACTAGTGCTTAGGAAATCTATTGGAGGCAGAAGCAGTCAAGGGTAGCCTAGGGTTAGGGTTAGGCTTAGGGTACGGCTTAGGGTACGGCTTAGGGTACGGGTTCGGGGAGGGGTTCGGGTACGGCGTAGGGTATGGGTTAGGGTTAGGGTTAGGGTTAGTGTTAGGGTTAGGGCTCGGTTTAGGGTACGGGTTAGGATTAGGGTACGTGTTAGGGTTAGGGTAGGGGTTAGGGTTAGGGTACGCGTTAGGGTTAGGGTAGTTATTAAACCTATCCCACTCTCTAGATACCCCTTAGCACGTAAAGGAATATTATTTGGGGCTCCAGCCATGGAGAAGAGTTTAGACACTGGGAAAAGATAAGGAACACACCCATTATAAAGAAATCACATTAGGATTCATTTTTAAGCTGTTCCTTAAAACACTAGTGCTTAGGAAATCTATTGGAGGCAGAAGCAGTCAAGGGTAGCCTAGGGTTAGGTTTAGGCTTAGGGTTAGGGTTAGGGTACGGCTTAGGTTACGGGTTCGGGGAGGGGTGCGGGTACGGCGTAGGGTATGGGTTAGGGTTAGGGTTAGGGTTAGTGTTAGGGGTAGGGCTCGGTTTAGGGTACGGGTTAGGAATAGTGTACGTGTTAGGGTTAGGGTAGGGGTTAGGGTTAGGGTACGTGTTAGGGTTAGGGTAGTTATTAAACCTATCCCACTCTCTAGATACCCCTTAGCACGTAAAGGAATATTATTTGGGGGTCCAGCCATGGAGAAGAGTTTAGACACTAGGATAAGATAAGGAACACACCCATTATAAAGAAATCACATTAGGATTCTCTTTTTAAGCTGTTCCTTAAAACACTAGTGCTTAGGAAATCTATTGGAGGCAGAAGCATTCAAGGGTAGCCTAGGGTTAGCGTTAGGCTTAGGGTTAGGGTTATGGTACGGCTTAGGGTACGGGTTCGGGGAGGGGTTCGGGTACGGCGTAGGGTATGGGTTAGGGTTAGGGTTAGGGTTAGTGATAGGGTTAGGGCTCGGTTTAGGGTACGGGTTAGGTTTAGGGTACGTGTTAGGGTCAGGGTAGGGGTTAGGGTTAGGGTACGCGTTAGGGTTAGGGTAGTTATTAAACCTATCCCACTCTCTAGATACCCCTTAGTACGTAAAGGAATATTATTTGGGGGTCCAGCCATGGAGAAGAGTTTAGACACTGGGATAAGATAAGGAACACACCCATTATAAAGAAATCACATTAGGATTCATTTTTAAGCTGTTCCTTAAAACACTAGTGCTTAGGAAATCTTTTGGAGGCAGAAGCAGTCAAGGGTAGCCTAGGGTTAGGTTTAGGCTTAGGGTTAGGTTTAGGGTACGGCTTAGGTTACGGGTTCGGGGAGGGGTGCGGGTACGGCGGAGGGTATGGGTTAGGGTTAGGGTTAGGGTTAGTGTTAGGGTTAGGGCTCGGTTTAGGGTACGGGTTAGGATTAGGGTACGTGTTAGGGTTAGGGTAGGGGTTAGGGTTAGGGTACGTGTTAGGGTTAGGGTAGTTATTAAACCTATCCCACTCTCTAGACACCCCTTAGCACGTAAAGGAATATTATTTGGGGCTCCAGCCATGGAGAAGAGTTTAGACACTGGGATAAGATAAGGAACACACCCATTATAAAGAAATCACATTAGGATTCTCTTTTTAAGCTGTTCCTTAAAACACTAGTGCTTAGGAAATCTATTGGAGGCAGAAGCAGTCAAGGGTAGCCTAGGGTTAGGTTTAGGGTGAGGGTTAGGCTTAGGGTACGGCTTAGGGTACGGGATCGGGGAGGGGTTCGTGTACGGAGTAGGGTATGGGTTAGGGTTACGGTTAGGGTTAGTGTTAGGGTTAGGGCTCGGTTTAGGTTACGGGTTAGGATTAGGATACGTGTTAGGGTTAGGGTAGGGGTTAGGGTTAGGGTACGCGTTAGGGTTAGGGTAGTTATTAAACCTATCACACTCTCTAGATACCCCTTAGCACGTAAAGGAATATTATTTGGGGGTCCAGCCATGGAGAAGAGTTTAGACACTGGGATAAGATAAGGAACACACCCATTACAAAGAAATCACACTAGGATTCTCTTTTTAAGCTGTTCCTTAAAACACTAGTGCTTAGGAAATCTATTGGAGGCAGAAGCATTCAAGGGTAGCCTAGGGTTAGGGTTAGGCTTAGGGTTAGGCTTAGGGTACGGCTTAGGGTACGGATTCGGGGAGGGGTGCGGGTACGGCGTAGGGTATGGGTTAGGGTTAGGGTTAGGGTTAGGGTTAGGGTTCGGGCTCGGTTTAGGGTACGGGTTAGGATTAGGGTACGTGTTAGGGTTAGGGTAGGGGTTAGGGTTAGGGTACGCGTTAGGGTTAGGGTAGTTATTAAACCTATCCCACTCTCTTGATACCCCTTAGCACGTAAAGGAATATTATTTGGGGGTCCAGCCATGGAGAAGAGTTTAGACACTAGGATAAGATAAGGAACACACCCATTATAAAGAAATCACATTAGGATTCTCTTTTTAAGCTGTTCCTTAAAACACTAGTGCTTAGGAAATCTATTGGAGGCAGAAGCAGTCAAGGGTAGCCTAGGGTTAGGGTTAGGCTTAGGGTTAGGGTTAGGGTACGGCTTAGGGTACGGGTTCGGGGAGGGGTGCGGGTATGGTATAGGGTATGGGTTAGGGTTAGGGTTAGGGTTAGTGTTAGGGTTAGGGCTCGGTTTAGGGTACAGGTTAGGATTAGGGTACGTGTTAGGGTTAGGGAAGGGGTTAGGGTTAGGGTACGCGTTAGTGTTAGGGGAGATATTAAACCTATCCCACTCTCTAGATACCCCTTAGCACGTAAAGGAATATTATTTGGGGGTCCAGCCATGGAGAAGAGATTAGACATTAGCATAAGATAAGGAACACACCCATTATAAAGAAATCACATTAGGATTCTCTTTTTATGCTGTTCCTTAAAACACTAGTGCTTAGGAAATCTATTGGAGGCAGAAGCATTCAAGGGTAGCCTAGGGTTAGGGTTAGGCTTAGGGTTAGGGTTAGGGTACGGCTTAGGGTACGGGTTCGGGGAGGGGTGCGGGTACGGCGTAGGGTATGGGTTAGGGTTGGGGTTAGGGTTAGTGATAGGGTTAGGGCTCGGTTTAGGGTACGGGTTAGGATTAGGGTATGGGTCAGGGTTAGGGTATGGGTTAGGGTTAGGGTACACGTTAGGGTTAGGGTAGTTATTAAACCTATCCCAGTCTCTAGATACCCCTTAGCACGTAAAGGAATATTATATGGGGGTCCAGCCATGGAGAAGAGTTTAGACACTAGGATAAGATAAGGAACACACCCATTATAAAGAAATCACATTAGGATTCTCTTTTTAAGCTGTTCCTTAAGACACTAGTGCTTAGGAAATCTATTGGAGGCAGAAGCAGTCAAGGGTAGCCTAGGGTTAGGGTTAGGCTTAGGGTTAGGCTTAGGGTACGGCTTAGGTTACGGGGTCGGGGAGGGGTTCGGGTACAGCGTAGGGTATGGGTTAGGGTTAGGGTTAGGGTTAGTGTTAGGGTTCGGGCTCGGTTTAGGGTACGGGTTAGGATTAGGCTACGTGTTAGGGTTAGGGTAGGGGTTAGGGTTAGGGTACGCGTTAGGGTTAGGGTAGTTATTAAACCTATCCCACTCTCTAGATACCCCTTAGCACGTAAAGGAATATTATTTGGGGGTCCAGCCATGGAGAAGAGTTTAGACACTAGGATAAGATAAGGAACACACCCATTATAAAGAAATCACATTAGGATTCTCTTTTTAAGCTGTTCCTTAAAACACTAGTGCTTAGGAAATCTATTGGAGGCAGAAGCAGTCAAGGGTAGCCTAGGGTTAGGGTTAGGCTTAGGGTTAGTCTTAGGGTACGGCTTAGTTTACGGGTTCGGGGAGGGGTTCGGGTACGGCGTAGGGTATGGGTTAGGGATAGGGTTAGGGTTAGTGTTAAGGTTAGGGCTCGGTTTAGGTTACGGGTTAGGATTAGAATACGTGTTAGGGTTAGGATAGGGGTTAGGGTTAGGGTACGCATTAGGGTTAGGGTAGTTATTAAACCTATCACACTCTCTAGATACCCCTTAGCACGTAAAGTAATATTATTTGGGGGTCCAGCCATTGAGAAGAGTTTAGACACTGGGATAAGATAAGGAACACACCCATTACAAAGAAATCACATTAGGATTCTCTTTTTAAGCTGTTCTTTAAAACACTAGTGCTTAGGAAATCTATTGGAGGCAGAAGCAGTCAAGGGTAGCCTAGGGTTAGGGTTAGGCTTAGGGTTAGGCTTAGGGTACGGCTTAGTTTAAGGGTTCGGGGAGGGGTGTGGGTATGGCGTAGGGTATGGGTTAGGGTTAGGGTTAGGGTTAGTGTTAGGGTTCGGGCTCGGTTTAGGGTACGGGTTAGGATTAGGGTACGTGTTAGGGTTAGGGTAGGGGTTAGGGTTAGGGTACGCGTTAGGGTTAGGGTAGTTATTAAACCTATCCCACTCTCTAGATACCCCTTAGAACGTAAAGGAATATTATTTGGGGGTCCAGCCATGGAGAAGAGTTTAGAAACTAGGATAAGATAAGGAACACACCCATTATAAAGAAATCACATTAGGATTCTCTTTTTAAGCTGTTCCTTAAAACACTAGTGCTTAGGAAATCTATTGGAGGCAGAAGCATTCAAGGGTAGCCTAGGGTTAGGGTTAGGCTTAGGGTTAGGCTTAGGGTACGGCTTAGGGTACGGGATCGGGGAGGGGTTCGTGTACGGAGTAGGGTATGGGTTAGGGTTACGGTTAGGGTTAGTGTTAGGGTTAGGGCTCAGTTTAGGGTACGGGTGAGGATTAGGATACGTGTTAGGGTTAGGGTAGGGGTTAGGGTTAGTGTATGCGTTAGGGTTAGGGTAGTTATTAAACCTATCCCAGTCTCTAGATACCCCTTAGCACGTAAAGGAATATTATATGGGGGTCCAGCCATGGAGAAGAGTTTAGACACTGGGATAAGATAAGGAACACACCCATTATAAAGAAATCACATTAGGATTCTCTTTTTAAGCTGTTCCTTAAGACACTAGTGCTTAGGAAATCTATTGGAGGCAGAAGCAGTCAAGGGTAGCCTAGGGTTAGGGTTAGGCTTAGGGTTAGGCTTAGGGTACGGCTTAGGGTACGGGTTCGGGGAGGGGTGCGGGTACGGCGTAGGGTATGGGTTAGGGTTAGGGTTAGGGTTAGTGTTAGGGTTCGGGCTCGGTTTAGGGTACGGGTTAGGATTAGGGTACGTGTTAGGGTTAGGGTAGGGGTTAGGGTTAGGGTACGCGTTAGGGTTAGGGTAGTTATTAAACCTATCCCAGTCTCTAGATACCCCTTAGCACGTAAAGGAATATTATTTGGGGGTCCAGCCATGGAGAAGAGTTTAGACACTAGGATAAGATAAGGAACACAGCCATTATAAAGAAATCACATTAGGATTCTCTTTTTAAGCTGTTCCTTAAAACACTAGTGCTTAGGAAATCTATTGGAGGCAGAAGCATTCAAGGGTAGCCTAGGGTTAGGGTTAGGCTTAGGGTTAGGGTTAGGGTACGGCTTAGGGTACAGGTTGGGGGAGGGGTGCGGGTACGGCGTAGGGTATGGGTTAGGGTTAGGTTTAGGGTTAGTGTTAGGGTTAGGGCTCGGTTTAGGGTACGGGTTAGGAATAGGGTACGTGTTAGGGTTAGGGTAGGGGTTAGGGTTAGGGTACGCGTTAGGGTTAGGGTAGTTATTAAACCTATCCCACTCTCTAGACACTCCTTAGCACGTAAAGGAATATTATTTGGGGGTTCAGCCATGGAGAAGAGTTTAGACACTGGGATAAGATAAGGAACACACCCATTATAAAGAAATCACATTAGGATTCTCTTTTTAAGCTGTTCCTTAAAACACTAGTGCTTAGGAAATCTATTGGAGGCAGAAGCAGTCAAGGGTAGCCTAGGGTTAGGGTTAGGCTTAGGGTTAGGCTTAGGGTACGGCTTAGGGTACGGGTTCGGGGAGGGGTGCGGGTATGGCGTAGGGTATGGGTTAGGGTTAGGGTTAGGGTTAGTGTTAGGGTTAGGGCTCGGTTTAGGGTACAGGTTAGGATTAGGGTACGTGTTAGGGTTAGGGAAGGGGTTAGGGTTAGGGTACGCGTTAGTGTTAGGGTAGATATTAAACCTATCCCACTCTCTAGATACCCCTTAGCACCTAAAGGAATATTATTTGGGGATCCAGCCATGGAGAAGAGTTTAGACACTACGATAAGATAAGGAACACACCCATTATAAAGAAATCACATTAGGATTCTCTTTTTAAGCTGTTCCTTAAGACACTAGTGCTTAGGAAATCTACTGGAGGCAGAAGCAGTCAAGCGTAGCCTAGGGTTAGGGTTAGGCATAGGCTTAGGCTTAGGGTACGGCTTAGGGTACGGGTTCGGGGAGGGGTTCGGGTACGGCGTAGGGTATGGGTTAGGGTTAGGGTTAGGGTTAGCGTTAAGTTTAGGGCTCGGTTTAGGGTACGGGTTAGGATTAGGGTACGTGTTAGGGTTAGGGTAGGGGTTAGGGTTAGGGTATGCGTTAGGGTTAGAGTAGTTAGTAAACCTATCCCACTCTCTAGATACCCCTTAGCACGTAAAGGAATATTATTTGGGGGTTCAGCCATGGAGAAGAGTTTAGACACTAGGATAAGATAAGGAACACACCCATTATAAAGAAATCACATTAGGATTCTCTTTTTAAGCTGTTCCTTAAGACACTAGTGCTTAGGAAATCTATTGGAGGCAGAAGCAGTCAAGGGTAGCCTAGGGTTAGGGTTAGGCTTAGGGTTAGGCTTAGGGTACGGCTTAGGTTACGGGGTCGGGGAGGGGTTCGGGTACAGCGTAGGGTATGGGTTAGGGTTAGGGTTAGGGTTAGTGTTAGGGTTCGGGCTCGGTTTAGGGTACGGGTTAGGATTAGGCTACGTGTTAGGGTTAGGGTAGGGGTTAGGGTTAGGGTACGCGTTAGGGTTAGGGTAGTTATTAAACCTATCCCACTCTCTAGATACCCCTTAGCACGTAAAGGAATATTATTTGGGGGTCCAGCCATGGAGAAGAGTTTAGACACTAGGATAAGATAAGGAACACACCCATTATAAAGAAATCACATTAGGATTCTCTTTTTAAGCTGTTCCTTAAAACACTAGTGCTTAGGAAATCTATTGGAGGCAGAAGCAGTCAAGGGTAGCCTAGGGTTAGGGTTAGGCTTAGGGTTAGTCTTAGGGTACGGCTTAGTTTACGGGTTCGGGGAGGGGTTCGGGTACGGCGTAGGGTATGGGTTAGGGATAGGGTTAGGGTTAGTGTTAAGGTTAGGGCTCGGTTTAGGTTACGGGTTAGGATTAGAATACGTGTTAGGGTTAGGATAGGGGTTAGGGTTAGGGTACGCATTAGGGTTAGGGTAGTTATTAAACCTATCACACTCTCTAGATACCCCTTAGCACGTAAAGTAATATTATTTGGGGGTCCAGCCATTGAGAAGAGTTTAGACACTGGGATAAGATAAGGAACACACCCATTACAAAGAAATCACATTAGGATTCTCTTTTTAAGCTGTTCTTTAAAACACTAGTGCTTAGGAAATCTATTGGAGGCAGAAGCAGTCAAGGGTAGCCTAGGGTTAGGGTTAGGCTTAGGGTTAGGCTTAGGGTACGGCTTAGTTTAAGGGTTCGGGGAGGGGTGTGGGTATGGCGTAGGGTATGGGTTAGGGTTAGGGTTAGGGTTAGTGTTAGGGTTCGGGCTCGGTTTAGGGTACGGGTTAGGATTAGGGTACGTGTTAGGGTTAGGGTAGGGGTTAGGGTTAGGGTACGCGTTAGGGTTAGGGTAGTTATTAAACCTATCCCACTCTCTAGATACCCCTTAGAACGTAAAGGAATATTATTTGGGGGTCCAGCCATGGAGAAGAGTTTAGAAACTAGGATAAGATAAGGAACACACCCATTATAAAGAAATCACATTAGGATTCTCTTTTTAAGCTGTTCCTTAAAACACTAGTGCTTAGGAAATCTATTGGAGGCAGAAGCATTCAAGGGTAGCCTAGGGTTAGGGTTAGGCTTAGGGTTAGGCTTAGGGTACGGCTTAGGGTACGGGATCGGGGAGGGGTTCGTGTACGGAGTAGGGTATGGGTTAGGGTTACGGTTAGGGTTAGTGTTAGGGTTAGGGCTCAGTTTAGGGTACGGGTTAGGATTAGGATACGTGTTAGGGTTAGGGTAGGGGTTAGGGTTAGTGTATGCGTTAGGGTTAGGGTAGTTATTAAACCTAACCCAGTCTCTAGATACCCCTTAGCACGTAAAGGAATATTATATGGGGGTCCAGCCATGGAGAAGAGTTTAGACACTGGGATAAGATAAGGAACACACCCATTATAAAGAAATCACATTAGGATTCTCTTTTTAAGCTGTTCCTTAAGACACTAGTGCTTAGGAAATCTATTGGAGGCAGAAGCATTCAAGGGTAGCCTAGGGTTAGGGTTAGGCTTAGGGTTAGGGTTAGGGTACGGCTTAGGGTACGGGTTCGGGGAGGGGTGCGGGTACGGCGTAGGGTATGGGTTAGGGTTAGGGTTAGGGTTAGTGTTAGGGTTCGGGCTCGGTTTAGGGTACGGGTTAGGATTAGGGTACGTGTTAGGGTTAGGGTAGGGGTTAGGGTTAGGGTACGCATTAGGGTTAGGGTAGTTATTAAACCTATCCCAGTCTCTAGATACCCCTTAGCACGTAAAGGAATATTATTTGGGGGTCCAGCCATGGAGAAGAGTTTAGACACTAGGATAAGATAAGGAACACAGCCATTATAAAGAAATCACATTAGGATTCTCTTTTTAAGCTGTTCCTTAAAACACTAGTGCTTAGGAAATCTATTGGAGGCAGAAGCATTCAAGGGTAGCCTAGGGTTAGGGTTAGGCTTAGGGTTAGGGTTAGGGTACGGCTTAGGGTACAGGTTCGGGGAGGGGTGCGGGTACGGCGTAGGGTATGGGTTAGGGTTAGGTTTAGGGTTAGTGTTAGGGTTAGGGCTCGGTTTAGGGTACGGGTTAGGAATAGGGTACGTGTTAGGGTTAGGGTAGGGGTTAGGGTTAGGGTACGCGTTAGGGTTAGGGTAGTTATTAAACCTATCCCACTCTCTAGACACTCCTTAGCACGTAAAGGAATATTATTTGGGGGTTCAGCCATGGAGAAGAGTTTAGACACTGGGATAAGATAAGGAACACACCCATTATAAAGAAATCACATTAGGATTCTCTTTTTAAGCTGTTCCTTAAAACACTAGTGCTTAGGAAATCTATTGGAGGCAGAAGCAGTCAAGGGTAGCCTAGGGTTAGGGTTAGGCTTAGGGTTACGCTTAGGGTACGGCTTAGGGTACGGGTTCGGGGAGGGGTGCGGGTATGGCGTAGGGTATGGGTTAGGGTTAGGGTTAGGGTTAGTGTTAGGGTTAGGGCTCGGTTTAGGGTACAGGTTAGGATTAGGGTACGTGTTAGGGTTAGGGAAGGGGTTAGGGTTAGGGTACGCGTTAGTGTTAGGGGAGATATTAAACCTATCCCACTCTCTAGATACCCCTTAGCACCTAAAGGAATATTATTTGGGGATCCAGCCATGGAGAAGAGTTTAGACACTACGATAAGATAAGGAACACACCCATTATAAAGAAATCACATTAGGATTCTCTTTTTAAGCTGTTCCTTAAGACACTAGTGCTTAGGAAATCTACTGGAGGCAGAAGCAAGCAAGCGTAGCCTAGGGTTAGGGTTAGGCTTAGGCTTAGGCTTAGGGTACGGCTTAGGGTACGGGTTCGGGGAGGGGTTCGGGTACGGCGTAGGGTATGGGTTAGTGTTAGGGTTAGGGTTAGTGATAGGGTTAGGGCTCGGTTTAGGGTACGGGTTAGGTTTAGGGTACGTGTTAGGGTCAGGGTAGGGGTTAGGGTTAGGGTACGCGTTAGGGTTAGGGTAGTTATTAAACATATCCCACTCTCTAGATACCCCTTAGTACGTAAAGGAATATTATTTGGGGGTCCAGCCATGGAGAAGAGTTTAGACACTGGGATAAGATAAGGAACACACCCATTATAAAGAAATCACATTAGGATTCATTTTTAAACTGTTCCTTAAAACACTAGTGCTTAGGAAATCTATTGGAGGCAGAAGCAGTCAAGGGTAGCCTAGGGTTAGGTTTAGGCTTAGGGTTAGGGTTAGGGTACGGCTTAGGTTACGGGTTCGGGGAGGGGTGCGGGTACGGCGTAGGGTATGGGTTAGGGTTAGTGTTAGGGTTAGTGTTAGGGTTAGGGCTCGGTTTAGGGTACGGGTTAGGATTAGGGTACGTGTTAGGGTTAGGGTAGGGGTTAGGGTTAGGGTACGCGTTAGGGTTAGGGTAGTTAGTAAACCTATCCCACTCTCTAGATACCCCTTAGCACGTAAAGGAATATTATTTGGGGGTCCAGCCATGGAGAAGAGTTTAGACACTAGGATAAGATAAGGAACACACCCATTATAAAGAAATCACATTAGGATTCTCTTTTTAAGCTGTTCCTTAAAACACTACTGCTTAGGAAATCAATTGGAGGCGGAAGCAGTCAAGGGTAGCCTAGGGTTAGGGTTAGGCTTAGGGTTAGGCTTAGGGTACGGCTTAGGGTACGGGTTCGGGGAGGGGTTCGGGTACAGCGTAGGGTATGGGTTAGGGTTAGGGTTAGGGTTAGCGTTAAGTTTAGGGCTCGGTTTAGGGTACGGGTTAGGATTAGGGTACGTGTTAGGGTTAGGGTAGGGGTTAGGGTTAGGGTATGCGTTAGGGTTAGAGTAGTTAGTAAACCTATCCCACTCTCTAGATACCCCTTAGCACGTAAAGGAATATTATTTGGGGGTTCAGCCATGGAGAAGAGTTTAGACACTAGGATAAGATAAGGAACACACCCATTATAAAGAAATCACATTAGGATTCTCTTTTTAAGCTGTTCCTTAAAACACTAGTTCTTAGGAAATCTATTGGAGGCAGAAGCAGTCAAGGGTAGCCTAGGGTTAGGGTTAGGCTTAGGGTTAGGCTTAGGGTACGGCTTAGGGTACGGGTTCGGGGAGGGGTGCGGGTATGGCGTAGGGTATGGGTTAGGGTTAGGGTTAGTGTTAGGGTTAGGGCTCGGTTTAGGGTATGGGTTAGGATTAGGGTACGTGTTAGGGTTAGGGTAGGGGTTAGGGTTAGGGTACGCGTTAGGGTTAGGGTAGTTATTAAACCTATCCCACTCTCTAGATACCCCTTAGCACGTAAAGGAATGTTATTTGAGGGTCCAGGCATGGAGAAGAGTTTAGACACTAGGATAAGATAAGGAACACACCCATTATAAAGAAATCACATTAGGATTCTCTTTTTAAGCTGTTCCTTAAAACACTAGTGCTTAGGAAATCTATTGGAGGCAGAAGCAGTCAAGGGTAGCCTAGGGTTAGGGTTAGGCTTAGGGTTAGGCTTAGGGTACGGCTTAGGGTACGGGTTCGGGGAGGGGTGCGGCTACGGCGGAGGGTATGGGTTAGGGTTAGGGTTAGGGTTAGGGTTAGTGTTAGGGTTAGGGCTCGGTTTAGGGTACGGGTTAGGATTAGGGTACGTGTTAGGGTTAGGGTAGGGGTTAGGGTTAGGGTACGCATTAGGGTTAGGGTAGTTATTAAACCTATCCCACTCTCTAGATACCCCTTAGCACGTAAAGGAATATTATTTGGGGGTCCAGCCATGGGGAAGAGTTTAGACACTAGGATAAGATAAGGAACACACCCATTATAAAGAAATCACATTAGGATTCTCTTTTTAAGCTGTTCCTTAAAACACTAGTGCTTAGGAAATCTATTGGATGCAGAAGCAGTCAAGGGTAGCCTAAGGTTAGGGTTAGGCTTAGGGTACGGCTTAGGGTACGGGTTCGGGGAGGGGTTTCTGTACGGCGTAGGGTATGGGTTAGGGTTAGGGTTAGGGTTAGTGTTAGGGTTCGGGCTCGGTTTAGGGTACGGGTTAGGATTAGGGTACGTGTTAGGGTTAGGGTAGGGGTTAGGGTTAGGGTACGCGTTAGGGTTAGGGTAGTTATTAAACCTATACAATTCTCTAGACACTCCTTAGCACGTAAAGGAATATTATTTGCGGGTCCAGCCATGGAGAAGAGTTTAGACACTGGGATAAGATAAGGAACACACCCATTACAAAGAAATCACATTAGGATTCTCTTTTTAAGCTGTTCCTTAAAACACTAGTGCTTAGGAAATCTATTGGAGGCAGAAGCAGTCAAGGGTAGCCTAGGGTTAGGGTTAGGCTTAGGGTACGGCTTAGGGTACGGCTTAGGGTACGGGTTCGGGGAGGGGTTCGGGTACGGCGTAGGGTATGGGTTAGGGTTAGGGTTAGGGTTAGTGTTAGGGTTAGGGCTCGGTTTAGGGTACGGGTTAGGATTAGGGTACGTGTTAGGGTTAGGGTAGGGGTTAGGGTTAGGGTACGCGTTAGGGTTAGGGTAGTTATTAAACCTATCCCACTCTCTAGATACCCCTTAGCACGTAAAGGAATATTATTTGGGGCTCCAGCCATGGAGAAGAGTTTAGACACTGGGAAAAGATAAGGAACACACCCATTATAAAGAAATCACATTAGGATTCATTTTTAAGCTGTTCCTTAAAACACTAGTGCTTAGGAAATCTATTGGAGGCAGAAGCAGTCAAGGGTAGCCTAGGGTTAGGTTTAGGCTTAGGGTTAGGGTTAGGGTACGGCTTAGGTTACGGGTTCGGGGAGGGGTGCGGGTACGGCGTAGGGTATGGGTTAGGGTTAGGGTTAGGGTTAGTGTTAGGGGTAGGGCTCGGTTTAGGGTACGGGTTAGGAATAGTGTACGTGTTAGGGTTAGGGTAGGGGTTAGGGTTAGGGTACGTGTTAGGGTTAGGGTAGTTATTAAACCTATCCCACTCTCTAGATACCCCTTAGCACGTAAAGGAATATTATTTGGGGGTCCAGCCATGGAGAAGAGTTTAGACACTAGGATAAGATAAGGAACACACCCATTATAAAGAAATCACATTAGGATTCTCTTTTTAAGCTGTTCCTTAAAACACTAGTGCTTAGGAAATCTATTGGAGGCAGAAGCATTCAAGGGTAGCCTAGGGTTAGCGTTAGGCTTAGGGTTAGGGTTATGGTACGGCTTAGGGTACGGGTTCGGGGAGGGGTTCGGGTACGGCGTAGGGTATGGGTTAGGGTTAGGGTTAGGGTTAGTGATAGGGTTAGGGCTCGGTTTAGGGTACGGGTTAGGTTTAGGGTACGTGTTAGGGTCAGGGTAGGGGTTAGGGTTAGGGTACGCGTTAGGGTTAGGGTAGTTATTAAACCTATCCCACTCTCTAGATACCCCTTAGTACGTAAAGGAATATTATTTGGGGGTCCAGCCATGGAGAAGAGTTTAGACACTGGGATAAGATAAGGAACACACCCATTATAAAGAAATCACATTAGGATTCATTTTTAAGCTGTTCCTTAAAACACTAGTGCTTAGGAAATCTTTTGGAGGCAGAAGCAGTCAAGGGTAGCCTAGGGTTAGGTTTAGGCTTAGGGTTAGGTTTAGGGTACGGCTTAGGTTACGGGTTCGGGGAGGGGTGCGGGTACGGCGGAGGGTATGGGTTAGGGTTAGGGTTAGGGTTAGTGTTAGGGTTAGGGCTCGGTTTAGGGTACGGGTTAGGATTAGGGTACGTGTTAGGGTTAGGGTAGGGGTTAGGGTTAGGGTACGTGTTAGGGTTAGGGTAGTTATTAAACCTATCCCACTCTCTAGACACCCCTTAGCACGTAAAGGAATATTATTTGGGGCTCCAGCCATGGAGAAGAGTTTAGACACTGGGATAAGATAAGGAACACACCCATTATAAAGAAATCACATTAGGATTCTCTTTTTAAGCTGTTCCTTAAAACACTAGTGCTTAGGAAATCTATTGGAGGCAGAAGCAGTCAAGGGTAGCCTAGGGTTAGGTTTAGGGTGAGGGTTAGGCTTAGGGTACGGCTTAGGGTACGGGATCGGGGAGGGGTTCGTGTACGGAGTAGGGTATGGGTTAGGGTTACGGTTAGGGTTAGTGTTAGGGTTAGGGCTCGGTTTAGGTTACGGGTTAGGATTAGGATACGTGTTAGGGTTAGGGTAGGGGTTAGGGTTAGGGTACGCGTTAGGGTTAGGGTAGTTATTAAACCTATCACACTCTCTAGATACCCCTTAGCACGTAAAGGAATATTATTTGGGGGTCCAGCCATGGAGAAGAGTTTAGACACTGGGATAAGATAAGGAACACACCCATTACAAAGAAATCACACTAGGATTCTCTTTTTAAGCTGTTCCTTAAAACACTAGTGCTTAGGAAATCTATTGGAGGCAGAAGCATTCAAGGGTAGCCTAGGGTTAGGGTTAGGCTTAGGGTTAGGCTTAGGGTACGGCTTAGGGTACGGATTCGGGGAGGGGTGCGGGTACGGCGTAGGGTATGGGTTAGGGTTAGGGTTAGGGTTAGGGTTAGGGTTCGGGCTCGGTTTAGGGTACGGGTTAGGATTAGGGTACGTGTTAGGGTTAGGGTAGGGGTTAGGGTTAGGGTACGCGTTAGGGTTAGGGTAGTTATTAAACCTATCCCACTCTCTTGATACCCCTTAGCACGTAAAGGAATATTATTTGGGGGTCCAGCCATGGAGAAGAGTTTAGACACTAGGATAAGATAAGGAACACACCCATTATAAAGAAATCACATTAGGATTCTCTTTTTAAGCTGTTCCTTAAAACACTAGTGCTTAGGAAATCTATTGGAGGCAGAAGCAGTCAAGGGTAGCCTAGGGTTAGGGTTAGGCTTAGGGTTAGGGTTAGGGTACGGCTTAGGGTACGGGTTCGGGGAGGGGTGCGGGTATGGTATAGGGTATGGGTTAGGGTTAGGGTTAGGGTTAGTGTTAGGGTTAGGGCTCGGTTTAGGGTACAGGTTAGGATTAGGGTACGTGTTAGGGTTAGGGAAGGGGTTAGGGTTAGGGTACGCGTTAGTGTTAGGGGAGATATTAAACCTATCCCACTCTCTAGATACCCCTTAGCACGTAAAGGAATATTATTTGGGGGTCCAGCCATGGAGAAGAGATTAGACATTAGCATAAGATAAGGAACACACCCATTATAAAGAAATCACATTAGGATTCTCTTTTTATGCTGTTCCTTAAAACACTAGTGCTTAGGAAATCTATTGGAGGCAGAAGCATTCAAGGGTAGCCTAGGGTTAGGGTTAGGCTTAGGGTTAGGGTTAGGGTACGGCTTAGGGTACGGGTTCGGGGAGGGGTGCGGGTACGGCGTAGGGTATGGGTTAGGGTTGGGGTTAGGGTTAGTGATAGGGTTAGGGCTCGGTTTAGGGTACGGGTTAGGATTAGGGTATGGGTCAGGGTTAGGGTATGGGTTAGGGTTAGGGTACACGTTAGGGTTAGGGTAGTTATTAAACCTATCCCAGTCTCTAGATACCCCTTAGCACGTAAAGGAATATTATATGGGGGTCCAGCCATGGAGAAGAGTTTAGACACTAGGATAAGATAAGGAACACACCCATTATAAAGAAATCACATTAGGATTCTCTTTTTAAGCTGTTCCTTAAGACACTAGTGCTTAGGAAATCTATTGGAGGCAGAAGCAGTCAAGGGTAGCCTAGGGTTAGGGTTAGGCTTAGGGTTAGGCTTAGGGTACGGCTTAGGTTACGGGGTCGGGGAGGGGTTCGGGTACAGCGTAGGGTATGGGTTAGGGTTAGGGTTAGGGTTAGTGTTAGGGTTCGGGCTCGGTTTAGGGTACGGGTTAGGATTAGGCTACGTGTTAGGGTTAGGGTAGGGGTTAGGGTTAGGGTACGCGTTAGGGTTAGGGTAGTTATTAAACCTATCCCACTCTCTAGATACCCCTTAGCACGTAAAGGAATATTATTTGGGGGTCCAGCCATGGAGAAGAGTTTAGACACTAGGATAAGATAAGGAACACACCCATTATAAAGAAATCACATTAGGATTCTCTTTTTAAGCTGTTCCTTAAAACACTAGTGCTTAGGAAATCTATTGGAGGCAGAAGCAGTCAAGGGTAGCCTAGGGTTAGGGTTAGGCTTAGGGTTAGTCTTAGGGTACGGCTTAGTTTACGGGTTCGGGGAGGGGTTCGGGTACGGCGTAGGGTATGGGTTAGGGATAGGGTTAGGGTTAGTGTTAAGGTTAGGGCTCGGTTTAGGTTACGGGTTAGGATTAGAATACGTGTTAGGGTTAGGATAGGGGTTAGGGTTAGGGTACGCATTAGGGTTAGGGTAGTTATTAAACCTATCACACTCTCTAGATACCCCTTAGCACGTAAAGTAATATTATTTGGGGGTCCAGCCATTGAGAAGAGTTTAGACACTGGGATAAGATAAGGAACACACCCATTACAAAGAAATCACATTAGGATTCTCTTTTTAAGCTGTTCTTTAAAACACTAGTGCTTAGGAAATCTATTGGAGGCAGAAGCAGTCAAGGGTAGCCTAGGGTTAGGGTTAGGCTTAGGGTTAGGCTTAGGGTACGGCTTAGTTTAAGGGTTCGGGGAGGGGTGTGGGTATGGCGTAGGGTATGGGTTAGGGTTAGGGTTAGGGTTAGTGTTAGGGTTCGGGCTCGGTTTAGGGTACGGGTTAGGATTAGGGTACGTGTTAGGGTTAGGGTAGGGGTTAGGGTTAGGGTACGCGTTAGGGTTAGGGTAGTTATTAAACCTATCCCACTCTCTAGATACCCCTTAGAACGTAAAGGAATATTATTTGGGGGTCCAGCCATGGAGAAGAGTTTAGAAACTAGGATAAGATAAGGAACACACCCATTATAAAGAAATCACATTAGGATTCTCTTTTTAAGCTGTTCCTTAAAACACTAGTGCTTAGGAAATCTATTGGAGGCAGAAGCATTCAAGGGTAGCCTAGGGTTAGGGTTAGGCTTAGGGTTAGGCTTAGGGTACGGCTTAGGGTACGGGATCGGGGAGGGGTTCGTGTACGGAGTAGGGTATGGGTTAGGGTTACGGTTAGGGTTAGTGTTAGGGTTAGGGCTCAGTTTAGGGTACGGGTGAGGATTAGGATACGTGTTAGGGTTAGGGTAGGGGTTAGGGTTAGTGTATGCGTTAGGGTTAGGGTAGTTATTAAACCTATCCCAGTCTCTAGATACCCCTTAGCACGTAAAGGAATATTATATGGGGGTCCAGCCATGGAGAAGAGTTTAGACACTGGGATAAGATAAGGAACACACCCATTATAAAGAAATCACATTAGGATTCTCTTTTTAAGCTGTTCCTTAAGACACTAGTGCTTAGGAAATCTATTGGAGGCAGAAGCAGTCAAGGGTAGCCTAGGGTTAGGGTTAGGCTTAGGGTTAGGCTTAGGGTACGGCTTAGGGTACGGGTTCGGGGAGGGGTGCGGGTACGGCGTAGGGTATGGGTTAGGGTTAGGGTTAGGGTTAGTGTTAGGGTTCGGGCTCGGTTTAGGGTACGGGTTAGGATTAGGGTACGTGTTAGGGTTAGGGTAGGGGTTAGGGTTAGGGTACGCGTTAGGGTTAGGGTAGTTATTAAACCTATCCCAGTCTCTAGATACCCCTTAGCACGTAAAGGAATATTATTTGGGGGTCCAGCCATGGAGAAGAGTTTAGACACTAGGATAAGATAAGGAACACAGCCATTATAAAGAAATCACATTAGGATTCTCTTTTTAAGCTGTTCCTTAAAACACTAGTGCTTAGGAAATCTATTGGAGGCAGAAGCATTCAAGGGTAGCCTAGGGTTAGGGTTAGGCTTAGGGTTAGGGTTAGGGTACGGCTTAGGGTACAGGTTGGGGGAGGGGTGCGGGTACGGCGTAGGGTATGGGTTAGGGTTAGGTTTAGGGTTAGTGTTAGGGTTAGGGCTCGGTTTAGGGTACGGGTTAGGAATAGGGTACGTGTTAGGGTTAGGGTAGGGGTTAGGGTTAGGGTACGCGTTAGGGTTAGGGTAGTTATTAAACCTATCCCACTCTCTAGACACTCCTTAGCACGTAAAGGAATATTATTTGGGGGTTCAGCCATGGAGAAGAGTTTAGACACTGGGATAAGATAAGGAACACACCCATTATAAAGAAATCACATTAGGATTCTCTTTTTAAGCTGTTCCTTAAAACACTAGTGCTTAGGAAATCTATTGGAGGCAGAAGCAGTCAAGGGTAGCCTAGGGTTAGGGTTAGGCTTAGGGTTAGGCTTAGGGTACGGCTTAGGGTACGGGTTCGGGGAGGGGTGCGGGTATGGCGTAGGGTATGGGTTAGGGTTAGGGTTAGGGTTAGTGTTAGGGTTAGGGCTCGGTTTAGGGTACAGGTTAGGATTAGGGTACGTGTTAGGGTTAGGGAAGGGGTTAGGGTTAGGGTACGCGTTAGTGTTAGGGTAGATATTAAACCTATCCCACTCTCTAGATACCCCTTAGCACCTAAAGGAATATTATTTGGGGATCCAGCCATGGAGAAGAGTTTAGACACTACGATAAGATAAGGAACACACCCATTATAAAGAAATCACATTAGGATTCTCTTTTTAAGCTGTTCCTTAAGACACTAGTGCTTAGGAAATCTACTGGAGGCAGAAGCAGTCAAGCGTAGCCTAGGGTTAGGGTTAGGCATAGGCTTAGGCTTAGGGTACGGCTTAGGGTACGGGTTCGGGGAGGGGTTCGGGTACGGCGTAGGGTATGGGTTAGGGTTAGGGTTAGGGTTAGCGTTAAGTTTAGGGCTCGGTTTAGGGTACGGGTTAGGATTAGGGTACGTGTTAGGGTTAGGGTAGGGGTTAGGGTTAGGGTATGCGTTAGGGTTAGAGTAGTTAGTAAACCTATCCCACTCTCTAGATACCCCTTAGCACGTAAAGGAATATTATTTGGGGGTTCAGCCATGGAGAAGAGTTTAGACACTAGGATAAGATAAGGAACACACCCATTATAAAGAAATCACATTAGGATTCTCTTTTTAAGCTGTTCCTTAAAACACTAGTTCTTAGGAAATCTATTGGAGGCAGAAGCAGTCAAGGGTAGCCTAGGGTTAGGGTTAGGCTTAGGGTTAGGCTTAGGGTACGGCTTAGGGTACGGGTTCGGGGAGGGGTGCGGGTATGGCGTAGGGTATGGGTTAGGGTTAGGGTTAGGGTTAGTGTTAGGGTTAGGGCTCGGTTTAGGGTATGGGTTAGGATTAGGGTACGTGTTAGGGTTAGGGTAGGGGTTAGGGTTAGGGTACGCGTTAGGGTTAGGGTAGTTATTAAACCTATCCCACTCTCTAGATACCCCTTAGCACGTAAAGGAATGTTATTTGAGGGTCCAGGCATGGAGAAGAGTTTAGACACTAGGATAAGATAAGGAACACACCCATTATAAAGAAATCACATTAGGATTCTCTTTTTAAGCTGTTCCTTAAAACACTAGTGCTTAGGAAATCTATTGGAGGCAGAAGCAGTCAAGGGTAGCCTAGGGTTAGGGTTAGGCTTAGGGTTAGGCTTAGGGTACGGCTTAGGGTACGGGTTCGGGGAGGGGTGCGGCTACGGCGGAGGGTATGGGTTAGGGTTAGGGTTAGGGTTAGTGTTAGGGTTAGGGCTCGGTTTAGGGTACGGGTTAGGATTAGGGTACGTGTTAGGGTTAGGGTAGGGGTTAGGGTTAGGGTACGCATTAGGGTTAGGGTAGTTATTAAACCTATCACACTCTCTAGATACCCCTTAGCACGTAAAGGAATATTATTTGGGGGTCCAGCCATGGGGAAGAGTTTAGACACTAGGATAAGATAAGGAACACACCCATTATAAAGAAATCACATTAGGATTCTCTTTTTAAGCTGTTCCTTAAAACACTAGTGCTTAGGAAATCTATTGGATGCACAAGCAGTCAAGGGTAGCCTAAGGTTAGGGTTAGGCTTAGGGTACGGCTTAGGGTACGGGTTCGGGGAGGGGTTTCTGTACGGCGTAGGGTATGGGTTAGGGTTAGGGTTAGGGTTAGTGTTAGGGTTCGGGCTCGGTTTAGGGTACGGGTTAGGATTAGGGTACGTGTTAGGGTTAGGGTAGGGGTTAGGGTTAGGGTACGCGTTAGGGTTAGGGTAGTTATTAAACCTATACAATTCTCTAGACACTCCTTAGCACGTAAAGGAATATTATTTGCGGGTCCAGCCATGGAGAAGAGTTTAGACACTGGGATAAGATAAGGAACACACCCATTACAAAGAAATCACATTAGGATTCTCTTTTTAAGCTGTTCCTTAAAACACTAGTGCTTAGGAAATCTATTGGAGGCAGAAGCAGTCAAGGGTAGCCTAGGGTTAGGGTTAGGCTTAGGGTACGGCTTAGGGTACGGCTTAGGGTACGGGTTCGGGGAGGGGTTCGGGTACGGCGTAGGGTATGGGTTAGGGTTAGGGTTAGGGTTAGTGTTAGGGTTAGGGCTCGGTTTAGGGTACGGGTTAGGATTAGGGTACGTGTTAGGGTTAGGGTAGGGGTTAGGGTTAGGGTACGCGTTAGGGTTAGGGTAGTTATTAAACCTATCCCACTGTCTAGATACCCCTTAGCACGTAAAGGAATATTATTTGGGGCTCCAGCCATGGAGAAGAGTTTAGACACTGGGAAAAGATAAGGAACACACCCATTATAAAGAAATCACATTAGGATTCATTTTTAAGCTGTTCCTTAAAACACTAGTGCTTAGGAAATCTATTGGAGGCAGAAGCAGTCAAGGGTAGCCTAGGGTTAGGTTTAGGCTTAGGGTTAGGGTTAGGGTACGGCTTAGGTTACGGGTTCGGGGAGGGGTGCGGGTACGGCGTAGGGTATGGGTTAGGGTTAGGGTTAGGGTTAGTGTTAGGGTTAGGGCTCGGTTTAGGGTACGGGTTAGGATTAGGGTACGTGTTAGGGTTAGGGTAGGGGTTAGGGTTAGGGTACGTGTTAGGGTTAGGGTAGTTATTAAACCTATCCCACTCTCTAGACACCCCTTAGCACGTAAAGGAATATTATTTGGGGCTCCAGCCATGGAGAAGAGTTTAGACACTGGGATAAGATAAGGAACACACCCATTATAAAGAAATCACATTAGGATTCTCTTTTTAAGCTGTTCCTTAAAACACTAGTGCTTAGGAAATCTATTGGAGGCAGAAGCAGTCAAGGGTAGCCTAGGGTTAGGTTTAGGGTGAGGGTTAAGCTTAGGGTACGGCTTAGGGTACGGGATCGGGGAGGGGTTCGTGTACGGAGTAGGGTATGGGTTAGGGTTACGGTTAGGGTTAGTGTTAGGGTTAGGGCTCAGTTTAGGGTACGGGTGAGGATTAGGATACGTGTTAGGGTTAGGGTAGGGGTTAGGGTTAGTGTATGCGTTAGGGTTAGGGTAGTTATTAAACCTATCCCAGTCTCTAGATACCCCTTAGCACGTAAAGGAATATTATATGGGGGTCCAGCCATGGAGAAGAGTTTAGACACTGGGATAAGATAAGGAACACACCCATTATAAAGAAATCACATTAGGATTCTCTTTTTAAGCTGTTCCTTAAGACACTAGTGCTTAGGAAATCTATTGGAGGCAGAAGCAGTCAAGGGTAGCCTAGGGTTAGGGTTAGGCTTAGGGTTAGGCTTAGGGTACGGCTTAGGGTACGGGTTCGGGGAGGGGTGCGGGTACGGCGTAGGGTATGGGTTAGGGTTAGGGTTAGGGTTAGTGTTAGGGTTCGGGCTCGGTTTAGGGTACGGGTTAGGATTAGGGTACGTGTTAGGGTTAGGGTAGGGGTTAGGGTTAGGGTACGCGTTAGGGTTAGGGTAGTTATTAAACCTATCCCAGTCTCTAGATACCCCTTAGCACGTAAAGGAATATTATTTGGGGGTCCAGCCATGGAGAAGAGTTTAGACACTAGGATAAGATAAGGAACACAGCCATTATAAAGAAATCACATTAGGATTCTCTTTTTAAGCTGTTCCTTAAAACACTAGTGCTTAGGAAATCTATTGGAGGCAGAAGCATTCAAGGGTAGCCTAGGGTTAGGGTTAGGCTTAGGGTTAGGGTTAGGGTACGGCTTAGGGTACAGGTTGGGGGAGGGGTGCGGGTACGGCGTAGGGTATGGGTTAGGGTTAGGTTTAGGGTTAGTGTTAGGGTTAGGGCTCGGTTTAGGGTACGGGTTAGGAATAGGGTACGTGTTAGGGTTAGGGTAGGGGTTAGGGTTAGGGTACGCGTTAGGGTTAGGGTAGTTATTAAACCTATCCCACTCTCTAGACACTCCTTAGCACGTAAAGGAATATTATTTGGGGGTTCAGCCATGGAGAAGAGTTTAGACACTGGGATAAGATAAGGAACACACCCATTATAAAGAAATCACATTAGGATTCTCTTTTTAAGCTGTTCCTTAAAACACTAGTGCTTAGGAAATCTATTGGAGGCAGAAGCAGTCAAGGGTAGCCTAGGGTTAGGGTTAGGCTTAGGGTTAGGCTTAGGGTACGGCTTAGGGTACGGGTTCGGGGAGGGGTGCGGGTATGGCGTAGGGTATGGGTTAGGGTTAGGGTTAGGGTTAGTGTTAGGGTTAGGGCTCGGTTTAGGGTACAGGTTAGGATTAGGGTACGTGTTAGGGTTAGGGAAGGGGTTAGGGTTAGGGTACGCGTTAGTGTTAGGGTAGATATTAAACCTATCCCACTCTCTAGATACCCCTTAGCACCTAAAGGAATATTATTTGGGGATCCAGCCATGGAGAAGAGTTTAGACACTACGATAAGATAAGGAACACACCCATTATAAAGAAATCACATTAGGATTCTCTTTTTAAGCTGTTCCTTAAGACACTAGTGCTTAGGAAATCTACTGGAGGCAGAAGCAGTCAAGCGTAGCCTAGGGTTAGGGTTAGGCATAGGCTTAGGCTTAGGGTACGGCTTAGGGTACGGGTTCGGGGAGGGGTTCGGGTACGGCGTAGGGTATGGGTTAGGGTTAGGGTTAGGGTTAGCGTTAAGTTTAGGGCTCGGTTTAGGGTACGGGTTAGGATTAGGGTACGTGTTAGGGTTAGGGTAGGGGTTAGGGTTAGGGTATGCGTTAGGGTTAGAGTAGTTAGTAAACCTATCCCACTCTCTAGATACCCCTTAGCACGTAAAGGAATATTATTTGGGGGTTCAGCCATGGAGAAGAGTTTAGACACTAGGATAAGATAAGGAACACACCCATTATAAAGAAATCACATTAGGATTCTCTTTTTAAGCTGTTCCTTAAAACACTAGTTCTTAGGAAATCTATTGGAGGCAGAAGCAGTCAAGGGTAGCCTAGGGTTAGGGTTAGGCTTAGGGTTAGGCTTAGGGTACGGCTTAGGGTACGGGTTCGGGGAGGGGTGCGGGTATGGCGTAGGGTATGGGTTAGGGTTAGGGTTAGGGTTAGTGTTAGGGTTAGGGCTCGGTTTAGGGTATGGGTTAGGATTAGGGTACGTGTTAGGGTTAGGGTAGGGGTTAGGGTTAGGGTACGCGTTAGGGTTAGGGTAGTTATTAAACCTATCCCACTCTCTAGATACCCCTTAGCACGTAAAGGAATGTTATTTGAGGGTCCAGGCATGGAGAAGAGTTTAGACACTAGGATAAGATAAGGAACACACCCATTATAAAGAAATCACATTAGGATTCTCTTTTTAAGCTGTTCCTTAAAACACTAGTGCTTAGGAAATCTATTGGAGGCAGAAGCAGTCAAGGGTAGCCTAGGGTTAGGGTTAGGCTTAGGGTTAGGCTTAGGGTACGGCTTAGGGTACGGGTTCGGGGAGGGGTGCGGCTACGGCGGAGGGTATGGGTTAGGGTTAGGGTTAGGGTTAGGGTTAGTGTTAGGGTTAGGGCTCGGTTTAGGGTACGGGTTAGGATTAGGGTACGTGTTAGGGTTAGGGTAGGGGTTAGGGTTAGGGTACGCATTAGGGTTAGGGTAGTTATTAAACCTATCCCACTCTCTAGATACCCCTTAGCACGTAAAGGAATATTATTTGGGGGTCCAGCCATGGGGAAGAGTTTAGACACTAGGATAAGATAAGGAACACACCCATTATAAAGAAATCACATTAGGATTCTCTTTTTAAGCTGTTCCTTAAAACACTAGTGCTTAGGAAATCTATTGGATGCAGAAGCAGTCAAGGGTAGCCTAAGGTTAGGGTTAGGCTTAGGGTACGGCTTAGGGTACGGGTTCGGGGAGGGGTTTCTGTACGGCGTAGGGTATGGGTTAGGGTTAGGGTTAGGGTTAGTGTTAGGGTTCGGGCTCGGTTTAGGGTACGGGTTAGGATTAGGGTACGTGTTAGGGTTAGGGTAGGGGTTAGGGTTAGGGTACGCGTTAGGGTTAGGGTAGTTATTAAACCTATACAATTCTCTAGACACTCCTTAGCACGTAAAGGAATATTATTTGCGGGTCCAGCCATGGAGAAGAGTTTAGACACTGGGATAAGATAAGGAACACACCCATTACAAAGAAATCACATTAGGATTCTCTTTTTAAGCTGTTCCTTAAAACACTAGTGCTTAGGAAATCTATTGGAGGCAGAAGCAGTCAAGGGTAGCCTAGGGTTAGGGTTAGGCTTAGGGTACGGCTTAGGGTACGGCTTAGGGTACGGGTTCGGGGAGGGGTTCGGGTACGGCGTAGGGTATGGGTTAGGGTTAGGGTTAGGGTTAGTGTTAGGGTTAGGGCTCGGTTTAGGGTACGGGTTAGGATTAGGGTACGTGTTAGGGTTAGGGTAGGGGTTAGGGTTAGGGTACGCGTTAGGGTTAGGGTAGTTATTAAACCTATCCCACTCTCTAGATACCCCTTAGCACGTAAAGGAATATTATTTGGGGCTCCAGCCATGGAGAAGAGTTTAGACACTGGGAAAAGATAAGGAACACACCCATTATAAAGAAATCACATTAGGATTCATTTTTAAGCTGTTCCTTAAAACACTAGTGCTTAGGAAATCTATTGGAGGCAGAAGCAGTCAAGGGTAGCCTAGGGTTAGGTTTAGGCTTAGGGTTAGGGTTAGGGTACGGCTTAGGTTACGGGTTCGGGGAGGGGTGCGGGTACGGCGTAGGGTATGGGTTAGGGTTAGGGTTAGGGTTAGTGTTAGGGGTAGGGCTCGGTTTAGGGTACGGGTTAGGAATAGTGTACGTGTTAGGGTTAGGGTAGGGGTTAGGGTTAGGGTACGTGTTAGGGTTAGGGTAGTTATTAAACCTATCCCACTCTCTAGATACCCCTTAGCACGTAAAGGAATATTATTTGGGGGTCCAGCCATGGAGAAGAGTTTAGACACTAGGATAAGATAAGGAACACACCCATTATAAAGAAATCACATTAGGATTCTCTTTTTAAGCTGTTCCTTAAAACACTAGTGCTTAGGAAATCTATTGGAGGCAGAAGCATTCAAGGGTAGCCTAGGGTTAGCGTTAGGCTTAGGGTTAGGGTTATGGTACGGCTTAGGGTACGGGTTCGGGGAGGGGTTCGGGTACGGCGTAGGGTATGGGTTAGGGTTAGGGTTAGGGTTAGTGATAGGGTTAGGGCTCGGTTTAGGGTACGGGTTAGGTTTAGGGTACGTGTTAGGGTCAGGGTAGGGGTTAGGGTTAGGGTACGCGTTAGGGTTAGGGTAGTTATTAAACCTATCCCACTCTCTAGATACCCCTTAGTACGTAAAGGAATATTATTTGGGGGTCCAGCCATGGAGAAGAGTTTAGACACTGGGATAAGATAAGGAACACACCCATTATAAAGAAATCACATTAGGATTCATTTTTAAGCTGTTCCTTAAAACACTAGTGCTTAGGAAATCTTTTGGAGGCAGAAGCAGTCAAGGGTAGCCTAGGGTTAGGTTTAGGCTTAGGGTTAGGTTTAGGGTACGGCTTAGGTTACGGGTTCGGGGAGGGGTGCGGGTACGGCGGAGGGTATGGGTTAGGGTTAGGGTTAGGGTTAGTGTTAGGGTTAGGGCTCGGTTTAGGGTACGGGTTAGGATTAGGGTACGTGTTAGGGTTAGGGTAGGGGTTAGGGTTAGGGTACGTGTTAGGGTTAGGGTAGTTATTAAACCTATCCCACTCTCTAGACACCCCTTAGCACGTAAAGGAATATTATTTGGGGCTCCAGCCATGGAGAAGAGTTTAGACACTGGGATAAGATAAGGAACACACCCATTATAAAGAAATCACATTAGGATTCTCTTTTTAAGCTGTTCCTTAAAACACTAGTGCTTAGGAAATCTATTGGAGGCAGAAGCAGTCAAGGGTAGCCTAGGGTTAGGTTTAGGGTGAGGGTTAGGCTTAGGGTACGGCTTAGGGTACGGGATCGGGGAGGGGTTCGTGTACGGAGTAGGGTATGGGTTAGGGTTACGGTTAGGGTTAGTGTTAGGGTTAGGGCTCGGTTTAGGTTACGGGTTAGGATTAGGATACGTGTTAGGGTTAGGGTAGGGGTTAGGGTTAGGGTACGCGTTAGGGTTAGGGTAGTTATTAAACCTATCACACTCTCTAGATACCCCTTAGCACGTAAAGGAATATTATTTGGGGGTCCAGCCATGGAGAAGAGTTTAGACACTGGGATAAGATAAGGAACACACCCATTACAAAGAAATCACACTAGGATTCTCTTTTTAAGCTGTTCCTTAAAACACTAGTGCTTAGGAAATCTATTGGAGGCAGAAGCATTCAAGGGTAGCCTAGGGTTAGGGTTAGGCTTAGGGTTAGGCTTAGGGTACGGCTTAGGGTACGGATTCGGGGAGGGGTGCGGGTACGGCGTAGGGTATGGGTTAGGGTTAGGGTTAGGGTTAGGGTTAGGGTTCGGGCTCGGTTTAGGGTACGGGTTAGGATTAGGGTACGTGTTAGGGTTAGGGTAGGGGTTAGGGTTAGGGTACGCGTTAGGGTTAGGGTAGTTATTAAACCTATCCCACTCTCTTGATACCCCTTAGCACGTAAAGGAATATTATTTGGGGGTCCAGCCATGGAGAAGAGTTTAGACACTAGGATAAGATAAGGAACACACCCATTATAAAGAAATCACATTAGGATTCTCTTTTTAAGCTGTTCCTTAAAACACTAGTGCTTAGGAAATCTATTGGAGGCAGAAGCAGTCAAGGGTAGCCTAGGGTTAGGGTTAGGCTTAGGGTTAGGGTTAGGGTACGGCTTAGGGTACGGGTTCGGGGAGGGGTGCGGGTATGGTATAGGGTATGGGTTAGGGTTAGGGTTAGGGTTAGTGTTAGGGTTAGGGCTCGGTTTAGGGTACAGGTTAGGATTAGGGTACGTGTTAGGGTTAGGGAAGGGGTTAGGGTTAGGGTACGCGTTAGTGTTAGGGGAGATATTAAACCTATCCCACTCTCTAGATACCCCTTAGCACGTAAAGGAATATTATTTGGGGGTCCAGCCATGGAGAAGAGATTAGACATTAGCATAAGATAAGGAACACACCCATTATAAAGAAATCACATTAGGATTCTCTTTTTATGCTGTTCCTTAAAACACTAGTGCTTAGGAAATCTATTGGAGGCAGAAGCATTCAAGGGTAGCCTAGGGTTAGGGTTAGGCTTAGGGTTAGGGTTAGGGTACGGCTTAGGGTACGGGTTCGGGGAGGGGTGCGGGTACGGCGTAGGGTATGGGTTAGGGTTGGGGTTAGGGTTAGTGATAGGGTTAGGGCTCGGTTTAGGGTACGGGTTAGGATTAGGGTATGGGTCAGGGTTAGGGTATGGGTTAGGGTTAGGGTACACGTTAGGGTTAGGGTAGTTATTAAACCTATCCCAGTCTCTAGATACCCCTTAGCACGTAAAGGAATATTATATGGGGGTCCAGCCATGGAGAAGAGTTTAGACACTAGGATAAGATAAGGAACACACCCATTATAAAGAAATCACATTAGGATTCTCTTTTTAAGCTGTTCCTTAAGACACTAGTGCTTAGGAAATCTATTGGAGGCAGAAGCAGTCAAGGGTAGCCTAGGGTTAGGGTTAGGCTTAGGGTTAGGCTTAGGGTACGGCTTAGGTTACGGGGTCGGGGAGGGGTTCGGGTACAGCGTAGGGTATGGGTTAGGGTTAGGGTTAGGGTTAGTGTTAGGGTTCGGGCTCGGTTTAGGGTACGGGTTAGGATTAGGCTACGTGTTAGGGTTAGGGTAGGGGTTAGGGTTAGGGTACGCGTTAGGGTTAGGGTAGTTATTAAACCTATCCCACTCTCTAGATACCCCTTAGCACGTAAAGGAATATTATTTGGGGGTCCAGCCATGGAGAAGAGTTTAGACACTAGGATAAGATAAGGAACACACCCATTATAAAGAAATCACATTAGGATTCTCTTTTTAAGCTGTTCCTTAAAACACTAGTGCTTAGGAAATCTATTGGAGGCAGAAGCAGTCAAGGGTAGCCTAGGGTTAGGGTTAGGCTTAGGGTTAGTCTTAGGGTACGGCTTAGTTTACGGGTTCGGGGAGGGGTTCGGGTACGGCGTAGGGTATGGGTTAGGGATAGGGTTAGGGTTAGTGTTAAGGTTAGGGCTCGGTTTAGGTTACGGGTTAGGATTAGAATACGTGTTAGGGTTAGGATAGGGGTTAGGGTTAGGGTACGCATTAGGGTTAGGGTAGTTATTAAACCTATCACACTCTCTAGATACCCCTTAGCACGTAAAGTAATATTATTTGGGGGTCCAGCCATTGAGAAGAGTTTAGACACTGGGATAAGATAAGGAACACACCCATTACAAAGAAATCACATTAGGATTCTCTTTTTAAGCTGTTCTTTAAAACACTAGTGCTTAGGAAATCTATTGGAGGCAGAAGCAGTCAAGGGTAGCCTAGGGTTAGGGTTAGGCTTAGGGTTAGGCTTAGGGTACGGCTTAGTTTAAGGGTTCGGGGAGGGGTGTGGGTATGGCGTAGGGTATGGGTTAGGGTTAGGGTTAGGGTTAGTGTTAGGGTTCGGGCTCGGTTTAGGGTACGGGTTAGGATTAGGGTACGTGTTAGGGTTAGGGTAGGGGTTAGGGTTAGGGTACGCGTTAGGGTTAGGGTAGTTATTAAACCTATCCCACTCTCTAGATACCCCTTAGAACGTAAAGGAATATTATTTGGGGGTCCAGCCATGGAGAAGAGTTTAGAAACTAGGATAAGATAAGGAACACACCCATTATAAAGAAATCACATTAGGATTCTCTTTTTAAGCTGTTCCTTAAAACACTAGTGCTTAGGAAATCTATTGGAGGCAGAAGCATTCAAGGGTAGCCTAGGGTTAGGGTTAGGCTTAGGGTTAGGCTTAGGGTACGGCTTAGGGTACGGGATCGGGGAGGGGTTCGTGTACGGAGTAGGGTATGGGTTAGGGTTACGGTTAGGGTTAGTGTTAGGGTTAGGGCTCAGTTTAGGGTACGGGTGAGGATTAGGATACGTGTTAGGGTTAGGGTAGGGGTTAGGGTTAGTGTATGCGTTAGGGTTAGGGTAGTTATTAAACCTATCCCAGTCTCTAGATACCCCTTAGCACGTAAAGGAATATTATATGGGGGTCCAGCCATGGAGAAGAGTTTAGACACTGGGATAAGATAAGGAACACACCCATTATAAAGAAATCACATTAGGATTCTCTTTTTAAGCTGTTCCTTAAGACACTAGTGCTTAGGAAATCTATTGGAGGCAGAAGCAGTCAAGGGTAGCCTAGGGTTAGGGTTAGGCTTAGGGTTAGGCTTAGGGTACGGCTTAGGGTACGGGTTCGGGGAGGGGTGCGGGTACGGCGTAGGGTATGGGTTAGGGTTAGGGTTAGGGTTAGTGTTAGGGTTCGGGCTCGGTTTAGGGTACGGGTTAGGATTAGGGTACGTGTTAGGGTTAGGGTAGGGGTTAGGGTTAGGGTACGCGTTAGGGTTAGGGTAGTTATTAAACCTATCCCAGTCTCTAGATACCCCTTAGCACGTAAAGGAATATTATTTGGGGGTCCAGCCATGGAGAAGAGTTTAGACACTAGGATAAGATAAGGAACACAGCCATTATAAAGAAATCACATTAGGATTCTCTTTTTAAGCTGTTCCTTAAAACACTAGTGCTTAGGAAATCTATTGGAGGCAGAAGCATTCAAGGGTAGCCTAGGGTTAGGGTTAGGCTTAGGGTTAGGGTTAGGGTACGGCTTAGGGTACAGGTTGGGGGAGGGGTGCGGGTACGGCGTAGGGTATGGGTTAGGGTTAGGTTTAGGGTTAGTGTTAGGGTTAGGGCTCGGTTTAGGGTACGGGTTAGGAATAGGGTACGTGTTAGGGTTAGGGTAGGGGTTAGGGTTAGGGTACGCGTTAGGGTTAGGGTAGTTATTAAACCTATCCCACTCTCTAGACACTCCTTAGCACGTAAAGGAATATTATTTGGGGGTTCAGCCATGGAGAAGAGTTTAGACACTGGGATAAGATAAGGAACACACCCATTATAAAGAAATCACATTAGGATTCTCTTTTTAAGCTGTTCCTTAAAACACTAGTGCTTAGGAAATCTATTGGAGGCAGAAGCAGTCAAGGGTAGCCTAGGGTTAGGGTTAGGCTTAGGGTTAGGCTTAGGGTACGGCTTAGGGTACGGGTTCGGGGAGGGGTGCGGGTATGGCGTAGGGTATGGGTTAGGGTTAGGGTTAGGGTTAGTGTTAGGGTTAGGGCTCGGTTTAGGGTACAGGTTAGGATTAGGGTACGTGTTAGGGTTAGGGAAGGGGTTAGGGTTAGGGTACGCGTTAGTGTTAGGGTAGATATTAAACCTATCCCACTCTCTAGATACCCCTTAGCACCTAAAGGAATATTATTTGGGGATCCAGCCATGGAGAAGAGTTTAGACACTACGATAAGATAAGGAACACACCCATTATAAAGAAATCACATTAGGATTCTCTTTTTAAGCTGTTCCTTAAGACACTAGTGCTTAGGAAATCTACTGGAGGCAGAAGCAGTCAAGCGTAGCCTAGGGTTAGGGTTAGGCATAGGCTTAGGCTTAGGGTACGGCTTAGGGTACGGGTTCGGGGAGGGGTTCGGGTACGGCGTAGGGTATGGGTTAGGGTTAGGGTTAGGGTTAGCGTTAAGTTTAGGGCTCGGTTTAGGGTACGGGTTAGGATTAGGGTACGTGTTAGGGTTAGGGTAGGGGTTAGGGTTAGGGTATGCGTTAGGGTTAGAGTAGTTAGTAAACCTATCCCACTCTCTAGATACCCCTTAGCACGTAAAGGAATATTATTTGGGGGTTCAGCCATGGAGAAGAGTTTAGACACTAGGATAAGATAAGGAACACACCCATTATAAAGAAATCACATTAGGATTCTCTTTTTAAGCTGTTCCTTAAAACACTAGTTCTTAGGAAATCTATTGGAGGCAGAAGCAGTCAAGGGTAGCCTAGGGTTAGGGTTAGGCTTAGGGTTAGGCTTAGGGTACGGCTTAGGGTACGGGTTCGGGGAGGGGTGCGGGTATGGCGTAGGGTATGGGTTAGGGTTAGGGTTAGGGTTAGTGTTAGGGTTAGGGCTCGGTTTAGGGTATGGGTTAGGATTAGGGTACGTGTTAGGGTTAGGGTAGGGGTTAGGGTTAGGGTACGCGTTAGGGTTAGGGTAGTTATTAAACCTATCCCACTCTCTAGATACCCCTTAGCACGTAAAGGAATGTTATTTGAGGGTCCAGGCATGGAGAAGAGTTTAGACACTAGGATAAGATAAGGAACACACCCATTATAAAGAAATCACATTAGGATTCTCTTTTTAAGCTGTTCCTTAAAACACTAGTGCTTAGGAAATCTATTGGAGGCAGAAGCAGTCAAGGGTAGCCTAGGGTTAGGGTTAGGCTTAGGGTTAGGCTTAGGGTACGGCTTAGGGTACGGGTTCGGGGAGGGGTGCGGCTACGGCGGAGGGTATGGGTTAGGGTTAGGGTTAGGGTTAGTGTTAGGGTTAGGGCTCGGTTTAGGGTACGGGTTAGGATTAGGGTACGTGTTAGGGTTAGGGTAGGGGTTAGGGTTAGGGTACGCATTAGGGTTAGGGTAGTTATTAAACCTATCACACTCTCTAGATACCCCTTAGCACGTAAAGGAATATTATTTGGGGGTCCAGCCATGGGGAAGAGTTTAGACACTAGGATAAGATAAGGAACACACCCATTATAAAGAAATCACATTAGGATTCTCTTTTTAAGCTGTTCCTTAAAACACTAGTGCTTAGGAAATCTATTGGATGCACAAGCAGTCAAGGGTAGCCTAAGGTTAGGGTTAGGCTTAGGGTACGGCTTAGGGTACGGGTTCGGGGAGGGGTTTCTGTACGGCGTAGGGTATGGGTTAGGGTTAGGGTTAGGGTTAGTGTTAGGGTTCGGGCTCGGTTTAGGGTACGGGTTAGGATTAGGGTACGTGTTAGGGTTAGGGTAGGGGTTAGGGTTAGGGTACGCGTTAGGGTTAGGGTAGTTATTAAACCTATACAATTCTCTAGACACTCCTTAGCACGTAAAGGAATATTATTTGCGGGTCCAGCCATGGAGAAGAGTTTAGACACTGGGATAAGATAAGGAACACACCCATTACAAAGAAATCACATTAGGATTCTCTTTTTAAGCTGTTCCTTAAAACACTAGTGCTTAGGAAATCTATTGGAGGCAGAAGCAGTCAAGGGTAGCCTAGGGTTAGGGTTAGGCTTAGGGTACGGCTTAGGGTACGGCTTAGGGTACGGGTTCGGGGAGGGGTTCGGGTACGGCGTAGGGTATGGGTTAGGGTTAGGGTTAGGGTTAGTGTTAGGGTTAGGGCTCGGTTTAGGGTACGGGTTAGGATTAGGGTACGTGTTAGGGTTAGGGTAGGGGTTAGGGTTAGGGTACGCGTTAGGGTTAGGGTAGTTATTAAACCTATCCCACTGTCTAGATACCCCTTAGCACGTAAAGGAATATTATTTGGGGCTCCAGCCATGGAGAAGAGTTTAGACACTGGGAAAAGATAAGGAACACACCCATTATAAAGAAATCACATTAGGATTCATTTTTAAGCTGTTCCTTAAAACACTAGTGCTTAGGAAATCTATTGGAGGCAGAAGCAGTCAAGGGTAGCCTAGGGTTAGGTTTAGGCTTAGGGTTAGGGTTAGGGTACGGCTTAGGTTACGGGTTCGGGGAGGGGTGCGGGTACGGCGTAGGGTATGGGTTAGGGTTAGGGTTAGGGTTAGTGTTAGGGTTAGGGCTCGGTTTAGGGTACGGGTTAGGATTAGGGTACGTGTTAGGGTTAGGGTAGGGGTTAGGGTTAGGGTACGTGTTAGGGTTAGGGTAGTTATTAAACCTATCCCACTCTCTAGACACCCCTTAGCACGTAAAGGAATATTATTTGGGGCTCCAGCCATGGAGAAGAGTTTAGACACTGGGATAAGATAAGGAACACACCCATTATAAAGAAATCACATTAGGATTCTCTTTTTAAGCTGTTCCTTAAAACACTAGTGCTTAGGAAATCTATTGGAGGCAGAAGCAGTCAAGGGTAGCCTAGGGTTAGGTTTAGGGTGAGGGTTAAGCTTAGGGTACGGCTTAGGGTACGGGATCGGGGAGGGGTTCGTGTACGGAGTAGGGTATGGGTTAGGGTTACGGTTAGGGTTAGTGTTAGGGTTAGGGCTCGGTTTAGGTTACGGGTTAGGATTAGAATACGTGTTAGGGTTAGGATAGGGGTTAGGGTTAGGGTACGCATTAGGGTTAGGGTAGTTATTAAACCTATCACACTCTCTAGATACCCCTTAGCACGTAAAGTAATATTATTTGGGGGTCCAGCCATTGAGAAGAGTTTAGACACTGGGATAAGATAAGGAACACACCCATTACAAAGAAATCACATTAGGATTCTCTTTTTAAGCTGTTCTTTAAAACACTAGTGCTTAGGAAATCTATTGGAGGCAGAAGCAGTCAAGGGTAGCCTAGGGTTAGGGTTAGGCTTAGGGTTAGGCTTAGGGTACGGCTTAGTTTAAGGGTTCGGGGAGGGGTGTGGGTATGGCGTAGGGTATGGGTTAGGGTTAGGGTTAGGGTTAGTGTTAGGGTTCGGGCTCGGTTTAGGGTACGGGTTAGGATTAGGGTACGTGTTAGGGTTAGGGTAGGGGTTAGGGTTAGGGTACGCGTTAGGGTTAGGGTAGTTATTAAACCTATCCCACTCTCTAGATACCCCTTAGAACGTAAAGGAATATTATTTGGGGGTCCAGCCATGGAGAAGAGTTTAGAAACTAGGATAAGATAAGGAACACACCCATTATAAAGAAATCACATTAGGATTCTCTTTTTAAGCTGTTCCTTAAAACACTAGTGCTTAGGAAATCTATTGGAGGCAGAAGCATTCAAGGGTAGCCTAGGGTTAGGGTTAGGCTTAGGGTTAGGCTTAGGGTACGGCTTAGGGTACGGGATCGGGGAGGGGTTCGTGTACGGAGTAGGGTATGGGTTAGGGTTACGGTTAGGGTTAGTGTTAGGGTTAGGGCTCAGTTTAGGGTACGGGTGAGGATTAGGATACGTGTTAGGGTTAGGGTAGGGGTTAGGGTTAGTGTATGCGTTAGGGTTAGGGTAGTTATTAAACCTATCCCAGTCTCTAGATACCCCTTAGCACGTAAAGGAATATTATATGGGGGTCCAGCCATGGAGAAGAGTTTAGACACTGGGATAAGATAAGGAACACACCCATTATAAAGAAATCACATTAGGATTCTCTTTTTAAGCTGTTCCTTAAGACACTAGTGCTTAGGAAATCTATTGGAGGCAGAAGCAGTCAAGGGTAGCCTAGGGTTAGGGTTAGGCTTAGGGTTAGGCTTAGGGTACGGCTTAGGGTACGGGTTCGGGGAGGGGTGCGGGTACGGCGTAGGGTATGGGTTAGGGTTAGGGTTAGGGTTAGTGTTAGGGTTCGGGCTCGGTTTAGGGTACGGGTTAGGATTAGGGTACGTGTTAGGGTTAGGGTAGGGGTTAGGGTTAGGGTACGCGTTAGGGTTAGGGTAGTTATTAAACCTATCCCAGTCTCTAGATACCCCTTAGCACGTAAAGGAATATTATTTGGGGGTCCAGCCATGGAGAAGAGTTTAGACACTAGGATAAGATAAGGAACACAGCCATTATAAAGAAATCACATTAGGATTCTCTTTTTAAGCTGTTCCTTAAAACACTAGTGCTTAGGAAATCTATTGGAGGCAGAAGCATTCAAGGGTAGCCTAGGGTTAGGGTTAGGCTTAGGGTTAGGGTTAGGGTACGGCTTAGGGTACAGGTTGGGGGAGGGGTGCGGGTACGGCGTAGGGTATGGGTTAGGGTTAGGTTTAGGGTTAGTGTTAGGGTTAGGGCTCGGTTTAGGGTACGGGTTAGGAATAGGGTACGTGTTAGGGTTAGGGTAGGGGTTAGGGTTAGGGTACGCGTTAGGGTTAGGGTAGTTATTAAACCTATCCCACTCTCTAGACACTCCTTAGCACGTAAAGGAATATTATTTGGGGGTTCAGCCATGGAGAAGAGTTTAGACACTGGGATAAGATAAGGAACACACCCATTATAAAGAAATCACATTAGGATTCTCTTTTTAAGCTGTTCCTTAAAACACTAGTGCTTAGGAAATCTATTGGAGGCAGAAGCAGTCAAGGGTAGCCTAGGGTTAGGGTTAGGCTTAGGGTTAGGCTTAGGGTACGGCTTAGGGTACGGGTTCGGGGAGGGGTGCGGGTATGGCGTAGGGTATGGGTTAGGGTTAGGGTTAGGGTTAGTGTTAGGGTTAGGGCTCGGTTTAGGGTACAGGTTAGGATTAGGGTACGTGTTTGGGTTAGGGAAGGGGTTAGGGTTAGGGTACGCGTTAGTGTTAGGGTAGATATTAAACCTATCCCACTCTCTAGATACCCCTTAGCACCTAAAGGAATATTATTTGGGGATCCAGCCATGGAGAAGAGTTTAGACACTACGATAAGATAAGGAACACACCCATTATAAAGAAATCACATTAGGATTCTCTTTTTAAGCTGTTCCTTAAGACACTAGTGCTTAGGAAATCTACTGGAGGCAGAAGCAGTCAAGCGTAGCCTAGGGTTAGGGTTAGGCTTAGGCTTAGGCTTAGGGTACGGCTTAGGGTACGGGTTCGGGGAGGGGTTCGGGTACGGCGTAGGGTATGGGTTAGGGTTAGGGTTAGGGTTAGCGTTAAGTTTAGGGCTCGGTTTAGGGTACGGGTTAGGATTAGGGTACGTGTTAGGGTTAGGGTAGGGGTTAGGGTTAGGGTATGCGTTAGGGTTAGAGTAGTTAGTAAACCTATCCCACTCTCTAGATACCCCTTAGCACGTAAAGGAATATTATTTGGGGGTTCAGCCATGGAGAAGAGTTTAGACACTAGGATAAGATAAGGAACACACCCATTATAAAGAAATCACATTAGGATTCTCTTTTTAAGCTGTTCCTTAAAACACTAGTTCTTAGGAAATCTATTGGAGGCAGAAGCAGTCAAGGGTAGCCTAGGGTTAGGGTTAGGCTTAGGGTTAGGCTTAGGGTACGGCTTAGGGTACGGGTTCGGGGAGGGGTGCGGGTATGGCGTAGGGTATGGGTTAGGGTTAGGGTTAGGGTTAGTGTTAGGGTTAGGGCTCGGTTTAGGGTATGGGTTAGGATTAGGGTACGTGTTAGGGTTAGGGTAGGGGTTAGGGTTAGGGTACGCGTTAGGGTTAGGGTAGTTATTAAACCTATCCCACTCTCTAGATACCCCTTAGCACGTAAAGGAATGTTATTTGAGGGTCCAGGCATGGAGAAGAGTTTAGACACTAGGATAAGATAAGGAACACACCCATTATAAAGAAATCACATTAGGATTCTCTTTTTAAGCTGTTCCTTAAAACACTAGTGCTTAGGAAATCTATTGGAGGCAGAAGCAGTCAAGGGTAGCCTAGGGTTAGGGTTAGGCTTAGGGTTAGGCTTAGGGTACGGCTTAGGGTACGGGTTCGGGGAGGGGTGCGGCTACGGCGGAGGGTATGGGTTAGGGTTAGGGTTAGGGTTAGTGTTAGGGTTAGGGCTCGGTTTAGGGTACGGGTTAGGATTAGGGTACGTGTTAGGGTTAGGGTAGGGGTTAGGGTTAGGGTACGCATTAGGGTTAGGGTAGTTATTAAACCTATCACACTCTCTAGATACCCCTTAGCACGTAAAGGAATATTATTTGGGGGTCCAGCCATGGGGAAGAGTTTAGACACTAGGATAAGATAAGGAACACACCCATTATAAAGAAATCACATTAGGATTCTCTTTTTAAGCTGTTCCTTAAAACACTAGTGCTTAGGAAATCTATTGGATGCACAAGCAGTCAAGGGTAGCCTAAGGTTAGGGTTAGGCTTAGGGTACGGCTTAGGGTACGGGTTCGGGGAGGGGTTTCTGTACGGCGTAGGGTATGGTTTAGGGTTAGGGTTAGGGTTAGTGTTAGGGTTCGGGCTCGGTTTAGGGTACGGGTTAGGATTAGGGTACGTGTTAGGGTTAGGGTAGGGGTTAGGGTTAGGGTACGCGTTAGGGTTAGGGTAGTTATTAAACCTATACAATTCTCTAGACACTCCTTAGCACGTAAAGGAATATTATTTGCGGGTCCAGCCATGGAGAAGAGTTTAGACACTGGGATAAGATAAGGAACACACCCATTACAAAGAAATCACATTAGGATTCTCTTTTTAAGCTGTTCCTTAAAACACTAGTGCTTAGGAAATCTATTGGAGGCAGAAGCAGTCAAGGGTAGCCTAGGGTTAGGGTTAGGCTTAGGGTACGGCTTAGGGTACGGCTTAGGGTACGGGTTCGGGGAGGGGTTCGGGTACGGCGTAGGGTATGGGTTAGGGTTAGGGTTAGGGTTAGTGTTAGGGTTAGGGCTCGGTTTAGGGTACGGGTTAGGATTAGGGTACGTGTTAGGGTTAGGGTAGGGGTTAGGGTTAGGGTACGCGTTAGGGTTAGGGTAGTTATTAAACCTATCCCACTGTCTAGATACCCCTTAGCACGTAAAGGAATATTATTTGGGGCTCCAGCCATGGAGAAGAGTTTAGACACTGGGAAAAGATAAGGAACACACCCATTATAAAGAAATCACATTAGGATTCATTTTTAAGCTGTTCCTTAAAACACTAGTGCTTAGGAAATCTATTGGAGGCAGAAGCAGTCAAGGGTAGCCTAGGGTTAGGTTTAGGCTTAGGGTTAGGGTTAGGGTACGGCTTAGGTTACGGGTTCGGGGAGGGGTGCGGGTACGGCGTAGGGTATGGGTTAGGGTTAGGGTTAGGGTTAGTGTTAGGGTTAGGGCTCGGTTTAGGGTACGGGTTAGGATTAGGGTACGTGTTAGGGTTAGGGTAGGGGTTAGGGTTAGGGTACGTGTTAGGGTTAGGGTAGTTATTAAACCTATCCCACTCTCTAGACACCCCTTAGCACGTAAAGGAATATTATTTGGGGCTCCAGCCATGGAGAAGAGTTTAGACACTGGGATAAGATAAGGAACACACCCATTATAAAGAAATCACATTAGGATTCTCTTTTTAAGCTGTTCCTTAAAACACTAGTGCTTAGGAAATCTATTGGAGGCAGAAGCAGTCAAGGGTAGCCTAGGGTTAGGTTTAGGGTGAGGGTTAGGCTTAGGGTACGGCTTAGGGTACGGGATCGGGGAGGGGTTCGTGTACGGAGTAGGGTATGGGTTAGGGTTACGGTTAGGGTTAGTGTTAGGGTTAGGGCTCGGTTTAGGTTACGGGTTAGGATTAGGATACGTGTTAGGGTTAGGGTAGGGGTTAGGGTTAGGGTACGCGTTAGGGTTAGGGTAGTTATTAAACCTATCACACTCTCTAGATACCCCTTAGCACGTAAAGGAATATTATTTGGGGGTCCAGCCATGGAGAAGAGTTTAGACACTGGGATAAGATAAGGAACACACCCATTACAAAGAAATCACACTAGGATTCTCTTTTTAAGCTGTTCCTTAAAACACTAGTGCTTAGGAAATCTATTGGAGGCAGAAGCATTCAAGGGTAGCCTAGGGTTAGGGTTAGGCTTAGGGTTAGGCTTAGGGTACGGCTTAGGGTACGGATTCGGGGAGGGGTGCGGGTACGGCGTAGGGTATGGGTTAGGGTTAGGGTTAGGGTTAGTGTTAGGGTTCGGGCTCGGTTTAGGGTACGGGTTAGGATTAGGGTACGTGTTAGGGTTAGGGTAGGGGTTAGGGTTAGGGTACGCGTTAGGGTTAGGGTAGTTATTAAACCTATCCCACTCTCTTGATACCCCTTAGCACGTAAAGGAATATTATTTGGGGGTCCAGCCATGGAGAAGAGTTTAGACACTAGGATAAGATAAGGAACACACCCATTATAAAGAAATCACATTAGGATTCTCTTTTTAAGCTGTTCCTTAAAACACTAGTGCTTAGGAAATCTATTGGAGGCAGAAGCAGTCAAGGGTAGCCTAGGGTTAGGGTTAGGCTTAGGGTTAGGGTTAGGGTACGGCTTAGGGTACGCGTTCGGGGAGGGGTGCGGGTATGGCATAGGGTATGGGTTAGGGTTAGGGTTAGGGTTAGTGTTAGGGTTAGGGCTCGGTTTAGGGTACAGGTTAGGATTAGGGTACGTGTTAGGGTTAGGGAAGGGGTTAGGGTTAGGGTACGCGTTAGTGTTAGGGGAGATATTAAACCTATCCCACTCTCTAGATACCCCTTAGCACGTAAAGGAATATTATTTGGGGGTCCAGCCATGGAGAAGAGATTAGACATTAGCATAAGATAAGGAACACACCCATTATAAAGAAATCACATTAGGATTCTCTTTTTATGCTGTTCCTTAAAACACTAGTGCTTAGGAAATCTATTGGAGGCAGAAGCATTCAAGGGTAGCCTAGGGTTAGGGTTAGGCTTAGGGTTAGGGTTAGGGTACGGCTTAGGGTACGGGTTCGGGGAGGGGTGCGGGTACGGCGTAGGGTATGGGTTAGGGTTGGGGTTAGGGTTAGTGATAGGGTTAGGGCTCGGTTTAGGGTACGGGTTAGGATTAGGGTATGGGTCAGGGTTAGGGTATGGGTTAGGGTTAGGGTACACGTTAGGGTTAGGGTAGTTATTAAACCTATCCCAGTCTCTAGATACCCCTTAGCACGTAAAGGAATATTATATGGGGGTCCAGCCATGGAGAAGAGTTTAGACACTAGGATAAGATAAGGAACACACCCATTATAAAGAAATCACATTAGGATTCTCTTTTTATGCTGTTCCTTAAGACACTAGTGCTTAGGAAATCTATTGGAGGCAGAAGCAGTCAAGGGTAGCCCAGGGTTAGGGTTAGGCTTAGGGTTAGGCTTAGGGTACGGCTTAGGTTACGGGGTCGGGGAGGGGTTCGGGTACAGCGTAGGGTATGGGTTAGGGTTAGGGTTAGGGTTAGTGTTAGGGTTCGGGCTCGGTTTAGGGTACGGGTTAGGATTAGGCTACGTGTTAGGGTTAGGGTAGGGGTTAGGGTTAGGGTACGCGTTAGGGTTAGGGTAGTTATTAAACCTATCCCACTCTCTAGATACCCCTTAGCACGTAAAGGAATATTATTTGGGGGTCCAGCCATGGAGAAGAGTTTAGACACTAGGATAAGATAAGGAACACACCCATTATAAAGAAATCACATTAGGATTCTCTTTTTAAGCTGTTCCTTAAAACACTAGTGCTTAGGAAATCTATTGGAGGCAGAAGCAGTCAAGGGTAGCCTAGGGTTAGGGTTAGGCTTAGGGTTAGTCTTAGGGTACGGCTTAGTTTACGGGTTCGGGGAGGGGTTCGGGTACGGCGTAGGGTATGGGTTAGGGTTACGGTTAGGGTTAGTGTTAAGGTTAGGGCTCGGTTTAGGGTACGGGTTAGGATTAGGATACGTGTTAGGGTTAGGGTAGGGGTTAGGGTTAGTGTATGCGTTAGGGTTAGGGTAGTTATTAAACCTATCCCAGTCTCTAGATACCCCTTAGCACGTAAAGGAATATTATATGGGGGTCCAGCCATGGAGAAGAGTTTAGACACTGGGATAAGATAAGGAACACACCCATTATAAAGAAATCACATTAGGATTCTCTTTTTAAGCTGTTCCTTAAGACACTAGAGCTTAGGAAATCTATTGGAGGCAGAAGCAGTCAAGGGTAGCCTAGGGTTAGGGTTAGGCTTAGGGTTAGGCTTAGGGTACGGCTTAGGGTACGGGTTCGGGGAGGGGTGCGGGTACGGCGTAGGGTATGGGTTAGGGTTAGGGTTAGGGTTAGTGTTAGGGTTCGGGCTCGGTTTAGGGTACGGGTTAGGATTAGGGTACGTGTTAGGGTTAGGGTAGGGGTTAGGGTTAGGGTACGCGTTAGGGTTAGGGTAGTTATTAAACCTATCCCAGTCTCTAGATACCCCTTAGGACGTAAAGGAATATTATTTGGGGGTCCAGCCATGGAGAAGAGTTTAGACACTAGGATAAGATAAGGAACACAGCCATTATAAAGAAATCACATTAGGATTCTCTTTTTAAGCTGTTCCTTAAAACACTAGTGCTTAGGAAATCTATTGGAGGCAGAAGCATTCAAGGGTAGCCTAGGGTTAGGGTTAGGCTTAGGGTTAGGGTTAGGGTACGGCTTAGGGTACAGGTTCGGGGAGGGGTGCGGGTACGGCGTAGGGTATGGGTTAGGGTTAGGTTTAGGGTTAGTGTTAGGGTTAGGGCTCGGTTTAGGGTACGGGTTAGGAATAGGGTACGTGTTAGGGTTAGGGTAGGGGTTAGGGTTAGGGTACGCGTTAGGGTTAGGGTAGTTATTAAACCTATCCCACTCTCTAGACACTCCTTAGCACGTAAAGGAATATTATTTGGGGGTTCAGCCATGGAGAAGAGTTTAGACACTGGGATAAGATAAGGAACACACCCATTATAAAGAAATCACATTAGGATTCTCTTTTTAAGCTGTTCCTTAAAACACTAGTGCTTAGGAAATCTATTGGAGGCAGAAGCAGTCAAGGGTAGCCTAGGGTTAGGGTTAGGCTTAGGGTTAGGCTTAGGGTACGGCTTAGGGTACGGGTTCGGGGAGGGGTGCGGGTATGGCGTAGGGTATGGGTTAGGGTTAGGGTTAGGGTTAGTGTTAGGGTTAGGGCTCGGTTTAGGGTACAGGTTAGGATTAGGGTACGTGTTAGGGTTAGGGAAGGGGTTAGGGTTAGGGTACGCGTTAGTGTTAGGGGAGATATTAAACCTATCCCACTCTCTAGATACCCCTTAGCACGTAAAGGAATATTATTTGGGGGTCCAGCCATGGAGAAGAGATTAGACATTAGCATAAGATAAGGAACACACCCATTATAAAGAAATCACATTAGGATTCTCTTTTTATGCTGTTCCTTAAAACACTAGTGCTTAGGAAATCTATTGGAGGCAGAAGCATTCAAGGGTAGCCTAGGGTTAGGGTTAGGCTTAGGGTTAGGGTTAGGGTACGGCTTAGGGTACGGGTTCGGGGAGGGGTGCGGGTACGGCGTAGGGTATGGGTTAGGGTTGGGGTTAGGGTTAGTGATAGGGTTAGGGCTCGGTTTAGGGTACGGGTTAGGATTAGGGTATGGGTCAGGGTTAGGGTATGGGTTAGGGTTAGGGTACACGTTAGGGTTAGGGTAGTTATTAAACCTATCCCAGTCTCTAGATACCCCTTAGCACGTAAAGGAATATTATATGGGGGTCCAGCCATGGAGAAGAGTTTAGACACTAGGATAAGATAAGGAACACACCCATTATAAAGAAATCACATTAGGATTCTCTTTTTATGCTGTTCCTTAAGACACTAGTGCTTAGGAAATCTATTGGAGGCAGAAGCAGTCAAGGGTAGCCCAGGGTTAGGGTTAGGCTTAGGGTTAGGCTTAGGGTACGGCTTAGGTTACGGGGTCGGGGAGGGGTTCGGGTACAGCGTAGGGTATGGGTTAGGGTTAGGGTTAGGGTTAGTGTTAGGGTTCGGGCTCGGTTTAGGGTACGGGTTAGGATTAGGCTACGTGTTAGGGTTAGGGTAGGGGTTAGGGTTAGGGTACGCGTTAGGGTTAGGGTAGTTATTAAACCTATCCCACTCTCTAGATACCCCTTAGCACGTAAAGGAATATTATTTGGGGGTCCAGCCATGGAGAAGAGTTTAGACACTAGGATAAGATAAGGAACACACCCATTATAAAGAAATCACATTAGGATTCTCTTTTTAAGCTGTTCCTTAAAACACTAGTGCTTAGGAAATCTATTGGAGGCAGAAGCAGTCAAGGGTAGCCTAGGGTTAGGGTTAGGCTTAGGGTTAGTCTTAGGGTACGGCTTAGTTTACGGGTTCGGGGAGGGGTTCGGGTACGGCGTAGGGTATGGGTTAGGGTTACGGTTAGGGTTAGTGTTAAGGTTAGGGCTCGGTTTAGGGTACGGGTTAGGATTAGGATACGTGTTAGGGTTAGGGTAGGGGTTAGGGTTAGTGTATGCGTTAGGGTTAGGGTAGTTATTAAACCTATCCCAGTCTCTAGATACCCCTTAGCACGTAAAGGAATATTATATGGGGGTCCAGCCATGGAGAAGAGTTTAGACACTGGGATAAGATAAGGAACACACCCATTATAAAGAAATCACATTAGGATTCTCTTTTTAAGCTGTTCCTTAAGACACTAGAGCTTAGGAAATCTATTGGAGGCAGAAGCAGTCAAGGGTAGCCTAGGGTTAGGGTTAGGCTTAGGGTTAGGCTTAGGGTACGGCTTAGGGTACGGGTTCGGGGAGGGGTGCGGGTACGGCGTAGGGTATGGGTTAGGGTTAGGGTTAGGGTTAGTGTTAGGGTTCGGGCTCGGTTTAGGGTACGGGTTAGGATTAGGGTACGTGTTAGGGTTAGGGTAGGGGTTAGGGTTAGGGTACGCGTTAGGGTTAGGGTAGTTATTAAACCTATCCCAGTCTCTAGATACCCCTTAGGACGTAAAGGAATATTATTTGGGGGTCCAGCCATGGAGAAGAGTTTAGACACTAGGATAAGATAAGGAACACAGCCATTATAAAGAAATCACATTAGGATTCTCTTTTTAAGCTGTTCCTTAAAACACTAGTGCTTAGGAAATCTATTGGAGGCAGAAGCATTCAAGGGTAGCCTAGGGTTAGGGTTAGGCTTAGGGTTAGGGTTAGGGTACGGCTTAGGGTACAGGTTCGGGGAGGGGTGCGGGTACGGCGTAGGGTATGGGTTAGGGTTAGGTTTAGGGTTAGTGTTAGGGTTAGGGCTCGGTTTAGGGTACGGGTTAGGAATAGGGTACGTGTTAGGGTTAGGGTAGGGGTTAGGGTTAGGGTACGCGTTAGGGTTAGGGTAGTTATTAAACCTATCCCACTCTCTAGACACTCCTTAGCACGTAAAGGAATATTATTTGGGGGTTCAGCCATGGAGAAGAGTTTAGACACTGGGATAAGATAAGGAACACACCCATTATAAAGAAATCACATTAGGATTCTCTTTTTAAGCTGTTCCTTAAAACACTAGTGCTTAGGAAATCTATTGGAGGCAGAAGCAGTCAAGGGTAGCCTAGGGTTAGGGTTAGGCTTAGGGTTAGGCTTAGGGTACGGCTTAGGGTACGGGTTCGGGGAGGGGTGCGGGTATGGCGTAGGGTATGGGTTAGGGTTAGGGTTAGGGTTAGTGTTAGGGTTAGGGCTCGGTTTAGGGTACAGGTTAGGATTAGGGTACGTGTTAGGGTTAGGGAAGGGGTTAGGGTTAGGGTACGCGTTAGTGTTAGGGTAGATATTAAACCTATCCCACTCTCTAGATACCCCTTAGCACCTAAAGGAATATTATTTGGGGATCCAGCCATGGAGAAGAGTTTAGACACTACGATAAGATAAGGAACACACCCATTATAAAGAAATCACATTAGGATTCTCTTTTTAAGCTGTTCCTTAAGACACTAGTGCTTAGGAAATCTACTGGAGGCAGAAGCAGTCAAGCGTAGCCTAGGGTTAGGGTTAGGCTTAGGCTTAGGCTTAGGGTACGGCTTAGGGTACGGGTTCGGGGAGGGGTTCGGGTACGGCGTAGGGTATGGGTTAGTGTTAGGGTTAGGGTTAGTGATAGGGTTAGGGCTCGGTTTAGGGTACGGGTTAGGATTAGGGTACGTGTTAGGGTCAGGGTAGGGGTTAGGGTTAGGGTACGCGTTAGGGTTAGGGTAGTTATTAAACATATCCCACTCTCTAGATACCCCTTAGTACGTAAAGGAATATTATTTGGGGGTCCAGCCATGGAGAAGAGTTTAGACACTGGGATAAGATAAGGAACACACCCATTATAAAGAAATCACATTAGGATTCATTTTTAAACTGTTCCTTAAAACACTAGTGCTTAGGAAATCTATTGGAGGCAGAAGCAGTCAAGGGTAGCCTAGGGTTAGGTTTAGGCTTAGGGTTAGGGTTAGGGTACGGCTTAGGTTACGGGTTCGGGGAGGGGTGCGGGTACGGCGTAGGGTATGGGTTAGGGTTAGTGTTAGGGTTAGTGTTAGGGTTAGGGCTCGGTTTAGGGTACGGGTTAGGATTAGGGTACGTGTTAGGGTTAGGGTAGGGGTTAGGGTTAGGGTACGCGTTAGGGTTAGGGTAGTTAGTAAACCTATCCCACTCTCTAGATACCCCTTAGCACGTAAAGGAATATTATTTGGGGGTCCAGCCATGGAGAAGAGTTTAGACACTAGGATAAGATAAGGAACACACCCATTATAAAGAAATCACATTAGGATTCTCTTTTTAAGCTGTTCCTTAAAACACTAGTGCTTAGGAAATCTATTGGAGGCAGAAGCAGTCAAGGGTAGCCTAGGGTTAGGGTTAGGCTTAGGGTTAGGCTTAGGGTACGGCTTAGGGTACGGGTTCGGGGAGGGGTTCGGGTACAGCGTAGGGTATGGGTTAGGGTTAGGGTTAGGGTTAGCGTTAAGTTTAGGGCTCGGTTTAGGGTACGGGTTAGGATTAGGGTACGTGTTAGGGTTAGGGTAGGGGTTAGGGTTAGGGTATGCGTTAGGGTTAGAGTAGTTAGTAAACCTATCCCACTCTCTAGATACCCCTTAGCACGTAAAGGAATATTATTTGGGGGTTCAGCCATGGAGAAGAGTTTAGACACTAGGATAAGATAAGGAACACACCCATTATAAAGAAATCACATTAGGATTCTCTTTTTAAGCTGTTCCTTAAAACACTAGTTCTTAGGAAATCTATTGGAGGCAGAAGCAGTCAAGGGTAGCCTAGGGTTAGGGTTAGGCTTAGGGTTAGGCTTAGGGTACGGCTTAGGGTACGGGTTCGGGGAGGGGTGCGGGTATGGCGTAGGGTATGGGTTAGGGTTAGGGTTAGGGTTAGTGTTAGGGTTAGGGCTCGGTTTAGGGTATGGGTTAGGATTAGGGTACGTGTTAGGGTTAGGGTAGGGGTTAGGGTTAGGGTACGCGTTAGGGTTAGGGTAGTTATTAAACCTATCCCACTCTCTAGATACCGCTTAGCACGTAAAGGAATGTTATTTGAGGGTCCAGCCATGGAGAAGAGTTTAGACACTAGGATAAGATAAGGAACACACACATTATAAAGAAATCACATTAGGATTCTCTTTTTAAGCTGTTCCTTAAAACACTAGTGCTTAGGAAATCTATTGGAGGCAGAAGCAGTCAAGGGTAGCCTAGGGTTAGGTTTAGGGTGAGGGTTAAGCTTAGGGTACGGCTTAGGGTACGGGATCGGGGAGGGGTTCGTGTACGGAGTAGGGTATGGGTTAGGGTTACGGTTAGGGTTAGTGTTAGGGTTAGGGCTCGGTTTAGGTTACGGGTTAGGATTAGAATACGTGTTAGGGTTAGGATAGGGGTTAGGGTTAGGGTACGCATTAGGGTTAGGGTAGTTATTAAACCTATCACACTCTCTAGATACCCCTTAGCACGTAAAGTAATATTATTTGGGGGTCCAGCCATTGAGAAGAGTTTAGACACTGGGATAAGATAAGGAACACACCCATTACAAAGAAATCACATTAGGATTCTCTTTTTAAGCTGTTCTTTAAAACACTAGTGCTTAGGAAATCTATTGGAGGCAGAAGCAGTCAAGGGTAGCCTAGGGTTAGGGTTAGGCTTAGGGTTAGGCTTAGGGTACGGCTTAGTTTAAGGGTTCGGGGAGGGGTGTGGGTATGGCGTAGGGTATGGGTTAGGGTTAGGGTTAGGGTTAGTGTTAGGGTTCGGGCTCGGTTTAGGGTACGGGTTAGGATTAGGGTACGTGTTAGGGTTAGGGTAGGGGTTAGGGTTAGGGTACGCGTTAGGGTTAGGGTAGTTATTAAACCTATCCCACTCTCTAGATACCCCTTAGAACGTAAAGGAATATTATTTGGGGGTCCAGCCATGGAGAAGAGTTTAGAAACTAGGATAAGATAAGGAACACACCCATTATAAAGAAATCACATTAGGATTCTCTTTTTAAGCTGTTCCTTAAAACACTAGTGCTTAGGAAATCTATTGGAGGCAGAAGCATTCAAGGGTAGCCTAGGGTTAGGGTTAGGCTTAGGGTTAGGCTTAGGGTACGGCTTAGGGTACGGGATCGGGGAGGGGTTCGTGTACGGAGTAGGGTATGGGTTAGGGTTACGGTTAGGGTTAGTGTTAGGGTTAGGGCTCAGTTTAGGGTACGGGTGAGGATTAGGATACGTGTTAGGGTTAGGGTAGGGGTTAGGGTTAGTGTATGCGTTAGGGTTAGGGTAGTTATTAAACCTATCCCAGTCTCTAGATACCCCTTAGCACGTAAAGGAATATTATATGGGGGTCCAGCCATGGAGAAGAGTTTAGACACTGGGATAAGATAAGGAACACACCCATTATAAAGAAATCACATTAGGATTCTCTTTTTAAGCTGTTCCTTAAGACACTAGTGCTTAGGAAATCTATTGGAGGCAGAAGCAGTCAAGGGTAGCCTAGGGTTAGGGTTAGGCTTAGGGTTAGGCTTAGGGTACGGCTTAGGGTACGGGTTCGGGGAGGGGTGCGGGTACGGCGTAGGGTATGGGTTAGGGTTAGGGTTAGGGTTAGTGTTAGGGTTCGGGCTCGGTTTAGGGTACGGGTTAGGATTAGGGTACGTGTTAGGGTTAGGGTAGGGGTTAGGGTTAGGGTACGCGTTAGGGTTAGGGTAGTTATTAAACCTATCCCAGTCTCTAGATACCCCTTAGCACGTAAAGGAATATTATTTGGGGGTCCAGCCATGGAGAAGAGTTTAGACACTAGGATAAGATAAGGAACACAGCCATTATAAAGAAATCACATTAGGATTCTCTTTTTAAGCTGTTCCTTAAAACACTAGTGCTTAGGAAATCTATTGGAGGCAGAAGCATTCAAGGGTAGCCTAGGGTTAGGGTTAGGCTTAGGGTTAGGGTTAGGGTACGGCTTAGGGTACAGGTTGGGGGAGGGGTGCGGGTACGGCGTAGGGTATGGGTTAGGGTTAGGTTTAGGGTTAGTGTTAGGGTTAGGGCTCGGTTTAGGGTACGGGTTAGGAATAGGGTACGTGTTAGGGTTAGGGTAGGGGTTAGGGTTAGGGTACGCGTTAGGGTTAGGGTAGTTATTAAACCTATCCCACTCTCTAGACACTCCTTAGCACGTAAAGGAATATTATTTGGGGGTTCAGCCATGGAGAAGAGTTTAGACACTGGGATAAGATAAGGAACACACCCATTATAAAGAAATCACATTAGGATTCTCTTTTTAAGCTGTTCCTTAAAACACTAGTGCTTAGGAAATCTATTGGAGGCAGAAGCAGTCAAGGGTAGCCTAGGGTTAGGGTTAGGCTTAGGGTTAGGCTTAGGGTACGGCTTAGGGTACGGGTTCGGGGAGGGGTGCGGGTATGGCGTAGGGTATGGGTTAGGGTTAGGGTTAGGGTTAGTGTTAGGGTTAGGGCTCGGTTTAGGGTACAGGTTAGGATTAGGGTACGTGTTTGGGTTAGGGAAGGGGTTAGGGTTAGGGTACGCGTTAGTGTTAGGGTAGATATTAAACCTATCCCACTCTCTAGATACCCCTTAGCACCTAAAGGAATATTATTTGGGGATCCAGCCATGGAGAAGAGTTTAGACACTACGATAAGATAAGGAACACACCCATTATAAAGAAATCACATTAGGATTCTCTTTTTAAGCTGTTCCTTAAGACACTAGTGCTTAGGAAATCTACTGGAGGCAGAAGCAGTCAAGCGTAGCCTAGGGTTAGGGTTAGGCTTAGGCTTAGGCTTAGGGTACGGCTTAGGGTACGGGTTCGGGGAGGGGTTCGGGTACGGCGTAGGGTATGGGTTAGGGTTAGGGTTAGGGTTAGCGTTAAGTTTAGGGCTCGGTTTAGGGTACGGGTTAGGATTAGGGTACGTGTTAGGGTTAGGGTAGGGGTTAGGGTTAGGGTATGCGTTAGGGTTAGAGTAGTTAGTAAACCTATCCCACTCTCTAGATACCCCTTAGCACGTAAAGGAATATTATTTGGGGGTTCAGCCATGGAGAAGAGTTTAGACACTAGGATAAGATAAGGAACACACCCATTATAAAGAAATCACATTAGGATTCTCTTTTTAAGCTGTTCCTTAAAACACTAGTTCTTAGGAAATCTATTGGAGGCAGAAGCAGTCAAGGGTAGCCTAGGGTTAGGGTTAGGCTTAGGGTTAGGCTTAGGGTACGGCTTAGGGTACGGGTTCGGGGAGGGGTGCGGGTATGGCGTAGGGTATGGGTTAGGGTTAGGGTTAGGGTTAGTGTTAGGGTTAGGGCTCGGTTTAGGGTATGGGTTAGGATTAGGGTACGTGTTAGGGTTAGGGTAGGGGTTAGGGTTAGGGTACGCGTTAGGGTTAGGGTAGTTATTAAACCTATCCCACTCTCTAGATACCCCTTAGCACGTAAAGGAATGTTATTTGAGGGTCCAGGCATGGAGAAGAGTTTAGACACTAGGATAAGATAAGGAACACACCCATTATAAAGAAATCACATTAGGATTCTCTTTTTAAGCTGTTCCTTAAAACACTAGTGCTTAGGAAATCTATTGGAGGCAGAAGCAGTCAAGGGTAGCCTAGGGTTAGGGTTAGGCTTAGGGTTAGGCTTAGGGTACGGCTTAGGGTACGGGTTCGGGGAGGGGTGCGGCTACGGCGGAGGGTATGGGTTAGGGTTAGGGTTAGGGTTAGTGTTAGGGTTAGGGCTCGGTTTAGGGTACGGGTTAGGATTAGGGTACGTGTTAGGGTTAGGGTAGGGGTTAGGGTTAGGGTACGCATTAGGGTTAGGGTAGTTATTAAACCTATCACACTCTCTAGATACCCCTTAGCACGTAAAGGAATATTATTTGGGGGTCCAGCCATGGGGAAGAGTTTAGACACTAGGATAAGATAAGGAACACACCCATTATAAAGAAATCACATTAGGATTCTCTTTTTAAGCTGTTCCTTAAAACACTAGTGCTTAGGAAATCTATTGGATGCACAAGCAGTCAAGGGTAGCCTAAGGTTAGGGTTAGGCTTAGGGTACGGCTTAGGGTACGGGTTCGGGGAGGGGTTTCTGTACGGCGTAGGGTATGGTTTAGGGTTAGGGTTAGGGTTAGTGTTAGGGTTCGGGCTCGGTTTAGGGTACGGGTTAGGATTAGGGTACGTGTTAGGGTTAGGGTAGGGGTTAGGGTTAGGGTACGCGTTAGGGTTAGGGTAGTTATTAAACCTATACAATTCTCTAGACACTCCTTAGCACGTAAAGGAATATTATTTGCGGGTCCAGCCATGGAGAAGAGTTTAGACACTGGGATAAGATAAGGAACACACCCATTACAAAGAAATCACATTAGGATTCTCTTTTTAAGCTGTTCCTTAAAACACTAGTGCTTAGGAAATCTATTGGAGGCAGAAGCAGTCAAGGGTAGCCTAGGGTTAGGGTTAGGCTTAGGGTACGGCTTAGGGTACGGCTTAGGGTACGGGTTCGGGGAGGGGTTCGGGTACGGCGTAGGGTATGGGTTAGGGTTAGGGTTAGGGTTAGTGTTAGGGTTAGGGCTCGGTTTAGGGTACGGGTTAGGATTAGGGTACGTGTTAGGGTTAGGGTAGGGGTTAGGGTTAGGGTACGCGTTAGGGTTAGGGTAGTTATTAAACCTATCCCACTGTCTAGATACCCCTTAGCACGTAAAGGAATATTATTTGGGGCTCCAGCCATGGAGAAGAGTTTAGACACTGGGAAAAGATAAGGAACACACCCATTATAAAGAAATCACATTAGGATTCATTTTTAAGCTGTTCCTTAAAACACTAGTGCTTAGGAAATCTATTGGAGGCAGAAGCAGTCAAGGGTAGCCTAGGGTTAGGTTTAGGCTTAGGGTTAGGGTTAGGGTACGGCTTAGGTTACGGGTTCGGGGAGGGGTGCGGGTACGGCGTAGGGTATGGGTTAGGGTTAGGGTTAGGGTTAGTGTTAGGGTTAGGGCTCGGTTTAGGGTACGGGTTAGGATTAGGGTACGTGTTAGGGTTAGGGTAGGGGTTAGGGTTAGGGTACGTGTTAGGGTTAGGGTAGTTATTAAACCTATCCCACTCTCTAGACACCCCTTAGCACGTAAAGGAATATTATTTGGGGCTCCAGCCATGGAGAAGAGTTTAGACACTGGGATAAGATAAGGAACACACCCATTATAAAGAAATCACATTAGGATTCTCTTTTTAAGCTGTTCCTTAAAACACTAGTGCTTAGGAAATCTATTGGAGGCAGAAGCAGTCAAGGGTAGCCTAGGGTTAGGTTTAGGGTGAGGGTTAGGCTTAGGGTACGGCTTAGGGTACGGGATCGGGGAGGGGTTCGTGTACGGAGTAGGGTATGGGTTAGGGTTACGGTTAGGGTTAGTGTTAGGGTTAGGGCTCGGTTTAGGTTACGGGTTAGGATTAGGATACGTGTTAGGGTTAGGGTAGGGGTTAGGGTTAGGGTACGCGTTAGGGTTAGGGTAGTTATTAAACCTATCACACTCTCTAGATACCCCTTAGCACGTAAAGGAATATTATTTGGGGGTCCAGCCATGGAGAAGAGTTTAGACACTGGGATAAGATAAGGAACACACCCATTACAAAGAAATCACACTAGGATTCTCTTTTTAAGCTGTTCCTTAAAACACTAGTGCTTAGGAAATCTATTGGAGGCAGAAGCATTCAAGGGTAGCCTAGGGTTAGGGTTAGGCTTAGGGTTAGGCTTAGGGTACGGCTTAGGGTACGGATTCGGGGAGGGGTGCGGGTACGGCGTAGGGTATGGGTTAGGGTTAGGGTTAGGGTTAGTGTTAGGGTTCGGGCTCGGTTTAGGGTACGGGTTAGGATTAGGGTACGTGTTAGGGTTAGGGTAGGGGTTAGGGTTAGGGTACGCGTTAGGGTTAGGGTAGTTATTAAACCTATCCCACTCTCTTGATACCCCTTAGCACGTAAAGGAATATTATTTGGGGGTCCAGCCATGGAGAAGAGTTTAGACACTAGGATAAGATAAGGAACACACCCATTATAAAGAAATCACATTAGGATTCTCTTTTTAAGCTGTTCCTTAAAACACTAGTGCTTAGGAAATCTATTGGAGGCAGAAGCAGTCAAGGGTAGCCTAGGGTTAGGGTTAGGCTTAGGGTTAGGGTTAGGGTACGGCTTAGGGTACGCGTTCGGGGAGGGGTGCGGGTATGGCATAGGGTATGGGTTAGGGTTAGGGTTAGGGTTAGTGTTAGGGTTAGGGCTCGGTTTAGGGTACAGGTTAGGATTAGGGTACGTGTTAGGGTTAGGGAAGGGGTTAGGGTTAGGGTACGCGTTAGTGTTAGGGGAGATATTAAACCTATCCCACTCTCTAGATACCCCTTAGCACGTAAAGGAATATTATTTGGGGGTCCAGCCATGGAGAAGAGATTAGACATTAGCATAAGATAAGGAACACACCCATTATAAAGAAATCACATTAGGATTCTCTTTTTATGCTGTTCCTTAAAACACTAGTGCTTAGGAAATCTATTGGAGGCAGAAGCATTCAAGGGTAGCCTAGGGTTAGGGTTAGGCTTAGGGTTAGGGTTAGGGTACGGCTTAGGGTACGGGTTCGGGGAGGGGTGCGGGTACGGCGTAGGGTATGGGTTAGGGTTGGGGTTAGGGTTAGTGATAGGGTTAGGGCTCGGTTTAGGGTACGGGTTAGGATTAGGGTATGGGTCAGGGTTAGGGTATGGGTTAGGGTTAGGGTACACGTTAGGGTTAGGGTAGTTATTAAACCTATCCCAGTCTCTAGATACCCCTTAGCACGTAAAGGAATATTATATGGGGGTCCAGCCATGGAGAAGAGTTTAGACACTAGGATAAGATAAGGAACACACCCATTATAAAGAAATCACATTAGGATTCTCTTTTTATGCTGTTCCTTAAGACACTAGTGCTTAGGAAATCTATTGGAGGCAGAAGCAGTCAAGGGTAGCCCAGGGTTAGGGTTAGGCTTAGGGTTAGGCTTAGGGTACGGCTTAGGTTACGGGGTCGGGGAGGGGTTCGGGTACAGCGTAGGGTATGGGTTAGGGTTAGGGTTAGGGTTAGTGTTAGGGTTCGGGCTCGGTTTAGGGTACGGGTTAGGATTAGGCTACGTGTTAGGGTTAGGGTAGGGGTTAGGGTTAGGGTACGCGTTAGGGTTAGGGTAGTTATTAAACCTATCCCACTCTCTAGATACCCCTTAGCACGTAAAGGAATATTATTTGGGGGTCCAGCCATGGAGAAGAGTTTAGACACTAGGATAAGATAAGGAACACACCCATTATAAAGAAATCACATTAGGATTCTCTTTTTAAGCTGTTCCTTAAAACACTAGTGCTTAGGAAATCTATTGGAGGCAGAAGCAGTCAAGGGTAGCCTAGGGTTAGGGTTAGGCTTAGGGTTAGTCTTAGGGTACGGCTTAGTTTACGGGTTCGGGGAGGGGTTCGGGTACGGCGTAGGGTATGGGTTAGGGTTACGGTTAGGGTTAGTGTTAAGGTTAGGGCTCGGTTTAGGGTACGGGTTAGGATTAGGATACGTGTTAGGGTTAGGGTAGGGGTTAGGGTTAGTGTATGCGTTAGGGTTAGGGTAGTTATTAAACCTATCCCAGTCTCTAGATACCCCTTAGCACGTAAAGGAATATTATATGGGGGTCCAGCCATGGAGAAGAGTTTAGACACTGGGATAAGATAAGGAACACACCCATTATAAAGAAATCACATTAGGATTCTCTTTTTAAGCTGTTCCTTAAGACACTAGAGCTTAGGAAATCTATTGGAGGCAGAAGCAGTCAAGGGTAGCCTAGGGTTAGGGTTAGGCTTAGGGTTAGGCTTAGGGTACGGCTTAGGGTACGGGTTCGGGGAGGGGTGCGGGTACGGCGTAGGGTATGGGTTAGGGTTAGGGTTAGGGTTAGTGTTAGGGTTCGGGCTCGGTTTAGGGTACGGGTTAGGATTAGGGTACGTGTTAGGGTTAGGGTAGGGGTTAGGGTTAGGGTACGCGTTAGGGTTAGGGTAGTTATTAAACCTATCCCAGTCTCTAGATACCCCTTAGGACGTAAAGGAATATTATTTGGGGGTCCAGCCATGGAGAAGAGTTTAGACACTAGGATAAGATAAGGAACACAGCCATTATAAAGAAATCACATTAGGATTCTCTTTTTAAGCTGTTCCTTAAAACACTAGTGCTTAGGAAATCTATTGGAGGCAGAAGCATTCAAGGGTAGCCTAGGGTTAGGGTTAGGCTTAGGGTTAGGGTTAGGGTACGGCTTAGGGTACAGGTTCGGGGAGGGGTGCGGGTACGGCGTAGGGTATGGGTTAGGGTTAGGTTTAGGGTTAGTGTTAGGGTTAGGGCTCGGTTTAGGGTACGGGTTAGGAATAGGGTACGTGTTAGGGTTAGGGTAGGGGTTAGGGTTAGGGTACGCGTTAGGGTTAGGGTAGTTATTAAACCTATCCCACTCTCTAGACACTCCTTAGCACGTAAAGGAATATTATTTGGGGGTTCAGCCATGGAGAAGAGTTTAGACACTGGGATAAGATAAGGAACACACCCATTATAAAGAAATCACATTAGGATTCTCTTTTTAAGCTGTTCCTTAAAACACTAGTGCTTAGGAAATCTATTGGAGGCAGAAGCAGTCAAGGGTAGCCTAGGGTTAGGGTTAGGCTTAGGGTTAGGCTTAGGGTACGGCTTAGGGTACGGGTTCGGGGAGGGGTGCGGGTATGGCGTAGGGTATGGGTTAGGGTTAGGGTTAGGGTTAGTGTTAGGGTTAGGGCTCGGTTTAGGGTACAGGTTAGGATTAGGGTACGTGTTAGGGTTAGGGAAGGGGTTAGGGTTAGGGTACGCGTTAGTGTTAGGGTAGATATTAAACCTATCCCACTCTCTAGATACCCCTTAGCACCTAAAGGAATATTATTTGGGGATCCAGCCATGGAGAAGAGTTTAGACACTACGATAAGATAAGGAACACACCCATTATAAAGAAATCACATTAGGATTCTCTTTTTAAGCTGTTCCTTAAGACACTAGTGCTTAGGAAATCTACTGGAGGCAGAAGCAGTCAAGCGTAGCCTAGGGTTAGGGTTAGGCTTAGGCTTAGGCTTAGGGTACGGCTTAGGGTACGGGTTCGGGGAGGGGTTCGGGTACGGCGTAGGGTATGGGTTAGTGTTAGGGTTAGGGTTAGTGATAGGGTTAGGGCTCGGTTTAGGGTACGGGTTAGGATTAGGGTACGTGTTAGGGTCAGGGTAGGGGTTAGGGTTAGGGTACGCGTTAGGGTTAGGGTAGTTATTAAACATATCCCACTCTCTAGATACCCCTTAGTACGTAAAGGAATATTATTTGGGGGTCCAGCCATGGAGAAGAGTTTAGACACTGGGATAAGATAAGGAACACACCCATTATAAAGAAATCACATTAGGATTCATTTTTAAACTGTTCCTTAAAACACTAGTGCTTAGGAAATCTATTGGAGGCAGAAGCAGTCAAGGGTAGCCTAGGGTTAGGTTTAGGCTTAGGGTTAGGGTTAGGGTACGGCTTAGGTTACGGGTTCGGGGAGGGGTGCGGGTACGGCGTAGGGTATGGGTTAGGGTTAGTGTTAGGGTTAGTGTTAGGGTTAGGGCTCGGTTTAGGGTACGGGTTAGGATTAGGGTACGTGTTAGGGTTAGGGTAGGGGTTAGGGTTAGGGTACGCGTTAGGGTTAGGGTAGTTAGTAAACCTATCCCACTCTCTAGATACCCCTTAGCACGTAAAGGAATATTATTTGGGGGTCCAGCCATGGAGAAGAGTTTAGACACTAGGATAAGATAAGGAACACACCCATTATAAAGAAATCACATTAGGATTCTCTTTTTAAGCTGTTCCTTAAAACACTAGTGCTTAGGAAATCTATTGGAGGCAGAAGCAGTCAAGGGTAGCCTAGGGTTAGGGTTAGGCTTAGGGTTAGGCTTAGGGTACGGCTTAGGGTACGGGTTCGGGGAGGGGTTCGGGTACAGCGTAGGGTATGGGTTAGGGTTAGGGTTAGGGTTAGCGTTAAGTTTAGGGCTCGGTTTAGGGTACGGGTTAGGATTAGGGTACGTGTTAGGGTTAGGGTAGGGGTTAGGGTTAGGGTATGCGTTAGGGTTAGAGTAGTTAGTAAACCTATCCCACTCTCTAGATACCCCTTAGCACGTAAAGGAATATTATTTGGGGGTTCAGCCATGGAGAAGAGTTTAGACACTAGGATAAGATAAGGAACACACCCATTATAAAGAAATCACATTAGGATTCTCTTTTTAAGCTGTTCCTTAAAACACTAGTTCTTAGGAAATCTATTGGAGGCAGAAGCAGTCAAGGGTAGCCTAGGGTTAGGGTTAGGCTTAGGGTTAGGCTTAGGGTACGGCTTAGGGTACGGGTTCGGGGAGGGGTGCGGGTATGGCGTAGGGTATGGGTTAGGGTTAGGGTTAGGGTTAGTGTTAGGGTTAGGGCTCGGTTTAGGGTATGGGTTAGGATTAGGGTACGTGTTAGGGTTAGGGTAGGGGTTAGGGTTAGGGTACGCGTTAGGGTTAGGGTAGTTATTAAACCTATCCCACTCTCTAGATACCGCTTAGCACGTAAAGGAATGTTATTTGAGGGTCCAGCCATGGAGAAGAGTTTAGACACTAGGATAAGATAAGGAACACACACATTATAAAGAAATCACATTAGGATTCTCTTTTTAAGCTGTTCCTTAAAACACTAGTGCTTAGGAAATCTATTGGAGGCAGAAGCAGTCAAGGGTAGCCTAGGGTTAGGGTTAGGCTTAGGGTTAGGCTTAGGGTACGGCTTAGGGTACGGGTTCGGGGAGGGGTTTCTGTACGGCGTAGGGTATGGGTTAGGGTTAGGGTTAGGGTTAGTGTTAGGGTTCGGGCTCGGTTTAGGGTACGGGTTAGGATTAGGGTACGTGTTAGGGTTAGGGTAGGGGTTAGGGTTAGGGTACGCATTAGGGTTAGGGTAGTTATTAAATCTATACAATTCTCTAGACACTCCTTAGCACGTAAAGGAATATTATTTGCGGGTCCAGCCATGGAGAAGAGTTTAGACACTGGGATAAGATAAGGAACACACCCATTATAAAGAAATCACATTAGGATTCTCTTTTTAAGCTGTTCCTTAAAACACTAGTGCTTAGGAAATCTATTGGAGGCAGAAGCAGTCAAGGGTAGCCTAGGGTTAGGGTTAGGCTTAGGGTTAGGCTTAGGGTAAGGCTTAGAGTACGGGTTCGGGGAGGGGTGCGGCTACGGCGGAGGGTATGGGTTAGGGTTAGGGTTAGGGTTAGTGTTAGGGTTAGGGCTCGGTTTAGGGTACAGGTTAGGATTAGGGTACGTGTTAGGGTTAGGGAAGGGGTTAGGGTTAGGGTACGCGTTAGTGTTAGGGTAGATATTAAACCTATCCCACTCTCTAGATACCCCTTAGCACGTAAAGGAATATTATTTGGGGGTCCAGCCATGGAGAAGAGATTAGACATTAGCATAAGATAAGGAACACACCCATTATAAAGAAATCACATTAGGATTCTCTTTTTAAGCTGTTCCTTAAAACACTAGTGCTTAGGAAATCTATTGGAGGCAGAAGCATTCAAGGGTAGCCTAGGGTTAGGGTTAGGCTTAGGGTTAGGGTTAGGGTACGGCTTAGGGTACGGGTTCGGGGAGGGGTGCGGGTACGGCGTAGGGTATGGGTTAGGGTTGGGGTTAGGGTTAGTGATAGGGTTAGGGCTCGGTTTAGAGTACGGGTTAGGATTAGGGTATGTGTCAGGGTTAGGGTATGGGTTAGGGTTAGGGTACACGTTAGGGTTAGGGTAGTTATTAAACCTATCCCAGTCTCTAGATACCCCTTAGCACGTGAAGGAATATTATATGGGGGTCCAGCCATGGAGAAGAGTTTAGACACTAGGAACAGATAAGGAACACACCCATTATAAAGAAATCACATTAGGATTCTCTTTTTAAGCTGTTCCTTAAGACACTAGTGCTTAGGAAATCTATTGGAGGCAGAAGCAGTCAAGGGTAGCCTAGGGTTAGGGTTAGGCTTAGGGTTAGGCTTAGGGTACGGCGTAGGGTACGGATTCGGGGAGGGGTGCGGGTACGTCGTAGGGTATGGGTTAGGGTTAGGGTTAGGGTTAGTGTTAGGGTTCGGGCTCGGTTTAGGGTACGGGTTAGGATTAGGGTATGTGTTAGGGTTAGGGTAGGGGTTAGGGTTAGGGTACGCGTTAGGGTTAGGGTAGTTATTAAACCTATCCCAGTCTCTAGATACCCCTTAGCACGTAAAGGAATATTATTTGGGGGTCCAGCCATGGAGAAGAGTTTAGACACTAGGATAAGATAAGGAACACACCCATTATAAAGAAATCACATTAGGATTCTCTTTTTAAGCTGTTCCTTAAAACACTAGTGCTTAGGAAATCTATTGGAGGCAGAAGCAGTCAAGGGTAGCCTAGGGTTAGGGTTAGGCTTAGGGTTAGTCTTAGGGTACGGCTTAGGGTACGGGTTCGGGGAGGGGTTCGGGTACGGCGTAGGGTATGGGTTAGGGTTAGGGTTAGGGTTAGTGTTAGGGTTAGGGCTCGGTTTAGGGTACGGGTTAGGATTAGGGTACGTGTTAGGGTTAGGGAAGGGGTTAGGGTTAGGGTACGCGTTAGGGTTAGGGTAGATATTAAACCTATCCCACTCTCTAGATACCACTTAGCACGTAAAGGAATATTATTTGGGGGTCCAGCCATGGAGAAGAGTTTAGACACTAGGATAAGATAAGGAACACACCCATTATAAAGAAATCACATTAGGATTCTCTTTTTAAGCTGTTCCTTAAAACACTAGTGCTTAGGAAATCTATTGGAGGCAGAAGCAGTCAAGGGTAGCCTAGGGTTAAGGTTAGGCTTAGGTTTAGGGTTAGGGTACGGCTTAGGGTACGGGTTCGGGGAGGGGTTCGGGTACGACGTAGGGTATGGGTTAGGGTTAGGGTTAGGGTTAGTGTTAGGGTTAGGGCTCGGTTTAGGGTACGGGTTAGGATTAGGGTACGTGTTAGGGTTAGGGTAGGGGTTAGGGTTAGGGTACGCATTAGGGTTAGGGTAGTTATTAAACCTATCCCACTCTCTAGATACCCCTTAGCACGTAAAGGAATATTATTTGGGGGTCCAGCCATGGGGAAGAGTTTAGACACTAGGATAAGATAAGGAACACACCCATTATAAAGAAATCACATTAGGATTCTCTTTTTAAGCTGTTCCTTAAAACACTAGTGCTTAGGAAATCTATTGGAGGCAGAAGCAGTCAAGGGTAGCCTAGGGTTAGGTTTAGGGTGAGGGTTAGGCTTAGGGTACGGCTTAGGGTACGGGATCGGGGAGGGGTTCGTGTACGGAGTAGGGTATGGGTTAGGGTTACGGTTAGGGTTAGTGTTAGGGTTAGGGCTCGGTTTAGGTTACGGGTTAGGATTAGGATACGTGTTAGGGTTAGGGTAGGGGTTAGGGTTAGGGTACGCGTTAGGGTTAGGGTAGTTATTAAACCTATCACACTCTCTAGATACCCCTTAGCACGTAAAGGAATATTATTTGCGGGTCCAGCCATGGAGAAGAGTTTAGACACTGGGATAAGATAAGGAACACACCCATTACAAAGAAATCACACTAGGATTCTCTTTTTAAGCTGTTCCTTAAAACACTAGTGCTTAGGAAATCTATTGGAGGCAGAAGCATTCAAGGGTAGCCTAGGGTTAGGGTTAGGCTTAGGGTTAGGCTTAGGGTACGGCTTAGGGTACGGATTCGGGGAGGGGTGCGGGTACGGCGTAGGGTATGGGTTAGGGTTAGGGTTAGGGTTAGTGTTAGGGTTCGGGCTCGGTTTAGGGTACGGGTTAGGATTAGGGTACGTGTTAGGGTTAGGGTAGGGGTTAGGGTTAGGGTACGCGTTAGGGTTAGGGTAGTTATTAAACCTATCCCACTCTCTTGATACCCCTTAGCACGTAAAGGAATATTATTTGGGGGTCCAGCCATGGAGAAGAGTTTAGACACTAGGATAAGATAAGGAACACACCCATTATAAAGAAATCACATTAGGATTCTCTTTTTAAGCTGTTCCTTAAAACACTAGTGCTTAGGAAATCTATTGGAGGCAGAAGCAGTCAAGGGTAGCCTAGGGTTAGGGTTAGGCTTAGGGTTAGGGTTAGGGTACGGCTTAGGGTACGGGTTCGGCGAGGGGTGCGGGTATGGCATAGGGTATGGGTTAGGGTTAGGGTTAGGGTTAGTGTTAGGGTTAGGGCTCGGTTTAGGGTACAGGTTAGGATTAGGGTACGTGTTAGGGTTAGGGAAGGGGTTAGGGTTAGGGTACGCGTTAGTGTTAGGGGAGATATTAAACCTATCCCACTCTCTAGATACCCCTTAGCACGTAAAGGAATATTATTTGGGGGTCCAGCCATGGAGAAGAGATTAGACATTAGCATAAGATAAGGAACACACCCATTATAAAGAAATCACATTAGGATTCTCTTTTTATGCTGTTCCTTAAAACACTAGTGCTTAGGAAATCTATTGGAGGCAGAAGCATTCAAGGGTAGCCTAGGGTTAGGGTTAGGCTTAGGGTTAGGGTTAGGGTACGGCTTAGGGTACGGGTTCGGTGAGGGGTGCGGGTACGGCGTAGGGTATGGGTTAGGGTTGGGGTTAGGGTTAGTGATAGGGTTAGGGCTCGGTTTAGGGTACGGGTTAGGATTAGGGTATGTGTCAGGGTTAGGGTATGGGTTAGGGTTAGGGATACACGTTAGGGTTAGGGTAGTTATTAAACCTATCCCAGTCTCTAGATACCCCTTAGCACGTAAAGGAATATTATATGGGGGTCCAGCCATGGAGAAGAGTTTAGACACTAGGATAAGATAAGGAACACACCCATTATAAAGAAATCACATTAGGATTCTCTTTTTAAGCTGTTCCTTAAGACACTAGTGCTTAGGAAATCTATTGGAGGCAGAAGCAGTCAAGGGTAGCCTAGGGTTAGGGTTAGGCTTAGGGTTAGGCTTAGGGTACGGCTTAGGTTACGGGTTCGGGGAGGGGTTCGGGTACAGCGTAGGGTATGGGTTAGGGTTAGGGTTAGGGTTAGTGTTAGGGTTCGGGCTCAGTTTAGGGTACGGGTTAGGATTAGGGTACGTGTTAGGGTTAGGGTAGGGGTTAGGGTTAGGGTACGCGTTAGGGTTAGGGTAGTTATTAAACCTATCCCACTCTCTAGATACCCCTTAGCACGTAAAGGAATATTATTTGGGGGTCCAGCCATGGAGAAGAGTTTAGACACTAGGATAAGATAAGGAACACACCCATTATAAAGAAATCACATTAGGATTCTCTTTTTAAGCTGTTCCTTAAAACACTAGTGCTTAGGAAATCTATTGGAGGCAGAAGCAGTCAAGGGTAGCCTAGGGTTAGGGTTAGGCTTAGGGTTAGTCTTAGGGTACGGCTTAGTTTACGGGTTCGGGGAGGGGTTCGGGTACGGCGTAGGGTATGGGTTAGGGATAGGGTTAGGGTTAGTGTTAAGGTTAGGGCTCGGTTTAGGTTACGGGTTAGGATTAGGATACGTGTTAGGGTTAGGGTAGGGGTTAGGGTTAGGGTACGCGTTAGGGTTAGGGTAGTTATTAAACCTATCACACTCTCTAGATACCCCTTAGCACGTAAAGTAATATTATTTGGGGGTCCAGCCATGGAGAAGAGTTTAGACACTGGGATAAGATAAGGAACACACCCATTACAAAGAAATCACATTAGGATTCTCTTTTTAAGCTGTTCCTTAAAACACTAGTGCTTAGGAAATCTATTGGAGGCAGAAGCAGTCAAGGGTAGCCTAGGGTTAGGGTTAGGCTTAGGGTTAGGCTTAGGGTACGGCTTAGTTTAAGGGTTCGGGGAGGGGTGTGGGTACGGCGTAGGGTATGGGTTAGGGTTAGGGTTAGGGTTAGTGTTAGGGTTCGGGCTCGGTTTAGGGTACGGGTTAGGATTAGGGTACGTGTTAGGGTTAGGGTAGGGGTTAGGGTCAGGGTACGCGTTAGGGTTAGGGTAGTTATTAAACCTATCCCACTCTCTAGATACCCCTTAGAACGTAAAGGAATATTATTTGGGGGTCCAGCCATGGAGAAGAGTTTAGAAACTAGGATAAGATAAGGAACACACCCATTATAAAGAAATCACATTAGGATTCTCTTTTTAAGCTGTTCCTTAAAACACTAGTGCTTAGGAAATCTATTGGAGGCAGAAGCATTCAAGGGTAGCCTAGGGTTAGGGTTAGGCTTAGGGTTAGGCTTAGGGTACGGCTTAGGGTACGGGATCGGGGAGGGGTTCGTGTACGGAGTAGGGTATGGGTTAGGGTTACGGTTAGGGTTAGTGTTAGGGTTAGGGCTCAGTTTAGGGTACGGGTTAGGATTAGGATACGTGTTAGGGTTAGGGTAGGGGTTAGGGTTAGTGTATGCGTTAGGGTTAGGGTAGTTATTAAACCTATCCCAGTCTCTAGATACCCCTTAGCACGTAAAGGAATATTATATGGGGGTCCAGCCATGGAGAAGAGTTTAGACACTGGGATAAGATAAGGAACACACCCATTATAAAGAAATCACATTAGGATTCTCTTTTTAAGCTGTTCCTTAAGACACTAGTGCTTAGGAAATCTATTGGAGGCAGAAGCAGTCAAGGGTAGCCTAGGGTTAGGGTTACGCTTAGGGTTAGGCTTAGGGTACGGCTTAGGGTACGGGTTCGGGGAGGGGTGCGGGTATGGCGTAGGGTATGGGTTAGGGTTAGGGTTAGGGTTAGTGTTAGGGTTAGGGCTCGGTTTAGGGTACAGGTTAGGATTAGGGTACGTGTTAGGGTTAGGGAAGGGGTTAGGGTTAGGGTACGCGTTAGTGTTAGGGTAGATATTAAACCTATCCCACTCTCTAGATACCCCTTAGCACCTAAAGGAATATTATTTGGGGATCCAGCCATGGAGAAGAGTTTAGACACTACGATAAGATAAGGAACACACCCATTATAAAGAAATCACATTAGGATTCTCTTTTTAAGCTGTTCCTTAAGACACTAGTGCTTAGGAAATCTACTGGAGGCAGAAGCAGTCAAGCGTAGCCTAGGGTTAGCGTTAGGCTTAGGCTTAGGCTTAGGGTACGGCTTAGGGTACGGGTTCGGGGAGGGGTTCGGGTACGGCGTAGGGTATGGGTTAGTGTTAGGGTTAGGGTTAGTGATAGGGTTAGGGCTCGGTTTAGGGTACGGGTTAGGTTTAGGGTACGTGTTAGGGTCAGGGTAGGGGTTAGGGTTAGGGTACGCGTTAGGGTTAGGGTAGTTATTAAACATATCCCACTCTCTAGATACCCCTTAGTACGTAAAGGAATATTATTTGGGGGTCCAGCCATGGAGAAGAGTTTAGACACTGGGATAAGATAAGGAACACACCCATTATAAAGAAATCACATTAGGATTCATTTTTAAACTGTTCCTTAAAACACTAGTGCTTAGGAAATCTATTGGAGGCAGAAGCAGTCAAGGGTAGCCTAGGGTTAGGTTTAGGCTTAGGGTTAGGGTTAGGGTACGGCTTAGGTTACGGGTTCGGGGAGGGGTGCGGGTACGGCGTAGGGTATGGGTTAGGGTTAGTGTTAGGGTTAGTGTTAGGGTTAGGGCTCGGTTTAGGGTACGGGTTAGGATTAGGGTACGTGTTAGGGTTAGGGTAGGGGTTAGGGTTAGGGTACGCGTTAGGGTTAGGGTAGTTAGTAAACCTATCCCACTCTCTAGATACCCCTTAGCACGTAAAGGAATATTATTTGGGGGTCCAGCCATGGAGAAGAGTTTAGACACTAGTATAAGATAAGGAACACACCCATTATAAAGAAATCACATTAGGATTCTCTTTTTAAGCTGTTCCTTAAAACACTAGTGCTTAGGAAATCTATTGGAGGCAGAAGCAGTCAAGGGTAGCCTAGGGTTAGGGTTAGGCTTAGGGTTAGGCTTAGGGTACGGCTTAGGGTACGGGTTCGGGGAGGGGTTCGGGTACAGCGTAGGGTATGGGTTAGGGTTAGGGTTAGGGTTAGCGTTAAGGTTAGGGCTCGGTTTAGGGTACGGGTTAGGATTAGGGTACGTGTTAGGGTTAGGGTAGGGGTTAGGGTTAGGGTATGCGTTAGGGTTAGAGTAGTTAGTAAACCTATCCCACTCTCTAGATACCCCTTAGCACGTAAAGGAATATTATTTGGGGGTTCAGCCATGGAGAAGAGTTTAGACACTAGGATAAGATAAGGAACACACCCATTATAAAGAAATCACATTAGGATTCTCTTTTTAAGCTGTTCCTTAAAACACTAGTTCTTAGGAAATCTATTGGAGGCAGAAGCAGTCAAGGGTAGCCTAGGGTTAGGGTTAGGCTTAGGGTTAGGCTTAGGGTACGGCTTAGGGTACGGGTTCGGGGAGGGGTTCGGGTACGGCGTAGGGTATGGGTTAGGGTTAGGGTTAGGGTTAGTGTTAGGGTTAGGGCTCGGTTTAGGGTACGGGTTAGGATTAGGGTACGTGTTAGTGTTAGGGAAGGGGTTAGGGTTAGGGTACGCGTTAGGGTTAGGGTAGATATTAAACCTATCCCACTCTCTAGATACCACTTAGCACGTAAAGGAATATTATTTGGGGGTCCAGCCATGGAGAAGAGTTTAGACACTAGGATAAGATAAGGAACACACCCATTATAAAGAAATCACATTAGGATTCTCTTTTTAAGCTGTTCCTTAAAACACTAGTGCTTAGGAAATCTATTGGAGGCAGAAGCAGTCAAGGGTAGCCTAGGGTTAAGGTTAGGCTTAGGTTTAGGGTTAGGGTACGGCTTAGGGTACGGGTTCGGGGAGGGGTTCGGGTACGACGTAGGGTATGGGTTAGGGTTAGGGTTAGGGTTAGTGTTAGGGTTAGGGCTCGGTTTAGGGTACGGGTTAGGATTATGGTACGTGTTAGGGTTAGGGTAGGGGTTAGGGTTAGGGTACGCATTAGGGTTAGGGTAGTTATTAAACCTATCCCACTCTCTAGATACCCCTTAGCACGTAAAGGAATATTATTTGGGGGTCCAGCCATGGGGAAGAGTTTAGACACTAGGATAAGATAAGGAACACACCCATTATAAAGAAATCACATTAGGATTCTCTTTTTAAGCTGTTCCTTAAAACACTAGTGCTTAGGAAATCTATTGGATGCAGAAGCAGTCAAGGGTAGCCTAAGGTTAGGGTTAGGCTTAGGGTACGGCTTAGGATACGGGTTCGGGGAGGGGTTTCTGTACGGCGTAGGGTATGGGTTAGGGTTAGGGTTAGGGTTAGTGTTAGGGTACGGGCTCGGTTTAGGGTACGGGTTAGGATTAGTGTACGTGTTAGGGTTAGGGTAGGGGTTAGGGTTAGGGTACGCGTTAGGGTTAGGGTAGTTATTAAACCTATACAATTCTCTAGACACTCCTTAGCACGTAAAGGAATATTATTTGCGGGTCCAGCCATGGAGAAGTGTTTAGACACTGGGATAAGATAAGGAACACACCCATTACAAAGAAATCACATTAGGATTCTCTTTTTAAGCTGTTCCTTAAAACACTAGTGCTTAGGAAATCTATTGGAGGCAGAAGCAGTCAAGGGTAGCCTAGGGTTAGGGTTAGGCTTAGGGTTAGGCTTAGGGTACGGCTTAGGGTACGGGTTCGGGGAGGGGTTCGGGTACGGCGTAGGGTATGGGTTAGGGTTAGGGTTAGGGTTAGGGTTAGTGTTAGGGTTAGGGCTCGGTTTAGGGTACGGGTTAGGATTAGGGTACGTGTTAGGGTTAGGGTAGGGGTTAGGGTTAGGGTACGCGTTAGGGTTAGGGTAGTTATTAAACCTATCCCACTCTCAAGATACCCCTTAGCACGTAAAGCAATATTATTTGGGGGTCCAGCCATGGAGAAGAGTTTAGACACTGGGATAAGATAAGGAACACACCCATTATAAAGAAATCACATTAGGATTCATTTTTAAGCTGTTCCTTAAAACACTAGTGCTTAGGAAATCTATTGGAGGCAGAAGCAGTCAAGGGTAGTCTAGGGTTAGGTTTAGGCTTAGGGTTAGGGTTAGGGTACGGCTTAGGTTACGGGTTCGGGGAGGGGTGCGGGTACGGCGTAGGGTATGGGTTAGGGTTAGGGTTAGGGTTAGTGTTAGGGTTAGGGCTCGGGTTAGGGTACGGGTTAGGAATAGTGTACGTGTTAGGGTTAGGTTAGGGGTTAGGGTTAGGGTACGTGTTAGGGTTAGGGTAGTTATTAAACCTATCCCACTCTCTAGATACCCCTTAGCACGTAAAGGAATATTATTTGGGGGTCCAGCCATGGAGAAGAGTTTAGACACTAGGATAAGATAAGGAACACACCCATTATAAAGAAATCACATTAGGATTCTCTTTTTAAGCTGTTCCTTAAAACACTAGTGCTTAGGAAATCTATTGGAGGCAGAAGCATTCAAGGGTAGCCTAGGGTTAGGGTTAGGCTTAGGGTTAGGGTTAGGGTACGGCTTAGGGTACGGGTTCGGGGAGGGGTGCGGGTACGGCGTAGGGTATGGGTTAGGGTTAGGGTTAGTGTTAGGGTTAGGGCTCGGTTTAGGGTACGGGTTAGGAAGAGTGTACGTGTTAGGGTTAGGGTAGGGGTTAGGGTTAGGGTACGTGTTAGGGTTAGGGTAGTTATTAAACCTATCCCACTCTCTAGACACCCCTTATCACGTAAAGGAATATTATTTGGGGCTCCAGCCATGGAGAAGAGTTTAGACACTGGGATAAGATAAGGAACACACCCATTATAAAGAAATCACATTAGGATTCTCTTTTTAAGCTGTTCCTTAAGACACTAGTGCTTAGGAAATCTATTGGAGGCAGAAGCAGTCAAGGGTAGCCTAGGGTTAGGGTTAGGCTTAGGCTTAGGCTTAGGTTACGGCTTAGGGTACGGGTTCGGGGAGGGGTTCGGGTACAGCGTAGGGTATGGGTTAGGGTTAGGGTTAGGGTTAGTGTTAGGGTTCGGGCTCGGTTTAGGGTACGGGTTAGGATTAGGGTATGTGTTAGGGTTAGGGTAGGGGTTAGGGTTAGGGTACGCGTTAGGGTTAGGGTAGTTATTAAACCTATCCCAGTCTCTAGATACCCCTTAGCACGTAAAGGAATATTATTTGGGGGTCCAGCCATGGAGAAGAGTTTAGACACTAGGATAAGATAAGGAACACACCCATTATAAAGAAATCACATTAGGATTCTCTTTTTAAGCTGTTCCTTAAAACACTAGTGCTTAGGAAATCTATTGGAGGCAGAAGCAGTCAAGGGTAGCCTAGGGTTAGGGTTAGGCTTAGGGTTAGTCTTAGGGTACGGCTTAGGGTACGGGTTCGGGGAGGGGTTCGGGTACGGCGTAGGGTATGGGTTAGGGTTAGGGTTAGGGTTAGTGTTAGGGTTAGGGCTCGGTTTAGGGTACGGGTTAGGATTAGGGTACGTGTTAGGGTTAGGGAAGGGGTTAGGGTTAGGGTACGCGTTAGGGTTAGGGTAGATATTAAACCTATCCCACTCTCTAGATACCACTTAGCACGTAAAGGAATATTATTTGGGGGTCCAGCCATGGAGAAGAGTTTAGACACTAGGATAAGATAAGGAACACACCCATTATAAAGAAATCACATTAGGATTCTCTTTTTAAGCTGTTCCTTAAAACACTAGTGCTTAGGAAATCTATTGGAGGCAGAAGCAGTCAAGGGTAGCCTAGGGTTAAGGTTAGGCTTAGGTTTAGGGTTAGGGTACGGCTTAGGGTACGGGTTCGGGGAGGGGTTCGGGTACGACGTAGGGTATGGGTTAGGGTTAGGGTTAGGGTTAGTGTTAGGGTTAGGGCTCGGTTTAGGGTACGGGTTAGGATTAGGGTACGTGTTAGGGTTAGGGTAGGGGTTAGGGTTAGGGTACGCATTAGGGTTAGGGTAGTTATTAAACCTATCCCACTCTCTAGATACCCCTTAGCACGTAAAGGAATATTATTTGGGGGTCCAGCCATGGGGAAGAGTTTAGACACTAGGATAAGATAAGGAACACACCCATTATAAAGAAATCACATTAGGATTCTCTTTTTAAGCTGTTCCTTAAAACACTAGTGCTTAGGAAATCTATTGGAGGCAGAAGCAGTCAAGGGTAGCCTAGGGTTAGGTTTAGGGTGAGGGTTAGGCTTAGGGTACGGCTTAGGGTACGGGATCGGGGAGGGGTTCGTGTACGGAGTAGGGTATGGGTTAGGGTTACGGTTAGGGTTAGTGTTAGGGTTAGGGCTCGGTTTAGGGTACAGGTTAGGATTAGGGTACGTGTTAGGGTTAGGGAAGGGGTTAGGGTTAGGGTACGCGTTAGTGTTAGGGGAGATATTAAACCTATCCCACTCTCTAGATACCCCTTAGCACGTAAAGGAATATTATTTGGGGGTCCAGCCATGGAGAAGAGATTAGACATTAGCATAAGATAAGGAACACACCCATTATAAAGAAATCACATTAGGATTCTCTTTTTATGCTGTTCCTTAAAACACTAGTGCTTAGGAAATCTATTGGAGGCAGAAGCATTCAAGGGTAGCCTAGGGTTAGGGTTAGGCTTAGGGTTAGGGTTAGGGTACGGCTTAGGGTACGGGTTCGGTGAGGGGTGCGGGTACGGCGTAGGGTATGGGTTAGGGTTGGGGTTAGGGTTAGTGATAGGGTTAGGGCTCGGTTTAGGGTACGGGTTAGGATTAGGGTATGTGTCAGGGTTAGGGTATGGGTTAGGGTTAGGGATACACGTTAGGGTTAGGGTAGTTATTAAACCTATCCCAGTCTCTAGATACCCCTTAGCACGTAAAGGAATATTATATGGGGGTCCAGCCATGGAGAAGAGTTTAGACACTAGGATAAGATAAGGAACACACCCATTATAAAGAAATCACATTAGGATTCTCTTTTTAAGCTGTTCCTTAAGACACTAGTGCTTAGGAAATCTATTGGAGGCAGAAGCAGTCAAGGGTAGCCTAGGGTTAGGGTTAGGCTTAGGGTTAGGCTTAGGGTACGGCTTAGGTTACGGGTTCGGGGAGGGGTTCGGGTACAGCGTAGGGTATGGGTTAGGGTTAGGGTTAGGGTTAGTGTTAGGGTTCGGGCTCAGTTTAGGGTACGGGTTAGGATTAGGGTACGTGTTAGGGTTAGGGTAGGGGTTAGGGTTAGGGTACGCGTTAGGGTTAGGGTAGTTATTAAACCTATCCCACTCTCTAGATACCCCTTAGCACGTAAAGGAATATTATTTGGGGGTCCAGCCATGGAGAAGAGTTTAGACACTAGGATAAGATAAGGAACACACCCATTATAAAGAAATCACATTAGGATTCTCTTTTTAAGCTGTTCCTTAAAACACTAGTGCTTAGGAAATCTATTGGAGGCAGAAGCAGTCAAGGGTAGCCTAGGGTTAGGGTTAGGCTTAGGGTTAGTCTTAGGGTACGGCTTAGTTTACGGGTTCGGGGAGGGGTTCGGGTACGGCGTAGGGTATGGGTTAGGGATAGGGTTAGGGTTAGTGTTAAGGTTAGGGCTCGGTTTAGGTTACGGGTTAGGATTAGGATACGTGTTAGGGTTAGGGTAGGGGTTAGGGTTAGGGTACGCGTTAGGGTTAGGGTAGTTATTAAACCTATCACACTCTCTAGATACCCCTTAGCACGTAAAGTAATATTATTTGGGGGTCCAGCCATGGAGAAGAGTTTAGACACTGGGATAAGATAAGGAACACACCCATTACAAAGAAATCACATTAGGATTCTCTTTTTAAGCTGTTCCTTAAAACACTAGTGCTTAGGAAATCTATTGGAGGCAGAAGCAGTCAAGGGTAGCCTAGGGTTAGGGTTAGGCTTAGGGTTAGGCTTAGGGTACGGCTTAGTTTAAGGGTTCGGGGAGGGGTGTGGGTACGGCGTAGGGTATGGGTTAGGGTTAGGGTTAGGGTTAGTGTTAGGGTTCGGGCTCGGTTTAGGGTACGGGTTAGGATTAGGGTACGTGTTAGGGTTAGGGTAGGGGTTAGGGTCAGGGTACGCGTTAGGGTTAGGGTAGTTATTAAACCTATCCCACTCTCTAGATACCCCTTAGAACGTAAAGGAATATTATTTGGGGGTCCAGCCATGGAGAAGAGTTTAGAAACTAGGATAAGATAAGGAACACACCCATTATAAAGAAATCACATTAGGATTCTCTTTTTAAGCTGTTCCTTAAAACACTAGTGCTTAGGAAATCTATTGGAGGCAGAAGCATTCAAGGGTAGCCTAGGGTTAGGGTTAGGCTTAGGGTTAGGCTTAGGGTACGGCTTAGGGTACGGGATCGGGGAGGGGTTCGTGTACGGAGTAGGGTATGGGTTAGGGTTACGGTTAGGGTTAGTGTTAGGGTTAGGGCTCAGTTTAGGGTACGGGTTAGGATTAGGATACGTGTTAGGGTTAGGGTAGGGGTTAGGGTTAGTGTATGCGTTAGGGTTAGGGTAGTTATTAAACCTATCCCAGTCTCTAGATACCCCTTAGCACGTAAAGGAATATTATATGGGGGTCCAGCCATGGAGAAGAGTTTAGACACTGGGATAAGATAAGGAACACACCCATTATAAAGAAATCACATTAGGATTCTCTTTTTAAGCTGTTCCTTAAGACACTAGTGCTTAGGAAATCTATTGGAGGCAGAAGCAGTCAAGGGTAGCCTAGGGTTAGGGTTACGCTTAGGGTTAGGCTTAGGGTACGGCTTAGGGTACGGGTTCGGGGAGGGGTGCGGGTATGGCGTAGGGTATGGGTTAGGGTTAGGGTTAGGGTTAGTGTTAGGGTTAGGGCTCGGTTTAGGGTACAGGTTAGGATTAGGGTACGTGTTAGGGTTAGGGAAGGGGTTAGGGTTAGGGTACGCGTTAGTGTTAGGGTAGATATTAAACCTATCCCACTCTCTAGATACCCCTTAGCACCTAAAGGAATATTATTTGGGGATCCAGCCATGGAGAAGAGTTTAGACACTACGATAAGATAAGGAACACACCCATTATAAAGAAATCACATTAGGATTCTCTTTTTAAGCTGTTCCTTAAGACACTAGTGCTTAGGAAATCTACTGGAGGCAGAAGCAGTCAAGCGTAGCCTAGGGTTAGCGTTAGGCTTAGGCTTAGGCTTAGGGTACGGCTTAGGGTACGGGTTCGGGGAGGGGTTCGGGTACGGCGTAGGGTATGGGTTAGTGTTAGGGTTAGGGTTAGTGATAGGGTTAGGGCTCGGTTTAGGGTACGGGTTAGGTTTAGGGTACGTGTTAGGGTCAGGGTAGGGGTTAGGGTTAGGGTACGCGTTAGGGTTAGGGTAGTTATTAAACATATCCCACTCTCTAGATACCCCTTAGTACGTAAAGGAATATTATTTGGGGGTCCAGCCATGGAGAAGAGTTTAGACACTGGGATAAGATAAGGAACACACCCATTATAAAGAAATCACATTAGGATTCATTTTTAAACTGTTCCTTAAAACACTAGTGCTTAGGAAATCTATTGGAGGCAGAAGCAGTCAAGGGTAGCCTAGGGTTAGGTTTAGGCTTAGGGTTAGGGTTAGGGTACGGCTTAGGTTACGGGTTCGGGGAGGGGTGCGGGTACGGCGTAGGGTATGGGTTAGGGTTAGTGTTAGGGTTAGTGTTAGGGTTAGGGCTCGGTTTAGGGTACGGGTTAGGATTAGGGTACGTGTTAGGGTTAGGGTAGGGGTTAGGGTTAGGGTACGCGTTAGGGTTAGGGTAGTTAGTAAACCTATCCCACTCTCTAGATACCCCTTAGCACGTAAAGGAATATTATTTGGGGGTCCAGCCATGGAGAAGAGTTTAGACACTAGTATAAGATAAGGAACACACCCATTATAAAGAAATCACATTAGGATTCTCTTTTTAAGCTGTTCCTTAAAACACTAGTGCTTAGGAAATCTATTGGAGGCAGAAGCAGTCAAGGGTAGCCTAGGGTTAGGGTTAGGCTTAGGGTTAGGCTTAGGGTACGGCTTAGGGTACGGGTTCGGGGAGGGGTTCGGGTACAGCGTAGGGTATGGGTTAGGGTTAGGGTTAGGGTTAGCGTTAAGGTTAGGGCTCGGTTTAGGGTACGGGTTAGGATTAGGGTACGTGTTAGGGTTAGGGTAGGGGTTAGGGTTAGGGTATGCGTTAGGGTTAGAGTAGTTAGTAAACCTATCCCACTCTCTAGATACCCCTTAGCACGTAAAGGAATATTATTTGGGGGTTCAGCCATGGAGAAGAGTTTAGACACTAGGATAAGATAAGGAACACACCCATTATAAAGAAATCACATTAGGATTCTCTTTTTAAGCTGTTCCTTAAAACACTAGTTCTTAGGAAATCTATTGGAGGCAGAAGCAGTCAAGGGTAGCCTAGGGTTAGGGTTAGGCTTAGGGTTAGGCTTAGGGTACGGCTTAGGGTACGGGTTCGGGGAGGGGTGCGGGTATGGTATAGGGTATGGGTTAGGGTTAGGGTTAGGGTTAGTGTTAGGGTTAGGGCTCGGTTTAGGGTACAGGTTAGGATTAGGGTACGTGTTAGGGTTAGGGAAGGGGTTAGGGTTAGGGTACGCGTTAGTGTTAGGGGAGATATTAAACCTATCCCACTCTCTAGATACCCCTTAGCACGTAAAGGAATATTATTTGGGGGTCCAGCCATGGAGAAGAGATTAGACATTAGCATAAGATAAGGAACACACCCATTATAAAGAAATCACATTAGGATTCTCTTTTTATGCTGTTCCTTAAAACACTAGTGCTTAGGAAATCTATTGGAGGCAGAAGCATTCAAGGGTAGCCTAGGGTTAGGGTTAGGCTTAGGGTTAGGGTTAGGGTACGGCTTAGGGTACGGGTTCGGGGAGGGGTGCGGGTACGGCGTAGGGTATGGGTTAGGGTTGGGGTTAGGGTTAGTGATAGGGTTAGGGCTCGGTTTAGGGTACGGGTTAGGATTAGGGTATGGGTCAGGGTTAGGGTATGGGTTAGGGTTAGGGTACACGTTAGGGTTAGGGTAGTTATTAAACCTATCCCAGTCTCTAGATACCCCTTAGCACGTAAAGGAATATTATATGGGGGTCCAGCCATGGAGAAGAGTTTAGACACTAGGATAAGATAAGGAACACACCCATTATAAAGAAATCACATTAGGATTCTCTTTTTAAGCTGTTCCTTAAGACACTAGTGCTTAGGAAATCTATTGGAGGCAGAAGCAGTCAAGGGTAGCCTAGGGTTAGGGTTAGGCTTAGGGTTAGGCTTAGGGTACGGCTTAGGTTACGGGGTCGGGGAGGGGTTCGGGTACAGCGTAGGGTATGGGTTAGGGTTAGGGTTAGGGTTAGTGTTAGGGTTCGGGCTCGGTTTAGGGTACGGGTTAGGATTAGGCTACGTGTTAGGGTTAGGGTAGGGGTTAGGGTTAGGGTACGCGTTAGGGTTAGGGTAGTTATTAAACCTATCCCACTCTCTAGATACCCCTTAGCACGTAAAGGAATATTATTTGGGGGTCCAGCCATGGAGAAGAGTTTAGACACTAGGATAAGATAAGGAACACACCCATTATAAAGAAATCACATTAGGATTCTCTTTTTAAGCTGTTCCTTAAAACACTAGTGCTTAGGAAATCTATTGGAGGCAGAAGCAGTCAAGGGTAGCCTAGGGTTAGGGTTAGGCTTAGGGTTAGTCTTAGGGTACGGCTTAGTTTACGGGTTCGGGGAGGGGTTCGGGTACGGCGTAGGGTATGGGTTAGGGATAGGGTTAGGGTTAGTGTTAAGGTTAGGGCTCGGTTTAGGTTACGGGTTAGGATTAGAATACGTGTTAGGGTTAGGATAGGGGTTAGGGTTAGGGTACGCATTAGGGTTAGGGTAGTTATTAAACCTATCACACTCTCTAGATACCCCTTAGCACGTAAAGTAATATTATTTGGGGGTCCAGCCATTGAGAAGAGTTTAGACACTGGGATAAGATAAGGAACACACCCATTACAAAGAAATCACATTAGGATTCTCTTTTTAAGCTGTTCTTTAAAACACTAGTGCTTAGGAAATCTATTGGAGGCAGAAGCAGTCAAGGGTAGCCTAGGGTTAGGGTTAGGCTTAGGGTTAGGCTTAGGGTACGGCTTAGTTTAAGGGTTCGGGGAGGGGTGTGGGTATGGCGTAGGGTATGGGTTAGGGTTAGGGTTAGGGTTAGTGTTAGGGTTCGGGCTCGGTTTAGGGTACGGGTTAGGATTAGGGTACGTGTTAGGGTTAGGGTAGGGGTTAGGGTTAGGGTACGCGTTAGGGTTAGGGTAGTTATTAAACCTATCCCACTCTCTAGATACCCCTTAGAACGTAAAGGAATATTATTTGGGGGTCCAGCCATGGAGAAGAGTTTAGAAACTAGGATAAGATAAGGAACACACCCATTATAAAGAAATCACATTAGGATTCTCTTTTTAAGCTGTTCCTTAAAACACTAGTGCTTAGGAAATCTATTGGAGGCAGAAGCATTCAAGGGTAGCCTAGGGTTAGGGTTAGGCTTAGGGTTAGGCTTAGGGTACGGCTTAGGGTACGGGATCGGGGAGGGGTTCGTGTACGGAGTAGGGTATGGGTTAGGGTTACGGTTAGGGTTAGTGTTAGGGTTAGGGCTCAGTTTAGGGTACGGGTGAGGATTAGGATACGTGTTAGGGTTAGGGTAGGGGTTAGGGTTAGTGTATGCGTTAGGGTTAGGGTAGTTATTAAACCTATCCCAGTCTCTAGATACCCCTTAGCACGTAAAGGAATATTATATGGGGGTCCAGCCATGGAGAAGAGTTTAGACACTGGGATAAGATAAGGAACACACCCATTATAAAGAAATCACATTAGGATTCTCTTTTTAAGCTGTTCCTTAAGACACTAGTGCTTAGGAAATCTATTGGAGGCAGAAGCAGTCAAGGGTAGCCTAGGGTTAGGGTTAGGCTTAGGGTTAGGCTTAGGGTACGGCTTAGGGTACGGGTTCGGGGAGGGGTGCGGGTACGGCGTAGGGTATGGGTTAGGGTTAGGGTTAGGGTTAGTGTTAGGGTTCGGGCTCGGTTTAGGGTACGGGTTAGGATTAGGGTACGTGTTAGGGTTAGGGTAGGGGTTAGGGTTAGGGTACGCGTTAGGGTTAGGGTAGTTATTAAACCTATCCCAGTCTCTAGATACCCCTTAGCACGTAAAGGAATATTATTTGGGGGTCCAGCCATGGAGAAGAGTTTAGACACTAGGATAAGATAAGGAACACAGCCATTATAAAGAAATCACATTAGGATTCTCTTTTTAAGCTGTTCCTTAAAACACTAGTGCTTAGGAAATCTATTGGAGGCAGAAGCATTCAAGGGTAGCCTAGGGTTAGGGTTAGGCTTAGGGTTAGGGTTAGGGTACGGCTTAGGGTACAGGTTGGGGGAGGGGTGCGGGTACGGCGTAGGGTATGGGTTAGGGTTAGGTTTAGGGTTAGTGTTAGGGTTAGGGCTCGGTTTAGGGTACGGGTTAGGAATAGGGTACGTGTTAGGGTTAGGGTAGGGGTTAGGGTTAGGGTACGCGTTAGGGTTAGGGTAGTTATTAAACCTATCCCACTCTCTAGACACTCCTTAGCACGTAAAGGAATATTATTTGGGGGTTCAGCCATGGAGAAGAGTTTAGACACTGGGATAAGATAAGGAACACACCCATTATAAAGAAATCACATTAGGATTCTCTTTTTAAGCTGTTCCTTAAAACACTAGTGCTTAGGAAATCTATTGGAGGCAGAAGCAGTCAAGGGTAGCCTAGGGTTAGTGTTAGGCTTAGGGTTAGGCTTAGGGTACGGCTTAGGGTACGGGTTCGGGGAGGGGTGCGGGTATGGCGTAGGGTATGGGTTAGGGTTAGGGTTAGGGTTAGTGTTAGGGTTAGGGCTCGGTTTAGGGTACAGGTTAGGATTAGGGTACGTGTTAGGGTTAGGGAAGGGGTTAGGGTTAGGGTACGCGTTAGTGTTAGGGTAGATATTAAACCTATCCCACTCTCTAGATACCCCTTAGCACCTAAAGGAATATTATTTGGGGATCCAGCCATGGAGAAGAGTTTAGACACTACGATAAGATAAGGAACACACCCATTATAAAGAAATCACATTAGGATTCTCTTTTTAAGCTGTTCCTTAAGACACTAGTGCTTAGGAAATCTACTGGAGGCAGAAGCAGTCAAGCGTAGCCTAGGGTTAGGGTTAGGCATAGGCTTAGGCTTAGGGTACGGCTTAGGGTACGGGTTCGGGGAGGGGTTCGGGTACGGCGTAGGGTATGGGTTAGGGTTAGGGTTAGGGTTAGCGTTAAGTTTAGGGCTCGGTTTAGGGTACGGGTTAGGATTAGGGTACGTGTTAGGGTTAGGGTAGGGGTTAGGGTTAGGGTATGCGTTAGGGTTAGAGTAGTTAGTAAACCTATCCCACTCTCTAGATACCCCTTAGCACGTAAAGGAATATTATTTGGGGGTTCAGCCATGGAGAAGAGTTTAGACACTAGGATAAGATAAGGAACACACCCATTATAAAGAAATCACATTAGGATTCTCTTTTTAAGCTGTTCCTTAAAACACTAGTTCTTAGGAAATCTATTGGAGGCAGAAGCAGTCAAGGGTAGCCTAGGGTTAGGGTTAGGCTTAGGGTTAGGCTTAGGGTACGGCTTAGGGTACGGGTTCGGGGAGGGGTGCGGGTATGGCGTAGGGTATGGGTTAGGGTTAGGGTTAGGGTTAGTGTTAGGGTTAGGGCTCGGTTTAGGGTATGGGTTAGGATTAGGGTACGTGTTAGGGTTAGGGTAGGGGTTAGGGTTAGGGTACGCGTTAGGGTTAGGGTAGTTATTAAACCTATCCCACTCTCTAGATACCCCTTAGCACGTAAAGGAATGTTATTTGAGGGTCCAGGCATGGAGAAGAGTTTAGACACTAGGATAAGATAAGGAACACACCCATTATAAAGAAATCACATTAGGATTCTCTTTTTAAGCTGTTCCTTAAAACACTAGTGCTTAGGAAATCTATTGGAGGCAGAAGCAGTCAAGGGTAGCCTAGGGTTAGGGTTAGGCTTAGGGTTAGGCTTAGGGTACGGCTTAGGGTACGGGTTCGGGGAGGGGTGCGGCTACGGCGGAGGGTATGGGTTAGGGTTAGGGTTAGGGTTAGTGTTAGGGTTAGGGCTCGGTTTAGGGTACGGGTTAGGATTAGGGTACGTGTTAGGGTTAGGGTAGGGGTTAGGGTTAGGGTACGCATTAGGGTTAGGGTAGTTATTAAACCTATCACACTCTCTAGATACCCCTTAGCACGTAAAGGAATATTATTTGGGGGTCCAGCCATGGGGAAGAGTTTAGACACTAGGATAAGATAAGGAACACACCCATTATAAAGAAATCACATTAGGATTCTCTTTTTAAGCTGTTCCTTAAAACACTAGTGCTTAGGAAATCTATTGGATGCACAAGCAGTCAAGGGTAGCCTAAGGTTAGGGTTAGGCTTAGGGTACGGCTTAGGGTACGGGTTCGGGGAGGGGTTTCTGTACGGCGTAGGGTATGGGTTAGGGTTAGGGTTAGGGTTAGTGTTAGGGTTCGGGCTCGGTTTAGGGTACGGGTTAGGATTAGGGTACGTGTTAGGGTTAGGGTAGGGGTTAGGGTTAGGGTACGCGTTAGGGTTAGGGTAGTTATTAAACCTATACAATTCTCTAGACACTCCTTAGCACGTAAAGGAATATTATTTGCGGGTCCAGCCATGGAGAAGAGTTTAGACACTGGGATAAGATAAGGAACACACCCATTACAAAGAAATCACATTAGGATTCTCTTTTTAAGCTGTTCCTTAAAACACTAGTGCTTAGGAAATCTATTGGAGGCAGAAGCAGTCAAGGGTAGCCTAGGGTTAGGGTTAGGCTTAGGGTACGGCTTAGGGTACGGCTTAGGGTACGGGTTCGGGGAGGGGTTCGGGTACGGCGTAGGGTATGGGTTAGGGTTAGGGTTAGGGTTAGTGTTAGGGTTAGGGCTCGGTTTAGGGTACGGGTTAGGATTAGGGTACGTGTTAGGGTTAGGGTAGGGGTTAGGGTTAGGGTACGCGTTAGGGTTAGGGTAGTTATTAAACCTATCCCACTGTCTAGATACCCCTTAGCACGTAAAGGAATATTATTTGGGGCTCCAGCCATGGAGAAGAGTTTAGACACTGGGAAAAGATAAGGAACACACCCATTATAAAGAAATCACATTAGGATTCATTTTTAAGCTGTTCCTTAAAACACTAGTGCTTAGGAAATCTATTGGAGGCAGAAGCAGTCAAGGGTAGCCTAGGGTTAAGTTTAGGCTTAGGGTTAGGGTTAGGGTACGGCTTAGGTTACGGGTTCGGGGAGGGGTGCGGGTACGGCGTAGGGTATGGGTTAGGGTTAGGGTTAGGGTTAGTGTTAGGGTTAGGGCTCGGTTTAGGGTACGGGTTAGGATTAGGGTACGTGTTAGGGTTAGGGTAGGGGTTAGGGTTAGGGTACGTGTTAGGGTTAGGGTAGTTATTAAACCTATCCCACTCTCTAGACACCCCTTAGCACGTAAAGGAATATTATTTGGGGCTCCAGCCATGGAGAAGAGTTTAGACACTGGGATAAGATAAGGAACACACCCATTATAAAGAAATCACATTAGGATTCTCTTTTTAAGCTGTTCCTTAAAACACTAGTGCTTAGGAAATCTATTGGAGGCAGAAGCAGTCAAGGGTAGCCTAGGGTTAGGTTTAGGGTGAGGGTTAAGCTTAGGGTACGGCTTAGGGTACGGGATCGGGGAGGGGTTCGTGTACGGAGTAGGGTATGGGTTAGGGTTACGGTTAGGGTTAGTGTTAGGGTTAGGGCTCGGTTTAGGTTACGGGTTAGGATTAGAATACGTGTTAGGGTTAGGATAGGGGTTAGGGTTAGGGTACGCATTAGGGTTAGGGTAGTTATTAAACCTATCACACTCTCTAGATACCCCTTAGCACGTAAAGTAATATTATTTGGGGGTCCAGCCATTGAGAAGAGTTTAGACACTGGGATAAGATAAGGAACACACCCATTACAAAGAAATCACATTAGGATTCTCTTTTTAAGCTGTTCTTTAAAACACTAGTGCTTAGGAAATCTATTGGAGGCAGAAGCAGTCAAGGGTAGCCTAGGGTTAGGGTTAGGCTTAGGGTTAGGCTTAGGGTACGGCTTAGTTTAAGGGTTCGGGGAGGGGTGTGGGTATGGCGTAGGGTATGGGTTAGGGTTAGGGTTAGGGTTAGTGTTAGGGTTCGGGCTCGGTTTAGGGTACGGGTTAGGATTAGGGTACGTGTTAGGGTTAGGGTAGGGGTTAGGGTTAGGGTACGCGTTAGGGTTAGGGTAGTTATTAAACCTATCCCACTCTCTAGATACCCCTTAGAACGTAAAGGAATATTATTTGGGGGTCCAGCCATGGAGAAGAGTTTAGAAACTAGGATAAGATAAGGAACACACCCATTATAAAGAAATCACATTAGGATTCTCTTTTTAAGCTGTTCCTTAAAACACTAGTGCTTAGGAAATCTATTGGAGGCAGAAGCATTCAAGGGTAGCCTAGGGTTAGGGTTAGGCTTAGGGTTAGGCTTAGGGTACGGCTTAGGGTACGGGATCGGGGAGGGGTTCGTGTACGGAGTAGGGTATGGGTTAGGGTTACGGTTAGGGTTAGTGTTAGGGTTAGGGCTCAGTTTAGGGTACGGGTGAGGATTAGGATACGTGTTAGGGTTAGGGTAGGGGTTAGGGTTAGTGTATGCGTTAGGGTTAGGGTAGTTATTAAACCTATCCCAGTCTCTAGATACCCCTTAGCACGTAAAGGAATATTATATGGGGGTCCAGCCATGGAGAAGAGTTTAGACACTGGGATAAGATAAGGAACACACCCATTATAAAGAAATCACATTAGGATTCTCTTTTTAAGCTGTTCCTTAAGACACTAGTGCTTAGGAAATCTATTGGAGGCAGAAGCAGTCAAGGGTAGCCTAGGGTTAGGGTTAGGCTTAGGGTTAGGCTTAGGGTACGGCTTAGGGTACGGGTTCGGGGAGGGGTGCGGGTACGGCGTAGGGTATGGGTTAGGGTTAGGGTTAGGGTTAGTGTTAGGGTTCGGGCTCGGTTTAGGGTACGGGTTAGGATTAGGGTACGTGTTAGGGTTAGGGTAGGGGTTAGGGTTAGGGTACGCGTTAGGGTTAGGGTAGTTATTAAACCTATCCCAGTCTCTAGATACCCCTTAGCACGTAAAGGAATATTATTTGGGGGTCCAGCCATGGAGAAGAGTTTAGACACTAGGATAAGATAAGGAACACAGCCATTATAAAGAAATCACATTAGGATTCTCTTTTTAAGCTGTTCCTTAAAACACTAGTGCTTAGGAAATCTATTGGAGGCAGAAGCATTCAAGGGTAGCCTAGGGTTAGGGTTAGGCTTAGGGTTAGGGTTAGGGTACGGCTTAGGGTACAGGTTGGGGGAGGGGTGCGGGTACGGCGTAGGGTATGGGTTAGGGTTAGGTTTAGGGTTAGTGTTAGGGTTAGGGCTCGGTTTAGGGTACGGGTTAGGAATAGGGTACGTGTTAGGGTTAGGGTAGGGGTTAGGGTTAGGGTACGCGTTAGGGTTAGGGTAGTTATTAAACCTATCGCACTCTCTAGACACTCCTTAGCACGTAAAGGAATATTATTTGGGGGTTCAGCCATGGAGAAGAGTTTAGACACTGGGATAAGATAAGGAACACACCCATTATAAAGAAATCACATTAGGATTCTCTTTTTAAGCTGTTCCTTAAAACACTAGTGCTTAGGAAATCTATTGGAGGCAGAAGCAGTCAAGGGTAGCCTAGGGTTAGGGTTAGGCTTAGGGTTAGGCTTAGGGTACGGCTTAGGGTACGGGTTCGGGGAGGGGTGCGGGTATGGCGTAGGGTATGGGTTAGGGTTAGGGTTAGGGTTAGTGTTAGGGTTAGGGCTCGGTTTAGGGTACAGGTTAGGATTAGGGTACGTGTTAGGGTTAGGGAAGGGGTTAGGGTTAGGGTACGCGTTAGTGTTAGGGTAGATATTAAACCTATCCCACTCTCTAGATACCCCTTAGCACCTAAAGGAATATTATTTGGGGATCCAGCCATGGAGAAGAGTTTAGACACTACGATAAGATAAGGAACACACCCATTATAAAGAAATCACATTAGGATTCTCTTTTTAAGCTGTTCCTTAAGACACTAGTGCTTAGGAAATCTACTGGAGGCAGAAGCAGTCAAGCGTAGCCTAGGGTTAGGGTTAGGCTTAGGCTTAGGCTTAGGGTACGGCTTAGGGTACGGGTTCGGGGAGGGGTTCGGGTACGGCGTAGGGTATGGGTTAGGGTTAGGGTTAGGGTTAGCGTTAAGTTTAGGGCTCGGTTTAGGGTACGGGTTAGGATTAGGGTACGTGTTAGGGTTAGGGTAGGGGTTAGGGTTAGGGTATGCGTTAGGGTTAGAGTAGTTAGTAAACCTATCCCACTCTCTAGATACCCCTTAGCACGTAAAGGAATATTATTTGGGGGTTCAGCCATGGAGAAGAGTTTAGACACTAGGATAAGATAAGGAACACACCCATTATAAAGAAATCACATTAGGATTCTCTTTTTAAGCTGTTCCTTAAAACACTAGTTCTTAGGAAATCTATTGGAGGCAGAAGCAGTCAAGGGTAGCCTAGGGTTAGGGTTAGGCTTAGGGTTAGGCTTAGGGTACGGCTTAGGGTACGGGTTCGGGGAGGGGTGCGGGTATGGCGTAGGGTATGGGTTAGGGTTAGGGTTAGGGTTAGTGTTAGGGTTAGGGCTCGGTTTAGGGTATGGGTTAGGATTAGGGTACGTGTTAGGGTTAGGGTAGGGGTTAGGGTTAGGGTACGCGTTAGGGTTAGGGTAGTTATTAAACCTATCCCACTCTCTAGATACCCCTTAGCACGTAAAGGAATGTTATTTGAGGGTCCAGGCATGGAGAAGAGTTTAGACACTAGGATAAGATAAGGAACACACCCATTATAAAGAAATCACATTAGGATTCTCTTTTTAAGCTGTTCCTTAAAACACTAGTGCTTAGGAAATCTATTGGAGGCAGAAGCAGTCAAGGGTAGCCTAGGGTTAGGGTTAGGCTTAGGGTTAGGCTTAGGGTACGGCTTAGGGTACGGGTTCGGGGAGGGGTGCGGCTACGGCGGAGGGTATGGGTTAGGGTTAGGGTTAGGGTTAGTGTTAGGGTTAGGGCTCGGTTTAGGGTACGGGTTAGGATTAGGGTACGTGTTAGGGTTAGGGTAGGGGTTAGGGTTAGGGTACGCATTAGGGTTAGGGTAGTTATTAAACCTATCACACTCTCTAGATACCCCTTAGCACGTAAAGGAATATTATTTGGGGGTCCAGCCATGGGGAAGAGTTTAGACACTAGGATAAGATAAGGAACACACCCATTATAAAGAAATCACATTAGGATTCTCTTTTTAAGCTGTTCCTTAAAACACTAGTGCTTAGGAAATCTATTGGATGCACAAGCAGTCAAGGGTAGCCTAAGGTTAGGGTTAGGCTTAGGGTACGGCTTAGGGTACGGGTTCGGGGAGGGGTTTCTGTACGGCGTAGGGTATGGTTTAGGGTTAGGGTTAGGGTTAGTGTTAGGGTTCGGGCTCGGTTTAGGGTACGGGTTAGGATTAGGGTACGTGTTAGGGTTAGGGTAGGGGTTAGGGTTAGGGTACGCGTTAGGGTTAGGGTAGTTATTAAACCTATACAATTCTCTAGACACTCCTTAGCACGTAAAGGAATATTATTTGCGGGTCCAGCCATGGAGAAGAGTTTAGACACTGGGATAAGATAAGGAACACACCCATTACAAAGAAATCACATTAGGATTCTCTTTTTAAGCTGTTCCTTAAAACACTAGTGCTTAGGAAATCTATTGGAGGCAGAAGCAGTCAAGGGTAGCCTAGGGTTAGGGTTAGGCTTAGGGTACGGCTTAGGGTACGGCTTAGGGTACGGGTTCGGGGAGGGGTTCGGGTACGGCGTAGGGTATGGGTTAGGGTTAGGGTTAGGGTTAGTGTTAGGGTTAGGGCTCGGTTTAGGGTACGGGTTAGGATTAGGGTACGTGTTAGGGTTAGGGTAGGGGTTAGGGTTAGGGTACGCGTTAGGGTTAGGGTAGTTATTAAACCTATCCCACTGTCTAGATACCCCTTAGCACGTAAAGGAATATTATTTGGGGCTCCAGCCATGGAGAAGAGTTTAGACACTGGGAAAAGATAAGGAACACACCCATTATAAAGAAATCACATTAGGATTCATTTTTAAGCTGTTCCTTAAAACACTAGTGCTTAGGAAATCTATTGGAGGCAGAAGCAGTCAAGGGTAGCCTAGGGTTAGGTTTAGGCTTAGGGTTAGGGTTAGGGTACGGCTTAGGTTACGGGTTCGGGGAGGGGTGCGGGTACGGCGTAGGGTATGGGTTAGGGTTAGGGTTAGGGTTAGTGTTAGGGTTAGGGCTCGGTTTAGGGTACGGGTTAGGATTAGGGTACGTGTTAGGGTTAGGGTAGGGGTTAGGGTTAGGGTACGTGTTAGGGTTAGGGTAGTTATTAAACCTATCCCACTCTCTAGACACCCCTTAGCACGTAAAGGAATATTATTTGGGGCTCCAGCCATGGAGAAGAGTTTAGACACTGGGATAAGATAAGGAACACACCCATTATAAAGAAATCACATTAGGATTCTCTTTTTAAGCTGTTCCTTAAAACACTAGTGCTTAGGAAATCTATTGGAGGCAGAAGCAGTCAAGGGTAGCCTAGGGTTAGGTTTAGGGTGAGGGTTAGGCTTAGGGTACGGCTTAGGGTACGGGATCGGGGAGGGGTTCGTGTACGGAGTAGGGTATGGGTTAGGGTTACGGTTAGGGTTAGTGTTAGGGTTAGGGCTCGGTTTAGGTTACGGGTTAGGATTAGGATACGTGTTAGGGTTAGGGTAGGGGTTAGGGTTAGGGTACGCGTTAGGGTTAGGGTAGTTATTAAACCTATCACACTCTCTAGATACCCCTTAGCACGTAAAGGAATATTATTTGGGGGTCCAGCCATGGAGAAGAGTTTAGACACTGGGATAAGATAAGGAACACACCCATTACAAAGAAATCACACTAGGATTCTCTTTTTAAGCTGTTCCTTAAAACACTAGTGCTTAGGAAATCTATTGGAGGCAGAAGCATTCAAGGGTAGCCTAGGGTTAGGGTTAGGCTTAGGGTTAGGCTTAGGGTACGGCTTAGGGTACGGATTCGGGGAGGGGTGCGGGTACGGCGTAGGGTATGGGTTAGGGTTAGGGTTAGGGTTAGTGTTAGGGTTCGGGCTCGGTTTAGGGTACGGGTTAGGATTAGGGTACGTGTTAGGGTTAGGGTAGGGGTTAGGGTTAGGGTACGCGTTAGGGTTAGGGTAGTTATTAAACCTATCCCACTCTCTTGATACCCCTTAGCACGTAAAGGAATATTATTTGGGGGTCCAGCCATGGAGAAGAGTTTAGACACTAGGATAAGATAAGGAACACACCCATTATAAAGAAATCACATTAGGATTCTCTTTTTAAGCTGTTCCTTAAAACACTAGTGCTTAGGAAATCTATTGGAGGCAGAAGCAGTCAAGGGTAGCCTAGGGTTAGGGTTAGGCTTAGGGTTAGGGTTAGGGTACGGCTTAGGGTACGCGTTCGGGGAGGGGTGCGGGTATGGCATAGGGTATGGGTTAGGGTTAGGGTTAGGGTTAGTGTTAGGGTTAGGGCTCGGTTTAGGGTACAGGTTAGGATTAGGGTACGTGTTAGGGTTAGGGAAGGGGTTAGGGTTAGGGTACGCGTTAGTGTTAGGGGAGATATTAAACCTATCCCACTCTCTAGATACCCCTTAGCACGTAAAGGAATATTATTTGGGGGTCCAGCCATGGAGAAGAGATTAGACATTAGCATAAGATAAGGAACACACCCATTATAAAGAAATCACATTAGGATTCTCTTTTTATGCTGTTCCTTAAAACACTAGTGCTTAGGAAATCTATTGGAGGCAGAAGCATTCAAGGGTAGCCTAGGGTTAGGGTTAGGCTTAGGGTTAGGGTTAGGGTACGGCTTAGGGTACGGGTTCGGGGAGGGGTGCGGGTACGGCGTAGGGTATGGGTTAGGGTTGGGGTTAGGGTTAGTGATAGGGTTAGGGCTCGGTTTAGGGTACGGGTTAGGATTAGGGTATGGGTCAGGGTTAGGGTATGGGTTAGGGTTAGGGTACACGTTAGGGTTAGGGTAGTTATTAAACCTATCCCAGTCTCTAGATACCCCTTAGCACGTAAAGGAATATTATATGGGGGTCCAGCCATGGAGAAGAGTTTAGACACTAGGATAAGATAAGGAACACACCCATTATAAAGAAATCACATTAGGATTCTCTTTTTATGCTGTTCCTTAAGACACTAGTGCTTAGGAAATCTATTGGAGGCAGAAGCAGTCAAGGGTAGCCCAGGGTTAGGGTTAGGCTTAGGGTTAGGCTTAGGGTACGGCTTAGGTTACGGGGTCGGGGAGGGGTTCGGGTACAGCGTAGGGTATGGGTTAGGGTTAGGGTTAGGGTTAGTGTTAGGGTTCGGGCTCGGTTTAGGGTACGGGTTAGGATTAGGCTACGTGTTAGGGTTAGGGTAGGGGTTAGGGTTAGGGTACGCGTTAGGGTTAGGGTAGTTATTAAACCTATCCCACTCTCTAGATACCCCTTAGCACGTAAAGGAATATTATTTGGGGGTCCAGCCATGGAGAAGAGTTTAGACACTAGGATAAGATAAGGAACACACCCATTATAAAGAAATCACATTAGGATTCTCTTTTTAAGCTGTTCCTTAAAACACTAGTGCTTAGGAAATCTATTGGAGGCAGAAGCAGTCAAGGGTAGCCTAGGGTTAGGGTTAGGCTTAGGGTTAGTCTTAGGGTACGGCTTAGTTTACGGGTTCGGGGAGGGGTTCGGGTACGGCGTAGGGTATGGGTTAGGGTTACGGTTAGGGTTAGTGTTAAGGTTAGGGCTCGGTTTAGGGTACGGGTTAGGATTAGGATACGTGTTAGGGTTAGGGTAGGGGTTAGGGTTAGTGTATGCGTTAGGGTTAGGGTAGTTATTAAACCTATCCCAGTCTCTAGATACCCCTTAGCACGTAAAGGAATATTATATGGGGGTCCAGCCATGGAGAAGAGTTTAGACACTGGGATAAGATAAGGAACACACCCATTATAAAGAAATCACATTAGGATTCTCTTTTTAAGCTGTTCCTTAAAACACTAGTGCTTAGGAAATCTATTGGAGGCAGAAGCAGTCAAGGGTAGCCTAGGGTTAGGGTTAGGCTTAGGGTTAGGCTTAGGGTACGGCTTAGGGTACGGGTTCGGGGAGGGGTGCGGGTATGGCGTAGGGTATGGGTTAGGGTTAGGGTTAGGGTTAGTGTTAGGGTTAGGGCTCGGTTTAGGGTACAGGTTAGGATTAGGGTACGTGTTAGGGTTAGGGAAGGGGTTAGGGTTAGGGTACGCGTTAGTGTTAGGGTAGATATTAAACCTATCCCACTCTCTAGATACCCCTTAGCACCTAAAGGAATATTATTTGGGGATCCAGCCATGGAGAAGAGTTTAGACACTACGATAAGATAAGGAACACACCCATTATAAAGAAATCACATTAGGATTCTCTTTTTAAGCTGTTCCTTAAGACACTAGTGCTTAGGAAATCTACTGGAGGCAGAAGCAGTCAAGCGTAGCCTAGGGTTAGGGTTAGGCTTAGGCTTAGGCTTAGGGTACGGCTTAGGGTACGGGTTCGGGGAGGGGTTCGGGTACGGCGTAGGGTATGGGTTAGTGTTAGGGTTAGGGTTAGTGATAGGGTTAGGGCTCGGTTTAGGGTACGGGTTAGGATTAGGGTACGTGTTAGGGTCAGGGTAGGGGTTAGGGTTAGGGTACGCGTTAGGGTTAGGGTAGTTATTAAACATATCCCACTCTCTAGATACCCCTTAGTACGTAAAGGAATATTATTTGGGGGTCCAGCCATGGAGAAGAGTTTAGACACTGGGATAAGATAAGGAACACACCCATTATAAAGAAATCACATTAGGATTCATTTTTAAACTGTTCCTTAAAACACTAGTGCTTAGGAAATCTATTGGAGGCAGAAGCAGTCAAGGGTAGCCTAGGGTTAGGTTTAGGCTTAGGGTTAGGGTTAGGGTACGGCTTAGGTTACGGGTTCGGGGAGGGGTGCGGGTACGGCGTAGGGTATGGGTTAGGGTTAGTGTTAGGGTTAGTGTTAGGGTTAGGGCTCGGTTTAGGGTACGGGTTAGGATTAGGGTACGTGTTAGGGTTAGGGTAGGGGTTAGGGTTAGGGTACGCGTTAGGGTTAGGGTAGTTAGTAAACCTATCCCACTCTCTAGATACCCCTTAGCACGTAAAGGAATATTATTTGGGGGTCCAGCCATGGAGAAGAGTTTAGACACTAGGATAAGATAAGGAACACACCCATTATAAAGAAATCACATTAGGATTCTCTTTTTAAGCTGTTCCTTAAAACACTAGTGCTTAGGAAATCTATTGGAGGCAGAAGCAGTCAAGGGTAGCCTAGGGTTAGGGTTAGGCTTAGGGTTAGGCTTAGGGTACGGCTTAGGGTACGGGTTCGGGGAGGGGTTCGGGTACAGCGTAGGGTATGGGTTAGGGTTAGGGTTAGGGTTAGCGTTAAGTTTAGGGCTCGGTTTAGGGTACGGGTTAGGATTAGGGTACGTGTTAGGGTTAGGGTAGGGGTTAGGGTTAGGGTATGCGTTAGGGTTAGAGTAGTTAGTAAACCTATCCCACTCTCTAGATACCCCTTAGCACGTAAAGGAATATTATTTGGGGGTTCAGCCATGGAGAAGAGTTTAGACACTAGGATAAGATAAGGAACACACCCATTATAAAGAAATCACATTAGGATTCTCTTTTTAAGCTGTTCCTTAAAACACTAGTTCTTAGGAAATCTATTGGAGGCAGAAGCAGTCAAGGGTAGCCTAGGGTTAGGGTTAGGCTTAGGGTTAGGCTTAGGGTACGGCTTAGGGTACGGGTTCGGGGAGGGGTGCGGGTATGGCGTAGGGTATGGGTTAGGGTTAGGGTTAGGGTTAGTGTTAGGGTTAGGGCTCGGTTTAGGGTATGGGTTAGGATTAGGGTACGTGTTAGGGTTAGGGTAGGGGTTAGGGTTAGGGTACGCGTTAGGGTTAGGGTAGTTATTAAACCTATCCCACTCTCTAGATACCGCTTAGCACGTAAAGGAATGTTATTTGAGGGTCCAGCCATGGAGAAGAGTTTAGACACTAGGATAAGATAAGGAACACACACATTATAAAGAAATCACATTAGGATTCTCTTTTTAAGCTGTTCCTTAAAACACTAGTGCTTAGGAAATCTATTGGAGGCAGAAGCAGTCAAGGGTAGCCTAGGGTTAGGGTTAGGCTTAGGGTTAGGCTTAGGGTACGGCTTAGGGTACGGGTTCGGGGAGGGGTTTCTGTACGGCGTAGGGTATGGGTTAGGGTTAGGGTTAGGGTTAGTGTTAGGGTTCGGGCTCGGTTTAGGGTACGGGTTAGGATTAGGGTACGTGTTAGGGTTAGGGTAGGGGTTAGGGTTAGGGTACGCATTAGGGTTAGGGTAGTTATTAAATCTATACAATTCTCTAGACACTCCTTAGCACGTAAAGGAATATTATTTGCGGGTCCAGCCATGGAGAAGAGTTTAGACACTGGGATAAGATAAGGAACACACCCATTATAAAGAAATCACATTAGGATTCTCTTTTTAAGCTGTTCCTTAAAACACTAGTGCTTAGGAAATCTATTGGAGGCAGAAGCAGTCAAGGGTAGCCTAGGGTTAGGGTTAGGCTTAGGGTTAGGCTTAGGGTAAGGCTTAGAGTACGGGTTCGGGGAGGGGTGCGGCTACGGCGGAGGGTATGGGTTAGGGTTAGGGTTAGGGTTAGTGTTAGGGTTAGGGCTCGGTTTAGGGTACAGGTTAGGATTAGGGTACGTGTTAGGGTTAGGGAAGGGGTTAGGGTTAGGGTACGCGTTAGTGTTAGGGTAGATATTAAACCTATCCCACTCTCTAGATACCCCTTAGCACGTAAAGGAATATTATTTGGGGGTCCAGCCATGGAGAAGAGATTAGACATTAGCATAAGATAAGGAACACACCCATTATAAAGAAATCACATTAGGATTCTCTTTTTAAGCTGTTCCTTAAAACACTAGTGCTTAGGAAATCTATTGGAGGCAGAAGCATTCAAGGGTAGCCTAGGGTTAGGGTTAGGCTTAGGGTTAGGGTTAGGGTACGGCTTAGGGTACGGGTTCGGGGAGGGGTGCGGGTACGGCGTAGGGTATGGGTTAGGGTTGGGGTTAGGGTTAGTGATAGGGTTAGGGCTCGGTTTAGAGTACGGGTTAGGATTAGGGTATGTGTCAGGGTTAGGGTATGGGTTAGGGTTAGGGTACACGTTAGGGTTAGGGTAGTTATTAAACCTATCCCAGTCTCTAGATACCCCTTAGCACGTGAAGGAATATTATATGGGGGTCCAGCCATGGAGAAGAGTTTAGACACTAGGAACAGATAAGGAACACACCCATTATAAAGAAATCACATTAGGATTCTCTTTTTAAGCTGTTCCTTAAGACACTAGTGCTTAGGAAATCTATTGGAGGCAGAAGCAGTCAAGGGTAGCCTAGGGTTAGGGTTAGGCTTAGGGTTAGGCTTAGGGTACGGCGTAGGGTACGGATTCGGGGAGGGGTGCGGGTACGTCGTAGGGTATGGGTTAGGGTTAGGGTTAGGGTTAGTGTTAGGGTTCGGGCTCGGTTTAGGGTACGGGTTAGGATTAGGGTATGTGTTAGGGTTAGGGTAGGGGTTAGGGTTAGGGTACGCGTTAGGGTTAGGGTAGTTATTAAACCTATCCCAGTCTCTAGATACCCCTTAGCACGTAAAGGAATATTATTTGGGGGTCCAGCCATGGAGAAGAGTTTAGACACTAGGATAAGATAAGGAACACACCCATTATAAAGAAATCACATTAGGATTCTCTTTTTAAGCTGTTCCTTAAAACACTAGTGCTTAGGAAATCTATTGGAGGCAGAAGCAGTCAAGGGTAGCCTAGGGTTAGGGTTAGGCTTAGGGTTAGTCTTAGGGTACGGCTTAGGGTACGGGTTCGGGGAGGGGTTCGGGTACGGCGTAGGGTATGGGTTAGGGTTAGGGTTAGGGTTAGTGTTAGGGTTAGGGCTCGGTTTAGGGTACGGGTTAGGATTAGGGTACGTGTTAGGGTTAGGGAAGGGGTTAGGGTTAGGGTACGCGTTAGGGTTAGGGTAGATATTAAACCTATCCCACTCTCTAGATACCACTTAGCACGTAAAGGAATATTATTTGGGGGTCCAGCCATGGAGAAGAGTTTAGACACTAGGATAAGATAAGGAACACACCCATTATAAAGAAATCACATTAGGATTCTCTTTTTAAGCTGTTCCTTAAAACACTAGTGCTTAGGAAATCTATTGGAGGCAGAAGCAGTCAAGGGTAGCCTAGGGTTAAGGTTAGGCTTAGGTTTAGGGTTAGGGTACGGCTTAGGGTACGGGTTCGGGGAGGGGTTCGGGTACGACGTAGGGTATGGGTTAGGGTTAGGGTTAGGGTTAGTGTTAGGGTTAGGGCTCGGTTTAGGGTACGGGTTAGGATTAGGGTACGTGTTAGGGTTAGGGTAGGGGTTAGGGTTAGGGTACGCATTAGGGTTAGGGTAGTTATTAAACCTATCCCACTCTCTAGATACCCCTTAGCACGTAAAGGAATATTATTTGGGGGTCCAGCCATGGGGAAGAGTTTAGACACTAGGATAAGATAAGGAACACACCCATTATAAAGAAATCACATTAGGATTCTCTTTTTAAGCTGTTCCTTAAAACACTAGTGCTTAGGAAATCTATTGGAGGCAGAAGCAGTCAAGGGTAGCCTAGGGTTAGGTTTAGGGTGAGGGTTAGGCTTAGGGTACGGCTTAGGGTACGGGATCGGGGAGGGGTTCGTGTACGGAGTAGGGTATGGGTTAGGGTTACGGTTAGGGTTAGTGTTAGGGTTAGGGCTCGGTTTAGGTTACGGGTTAGGATTAGGATACGTGTTAGGGTTAGGGTAGGGGTTAGGGTTAGGGTACGCGTTAGGGTTAGGGTAGTTATTAAACCTATCACACTCTCTAGATACCCCTTAGCACGTAAAGGAATATTATTTGCGGGTCCAGCCATGGAGAAGAGTTTAGACACTGGGATAAGATAAGGAACACACCCATTACAAAGAAATCACACTAGGATTCTCTTTTTAAGCTGTTCCTTAAAACACTAGTGCTTAGGAAATCTATTGGAGGCAGAAGCATTCAAGGGTAGCCTAGGGTTAGGGTTAGGCTTAGGGTTAGGCTTAGGGTACGGCTTAGGGTACGGATTCGGGGAGGGGTGCGGGTACGGCGTAGGGTATGGGTTAGGGTTAGGGTTAGGGTTAGTGTTAGGGTTCGGGCTCGGTTTAGGGTACGGGTTAGGATTAGGGTACGTGTTAGGGTTAGGGTAGGGGTTAGGGTTAGGGTACGCGTTAGGGTTAGGGTAGTTATTAAACCTATCCCACTCTCTTGATACCCCTTAGCACGTAAAGGAATATTATTTGGGGGTCCAGCCATGGAGAAGAGTTTAGACACTAGGATAAGATAAGGAACACACCCATTATAAAGAAATCACATTAGGATTCTCTTTTTAAGCTGTTCCTTAAAACACTAGTGCTTAGGAAATCTATTGGAGGCAGAAGCAGTCAAGGGTAGCCTAGGGTTAGGGTTAGGCTTAGGGTTAGGGTTAGGGTACGGCTTAGGGTACGGGTTCGGCGAGGGGTGCGGGTATGGCATAGGGTATGGGTTAGGGTTAGGGTTAGGGTTAGTGTTAGGGTTAGGGCTCGGTTTAGGGTACAGGTTAGGATTAGGGTACGTGTTAGGGTTAGGGAAGGGGTTAGGGTTAGGGTACGCGTTAGTGTTAGGGGAGATATTAAACCTATCCCACTCTCTAGATACCCCTTAGCACGTAAAGGAATATTATTTGGGGGTCCAGCCATGGAGAAGAGATTAGACATTAGCATAAGATAAGGAACACACCCATTATAAAGAAATCACATTAGGATTCTCTTTTTATGCTGTTCCTTAAAACACTAGTGCTTAGGAAATCTATTGGAGGCAGAAGCATTCAAGGGTAGCCTAGGGTTAGGGTTAGGCTTAGGGTTAGGGTTAGGGTACGGCTTAGGGTACGGGTTCGGTGAGGGGTGCGGGTACGGCGTAGGGTATGGGTTAGGGTTGGGGTTAGGGTTAGTGATAGGGTTAGGGCTCGGTTTAGGGTACGGGTTAGGATTAGGGTATGTGTCAGGGTTAGGGTATGGGTTAGGGTTAGGGATACACGTTAGGGTTAGGGTAGTTATTAAACCTATCCCAGTCTCTAGATACCCCTTAGCACGTAAAGGAATATTATATGGGGGTCCAGCCATGGAGAAGAGTTTAGACACTAGGATAAGATAAGGAACACACCCATTATAAAGAAATCACATTAGGATTCTCTTTTTAAGCTGTTCCTTAAGACACTAGTGCTTAGGAAATCTATTGGAGGCAGAAGCAGTCAAGGGTAGCCTAGGGTTAGGGTTAGGCTTAGGGTTAGGCTTAGGGTACGGCTTAGGTTACGGGTTCGGGGAGGGGTTCGGGTACAGCGTAGGGTATGGGTTAGGGTTAGGGTTAGGGTTAGTGTTAGGGTTCGGGCTCAGTTTAGGGTACGGGTTAGGATTAGGGTACGTGTTAGGGTTAGGGTAGGGGTTAGGGTTAGGGTACGCGTTAGGGTTAGGGTAGTTATTAAACCTATCCCACTCTCTAGATACCCCTTAGCACGTAAAGGAATATTATTTGGGGGTCCAGCCATGGAGAAGAGTTTAGACACTAGGATAAGATAAGGAACACACCCATTATAAAGAAATCACATTAGGATTCTCTTTTTAAGCTGTTCCTTAAAACACTAGTGCTTAGGAAATCTATTGGAGGCAGAAGCAGTCAAGGGTAGCCTAGGGTTAGGGTTAGGCTTAGGGTTAGTCTTAGGGTACGGCTTAGTTTACGGGTTCGGGGAGGGGTTCGGGTACGGCGTAGGGTATGGGTTAGGGATAGGGTTAGGGTTAGTGTTAAGGTTAGGGCTCGGTTTAGGTTACGGGTTAGGATTAGGATACGTGTTAGGGTTAGGGTAGGGGTTAGGGTTAGGGTACGCGTTAGGGTTAGGGTAGTTATTAAACCTATCACACTCTCTAGATACCCCTTAGCACGTAAAGTAATATTATTTGGGGGTCCAGCCATGGAGAAGAGTTTAGACACTGGGATAAGATAAGGAACACACCCATTACAAAGAAATCACATTAGGATTCTCTTTTTAAGCTGTTCCTTAAAACACTAGTGCTTAGGAAATCTATTGGAGGCAGAAGCAGTCAAGGGTAGCCTAGGGTTAGGGTTAGGCTTAGGGTTAGGCTTAGGGTACGGCTTAGTTTAAGGGTTCGGGGAGGGGTGTGGGTACGGCGTAGGGTATGGGTTAGGGTTAGGGTTAGGGTTAGTGTTAGGGTTCGGGCTCGGTTTAGGGTACGGGTTAGGATTAGGGTACGTGTTAGGGTTAGGGTAGGGGTTAGGGTCAGGGTACGCGTTAGGGTTAGGGTAGTTATTAAACCTATCCCACTCTCTAGATACCCCTTAGAACGTAAAGGAATATTATTTGGGGGTCCAGCCATGGAGAAGAGTTTAGAAACTAGGATAAGATAAGGAACACACCCATTATAAAGAAATCACATTAGGATTCTCTTTTTAAGCTGTTCCTTAAAACACTAGTGCTTAGGAAATCTATTGGAGGCAGAAGCATTCAAGGGTAGCCTAGGGTTAGGGTTAGGCTTAGGGTTAGGCTTAGGGTACGGCTTAGGGTACGGGATCGGGGAGGGGTTCGTGTACGGAGTAGGGTATGGGTTAGGGTTAGGGTTAGGGTTAGTGTTAGGGTTAGGGCTCAGTTTAGGGTACGGGTTAGGATTAGGATACGTGTTAGGGTTAGGGTAGGGGTTAGGGTTAGTGTATGCGTTAGGGTTAGGGTAGTTATTAAACCTATCCCAGTCTCTAGATACCCCTTAGCACGTAAAGGAATATTATATGGGGGTCCAGCCATGGAGAAGAGTTTAGACACTGGGATAAGATAAGGAACACACCCATTATAAAGAAATCACATTAGGATTCTCTTTTTAAGCTGTTCCTTAAGACACTAGTGCTTAGGAAATCTATTGGAGGCAGAAGCAGTCAAGGGTAGCCTAGGGTTAGGGTTACGCTTAGGGTTAGGCTTAGGGTACGGCTTAGGGTACGGGTTCGGGGAGGGGTGCGGGTATGGCGTAGGGTATGGGTTAGGGTTAGGGTTAGGGTTAGTGTTAGGGTTAGGGCTCGGTTTAGGGTACAGGTTAGGATTAGGGTACGTGTTAGGGTTAGGGAAGGGGTTAGGGTTAGGGTACGCGTTAGTGTTAGGGTAGATATTAAACCTATCCCACTCTCTAGATACCCCTTAGCACCTAAAGGAATATTATTTGGGGATCCAGCCATGGAGAAGAGTTTAGACACTACGATAAGATAAGGAACACACCCATTATAAAGAAATCACATTAGGATTCTCTTTTTAAGCTGTTCCTTAAGACACTAGTGCTTAGGAAATCTACTGGAGGCAGAAGCAGTCAAGCGTAGCCTAGGGTTAGCGTTAGGCTTAGGCTTAGGCTTAGGGTACGGCTTAGGGTACGGGTTCGGGGAGGGGTTCGGGTACGGCGTAGGGTATGGGTTAGTGTTAGGGTTAGGGTTAGTGATAGGGTTAGGGCTCGGTTTAGGGTACGGGTTAGGTTTAGGGTACGTGTTAGGGTCAGGGTAGGGGTTAGGGTTAGGGTACGCGTTAGGGTTAGGGTAGTTATTAAACATATCCCACTCTCTAGATACCCCTTAGTACGTAAAGGAATATTATTTGGGGGTCCAGCCATGGAGAAGAGTTTAGACACTGGGATAAGATAAGGAACACACCCATTATAAAGAAATCACATTAGGATTCATTTTTAAACTGTTCCTTAAAACACTAGTGCTTAGGAAATCTATTGGAGGCAGAAGCAGTCAAGGGTAGCCTAGGGTTAGGTTTAGGCTTAGGGTTAGGGTTAGGGTACGGCTTAGGTTACGGGTTCGGGGAGGGGTGCGGGTACGGCGTAGGGTATGGGTTAGGGTTAGTGTTAGGGTTAGTGTTAGGGTTAGGGCTCGGTTTAGGGTACGGGTTAGGATTAGGGTACGTGTTAGGGTTAGGGTAGGGGTTAGGGTTAGGGTACGCGTTAGGGTTAGGGTAGTTAGTAAACCTATCCCACTCTCTAGATACCCCTTAGCACGTAAAGGAATATTATTTGGGGGTCCAGCCATGGAGAAGAGTTTAGACACTAGTATAAGATAAGGAACACACCCATTATAAAGAAATCACATTAGGATTCTCTTTTTAAGCTGTTCCTTAAAACACTAGTGCTTAGGAAATCTATTGGAGGCAGAAGCAGTCAAGGGTAGCCTAGGGTTAGGGTTAGGCTTAGGGTTAGGCTTAGGGTACGGCTTAGGGTACGGGTTCGGGGAGGGGTTCGGGTACAGCGTAGGGTATGGGTTAGGGTTAGGGTTAGGGTTAGCGTTAAGGTTAGGGCTCGGTTTAGGGTACGGGTTAGGATTAGGGTACGTGTTAGGGTTAGGGTAGGGGTTAGGGTTAGGGTATGCGTTAGGGTTAGAGTAGTTAGTAAACCTATCCCACTCTCTAGATACCCCTTAGCACGTAAAGGAATATTATTTGGGGGTTCAGCCATGGAGAAGAGTTTAGACACTAGGATAAGATAAGGAACACACCCATTATAAAGAAATCACATTAGGATTCTCTTTTTAAGCTGTTCCTTAAAACACTAGTTCTTAGGAAATCTATTGGAGGCAGAAGCAGTCAAGGGTAGCCTAGGGTTAGGGTTAGGCTTAGGGTTAGGCTTAGGGTACGGCTTAGGGTACGGGTTCGGGGAGGGGTTCGGGTACGGCGTAGGGTATGGGTTAGGGTTAGGGTTAGGGTTAGTGTTAGGGTTAGGGCTCGGTTTAGGGTACGGGTTAGGATTAGGGTACGTGTTAGTGTTAGGGAAGGGGTTAGGGTTAGGGTACGCGTTAGGGTTAGGGTAGATATTAAACCTATCCCACTCTCTAGATACCACTTAGCACGTAAAGGAATATTATTTGGGGGTCCAGCCATGGAGAAGAGTTTAGACACTAGGATAAGATAAGGAACACACCCATTATAAAGAAATCACATTAGGATTCTCTTTTTAAGCTGTTCCTTAAAACACTAGTGCTTAGGAAATCTATTGGAGGCAGAAGCAGTCAAGGGTAGCCTAGGGTTAAGGTTAGGCTTAGGTTTAGGGTTAGGGTACGGCTTAGGGTACGGGTTCGGGGAGGGGTTCGGGTACGACGTAGGGTATGGGTTAGGGTTAGGGTTAGGGTTAGTGTTAGGGTTAGGGCTCGGTTTAGGGTACGGGTTAGGATTATGGTACGTGTTAGGGTTAGGGTAGGGGTTAGGGTTAGGGTACGCATTAGGGTTAGGGTAGTTATTAAACCTATCCCACTCTCTAGATACCCCTTAGCACGTAAAGGAATATTATTTGGGGGTCCAGCCATGGGGAAGAGTTTAGACACTAGGATAAGATAAGGAACACACCCATTATAAAGAAATCACATTAGGATTCTCTTTTTAAGCTGTTCCTTAAAACACTAGTGCTTAGGAAATCTATTGGATGCAGAAGCAGTCAAGGGTAGCCTAAGGTTAGGGTTAGGCTTAGGGTACGGCTTAGGATACGGGTTCGGGGAGGGGTTTCTGTACGGCGTAGGGTATGGGTTAGGGTTAGGGTTAGGGTTAGTGTTAGGGTACGGGCTCGGTTTAGGGTACGGGTTAGGATTAGTGTACGTGTTAGGGTTAGGGTAGGGGTTAGGGTTAGGGTACGCGTTAGGGTTAGGGTAGTTATTAAACCTATACAATTCTCTAGACACTCCTTAGCACGTAAAGGAATATTATTTGCGGGTCCAGCCATGGAGAAGTGTTTAGACACTGGGATAAGATAAGGAACACACCCATTACAAAGAAATCACATTAGGATTCTCTTTTTAAGCTGTTCCTTAAAACACTAGTGCTTAGGAAATCTATTGGAGGCAGAAGCAGTCAAGGGTAGCCTAGGGTTAGGGTTAGGCTTAGGGTTAGGCTTAGGGTACGGCTTAGGGTACGGGTTCGGGGAGGGGTTCGGGTACGGCGTAGGGTATGGGTTAGGGTTAGGGTTAGGGTTAGGGTTAGTGTTAGGGTTAGGGCTCGGTTTAGGGTACGGGTTAGGATTAGGGTACGTGTTAGGGTTAGGGTAGGGGTTAGGGTTAGGGTACGCGTTAGGGTTAGGGTAGTTATTAAACCTATCCCACTCTCAAGATACCCCTTAGCACGTAAAGCAATATTATTTGGGGGTCCAGCCATGGAGAAGAGTTTAGACACTGGGATAAGATAAGGAACACACCCATTATAAAGAAATCACATTAGGATTCATTTTTAAGCTGTTCCTTAAAACACTAGTGCTTAGGAAATCTATTGGAGGCAGAAGCAGTCAAGGGTAGTCTAGGGTTAGGTTTAGGCTTAGGGTTAGGGTTAGGGTACGGCTTAGGTTACGGGTTCGGGGAGGGGTGCGGGTACGGCGTAGGGTATGGGTTAGGGTTAGGGTTAGGGTTAGTGTTAGGGTTAGGGCTCGGGTTAGGGTACGGGTTAGGAATAGTGTACGTGTTAGGGTTAGGTTAGGGGTTAGGGTTAGGGTACGTGTTAGGGTTAGGGTAGTTATTAAACCTATCCCACTCTCTAGATACCCCTTAGCACGTAAAGGAATATTATTTGGGGGTCCAGCCATGGAGAAGAGTTTAGACACTAGGATAAGATAAGGAACACACCCATTATAAAGAAATCACATTAGGATTCTCTTTTTAAGCTGTTCCTTAAAACACTAGTGCTTAGGAAATCTATTGGAGGCAGAAGCATTCAAGGGTAGCCTAGGGTTAGGGTTAGGCTTAGGGTTAGGGTTAGGGTACGGCTTAGGGTACGGGTTCGGGGAGGGGTGCGGGTACGGCGTAGGGTATGGGTTAGGGTTAGGGTTAGTGTTAGGGTTAGGGCTCGGTTTAGGGTACGGGTTAGGAAGAGTGTACGTGTTAGGGTTAGGGTAGGGGTTAGGGTTAGGGTACGTGTTAGGGTTAGGGTAGTTATTAAACCTATCCCACTCTCTAGACACCCCTTATCACGTAAAGGAATATTATTTGGGGCTCCAGCCATGGAGAAGAGTTTAGACACTGGGATAAGATAAGGAACACACCCATTATAAAGAAATCACATTAGGATTCTCTTTTTAAGCTGTTCCTTAAGACACTAGTGCTTAGGAAATCTATTGGAGGCAGAAGCAGTCAAGGGTAGCCTAGGGTTAGGGTTAGGCTTAGGCTTAGGCTTAGGTTACGGCTTAGGGTACGGGTTCGGGGAGGGGTTCGGGTACAGCGTAGGGTATGGGTTAGGGTTAGGGTTAGGGTTAGTGTTAGGGTTCGGGCTCGGTTTAGGGTACGGGTTAGGATTAGGGTATGTGTTAGGGTTAGGGTAGGGGTTAGGGTTAGGGTACGCGTTAGGGTTAGGGTAGTTATTAAACCTATCCCAGTCTCTAGATACCCCTTAGCACGTAAAGGAATATTATTTGGGGGTCCAGCCATGGAGAAGAGTTTAGACACTAGGATAAGATAAGGAACACACCCATTATAAAGAAATCACATTAGGATTCTCTTTTTAAGCTGTTCCTTAAAACACTAGTGCTTAGGAAATCTATTGGAGGCAGAAGCAGTCAAGGGTAGCCTAGGGTTAGGGTTAGGCTTAGGGTTAGTCTTAGGGTACGGCTTAGGGTACGGGTTCGGGGAGGGGTTCGGGTACGGCGTAGGGTATGGGTTAGGGTTAGGGTTAGGGTTAGTGTTAGGGTTAGGGCTCGGTTTAGGGTACGGGTTAGGATTAGGGTACGTGTTAGGGTTAGGGAAGGGGTTAGGGTTAGGGTACGCGTTAGGGTTAGGGTAGATATTAAACCTATCCCACTCTCTAGATACCACTTAGCACGTAAAGGAATATTATTTGGGGGTCCAGCCATGGAGAAGAGTTTAGACACTAGGATAAGATAAGGAACACACCCATTATAAAGAAATCACATTAGGATTCTCTTTTTAAGCTGTTCCTTAAAACACTAGTGCTTAGGAAATCTATTGGAGGCAGAAGCAGTCAAGGGTAGCCTAGGGTTAAGGTTAGGCTTAGGTTTAGGGTTAGGGTACGGCTTAGGGTACGGGTTCGGGGAGGGGTTCGGGTACGACGTAGGGTATGGGTTAGGGTTAGGGTTAGGGTTAGTGTTAGGGTTAGGGCTCGGTTTAGGGTACGGGTTAGGATTAGGGTACGTGTTAGGGTTAGGGTAGGGGTTAGGGTTAGGGTACGCATTAGGGTTAGGGTAGTTATTAAACCTATCCCACTCTCTAGATACCCCTTAGCACGTAAAGGAATATTATTTGGGGGTCCAGCCATGGGGAAGAGTTTAGACACTAGGATAAGATAAGGAACACACCCATTATAAAGAAATCACATTAGGATTCTCTTTTTAAGCTGTTCCTTAAAACACTAGTGCTTAGGAAATCTATTGGAGGCAGAAGCAGTCAAGGGTAGCCTAGGGTTAGGTTTAGGGTGAGGGTTAGGCTTAGGGTACGGCTTAGGGTACGGGATCGGGGAGGGGTTCGTGTACGGAGTAGGGTATGGGTTAGGGTTACGGTTAGGGTTAGTGTTAGGGTTAGGGCTCGGTTTAGGGTACAGGTTAGGATTAGGGTACGTGTTAGGGTTAGGGAAGGGGTTAGGGTTAGGGTACGCGTTAGTGTTAGGGGAGATATTAAACCTATCCCACTCTCTAGATACCCCTTAGCACGTAAAGGAATATTATTTGGGGGTCCAGCCATGGAGAAGAGATTAGACATTAGCATAAGATAAGGAACACACCCATTATAAAGAAATCACATTAGGATTCTCTTTTTATGCTGTTCCTTAAAACACTAGTGCTTAGGAAATCTATTGGAGGCAGAAGCATTCAAGGGTAGCCTAGGGTTAGGGTTAGGCTTAGGGTTAGGGTTAGGGTACGGCTTAGGGTACGGGTTCGGTGAGGGGTGCGGGTACGGCGTAGGGTATGGGTTAGGGTTGGGGTTAGGGTTAGTGATAGGGTTAGGGCTCGGTTTAGGGTACGGGTTAGGATTAGGGTATGTGTCAGGGTTAGGGTATGGGTTAGGGTTAGGGATACACGTTAGGGTTAGGGTAGTTATTAAACCTATCCCAGTCTCTAGATACCCCTTAGCACGTAAAGGAATATTATATGGGGGTCCAGCCATGGAGAAGAGTTTAGACACTAGGATAAGATAAGGAACACACCCATTATAAAGAAATCACATTAGGATTCTCTTTTTAAGCTGTTCCTTAAGACACTAGTGCTTAGGAAATCTATTGGAGGCAGAAGCAGTCAAGGGTAGCCTAGGGTTAGGGTTAGGCTTAGGGTTAGGCTTAGGGTACGGCTTAGGTTACGGGTTCGGGGAGGGGTTCGGGTACAGCGTAGGGTATGGGTTAGGGTTAGGGTTAGGGTTAGTGTTAGGGTTCGGGCTCAGTTTAGGGTACGGGTTAGGATTAGGGTACGTGTTAGGGTTAGGGTAGGGGTTAGGGTTAGGGTACGCGTTAGGGTTAGGGTAGTTATTAAACCTATCCCACTCTCTAGATACCCCTTAGCACGTAAAGGAATATTATTTGGGGGTCCAGCCATGGAGAAGAGTTTAGACACTAGGATAAGATAAGGAACACACCCATTATAAAGAAATCACATTAGGATTCTCTTTTTAAGCTGTTCCTTAAAACACTAGTGCTTAGGAAATCTATTGGAGGCAGAAGCAGTCAAGGGTAGCCTAGGGTTAGGGTTAGGCTTAGGGTTAGTCTTAGGGTACGGCTTAGTTTACGGGTTCGGGGAGGGGTTCGGGTACGGCGTAGGGTATGGGTTAGGGATAGGGTTAGGGTTAGTGTTAAGGTTAGGGCTCGGTTTAGGTTACGGGTTAGGATTAGGATACGTGTTAGGGTTAGGGTAGGGGTTAGGGTTAGGGTACGCGTTAGGGTTAGGGTAGTTATTAAACCTATCACACTCTCTAGATACCCCTTAGCACGTAAAGTAATATTATTTGGGGGTCCAGCCATGGAGAAGAGTTTAGACACTGGGATAAGATAAGGAACACACCCATTACAAAGAAATCACATTAGGATTCTCTTTTTAAGCTGTTCCTTAAAACACTAGTGCTTAGGAAATCTATTGGAGGCAGAAGCAGTCAAGGGTAGCCTAGGGTTAGGGTTAGGCTTAGGGTTAGGCTTAGGGTACGGCTTAGTTTAAGGGTTCGGGGAGGGGTGTGGGTACGGCGTAGGGTATGGGTTAGGGTTAGGGTTAGGGTTAGTGTTAGGGTTCGGGCTCGGTTTAGGGTACGGGTTAGGATTAGGGTACGTGTTAGGGTTAGGGTAGGGGTTAGGGTCAGGGTACGCGTTAGGGTTAGGGTAGTTATTAAACCTATCCCACTCTCTAGATACCCCTTAGAACGTAAAGGAATATTATTTGGGGGTCCAGCCATGGAGAAGAGTTTAGAAACTAGGATAAGATAAGGAACACACCCATTATAAAGAAATCACATTAGGATTCTCTTTTTAAGCTGTTCCTTAAAACACTAGTGCTTAGGAAATCTATTGGAGGCAGAAGCATTCAAGGGTAGCCTAGGGTTAGGGTTAGGCTTAGGGTTAGGCTTAGGGTACGGCTTAGGGTACGGGATCGGGGAGGGGTTCGTGTACGGAGTAGGGTATGGGTTAGGGTTACGGTTAGGGTTAGTGTTAGGGTTAGGGCTCAGTTTAGGGTACGGGTTAGGATTAGGATACGTGTTAGGGTTAGGGTAGGGGTTAGGGTTAGTGTATGCGTTAGGGTTAGGGTAGTTATTAAACCTATCCCAGTCTCTAGATACCCCTTAGCACGTAAAGGAATATTATATGGGGGTCCAGCCATGGAGAAGAGTTTAGACACTGGGATAAGATAAGGAACACACCCATTATAAAGAAATCACATTAGGATTCTCTTTTTAAGCTGTTCCTTAAGACACTAGTGCTTAGGAAATCTATTGGAGGCAGAAGCAGTCAAGGGTAGCCTAGGGTTAGGGTTACGCTTAGGGTTAGGCTTAGGGTACGGCTTAGGGTACGGGTTCGGGGAGGGGTGCGGGTATGGCGTAGGGTATGGGTTAGGGTTAGGGTTAGGGTTAGTGTTAGGGTTAGGGCTCGGTTTAGGGTACAGGTTAGGATTAGGGTACGTGTTAGGGTTAGGGAAGGGGTTAGGGTTAGGGTACGCGTTAGTGTTAGGGTAGATATTAAACCTATCCCACTCTCTAGATACCCCTTAGCACCTAAAGGAATATTATTTGGGGATCCAGCCATGGAGAAGAGTTTAGACACTACGATAAGATAAGGAACACACCCATTATAAAGAAATCACATTAGGATTCTCTTTTTAAGCTGTTCCTTAAGACACTAGTGCTTAGGAAATCTACTGGAGGCAGAAGCAGTCAAGCGTAGCCTAGGGTTAGCGTTAGGCTTAGGCTTAGGCTTAGGGTACGGCTTAGGGTACGGGTTCGGGGAGGGGTTCGGGTACGGCGTAGGGTATGGGTTAGTGTTAGGGTTAGGGTTAGTGATAGGGTTAGGGCTCGGTTTAGGGTACGGGTTAGGTTTAGGGTACGTGTTAGGGTCAGGGTAGGGGTTAGGGTTAGGGTACGCGTTAGGGTTAGGGTAGTTATTAAACATATCCCACTCTCTAGATACCCCTTAGTACGTAAAGGAATATTATTTGGGGGTCCAGCCATGGAGAAGAGTTTAGACACTGGGATAAGATAAGGAACACACCCATTATAAAGAAATCACATTAGGATTCATTTTTAAACTGTTCCTTAAAACACTAGTGCTTAGGAAATCTATTGGAGGCAGAAGCAGTCAAGGGTAGCCTAGGGTTAGGTTTAGGCTTAGGGTTAGGGTTAGGGTACGGCTTAGGTTACGGGTTCGGGGAGGGGTGCGGGTACGGCGTAGGGTATGGGTTAGGGTTAGTGTTAGGGTTAGTGTTAGGGTTAGGGCTCGGTTTAGGGTACGGGTTAGGATTAGGGTACGTGTTAGGGTTAGGGTAGGGGTTAGGGTTAGGGTACGCGTTAGGGTTAGGGTAGTTAGTAAACCTATCCCACTCTCTAGATACCCCTTAGCACGTAAAGGAATATTATTTGGGGGTCCAGCCATGGAGAAGAGTTTAGACACTAGTATAAGATAAGGAACACACCCATTATAAAGAAATCACATTAGGATTCTCTTTTTAAGCTGTTCCTTAAAACACTAGTGCTTAGGAAATCTATTGGAGGCAGAAGCAGTCAAGGGTAGCCTAGGGTTAGGGTTAGGCTTAGGGTTAGGCTTAGGGTACGGCTTAGGGTACGGGTTCGGGGAGGGGTTCGGGTACAGCGTAGGGTATGGGTTAGGGTTAGGGTTAGGGTTAGCGTTAAGGTTAGGGCTCGGTTTAGGGTACGGGTTAGGATTAGGGTACGTGTTAGGGTTAGGGTAGGGGTTAGGGTTAGGGTATGCGTTAGGGTTAGAGTAGTTAGTAAACCTATCCCACTCTCTAGATACCCCTTAGCACGTAAAGGAATATTATTTGGGGGTTCAGCCATGGAGAAGAGTTTAGACACTAGGATAAGATAAGGAACACACCCATTATAAAGAAATCACATTAGGATTCTCTTTTTAAGCTGTTCCTTAAAACACTAGTTCTTAGGAAATCTATTGGAGGCAGAAGCAGTCAAGGGTAGCCTAGGGTTAGGGTTAGGCTTAGGGTTAGGCTTAGGGTACGGCTTAGGGTACGGGTTCGGGGAGGGGTGCGGGTATGGTATAGGGTATGGGTTAGGGTTAGGGTTAGGGTTAGTGTTAGGGTTAGGGCTCGGTTTAGGGTACAGGTTAGGATTAGGGTACGTGTTAGGGTTAGGGAAGGGGTTAGGGTTAGGGTACGCGTTAGTGTTAGGGGAGATATTAAACCTATCCCACTCTCTAGATACCCCTTAGCACGTAAAGGAATATTATTTGGGGGTCCAGCCATGGAGAAGAGATTAGACATTAGCATAAGATAAGGAACACACCCATTATAAAGAAATCACATTAGGATTCTCTTTTTATGCTGTTCCTTAAAACACTAGTGCTTAGGAAATCTATTGGAGGCAGAAGCATTCAAGGGTAGCCTAGGGTTAGGGTTAGGCTTAGGGTTAGGGTTAGGGTACGGCTTAGGGTACGGGTTCGGGGAGGGGTGCGGGTACGGCGTAGGGTATGGGTTAGGGTTGGGGTTAGGGTTAGTGATAGGGTTAGGGCTCGGTTTAGGGTACGGGTTAGGATTAGGGTATGGGTCAGGGTTAGGGTATGGGTTAGGGTTAGGGTACACGTTAGGGTTAGGGTAGTTATTAAACCTATCCCAGTCTCTAGATACCCCTTAGCACGTAAAGGAATATTATATGGGGGTCCAGCCATGGAGAAGAGTTTAGACACTAGGATAAGATAAGGAACACACCCATTATAAAGAAATCACATTAGGATTCTCTTTTTAAGCTGTTCCTTAAGACACTAGTGCTTAGGAAATCTATTGGAGGCAGAAGCAGTCAAGGGTAGCCTAGGGTTAGGGTTAGGCTTAGGGTTAGGCTTAGGGTACGGCTTAGGTTACGGGGTCGGGGAGGGGTTCGGGTACAGCGTAGGGTATGGGTTAGGGTTAGGGTTAGGGTTAGTGTTAGGGTTCGGGCTCGGTTTAGGGTACGGGTTAGGATTAGGCTACGTGTTAGGGTTAGGGTAGGGGTTAGGGTTAGGGTACGCGTTAGGGTTAGGGTAGTTATTAAACCTATCCCACTCTCTAGATACCCCTTAGCACGTAAAGGAATATTATTTGGGGGTCCAGCCATGGAGAAGAGTTTAGACACTAGGATAAGATAAGGAACACACCCATTATAAAGAAATCACATTAGGATTCTCTTTTTAAGCTGTTCCTTAAAACACTAGTGCTTAGGAAATCTATTGGAGGCAGAAGCAGTCAAGGGTAGCCTAGGGTTAGGGTTAGGCTTAGGGTTAGTCTTAGGGTACGGCTTAGTTTACGGGTTCGGGGAGGGGTTCGGGTACGGCGTAGGGTATGGGTTAGGGATAGGGTTAGGGTTAGTGTTAAGGTTAGGGCTCGGTTTAGGTTACGGGTTAGGATTAGAATACGTGTTAGGGTTAGGATAGGGGTTAGGGTTAGGGTACGCATTAGGGTTAGGGTAGTTATTAAACCTATCACACTCTCTAGATACCCCTTAGCACGTAAAGTAATATTATTTGGGGGTCCAGCCATTGAGAAGAGTTTAGACACTGGGATAAGATAAGGAACACACCCATTACAAAGAAATCACATTAGGATTCTCTTTTTAAGCTGTTCTTTAAAACACTAGTGCTTAGGAAATCTATTGGAGGCAGAAGCAGTCAAGGGTAGCCTAGGGTTAGGGTTAGGCTTAGGGTTAGGCTTAGGGTACGGCTTAGTTTAAGGGTTCGGGGAGGGGTGTGGGTATGGCGTAGGGTATGGGTTAGGGTTAGGGTTAGGGTTAGTGTTAGGGTTCGGGCTCGGTTTAGGGTACGGGTTAGGATTAGGGTACGTGTTAGGGTTAGGGTAGGGGTTAGGGTTAGGGTACGCGTTAGGGTTAGGGTAGTTATTAAACCTATCCCACTCTCTAGATACCCCTTAGAACGTAAAGGAATATTATTTGGGGGTCCAGCCATGGAGAAGAGTTTAGAAACTAGGATAAGATAAGGAACACACCCATTATAAAGAAATCACATTAGGATTCTCTTTTTAAGCTGTTCCTTAAAACACTAGTGCTTAGGAAATCTATTGGAGGCAGAAGCATTCAAGGGTAGCCTAGGGTTAGGGTTAGGCTTAGGGTTAGGCTTAGGGTACGGCTTAGGGTACGGGATCGGGGAGGGGTTCGTGTACGGAGTAGGGTATGGGTTAGGGTTACGGTTAGGGTTAGTGTTAGGGTTAGGGCTCAGTTTAGGGTACGGGTGAGGATTAGGATACGTGTTAGGGTTAGGGTAGGGGTTAGGGTTAGTGTATGCGTTAGGGTTAGGGTAGTTATTAAACCTATCCCAGTCTCTAGATACCCCTTAGCACGTAAAGGAATATTATATGGGGGTCCAGCCATGGAGAAGAGTTTAGACACTGGGATAAGATAAGGAACACACCCATTATAAAGAAATCACATTAGGATTCTCTTTTTAAGCTGTTCCTTAAGACACTAGTGCTTAGGAAATCTATTGGAGGCAGAAGCAGTCAAGGGTAGCCTAGGGTTAGGGTTAGGCTTAGGGTTAGGCTTAGGGTACGGCTTAGGGTACGGGTTCGGGGAGGGGTGCGGGTACGGCGTAGGGTATGGGTTAGGGTTAGGGTTAGGGTTAGTGTTAGGGTTCGGGCTCGGTTTAGGGTACGGGTTAGGATTAGGGTACGTGTTAGGGTTAGGGTAGGGGTTAGGGTTAGGGTACGCGTTAGGGTTAGGGTAGTTATTAAACCTATCCCAGTCTCTAGATACCCCTTAGCACGTAAAGGAATATTATTTGGGGGTCCAGCCATGGAGAAGAGTTTAGACACTAGGATAAGATAAGGAACACAGCCATTATAAAGAAATCACATTAGGATTCTCTTTTTAAGCTGTTCCTTAAAACACTAGTGCTTAGGAAATCTATTGGAGGCAGAAGCATTCAAGGGTAGCCTAGGGTTAGGGTTAGGCTTAGGGTTAGGGTTAGGGTACGGCTTAGGGTACAGGTTGGGGGAGGGGTGCGGGTACGGCGTAGGGTATGGGTTAGGGTTAGGTTTAGGGTTAGTGTTAGGGTTAGGGCTCGGTTTAGGGTACGGGTTAGGAATAGGGTACGTGTTAGGGTTAGGGTAGGGGTTAGGGTTAGGGTACGCGTTAGGGTTAGGGTAGTTATTAAACCTATCCCACTCTCTAGACACTCCTTAGCACGTAAAGGAATATTATTTGGGGGTTCAGCCATGGAGAAGAGTTTAGACACTGGGATAAGATAAGGAACACACCCATTATAAAGAAATCACATTAGGATTCTCTTTTTAAGCTGTTCCTTAAAACACTAGTGCTTAGGAAATCTATTGGAGGCAGAAGCAGTCAAGGGTAGCCTAGGGTTAGTGTTAGGCTTAGGGTTAGGCTTAGGGTACGGCTTAGGGTACGGGTTCGGGGAGGGGTGCGGGTATGGCGTAGGGTATGGGTTAGGGTTAGGGTTAGGGTTAGTGTTAGGGTTAGGGCTCGGTTTAGGGTACAGGTTAGGATTAGGGTACGTGTTAGGGTTAGGGAAGGGGTTAGGGTTAGGGTACGCGTTAGTGTTAGGGTAGATATTAAACCTATCCCACTCTCTAGATACCCCTTAGCACCTAAAGGAATATTATTTGGGGATCCAGCCATGGAGAAGAGTTTAGACACTACGATAAGATAAGGAACACACCCATTATAAAGAAATCACATTAGGATTCTCTTTTTAAGCTGTTCCTTAAGACACTAGTGCTTAGGAAATCTACTGGAGGCAGAAGCAGTCAAGCGTAGCCTAGGGTTAGGGTTAGGCATAGGCTTAGGCTTAGGGTACGGCTTAGGGTACGGGTTCGGGGAGGGGTTCGGGTACGGCGTAGGGTATGGGTTAGGGTTAGGGTTAGGGTTAGCGTTAAGTTTAGGGCTCGGTTTAGGGTACGGGTTAGGATTAGGGTACGTGTTAGGGTTAGGGTAGGGGTTAGGGTTAGGGTATGCGTTAGGGTTAGAGTAGTTAGTAAACCTATCCCACTCTCTAGATACCCCTTAGCACGTAAAGGAATATTATTTGGGGGTTCAGCCATGGAGAAGAGTTTAGACACTAGGATAAGATAAGGAACACACCCATTATAAAGAAATCACATTAGGATTCTCTTTTTAAGCTGTTCCTTAAAACACTAGTTCTTAGGAAATCTATTGGAGGCAGAAGCAGTCAAGGGTAGCCTAGGGTTAGGGTTAGGCTTAGGGTTAGGCTTAGGGTACGGCTTAGGGTACGGGTTCGGGGAGGGGTGCGGGTATGGCGTAGGGTATGGGTTAGGGTTAGGGTTAGGGTTAGTGTTAGGGTTAGGGCTCGGTTTAGGGTATGGGTTAGGATTAGGGTACGTGTTAGGGTTAGGGTAGGGGTTAGGGTTAGGGTACGCGTTAGGGTTAGGGTAGTTATTAAACCTATCCCACTCTCTAGATACCCCTTAGCACGTAAAGGAATGTTATTTGAGGGTCCAGGCATGGAGAAGAGTTTAGACACTAGGATAAGATAAGGAACACACCCATTATAAAGAAATCACATTAGGATTCTCTTTTTAAGCTGTTCCTTAAAACACTAGTGCTTAGGAAATCTATTGGAGGCAGAAGCAGTCAAGGGTAGCCTAGGGTTAGGGTTAGGCTTAGGGTTAGGCTTAGGGTACGGCTTAGGGTACGGGTTCGGGGAGGGGTGCGGCTACGGCGGAGGGTATGGGTTAGGGTTAGGGTTAGGGTTAGTGTTAGGGTTAGGGCTCGGTTTAGGGTACGGGTTAGGATTAGGGTACGTGTTAGGGTTAGGGTAGGGGTTAGGGTTAGGGTACGCATTAGGGTTAGGGTAGTTATTAAACCTATCACACTCTCTAGATACCCCTTAGCACGTAAAGGAATATTATTTGGGGGTCCAGCCATGGGGAAGAGTTTAGACACTAGGATAAGATAAGGAACACACCCATTATAAAGAAATCACATTAGGATTCTCTTTTTAAGCTGTTCCTTAAAACACTAGTGCTTAGGAAATCTATTGGATGCACAAGCAGTCAAGGGTAGCCTAAGGTTAGGGTTAGGCTTAGGGTACGGCTTAGGGTACGGGTTCGGGGAGGGGTTTCTGTACGGCGTAGGGTATGGGTTAGGGTTAGGGTTAGGGTTAGTGTTAGGGTTCGGGCTCGGTTTAGGGTACGGGTTAGGATTAGGGTACGTGTTAGGGTTAGGGTAGGGGTTAGGGTTAGGGTACGCGTTAGGGTTAGGGTAGTTATTAAACCTATACAATTCTCTAGACACTCCTTAGCACGTAAAGGAATATTATTTGCGGGTCCAGCCATGGAGAAGAGTTTAGACACTGGGATAAGATAAGGAACACACCCATTACAAAGAAATCACATTAGGATTCTCTTTTTAAGCTGTTCCTTAAAACACTAGTGCTTAGGAAATCTATTGGAGGCAGAAGCAGTCAAGGGTAGCCTAGGGTTAGGGTTAGGCTTAGGGTACGGCTTAGGGTACGGCTTAGGGTACGGGTTCGGGGAGGGGTTCGGGTACGGCGTAGGGTATGGGTTAGGGTTAGGGTTAGGGTTAGTGTTAGGGTTAGGGCTCGGTTTAGGGTACGGGTTAGGATTAGGGTACGTGTTAGGGTTAGGGTAGGGGTTAGGGTTAGGGTACGCGTTAGGGTTAGGGTAGTTATTAAACCTATCCCACTGTCTAGATACCCCTTAGCACGTAAAGGAATATTATTTGGGGCTCCAGCCATGGAGAAGAGTTTAGACACTGGGAAAAGATAAGGAACACACCCATTATAAAGAAATCACATTAGGATTCATTTTTAAGCTGTTCCTTAAAACACTAGTGCTTAGGAAATCTATTGGAGGCAGAAGCAGTCAAGGGTAGCCTAGGGTTAGGTTTAGGCTTAGGGTTAGGGTTAGGGTACGGCTTAGGTTACGGGTTCGGGGAGGGGTGCGGGTACGGCGTAGGGTATGGGTTAGGGTTAGGGTTAGGGTTAGTGTTAGGGTTAGGGCTCGGTTTAGGGTACGGGTTAGGATTAGGGTACGTGTTAGGGTTAGGGTAGGGGTTAGGGTTAGGGTACGTGTTAGGGTTAGGGTAGTTATTAAACCTATCCCACTCTCTAGACACCCCTTAGCACGTAAAGGAATATTATTTGGGGCTCCAGCCATGGAGAAGAGTTTAGACACTGGGATAAGATAAGGAACACACCCATTATAAAGAAATCACATTAGGATTCTCTTTTTAAGCTGTTCCTTAAAACACTAGTGCTTAGGAAATCTATTGGAGGCAGAAGCAGTCAAGGGTAGCCTAGGGTTAGGTTTAGGGTGAGGGTTAAGCTTAGGGTACGGCTTAGGGTACGGGATCGGGGAGGGGTTCGTGTACGGAGTAGGGTATGGGTTAGGGTTACGGTTAGGGTTAGTGTTAGGGTTAGGGCTCGGTTTAGGTTACGGGTTAGGATTAGAATACGTGTTAGGGTTAGGATAGGGGTTAGGGTTAGGGTACGCATTAGGGTTAGGGTAGTTATTAAACCTATCACACTCTCTAGATACCCCTTAGCACGTAAAGTAATATTATTTGGGGGTCCAGCCATTGAGAAGAGTTTAGACACTGGGATAAGATAAGGAACACACCCATTACAAAGAAATCACATTAGGATTCTCTTTTTAAGCTGTTCTTTAAAACACTAGTGCTTAGGAAATCTATTGGAGGCAGAAGCAGTCAAGGGTAGCCTAGGGTTAGGGTTAGGCTTAGGGTTAGGCTTAGGGTACGGCTTAGTTTAAGGGTTCGGGGAGGGGTGTGGGTATGGCGTAGGGTATGGGTTAGGGTTAGGGTTAGGGTTAGTGTTAGGGTTCGGGCTCGGTTTAGGGTACGGGTTAGGATTAGGGTACGTGTTAGGGTTAGGGTAGGGGTTAGGGTTAGGGTACGCGTTAGGGTTAGGGTAGTTATTAAACCTATCCCACTCTCTAGATACCCCTTAGAACGTAAAGGAATATTATTTGGGGGTCCAGCCATGGAGAAGAGTTTAGAAACTAGGATAAGATAAGGAACACACCCATTATAAAGAAATCACATTAGGATTCTCTTTTTAAGCTGTTCCTTAAAACACTAGTGCTTAGGAAATCTATTGGAGGCAGAAGCATTCAAGGGTAGCCTAGGGTTAGGGTTAGGCTTAGGGTTAGGCTTAGGGTACGGCTTAGGGTACGGGATCGGGGAGGGGTTCGTGTACGGAGTAGGGTATGGGTTAGGGTTACGGTTAGGGTTAGTGTTAGGGTTAGGGCTCAGTTTAGGGTACGGGTGAGGATTAGGATACGTGTTAGGGTTAGGGTAGGGGTTAGGGTTAGTGTATGCGTTAGGGTTAGGGTAGTTATTAAACCTATCCCAGTCTCTAGATACCCCTTAGCACGTAAAGGAATATTATATGGGGGTCCAGCCATGGAGAAGAGTTTAGACACTGGGATAAGATAAGGAACACACCCATTATAAAGAAATCACATTAGGATTCTCTTTTTAAGCTGTTCCTTAAGACACTAGTGCTTAGGAAATCTATTGGAGGCAGAAGCAGTCAAGGGTAGCCTAGGGTTAGGGTTAGGCTTAGGGTTAGGCTTAGGGTACGGCTTAGGGTACGGGTTCGGGGAGGGGTGCGGGTACGGCGTAGGGTATGGGTTAGGGTTAGGGTTAGGGTTAGTGTTAGGGTTCGGGCTCGGTTTAGGGTACGGGTTAGGATTAGGGTACGTGTTAGGGTTAGGGTAGGGGTTAGGGTTAGGGTACGCGTTAGGGTTAGGGTAGTTATTAAACCTATCCCAGTCTCTAGATACCCCTTAGCACGTAAAGGAATATTATTTGGGGGTCCAGCCATGGAGAAGAGTTTAGACACTAGGATAAGATAAGGAACACAGCCATTATAAAGAAATCACATTAGGATTCTCTTTTTAAGCTGTTCCTTAAAACACTAGTGCTTAGGAAATCTATTGGAGGCAGAAGCATTCAAGGGTAGCCTAGGGTTAGGGTTAGGCTTAGGGTTAGGGTTAGGGTACGGCTTAGGGTACAGGTTGGGGGAGGGGTGCGGGTACGGCGTAGGGTATGGGTTAGGGTTAGGTTTAGGGTTAGTGTTAGGGTTAGGGCTCGGTTTAGGGTACGGGTTAGGAATAGGGTACGTGTTAGGGTTAGGGTAGGGGTTAGGGTTAGGGTACGCGTTAGGGTTAGGGTAGTTATTAAACCTATCGCACTCTCTAGACACTCCTTAGCACGTAAAGGAATATTATTTGGGGGTTCAGCCATGGAGAAGAGTTTAGACACTGGGATAAGATAAGGAACACACCCATTATAAAGAAATCACATTAGGATTCTCTTTTTAAGCTGTTCCTTAAAACACTAGTGCTTAGGAAATCTATTGGAGGCAGAAGCAGTCAAGGGTAGCCTAGGGTTAGGGTTAGGCTTAGGGTTAGGCTTAGGGTACGGCTTAGGGTACGGGTTCGGGGAGGGGTGCGGGTATGGCGTAGGGTATGGGTTAGGGTTAGGGTTAGGGTTAGTGTTAGGGTTAGGGCTCGGTTTAGGGTACAGGTTAGGATTAGGGTACGTGTTAGGGTTAGGGAAGGGGTTAGGGTTAGGGTACGCGTTAGTGTTAGGGTAGATATTAAACCTATCCCACTCTCTAGATACCCCTTAGCACCTAAAGGAATATTATTTGGGGATCCAGCCATGGAGAAGAGTTTAGACACTACGATAAGATAAGGAACACACCCATTATAAAGAAATCACATTAGGATTCTCTTTTTAAGCTGTTCCTTAAGACACTAGTGCTTAGGAAATCTACTGGAGGCAGAAGCAGTCAAGCGTAGCCTAGGGTTAGGGTTAGGCTTAGGCTTAGGCTTAGGGTACGGCTTAGGGTACGGGTTCGGGGAGGGGTTCGGGTACGGCGTAGGGTATGGGTTAGGGTTAGGGTTAGGGTTAGCGTTAAGTTTAGGGCTCGGTTTAGGGTACGGGTTAGGATTAGGGTACGTGTTAGGGTTAGGGTAGGGGTTAGGGTTAGGGTATGCGTTAGGGTTAGAGTAGTTAGTAAACCTATCCCACTCTCTAGATACCCCTTAGCACGTAAAGGAATATTATTTGGGGGTTCAGCCATGGAGAAGAGTTTAGACACTAGGATAAGATAAGGAACACACCCATTATAAAGAAATCACATTAGGATTCTCTTTTTAAGCTGTTCCTTAAAACACTAGTTCTTAGGAAATCTATTGGAGGCAGAAGCAGTCAAGGGTAGCCTAGGGTTAGGGTTAGGCTTAGGGTTAGGCTTAGGGTACGGCTTAGGGTACGGGTTCGGGGAGGGGTGCGGGTATGGCGTAGGGTATGGGTTAGGGTTAGGGTTAGGGTTAGTGTTAGGGTTAGGGCTCGGTTTAGGGTATGGGTTAGGATTAGGGTACGTGTTAGGGTTAGGGTAGGGGTTAGGGTTAGGGTACGCGTTAGGGTTAGGGTAGTTATTAAACCTATCCCACTCTCTAGATACCCCTTAGCACGTAAAGGAATGTTATTTGAGGGTCCAGGCATGGAGAAGAGTTTAGACACTAGGATAAGATAAGGAACACACCCATTATAAAGAAATCACATTAGGATTCTCTTTTTAAGCTGTTCCTTAAAACACTAGTGCTTAGGAAATCTATTGGAGGCAGAAGCAGTCAAGGGTAGCCTAGGGTTAGGGTTAGGCTTAGGGTTAGGCTTAGGGTACGGCTTAGGGTACGGGTTCGGGGAGGGGTGCGGCTACGGCGGAGGGTATGGGTTAGGGTTAGGGTTAGGGTTAGTGTTAGGGTTAGGGCTCGGTTTAGGGTACGGGTTAGGATTAGGGTACATGTTAGGGTTAGGGTAGGGGTTAGGGTTAGGGTACGCATTAGGGTTAGGGTAGTTATTAAACCTATCACACTCTCTAGATACCCCTTAGCACGTAAAGTAATATTATTTGGGGGTCCAGCCATGGGGAAGAGTTTAGACACTAGGATAAGATAAGGAACACACCCATTATAAAGAAATCACATTAGGATTCTCTTTTTAAGCTGTTCCTTAAAACACTAGTGCTTAGGAAATCTATTGGATGCACAAGCAGTCAAGGGTAGCCTAAGGTTAGGGTTAGGCTTAGGGTACGGCTTAGGGTACGGGTTCGGGGAGGGGTTTCTGTACGGCGTAGGGTATGGTTTAGGGTTAGGGTTAGGGTTAGTGTTAGGGTTCGGGCTCGGTTTAGGGTACGGGTTAGGATTAGGGTACGTGTTAGGGTTAGGGTAGGGGTTAGGGTTAGGGTACGCGTTAGGGTTAGGGTAGTTATTAAACCTATACAATTCTCTAGACACTCCTTAGCACGTAAAGGAATATTATTTGCGGGTCCAGCCATGGAGAAGAGTTTAGACACTGGGATAAGATAAGGAACACACCCATTACAAAGAAATCACATTAGGATTCTCTTTTTAAGCTGTTCCTTAAAACACTAGTGCTTAGGAAATCTATTGGAGGCAGAAGCAGTCAAGGGTAGCCTAGGGTTAGGGTTAGGCTTAGGGTACGGCTTAGGGTACGGCTTAGGGTACGGGTTCGGGGAGGGGTTCGGGTACGGCGTAGGGTATGGGTTAGGGTTAGGGTTAGGGTTAGTGTTAGGGTTAGGGCTCGGTTTAGGGTACGGGTTAGGATTAGGGTACGTGTTAGGGTTAGGGTAGGGGTTAGGGTTAGGGTACGCGTTAGGGTTAGGGTAGTTATTAAACCTATCCCACTGTCTAGATACCCCTTAGCACGTAAAGGAATATTATTTGGGGCTCCAGCCATGGAGAAGAGTTTAGACACTGGGAAAAGATAAGGAACACACCCATTATAAAGAAATCACATTAGGATTCATTTTTAAGCTGTTCCTTAAAACACTAGTGCTTAGGAAATCTATTGGAGGCAGAAGCAGTCAAGGGTAGCCTAGGGTTAGGTTTAGGCTTAGGGTTAGGGTTAGGGTACGGCTTAGGTTACGGGTTCGGGGAGGGGTGCGGGTACGGCGTAGGGTATGGGTTAGGGTTAGGGTTAGGGTTAGTGTTAGGGTTAGGGCTCGGTTTAGGGTACGGGTTAGGATTAGGGTACGTGTTAGGGTTAGGGTAGGGGTTAGGGTTAGGGTACGTGTTAGGGTTAGGGTAGTTATTAAACCTATCCCACTCTCTAGACACCCCTTAGCACGTAAAGGAATATTATTTGGGGCTCCAGCCATGGAGAAGAGTTTAGACACTGGGATAAGATAAGGAACACACCCATTATAAAGAAATCACATTAGGATTCTCTTTTTAAGCTGTTCCTTAAAACACTAGTGCTTAGGAAATCTATTGGAGGCAGAAGCAGTCAAGGGTAGCCTAGGGTTAGGTTTAGGGTGAGGGTTAGGCTTAGGGTACGGCTTAGGGTACGGGATCGGGGAGGGGTTCGTGTACGGAGTAGGGTATGGGTTAGGGTTACGGTTAGGGTTAGTGTTAGGGTTAGGGCTCGGTTTAGGTTACGGGTTAGGATTAGGATACGTGTTAGGGTTAGGGTAGGGGTTAGGGTTAGGGTACGCGTTAGGGTTAGGGTAGTTATTAAACCTATCACACTCTCTAGATACCCCTTAGCACGTAAAGGAATATTATTTGGGGGTCCAGCCATGGAGAAGAGTTTAGACACTGGGATAAGATAAGGAACACACCCATTACAAAGAAATCACACTAGGATTCTCTTTTTAAGCTGTTCCTTAAAACACTAGTGCTTAGGAAATCTATTGGAGGCAGAAGCATTCAAGGGTAGCCTAGGGTTAGGGTTAGGCTTAGGGTTAGGCTTAGGGTACGGCTTAGGGTACGGATTCGGGGAGGGGTGCGGGTACGGCGTAGGGTATGGGTTAGGGTTAGGGTTAGGGTTAGTGTTAGGGTTCGGGCTCGGTTTAGGGTACGGGTTAGGATTAGGGTACGTGTTAGGGTTAGGGTAGGGGTTAGGGTTAGGGTACGCGTTAGGGTTAGGGTAGTTATTAAACCTATCCCACTCTCTTGATACCCCTTAGCACGTAAAGGAATATTATTTGGGGGTCCAGCCATGGAGAAGAGTTTAGACACTAGGATAAGATAAGGAACACACCCATTATAAAGAAATCACATTAGGATTCTCTTTTTAAGCTGTTCCTTAAAACACTAGTGCTTAGGAAATCTATTGGAGGCAGAAGCAGTCAAGGGTAGCCTAGGGTTAGGGTTAGGCTTAGGGTTAGGGTTAGGGTACGGCTTAGGGTACGCGTTCGGGGAGGGGTGCGGGTATGGCATAGGGTATGGGTTAGGGTTAGGGTTAGGGTTAGTGTTAGGGTTAGGGCTCGGTTTAGGGTACAGGTTAGGATTAGGGTACGTGTTAGGGTTAGGGAAGGGGTTAGGGTTAGGGTACGCGTTAGTGTTAGGGGAGATATTAAACCTATCCCACTCTCTAGATACCCCTTAGCACGTAAAGGAATATTATTTGGGGGTCCAGCCATGGAGAAGAGATTAGACATTAGCATAAGATAAGGAACACACCCATTATAAAGAAATCACATTAGGATTCTCTTTTTATGCTGTTCCTTAAAACACTAGTGCTTAGGAAATCTATTGGAGGCAGAAGCATTCAAGGGTAGCCTAGGGTTAGGGTTAGGCTTAGGGTTAGGGTTAGGGTACGGCTTAGGGTACGGGTTCGGGGAGGGGTGCGGGTACGGCGTAGGGTATGGGTTAGGGTTGGGGTTAGGGTTAGTGATAGGGTTAGGGCTCGGTTTAGGGTACGGGTTAGGATTAGGGTATGGGTCAGGGTTAGGGTATGGGTTAGGGTTAGGGTACACGTTAGGGTTAGGGTAGTTATTAAACCTATCCCAGTCTCTAGATACCCCTTAGCACGTAAAGGAATATTATATGGGGGTCCAGCCATGGAGAAGAGTTTAGACACTAGGATAAGATAAGGAACACACCCATTATAAAGAAATCACATTAGGATTCTCTTTTTATGCTGTTCCTTAAGACACTAGTGCTTAGGAAATCTATTGGAGGCAGAAGCAGTCAAGGGTAGCCCAGGGTTAGGGTTAGGCTTAGGGTTAGGCTTAGGGTACGGCTTAGGTTACGGGGTCGGGGAGGGGTTCGGGTACAGCGTAGGGTATGGGTTAGGGTTAGGGTTAGGGTTAGTGTTAGGGTTCGGGCTCGGTTTAGGGTACGGGTTAGGATTAGGCTACGTGTTAGGGTTAGGGTAGGGGTTAGGGTTAGGGTACGCGTTAGGGTTAGGGTAGTTATTAAACCTATCCCACTCTCTAGATACCCCTTAGCACGTAAAGGAATATTATTTGGGGGTCCAGCCATGGAGAAGAGTTTAGACACTAGGATAAGATAAGGAACACACCCATTATAAAGAAATCACATTAGGATTCTCTTTTTAAGCTGTTCCTTAAAACACTAGTGCTTAGGAAATCTATTGGAGGCAGAAGCAGTCAAGGGTAGCCTAGGGTTAGGGTTAGGCTTAGGGTTAGTCTTAGGGTACGGCTTAGTTTACGGGTTCGGGGAGGGGTTCGGGTACGGCGTAGGGTATGGGTTAGGGTTACGGTTAGGGTTAGTGTTAAGGTTAGGGCTCGGTTTAGGGTACGGGTTAGGATTAGGATACGTGTTAGGGTTAGGGTAGGGGTTAGGGTTAGTGTATGCGTTAGGGTTAGGGTAGTTATTAAACCTATCCCAGTCTCTAGATACCCCTTAGCACGTAAAGGAATATTATATGGGGGTCCAGCCATGGAGAAGAGTTTAGACACTGGGATAAGATAAGGAACACACCCATTATAAAGAAATCACATTAGGATTCTCTTTTTAAGCTGTTCCTTAAGACACTAGTGCTTAGGAAATCTATTGGAGGCAGAAGCAGTCAAGGGTAGCCTAGGGTTAGGGTTAGGCTTAGGGTTAGGCTTAGGGTACGGCTTAGGGTACGGGTTCGGGGAGGGGTGCGGGTACGGCGTAGGGTATGGGTTAGGGTTAGGGTTAGGGTTAGTGTTAGGGTTCGGGCTCGGTTTAGGGTACGGGTTAGGATTAGGGTACGTGTTAGGGTTAGGGTAGGGGTTAGGGTTAGGGTACGCGTTAGGGTTAGGGTAGTTATTAAACCTATCCCAGTCTCTAGATACCCCTTAGGACGTAAAGGAATATTATTTGGGGGTCCAGCCATGGAGAAGAGTTTAGACACTAGGATAAGATAAGGAACACAGCCATTATAAAGAAATCACATTAGGATTCTCTTTTTAAGCTGTTCCTTAAAACACTAGTGCTTAGGAAATCTATTGGAGGCAGAAGCATTCAAGGGTAGCCTAGGGTTAGGGTTAGGCTTAGGGTTAGGGTTAGGGTACGGCTTAGGGTACAGGTTCGGGGAGGGGTGCGGGTACGGCGTAGGGTATGGGTTAGGGTTAGGTTTAGGGTTAGTGTTAGGGTTAGGGCTCGGTTTAGGGTACGGGTTAGGAATAGGGTACGTGTTAGGGTTAGGGTAGGGGTTAGGGTTAGGGTACGCGTTAGGGTTAGGGTAGTTATTAAACCTATCCCACTCTCTAGACACTCCTTAGCACGTAAAGGAATATTATTTGGGGGTTCAGCCATGGAGAAGAGTTTAGACACTGGGATAAGATAAGGAACACACCCATTATAAAGAAATCACATTAGGATTCTCTTTTTAAGCTGTTCCTTAAAACACTAGTGCTTAGGAAATCTATTGGAGGCAGAAGCAGTCAAGGGTAGCCTAGGGTTAGGGTTAGGCTTAGGGTTAGGCTTAGGGTACGGCTTAGGGTACGGGTTCGGGGAGGGGTGCGGGTATGGCGTAGGGTATGGGTTAGGGTTAGGGTTAGGGTTAGTGTTAGGGTTAGGGCTCGGTTTAGGGTACAGGTTAGGATTAGGGTACGTGTTAGGGTTAGGGAAGGGGTTAGGGTTAGGGTACGCGTTAGTGTTAGGGTAGATATTAAACCTATCCCACTCTCTAGATACCCCTTAGCACCTAAAGGAATATTATTTGGGGATCCAGCCATGGAGAAGAGTTTAGACACTACGATAAGATAAGGAACACACCCATTATAAAGAAATCACATTAGGATTCTCTTTTTAAGCTGTTCCTTAAGACACTAGTGCTTAGGAAATCTACTGGAGGCAGAAGCAGTCAAGCGTAGCCTAGGGTTAGGGTTAGGCTTAGGCTTAGGCTTAGGGTACGGCTTAGGGTACGGGTTCGGGGAGGGGTTCGGGTACGGCGTAGGGTATGGGTTAGTGTTAGGGTTAGGGTTAGTGATAGGGTTAGGGCTCGGTTTAGGGTACGGGTTAGGATTAGGGTACGTGTTAGGGTCAGGGTAGGGGTTAGGGTTAGGGTACGCGTTAGGGTTAGGGTAGTTATTAAACATATCCCACTCTCTAGATACCCCTTAGTACGTAAAGGAATATTATTTGGGGGTCCAGCCATGGAGAAGAGTTTAGACACTGGGATAAGATAAGGAACACACCCATTATAAAGAAATCACATTAGGATTCATTTTTAAACTGTTCCTTAAAACACTAGTGCTTAGGAAATCTATTGGAGGCAGAAGCAGTCAAGGGTAGCCTAGGGTTAGGTTTAGGCTTAGGGTTAGGGTTAGGGTACGGCTTAGGTTACGGGTTCGGGGAGGGGTGCGGGTACGGCGTAGGGTATGGGTTAGGGTTAGTGTTAGGGTTAGTGTTAGGGTTAGGGCTCGGTTTAGGGTACGGGTTAGGATTAGGGTACGTGTTAGGGTTAGGGTAGGGGTTAGGGTTAGGGTACGCGTTAGGGTTAGGGTAGTTAGTAAACCTATCCCACTCTCTAGATACCCCTTAGCACGTAAAGGAATATTATTTGGGGGTCCAGCCATGGAGAAGAGTTTAGACACTAGGATAAGATAAGGAACACACCCATTATAAAGAAATCACATTAGGATTCTCTTTTTAAGCTGTTCCTTAAAACACTAGTGCTTAGGAAATCTATTGGAGGCAGAAGCAGTCAAGGGTAGCCTAGGGTTAGGGTTAGGCTTAGGGTTAGGCTTAGGGTACGGCTTAGGGTACGGGTTCGGGGAGGGGTTCGGGTACAGCGTAGGGTATGGGTTAGGGTTAGGGTTAGGGTTAGCGTTAAGTTTAGGGCTCGGTTTAGGGTACGGGTTAGGATTAGGGTACGTGTTAGGGTTAGGGTAGGGGTTAGGGTTAGGGTATGCGTTAGGGTTAGAGTAGTTAGTAAACCTATCCCACTCTCTAGATACCCCTTAGCACGTAAAGGAATATTATTTGGGGGTTCAGCCATGGAGAAGAGTTTAGACACTAGGATAAGATAAGGAACACACCCATTATAAAGAAATCACATTAGGATTCTCTTTTTAAGCTGTTCCTTAAAACACTAGTTCTTAGGAAATCTATTGGAGGCAGAAGCAGTCAAGGGTAGCCTAGGGTTAGGGTTAGGCTTAGGGTTAGGCTTAGGGTACGGCTTAGGGTACGGGTTCGGGGAGGGGTGCGGGTATGGCGTAGGGTATGGGTTAGGGTTAGGGTTAGGGTTAGTGTTAGGGTTAGGGCTCGGTTTAGGGTATGGGTTAGGATTAGGGTACGTGTTAGGGTTAGGGTAGGGGTTAGGGTTAGGGTACGCGTTAGGGTTAGGGTAGTTATTAAACCTATCCCACTCTCTAGATACCGCTTAGCACGTAAAGGAATGTTATTTGAGGGTCCAGCCATGGAGAAGAGTTTAGACACTAGGATAAGATAAGGAACACACACATTATAAAGAAATCACATTAGGATTCTCTTTTTAAGCTGTTCCTTAAAACACTAGTGCTTAGGAAATCTATTGGAGGCAGAAGCAGTCAAGGGTAGCCTAGGGTTAGGGTTAGGCTTAGGGTTAGGCTTAGGGTACGGCTTAGGGTACGGGTTCGGGGAGGGGTTTCTGTACGGCGTAGGGTATGGGTTAGGGTTAGGGTTAGGGTTAGTGTTAGGGTTCGGGCTCGGTTTAGGGTACGGGTTAGGATTAGGGTACGTGTTAGGGTTAGGGTAGGGGTTAGGGTTAGGGTACGCATTAGGGTTAGGGTAGTTATTAAATCTATACAATTCTCTAGACACTCCTTAGCACGTAAAGGAATATTATTTGCGGGTCCAGCCATGGAGAAGAGTTTAGACACTGGGATAAGATAAGGAACACACCCATTATAAAGAAATCACATTAGGATTCTCTTTTTAAGCTGTTCCTTAAAACACTAGTGCTTAGGAAATCTATTGGAGGCAGAAGCAGTCAAGGGTAGCCTAGGGTTAGGGTTAGGCTTAGGGTTAGGCTTAGGGTAAGGCTTAGAGTACGGGTTCGGGGAGGGGTGCGGCTACGGCGGAGGGTATGGGTTAGGGTTAGGGTTAGGGTTAGTGTTAGGGTTAGGGCTCGGTTTAGGGTACAGGTTAGGATTAGGGTACGTGTTAGGGTTAGGGAAGGGGTTAGGGTTAGGGTACGCGTTAGTGTTAGGGTAGATATTAAACCTATCCCACTCTCTAGATACCCCTTAGCACGTAAAGGAATATTATTTGGGGGTCCAGCCATGGAGAAGAGATTAGACATTAGCATAAGATAAGGAACACACCCATTATAAAGAAATCACATTAGGATTCTCTTTTTAAGCTGTTCCTTAAAACACTAGTGCTTAGGAAATCTATTGGAGGCAGAAGCATTCAAGGGTAGCCTAGGGTTAGGGTTAGGCTTAGGGTTAGGGTTAGGGTACGGCTTAGGGTACGGGTTCGGGGAGGGGTGCGGGTACGGCGTAGGGTATGGGTTAGGGTTGGGGTTAGGGTTAGTGATAGGGTTAGGGCTCGGTTTAGAGTACGGGTTAGGATTAGGGTATGTGTCAGGGTTAGGGTATGGGTTAGGGTTAGGGTACACGTTAGGGTTAGGGTAGTTATTAAACCTATCCCAGTCTCTAGATACCCCTTAGCACGTGAAGGAATATTATATGGGGGTCCAGCCATGGAGAAGAGTTTAGACACTAGGAACAGATAAGGAACACACCCATTATAAAGAAATCACATTAGGATTCTCTTTTTAAGCTGTTCCTTAAGACACTAGTGCTTAGGAAATCTATTGGAGGCAGAAGCAGTCAAGGGTAGCCTAGGGTTAGGGTTAGGCTTAGGGTTAGGCTTAGGGTACGGCGTAGGGTACGGATTCGGGGAGGGGTGCGGGTACGTCGTAGGGTATGGGTTAGGGTTAGGGTTAGGGTTAGTGTTAGGGTTCGGGCTCGGTTTAGGGTACGGGTTAGGATTAGGGTATGTGTTAGGGTTAGGGTAGGGGTTAGGGTTAGGGTACGCGTTAGGGTTAGGGTAGTTATTAAACCTATCCCAGTCTCTAGATACCCCTTAGCACGTAAAGGAATATTATTTGGGGGTCCAGCCATGGAGAAGAGTTTAGACACTAGGATAAGATAAGGAACACACCCATTATAAAGAAATCACATTAGGATTCTCTTTTTAAGCTGTTCCTTAAAACACTAGTGCTTAGGAAATCTATTGGAGGCAGAAGCAGTCAAGGGTAGCCTAGGGTTAGGGTTAGGCTTAGGGTTAGTCTTAGGGTACGGCTTAGGGTACGGGTTCGGGGAGGGGTTCGGGTACGGCGTAGGGTATGGGTTAGGGTTAGGGTTAGGGTTAGTGTTAGGGTTAGGGCTCGGTTTAGGGTACGGGTTAGGATTAGGGTACGTGTTAGGGTTAGGGAAGGGGTTAGGGTTAGGGTACGCGTTAGGGTTAGGGTAGATATTAAACCTATCCCACTCTCTAGATACCACTTAGCACGTAAAGGAATATTATTTGGGGGTCCAGCCATGGAGAAGAGTTTAGACACTAGGATAAGATAAGGAACACACCCATTATAAAGAAATCACATTAGGATTCTCTTTTTAAGCTGTTCCTTAAAACACTAGTGCTTAGGAAATCTATTGGAGGCAGAAGCAGTCAAGGGTAGCCTAGGGTTAAGGTTAGGCTTAGGTTTAGGGTTAGGGTACGGCTTAGGGTACGGGTTCGGGGAGGGGTTCGGGTACGACGTAGGGTATGGGTTAGGGTTAGGGTTAGGGTTAGTGTTAGGGTTAGGGCTCGGTTTAGGGTACGGGTTAGGATTAGGGTACGTGTTAGGGTTAGGGTAGGGGTTAGGGTTAGGGTACGCATTAGGGTTAGGGTAGTTATTAAACCTATCCCACTCTCTAGATACCCCTTAGCACGTAAAGGAATATTATTTGGGGGTCCAGCCATGGGGAAGAGTTTAGACACTAGGATAAGATAAGGAACACACCCATTATAAAGAAATCACATTAGGATTCTCTTTTTAAGCTGTTCCTTAAAACACTAGTGCTTAGGAAATCTATTGGAGGCAGAAGCAGTCAAGGGTAGCCTAGGGTTAGGTTTAGGGTGAGGGTTAGGCTTAGGGTACGGCTTAGGGTACGGGATCGGGGAGGGGTTCGTGTACGGAGTAGGGTATGGGTTAGGGTTACGGTTAGGGTTAGTGTTAGGGTTAGGGCTCGGTTTAGGTTACGGGTTAGGATTAGGATACGTGTTAGGGTTAGGGTAGGGGTTAGGGTTAGGGTACGCGTTAGGGTTAGGGTAGTTATTAAACCTATCACACTCTCTAGATACCCCTTAGCACGTAAAGGAATATTATTTGCGGGTCCAGCCATGGAGAAGAGTTTAGACACTGGGATAAGATAAGGAACACACCCATTACAAAGAAATCACACTAGGATTCTCTTTTTAAGCTGTTCCTTAAAACACTAGTGCTTAGGAAATCTATTGGAGGCAGAAGCATTCAAGGGTAGCCTAGGGTTAGGGTTAGGCTTAGGGTTAGGCTTAGGGTACGGCTTAGGGTACGGATTCGGGGAGGGGTGCGGGTACGGCGTAGGGTATGGGTTAGGGTTAGGGTTAGGGTTAGTGTTAGGGTTCGGGCTCGGTTTAGGGTACGGGTTAGGATTAGGGTACGTGTTAGGGTTAGGGTAGGGGTTAGGGTTAGGGTACGCGTTAGGGTTAGGGTAGTTATTAAACCTATCCCACTCTCTTGATACCCCTTAGCACGTAAAGGAATATTATTTGGGGGTCCAGCCATGGAGAAGAGTTTAGACACTAGGATAAGATAAGGAACACACCCATTATAAAGAAATCACATTAGGATTCTCTTTTTAAGCTGTTCCTTAAAACACTAGTGCTTAGGAAATCTATTGGAGGCAGAAGCAGTCAAGGGTAGCCTAGGGTTAGGGTTAGGCTTAGGGTTAGGGTTAGGGTACGGCTTAGGGTACGGGTTCGGCGAGGGGTGCGGGTATGGCATAGGGTATGGGTTAGGGTTAGGGTTAGGGTTAGTGTTAGGGTTAGGGCTCGGTTTAGGGTACAGGTTAGGATTAGGGTACGTGTTAGGGTTAGGGAAGGGGTTAGGGTTAGGGTACGCGTTAGTGTTAGGGGAGATATTAAACCTATCCCACTCTCTAGATACCCCTTAGCACGTAAAGGAATATTATTTGGGGGTCCAGCCATGGAGAAGAGATTAGACATTAGCATAAGATAAGGAACACACCCATTATAAAGAAATCACATTAGGATTCTCTTTTTATGCTGTTCCTTAAAACACTAGTGCTTAGGAAATCTATTGGAGGCAGAAGCATTCAAGGGTAGCCTAGGGTTAGGGTTAGGCTTAGGGTTAGGGTTAGGGTACGGCTTAGGGTACGGGTTCGGTGAGGGGTGCGGGTACGGCGTAGGGTATGGGTTAGGGTTGGGGTTAGGGTTAGTGATAGGGTTAGGGCTCGGTTTAGGGTACGGGTTAGGATTAGGGTATGTGTCAGGGTTAGGGTATGGGTTAGGGTTAGGGATACACGTTAGGGTTAGGGTAGTTATTAAACCTATCCCAGTCTCTAGATACCCCTTAGCACGTAAAGGAATATTATATGGGGGTCCAGCCATGGAGAAGAGTTTAGACACTAGGATAAGATAAGGAACACACCCATTATAAAGAAATCACATTAGGATTCTCTTTTTAAGCTGTTCCTTAAGACACTAGTGCTTAGGAAATCTATTGGAGGCAGAAGCAGTCAAGGGTAGCCTAGGGTTAGGGTTAGGCTTAGGGTTAGGCTTAGGGTACGGCTTAGGTTACGGGTTCGGGGAGGGGTTCGGGTACAGCGTAGGGTATGGGTTAGGGTTAGGGTTAGGGTTAGTGTTAGGGTTCGGGCTCAGTTTAGGGTACGGGTTAGGATTAGGGTACGTGTTAGGGTTAGGGTAGGGGTTAGGGTTAGGGTACGCGTTAGGGTTAGGGTAGTTATTAAACCTATCCCACTCTCTAGATACCCCTTAGCACGTAAAGGAATATTATTTGGGGGTCCAGCCATGGAGAAGAGTTTAGACACTAGGATAAGATAAGGAACACACCCATTATAAAGAAATCACATTAGGATTCTCTTTTTAAGCTGTTCCTTAAAACACTAGTGCTTAGGAAATCTATTGGAGGCAGAAGCAGTCAAGGGTAGCCTAGGGTTAGGGTTAGGCTTAGGGTTAGTCTTAGGGTACGGCTTAGTTTACGGGTTCGGGGAGGGGTTCGGGTACGGCGTAGGGTATGGGTTAGGGATAGGGTTAGGGTTAGTGTTAAGGTTAGGGCTCGGTTTAGGTTACGGGTTAGGATTAGGATACGTGTTAGGGTTAGGGTAGGGGTTAGGGTTAGGGTACGCGTTAGGGTTAGGGTAGTTATTAAACCTATCACACTCTCTAGATACCCCTTAGCACGTAAAGTAATATTATTTGGGGGTCCAGCCATGGAGAAGAGTTTAGACACTGGGATAAGATAAGGAACACACCCATTACAAAGAAATCACATTAGGATTCTCTTTTTAAGCTGTTCCTTAAAACACTAGTGCTTAGGAAATCTATTGGAGGCAGAAGCAGTCAAGGGTAGCCTAGGGTTAGGGTTAGGCTTAGGGTTAGGCTTAGGGTACGGCTTAGTTTAAGGGTTCGGGGAGGGGTGTGGGTACGGCGTAGGGTATGGGTTAGGGTTAGGGTTAGGGTTAGTGTTAGGGTTCGGGCTCGGTTTAGGGTACGGGTTAGGATTAGGGTACGTGTTAGGGTTAGGGTAGGGGTTAGGGTCAGGGTACGCGTTAGGGTTAGGGTAGTTATTAAACCTATCCCACTCTCTAGATACCCCTTAGAACGTAAAGGAATATTATTTGGGGGTCCAGCCATGGAGAAGAGTTTAGAAACTAGGATAAGATAAGGAACACACCCATTATAAAGAAATCACATTAGGATTCTCTTTTTAAGCTGTTCCTTAAAACACTAGTGCTTAGGAAATCTATTGGAGGCAGAAGCATTCAAGGGTAGCCTAGGGTTAGGGTTAGGCTTAGGGTTAGGCTTAGGGTACGGCTTAGGGTACGGGATCGGGGAGGGGTTCGTGTACGGAGTAGGGTATGGGTTAGGGTTACGGTTAGGGTTAGTGTTAGGGTTAGGGCTCAGTTTAGGGTACGGGTTAGGATTAGGATACGTGTTAGGGTTAGGGTAGGGGTTAGGGTTAGTGTATGCGTTAGGGTTAGGGTAGTTATTAAACCTATCCCAGTCTCTAGATACCCCTTAGCACGTAAAGGAATATTATATGGGGGTCCAGCCATGGAGAAGAGTTTAGACACTGGGATAAGATAAGGAACACACCCATTATAAAGAAATCACATTAGGATTCTCTTTTTAAGCTGTTCCTTAAGACACTAGTGCTTAGGAAATCTATTGGAGGCAGAAGCAGTCAAGGGTAGCCTAGGGTTAGGGTTACGCTTAGGGTTAGGCTTAGGGTACGGCTTAGGGTACGGGTTCGGGGAGGGGTGCGGGTATGGCGTAGGGTATGGGTTAGGGTTAGGGTTAGGGTTAGTGTTAGGGTTAGGGCTCGGTTTAGGGTACAGGTTAGGATTAGGGTACGTGTTAGGGTTAGGGAAGGGGTTAGGGTTAGGGTACGCGTTAGTGTTAGGGTAGATATTAAACCTATCCCACTCTCTAGATACCCCTTAGCACCTAAAGGAATATTATTTGGGGATCCAGCCATGGAGAAGAGTTTAGACACTACGATAAGATAAGGAACACACCCATTATAAAGAAATCACATTAGGATTCTCTTTTTAAGCTGTTCCTTAAGACACTAGTGCTTAGGAAATCTACTGGAGGCAGAAGCAGTCAAGCGTAGCCTAGGGTTAGCGTTAGGCTTAGGCTTAGGCTTAGGGTACGGCTTAGGGTACGGGTTCGGGGAGGGGTTCGGGTACGGCGTAGGGTATGGGTTAGTGTTAGGGTTAGGGTTAGTGATAGGGTTAGGGCTCGGTTTAGGGTACGGGTTAGGTTTAGGGTACGTGTTAGGGTCAGGGTAGGGGTTAGGGTTAGGGTACGCGTTAGGGTTAGGGTAGTTATTAAACATATCCCACTCTCTAGATACCCCTTAGTACGTAAAGGAATATTATTTGGGGGTCCAGCCATGGAGAAGAGTTTAGACACTGGGATAAGATAAGGAACACACCCATTATAAAGAAATCACATTAGGATTCATTTTTAAACTGTTCCTTAAAACACTAGTGCTTAGGAAATCTATTGGAGGCAGAAGCAGTCAAGGGTAGCCTAGGGTTAGGTTTAGGCTTAGGGTTAGGGTTAGGGTACGGCTTAGGTTACGGGTTCGGGGAGGGGTGCGGGTACGGCGTAGGGTATGGGTTAGGGTTAGTGTTAGGGTTAGTGTTAGGGTTAGGGCTCGGTTTAGGGTACGGGTTAGGATTAGGGTACGTGTTAGGGTTAGGGTAGGGGTTAGGGTTAGGGTACGCGTTAGGGTTAGGGTAGTTAGTAAACCTATCCCACTCTCTAGATACCCCTTAGCACGTAAAGGAATATTATTTGGGGGTCCAGCCATGGAGAAGAGTTTAGACACTAGTATAAGATAAGGAACACACCCATTATAAAGAAATCACATTAGGATTCTCTTTTTAAGCTGTTCCTTAAAACACTAGTGCTTAGGAAATCTATTGGAGGCAGAAGCAGTCAAGGGTAGCCTAGGGTTAGGGTTAGGCTTAGGGTTAGGCTTAGGGTACGGCTTAGGGTACGGGTTCGGGGAGGGGTTCGGGTACAGCGTAGGGTATGGGTTAGGGTTAGGGTTAGGGTTAGCGTTAAGGTTAGGGCTCGGTTTAGGGTACGGGTTAGGATTAGGGTACGTGTTAGGGTTAGGGTAGGGGTTAGGGTTAGGGTATGCGTTAGGGTTAGAGTAGTTAGTAAACCTATCCCACTCTCTAGATACCCCTTAGCACGTAAAGGAATATTATTTGGGGGTTCAGCCATGGAGAAGAGTTTAGACACTAGGATAAGATAAGGAACACACCCATTATAAAGAAATCACATTAGGATTCTCTTTTTAAGCTGTTCCTTAAAACACTAGTTCTTAGGAAATCTATTGGAGGCAGAAGCAGTCAAGGGTAGCCTAGGGTTAGGGTTAGGCTTAGGGTTAGGCTTAGGGTACGGCTTAGGGTACGGGTTCGGGGAGGGGTTCGGGTACGGCGTAGGGTATGGGTTAGGGTTAGGGTTAGGGTTAGTGTTAGGGTTAGGGCTCGGTTTAGGGTACGGGTTAGGATTAGGGTACGTGTTAGTGTTAGGGAAGGGGTTAGGGTTAGGGTACGCGTTAGGGTTAGGGTAGATATTAAACCTATCCCACTCTCTAGATACCACTTAGCACGTAAAGGAATATTATTTGGGGGTCCAGCCATGGAGAAGAGTTTAGACACTAGGATAAGATAAGGAACACACCCATTATAAAGAAATCACATTAGGATTCTCTTTTTAAGCTGTTCCTTAAAACACTAGTGCTTAGGAAATCTATTGGAGGCAGAAGCAGTCAAGGGTAGCCTAGGGTTAAGGTTAGGCTTAGGTTTAGGGTTAGGGTACGGCTTAGGGTACGGGTTCGGGGAGGGGTTCGGGTACGACGTAGGGTATGGGTTAGGGTTAGGGTTAGGGTTAGTGTTAGGGTTAGGGCTCGGTTTAGGGTACGGGTTAGGATTATGGTACGTGTTAGGGTTAGGGTAGGGGTTAGGGTTAGGGTACGCATTAGGGTTAGGGTAGTTATTAAACCTATCCCACTCTCTAGATACCCCTTAGCACGTAAAGGAATATTATTTGGGGGTCCAGCCATGGGGAAGAGTTTAGACACTAGGATAAGATAAGGAACACACCCATTATAAAGAAATCACATTAGGATTCTCTTTTTAAGCTGTTCCTTAAAACACTAGTGCTTAGGAAATCTATTGGATGCAGAAGCAGTCAAGGGTAGCCTAAGGTTAGGGTTAGGCTTAGGGTACGGCTTAGGATACGGGTTCGGGGAGGGGTTTCTGTACGGCGTAGGGTATGGGTTAGGGTTAGGGTTAGGGTTAGTGTTAGGGTACGGGCTCGGTTTAGGGTACGGGTTAGGATTAGTGTACGTGTTAGGGTTAGGGTAGGGGTTAGGGTTAGGGTACGCGTTAGGGTTAGGGTAGTTATTAAACCTATACAATTCTCTAGACACTCCTTAGCACGTAAAGGAATATTATTTGCGGGTCCAGCCATGGAGAAGTGTTTAGACACTGGGATAAGATAAGGAACACACCCATTACAAAGAAATCACATTAGGATTCTCTTTTTAAGCTGTTCCTTAAAACACTAGTGCTTAGGAAATCTATTGGAGGCAGAAGCAGTCAAGGGTAGCCTAGGGTTAGGGTTAGGCTTAGGGTTAGGCTTAGGGTACGGCTTAGGGTACGGGTTCGGGGAGGGGTTCGGGTACGGCGTAGGGTATGGGTTAGGGTTAGGGTTAGGGTTAGGGTTAGTGTTAGGGTTAGGGCTCGGTTTAGGGTACGGGTTAGGATTAGGGTACGTGTTAGGGTTAGGGTAGGGGTTAGGGTTAGGGTACGCGTTAGGGTTAGGGTAGTTATTAAACCTATCCCACTCTCAAGATACCCCTTAGCACGTAAAGCAATATTATTTGGGGGTCCAGCCATGGAGAAGAGTTTAGACACTGGGATAAGATAAGGAACACACCCATTATAAAGAAATCACATTAGGATTCATTTTTAAGCTGTTCCTTAAAACACTAGTGCTTAGGAAATCTATTGGAGGCAGAAGCAGTCAAGGGTAGTCTAGGGTTAGGTTTAGGCTTAGGGTTAGGGTTAGGGTACGGCTTAGGTTACGGGTTCGGGGAGGGGTGCGGGTACGGCGTAGGGTATGGGTTAGGGTTAGGGTTAGGGTTAGTGTTAGGGTTAGGGCTCGGGTTAGGGTACGGGTTAGGAATAGTGTACGTGTTAGGGTTAGGTTAGGGGTTAGGGTTAGGGTACGTGTTAGGGTTAGGGTAGTTATTAAACCTATCCCACTCTCTAGATACCCCTTAGCACGTAAAGGAATATTATTTGGGGGTCCAGCCATGGAGAAGAGTTTAGACACTAGGATAAGATAAGGAACACACCCATTATAAAGAAATCACATTAGGATTCTCTTTTTAAGCTGTTCCTTAAAACACTAGTGCTTAGGAAATCTATTGGAGGCAGAAGCATTCAAGGGTAGCCTAGGGTTAGGGTTAGGCTTAGGGTTAGGGTTAGGGTACGGCTTAGGGTACGGGTTCGGGGAGGGGTGCGGGTACGGCGTAGGGTATGGGTTAGGGTTAGGGTTAGTGTTAGGGTTAGGGCTCGGTTTAGGGTACGGGTTAGGAAGAGTGTACGTGTTAGGGTTAGGGTAGGGGTTAGGGTTAGGGTACGTGTTAGGGTTAGGGTAGTTATTAAACCTATCCCACTCTCTAGACACCCCTTATCACGTAAAGGAATATTATTTGGGGCTCCAGCCATGGAGAAGAGTTTAGACACTGGGATAAGATAAGGAACACACCCATTATAAAGAAATCACATTAGGATTCTCTTTTTAAGCTGTTCCTTAAGACACTAGTGCTTAGGAAATCTATTGGAGGCAGAAGCAGTCAAGGGTAGCCTAGGGTTAGGTTTAGGGTGAGGGTTAGGCTTAGGGTACGGCTTAGGGTACGGGATCGGGGAGGGGTTCGTGTACGGAGTAGGGTATGGGTTAGGGTTACGGTTAGGGTTAGTGTTAGGGTTAGGGCTCGGTTTAGGTTACGGGTTAGGATTAGGATACGTGTTAGGGTTAGGGTAGGGGTTAGGGTTAGGGTACGCGTTAGGGTTAGGGTAGTTATTAAACCTATCACACTCTCTAGATACCCCTTAGCACGTAAAGGAATATTATTTGGGGGTCCAGCCATGGAGAAGAGTTTAGACACTGGGATAAGATAAGGAACACACCCATTACAAAGAAATCACACTAGGATTCTCTTTTTAAGCTGTTCCTTAAAACACTAGTGCTTAGGAAATCTATTGGAGGCAGAAGCATTCAAGGGTAGCCTAGGGTTAGGGTTAGGCTTAGGGTTAGGTTTAGGGTACGGCTTAGTGTACGGATTCGGGGAGGGGTGCGGGTACGGCGTAGGGTATGGGTTAGGGTTAGGGTTAGGGTTAGTGTTAGGGTTCGGGCTCGGTTTAGGGTACGGGTTAGGATTAGGGTACGTGTTAGGGTTAGGGTAGGGGTTAGGGTTAGGGTACGCGTTAGGGTTAGGGTAGTTATTAAACCTATCCCACTCTCTTGATACCCCTTAGCACGTAAAGGAATATTATTTGGGGGTCCAGCCATGGAGAAGAGTTTAGACACTAGGATAAGATAAGGAACACACCCATTATAAAGAAATCACATTAGGATTCTCTTTTTAAGCTGTTCCTTAAAACACTAGTGCTTAGGAAATCTATTGGAGGCAGAAGCAGTCAAGGGTAGCCTAGGGTTAGGGTTAGGCTTAGGGTTAGGGTTAGGGTACGGCTTAGGGTACGGGTTCGGGGAGGGGTGCGGGTATGGCATAGGGTATGGGTTAGGGTTAGGGTTAGGGTTAGTGTTAGGGTTAGGGCTCGGTTTAGGGTACAGGTTAGGATTAGGGTACGTGTTAGGGTTAGGGAAGGGGTTAGGGTTAGGGTACGCGTTAGTGTTAGGGTAGATATTAAACCTATCCCACTCTCTAGATACCCGTTAGCACGTAAAGGAATATTATTTGGGGGTCCAGCCATGGAGAAGAGATTAGACATTAGTATAAGATAAGGAACACACCCATTATAAAGAAATCAAATTAGGATTCTCTTTTTATGCTGTTCCTTAAAACACTAGTGCTTAGGAAATCTATTGGAGGCAGAAGCATTCAAGGGTAGCCTAGGGTTAGGGTTAGGCTTAGGGTTAGGGTTAGGGTACGGCTTAGGGTACGGGTTCGGGGAGGGGTGCGGGTACGGCGTAGGGTATGGGTTAGGGTTGGGGTTAGGGTTAGTGATAGGGTTAGGGCTCGGTTTAGGGTACGGGTTAGGATTAGGGTATGTGTCAGGGTTAGGGTATGGGTTAGGGTTAGGGTACACGTTATGGTTAGGGTAGTTATTAAACCTATCCCAGTCTCTAGATACCCCTTAGCACGTAAAGGAATATTATATGGGGGTCCAGCCATGGAGAAGAGTTTAGACACTAGGATAAGATAAGGAACACACCCATTATAAAGAAATCACATTAGGATTCTCTTTTTAAGCTGTTCCTTAAAACACTAGTGCTTAGGAAATCTATTGGAGGCAGAAGCAGTCAAGGGTAGCCTAGGGTTAGGGTTAGGCTTAGGGTAAGTCTTAGGGTACGGCTTAGTTTACGGGTTCGGGGAGGGGTTCGGGTACGGCGTAGGGTATGGGTTAGGGATAGGGTTAGGGTTAGTGTTAGGGTTAGGGCTCGGTTTAGGGTACGGGTTAGGATTAGGGTACGTGTTAGGGTTAGGGAAGGGGTTAGGGTTAGGGTACGCGTTAGGGTTAGGGTAGATATTAAACCTATCCCACTCTCTAGATACCCCTTAGCACGTAAAGGAATATTATTTGGGGGTCCAGCCATGGAGAAGAGTTTAGACACTAGGATAAGATAAGGAACACACCCATTATAAAGAAATCATATTAGGATTCTCTTTTTAAGCTGTTCCTTAAGACACTAGTGCTTAGGAAATCTATTGGAGGCAGAAGCAGTCAAGGGTAGCCTAGGGTTAGGGTTAGGCTTAGGCTTAGGCTTAGGGTACGGCTTAGGGTACGGGTTCGGGGAGGGGTTCGGGTAAGGCGTAGGGTATGGGTTAGGGTTAGGGTTAGGGTTAGTGATAGGGTTAGGGCTCGGTTTAGGGTACGGGTTAGGATTAGGGTATGTGTCAGGGTTAGGGTATGGGTTAGGGTTAGGTTACACGTTAGGGTTAGGGTAGTTATTAAACCTATCCCAGTCTCTAGATACCCCTTAGCACGTAAAGGAATATTATATGGGGGTCCAGCCATGGAGAAGAGTTTAGACACTAGGAAAAGATAAGGAACACACCCATTATAAAGAAATCACATTAGGATTCTCTTTTTAAGCTGTTCCTTAAGACACTAGTGCTTAGGAAATCTATTGGAGGCAGAAGCAGTCAAGGGTAGCCTAGGGTTAGGGTTAGGCTTAGGGTACGGCTTAGGGTACGGATTCGGGGAGGGGTGCGGGTACGTCATAGGGTATGGGTTAGGGTTAGGGTTAGGGTAGGTGTTAGGGTTCGGGCTCGGTTTAGGATACGGGTTAGGATTAGGGTACGTGTTAGGGTTAGGGTAGGGGTTAGGGTTAGGGTACGCGTTAGGGTTAGGGTAGTTATTAAACCTATCCCTCTCTCTAGATACCCCTTAGCACGTAAAGGAATATTATTTGGGGGTCCAGCCATGGAGAAGAGTTTAGACACTAGGATAAGTTAAGGAACACACCCATTATAAAGAAATCACATTAGGATTCTCTTTTTAAGCTGTTCCTTAAAACACTAGTGCTTAGGAAATCTATTGGAGGCAGAAGCAGTCAAGGGTAGCCTAGGGTTAGGGTTAGGCTTAGGGTTAGGGTTAGAGTACGGCTTAGGGTACGGGTTCGGGGAGGGGTGCGGGTACGGCGTAGGGTATGGGTTAGGGTTAGGGTTAGGGTTAGTGTTAGGGTTAGGGCTCGGTTTAGGGTACGGGTTAGGAATAGTGTACGTGTTAGGGTTAGGGTAGGGGTTAGGGTTAGGGTACGCGTTAGGGTTAGGGTAGTTATTAAACCTATCCCACTCTCTAGACACTCCTTAGCACGTAAAGGAATATTATTTGGGGGTTCAGCCATGGAGAAGAGTTTAGACACTGGGATAAGATAAGGAACACACCCATTATAAAGAAATCACATTAGGATTCTCTTTTTAAGCTGTTCCTTAAAACACTAGTGCTTAGGAAATCTATTGGAGGCAGAAGCAGTCAAGGGTAGCCTAGGGTTAGGGTTAGGCTTAGGGTTAGTCTTAGGGTACGGCTTAGGGTACGGGTTCGGGGAGGGGTTCGGGTACGGCGTAGGGTATGGGTTAGGGTTAGGGTTAGGGTTAGTGTTAGGGTTAGGGCTCGGTTTAGGGTACGGTTTAGGATTTGGATACGTGTTAGGGTTAGGGAAGTGGTTAGGGTTAGGGTACGCGTTAGGGTTAGGGTAGATATTAAACCTATCCCACTCTCTAGATACCACTTAGCACGTAAAGGAATATTATTTGGGGGTCCAGCCATGGAGAAGAGTTTAGACACTAGGATAAGATAAGGAACACACCCATTATAAAGAAATCACATTAGGATTCTCTTTTTAAGCTGTTCCTTAAAACACTAGTGCTTAGGAAATCTATTGGAGGCAGAAGCAGTCAAGGGTAGCCTAGGGTTAAGGTTAGGCTTAGGTTTAGGGTTAGGGTACGGCTTAGGGTACGGGTTCGGGGAGGGGTTCGGGTACGACGTAGGGTATGGGTTAGGGTTAGGGTTAGGGTTAGTGTTAGGGTTAGGGTTCGGTTTAGGGTACGGGTTAGGATTAGGGTACGTGTTAGGGTTAGGGTAGGGGTTAGGGTTAGGGTACGCATTAGGGTTAGGGTAGTTATTAAACCTATCCCACTCTCTAGATACCCCTTAGCACGTAAAGGAATATTATTTGGGGGTCCAGCCATGGGGAAGAGTTTAGACACTAGGATAAGATAAGGAACACACCCATTATAAAGAAATCACATTAGGATTCTCTTTTTAAGCTGTTCCTTAAAACACTAGTGCTTAGGAAATCTATTGGATGCAGAAGCAGTCAAGGGTAGCCTAAGGTTAGGGTTAGGCTTAGGGTACGGCTTAGGGTACGGGTTCGGGGAGGGGTTTCTGTACGGCGTAGGGTATGGGTTAGGGTTAGGGTTAGGGTTAGTGTTAGGGTTCGGGCTCGGTTTAGGGTACGGGTTAGGATTAGGGTACGTGTTAGGGTTAGGGTAGGGGTTAGGGTTAGGGTACGCGTTAGGGTTAGGGTAGTTATTAAACCTATACAATTCTCTAGACACTCCTTAGCACGTAAAGGAATATTATTTGCGGGTCCAGCCATGGAGAAGAGTTTAGACACTGGGATAAGATAAGGAACACACCCATTACAAAGAAATCACATTAGGATTCTCTTTTTAAGCTGTTCCTTAAAACACTAGTGCTTAGGAAATCTACTGGAGGCAGAAGCAGTCAAGGGTAGCCTAGGGTTAGGGTTAGGCTTAGGGTTAGGCTTAGGGTACGGCTTAGGGTACGGGTTCGGGGAGGGGTTCGGGTACGGCGTAGGGTATGGGTTAGGGTTAGGGTTAGGGTTAGTGTTAGGGTTAGGGCTCGGTTTAGGGTACGGGTTAGGATTAGGGTACGTGTTAGGGTTAGGGTAGGGGTTAGGGTTAGGGTACGCGTTAGGGTTAGGGTAGTTATTAAACCTATCCCACTCTCTAGATACCCCTTAGCACGTAAAGCAATATTATTTGGGGGTCCAGCCATGGAGAAGAGTTTAGACACTGGGATAAGATAAGGAACACACCCATTATAAAGAAATCACATTAGGATTCATTTTTAAGCTGTTCCTTAAAACACTAGTGCTTAGGAAATCTATTGGAGGCAGAAGCAGTCAAGGGTAGCCTAGGGTTAGGTTTAGGCTTAGGGTTAGGGTTAGGGTACGGCTTAGGTTACGGGTTCGGGGAGGGGTGCGGGTACGGCGTAGGGTATGGGTTAGGGTTAGGGTTAGGGTTAGTGTTAGGGTTAGGGCTCGGTTTAGGGTACGGGTTAGGAATAGTGTACGTGTTAGGGTTAGGGTAGGGGTTAGGGTTAGGGTACGTGTTAGGGTTAGGGTAGTTATTAAACCTATCCCACTCTCTAGATACCCCTTAGCACGTAAAGGAATATTATTTGGGGGTCCAGCCATGGAGAAGAGTTTAGACACTAGGATAAGATAAGGAACACACCCATTATAAAGAAATCACAATAGGATTCTCTTTTTAAGCTGTTCTTTAAAACACTAGTGCTTAGGAAATCTATTGGAGGCAGAAGCATTCAAGGGTAGCCTAGGGTTAGGGTTAGGCTTAGGGTTAGGGTTAGGGTACGGCTTAGGGTACGGGTTCGGGGAGGGGTGCGGGTACGGCGTAGGGTATGGGTTAGGGTTAGGGTTAGTGTTAGGGTTAGGGCTCGGTTTAGGGTACGGGTTAGGAATAGTGTACGTGTTAGGGTTAGGGTAGGGGTTAGGGTTAGGGTACGTGTTAGGGTTAGGGTAGTTATTAAACCTATCCCACTCTCTAGACACCCCTTAGCACGTAAAGGAATATTATTTGGGGGTCCAGCCATGGAGAAGAGTTTAGACACTGGGATAAGATAAGGAACACACCCATTATAAAGAAATCACATTACGATTCTCTTTTTAAGCTGTTCCTTAAAACACTAGTGCTTAGGAAATCTATTGGAGGCAGAAGCAGTCAAGGGTAGCCTAGCGTTAGGGTTAGGCTTAGGGTTAGTCTTAGGGTACGGCTTAGGGTACGGGTTCGGGGAGGGGTTCGGATACGGCGTAGGGTATGGGTTAGGGTTAGGGTTAGGGTTAGTGTTAGGGTTAGGGCTCGGTTTAGGGTACGGGTTAGGATTAGGGTACGTGTTAGGGTTAGGGAAGGGGTTACGGTTAGGGTACGCGTTAGGGTTAGGGTAGTTATTAAACCTATCCCACTCTCTAGATACCCCTTAGCACGTAAAGGAATATTATTTGGGGGTCCAGCCATGGAGAAGAGTTTAGACACTAGGATAAGATAAGGAACACACCCATTATAAAGAAATCACATTAGGATTCTCTTTTTAAGCTGTTCCTTAAGACACTAGTGCTTAGGAAATCTATTGGAGGCAGAAGCAGTCAAGGGTAGCCTAGGGTTAGGGTTAGGCTTAGGCTTAGGCTTAGGGTACGGCTTAGGGTACGGGTTCGGGGAGGGGTTCGGGTACGGCGTAGGGTATGAGTTAGGGTTAGGGTTAGGGTTAGTGATAGGGTTAGGGCTCGGTTTAGGGTACGGGTTAGGTTTAGGGTACGTGTTAGGGTCAGGGTAGGGGTTAGGGTTAGGGTACGCGTTAGGGTTAGGGTAGTTATTAAACCTATCCCACTCTCTAGATACCCCTTAGTACGTAAAGGAATATTATTTGGGGGTCCAGCCATGAAGAAGAGTTTAGACACTGGGATAAGATAAGGAACACACCCATTATAAAGAAATCACATTAGGATTCATTTTTAAGCTGTTCCTTAAAACACTAGTGCTTAGGAAATCTTTTGGAGGCAGAAGCAGTCAAGGGTAGCCTAGGGTTAGGTTTAGGCTTAGGTTTAGGGTTAGGTTACGGCTTAGGTTACGGGTTCGGGGAGGGGTGCGGGTACGGCGGAGGGTATGGGTTAGGGTTAGGGTTAGGGTTAGTGTTAGGGTTAGGGCTCGGTTTAGGGTACGGGTTAGGATTAGGGTACGTGTTAGGGTTAGGGTAGGGGTTAGGGTTAGGGTACGTGTTAGGGTTAGGGTAGTTATTAAACCTATCCCACTCTCTAGACACCCCTTAGCACGTAAAGGAATATTATTTGGGGCTCCAGCCATGGAGAAGAGTTTAGACACTGGGATAAGATAAGGAACACACCCATTATAAAGAAATCACATTAGGATTCTCTTTTTAAGCTGTTCCTTAAAACACTAGTGCTTAGGAAATCTATTGGAGGCAGAAGCAGTCAAGGGTAGCCTAGGGTTAGGTTTAGGGTGAGGGTTAGGCTTAGGGTACGGGATCGGGGAGGGGTTCGTGTACGGAGTAGGGTATGGGTTAGGGTTACGGTTAGGGTTAGTGTTAGGGTTAGGGCTCGGTTTAGGTTACGGGTTAGGATTAGGATACGTGTTAGGGTTAGGGTAGGGGTTAGGGTTAGGGTATGCGTTAGGGTTAGGGTAGTTATTAAACCTATCACACTCTCTAGATACCCCTTAGCACGTAAAGGAATATTATTTGGGGGTCCAGCCATGGAGAAGAGTTTAGACACTGGGATAAGATAAGGAACACACCCATTACAAAGAAATCACACTAGGATTCTCTTTTTAAGCTGTTCCTTAAAACACTAGTTTTAAGGAAATCTATTGGAGGCAGAAACAGTCAAGGGTAGCCTAGGGTTAGGGTTAGGCTTAGGGTTAGGCTTAGGGTACGGCTTAGGGTACGGGTTCGGGGAGGGGTGTGGGTACGGCGTAGGGTATGGGTTAGGGTTAGGGTTAGGGTTAGTGTTAGGGTTAGGGCTCGGTTTAGGGTACAGGTTAGGATTAGGGTACGTGTTAGGGTTAGGGAAGGGGTTAGGGTTAGGGTACGCGTTAGTGTTAGGGTAGATATTAAAACTATCCCACTCTCTAGATACCCCTTAGCACGTAAAGGAATATTATTTGGGGGTCCAGCCATGAAGAAGAGATTAGACATTAGCATAAGATAAGGAACACACCCATTATAAAGAAATCACATTAGGATTCTCTTTTTATGCTGTTCCTTAAAACACTAGTGCTTAGGAAATCTATTGGAGGCAGAAGCATTCAAGGGTAGCCTAGGGTTAGGGTTAGGCTTAGGGTTAGGGTTAGGGTACGGCTTAGGGTACGGGTTCGGGGAGGGGTGCGGGTACGGCGTAGGGTATGGGTTAGGGTTGGGGTTAGGGTTAGTGATAGGGTTAGGGCTCGGTTTAGGGTACGGGTTAGGATTAGGGTATGTGTCAGGGTTAGGGTATGGGTTAGGGTTAGGGTACACGTTAGGGTTAGGGTAGTTATTAAACCTATCCCAGTCTCTAGATACCCCTTAGCACGTAAAGGAATATTATATGGGGGTCCAGCCATGGAGAAGAGTTTAGACACTAGGATAAGATAAGGAACACACCCATTATAAAGAAATCACATTAGGATTCTCTTTTTAAGCTGTTCCTTAAGACACTAGTGCTTAGGAAATCTATTGGAGGCAGAAGCAGTCAAGGGTAGCCTAGGGTTAGGGTTAGGCTTAGGGTTAGGCTTAGGGTACGGCTTAGGTTACGGGTTCGGGGAGGGGTTCGGGTACGGCGTAGGGTATGGGTTAGGGTTAGGGTTAGGGTTAGTGTTAGGGTTCGGGCTCGGTTTAGGGTACGGGTTAGGATTAGGGTACGTGTTAGGGTTAGGGTAGGGGTTAGGGTTAGGGTACGCGTTAGGGTTAGGGTAGTTATTAAACCTATCCCACTCTCTAGATACCCCTTAGCACGTAAAGGAATATTATTTGGGGGTCCAGCCATGGAGAAGAGTTTAGACACTAGGATAAGATAAGGAACACACCCATTATAAAGAAATCACATTAGGATTCTCTTTTTAAGCTGTTCCTTAAAACACTAGTGCTTAGGAAATCTATTGGAGGCAGAAGCAGTCAAGGGTAGCCTAGGGTTAGGGTTAGGCTTAGGGTTAGTCTTAGGGTACGGCTTAGTTTACGGGTTCGGGGAGGGGTTCGGGTACGGCGTAGGGTATGGGTTAGGGATAGGGTTAGGGTTAGTGTTAGGGTTAGGGCTCGGTTTAGGGTACGGGTTAGGATTAGGGTACGTGTTAGGGTTAGGGAAGGGGTTAGGGTTAGGGTACGCGTTAGGGTTAGGGTAGATATTAAACCTATCCCACTCTCTAGATACCCCTTAGCACGTAAAGGAATATTATTTGGGGGTCCAGCCATGGAGAAGAGTTTAGACACTAGGATAAGATAAGGAACACACCCATTATAAAGAAATCACATTAGGATTCTCTTTTTAAGCTGTTCCTTAAGACACTAGTGCTTAGGAAATCTATTGGAGGCAGAAGCAGTCAAGGGTAGCCTAGGGTTCGGTTTAGGGTGAGGGTTAGGCTTAGGGTACGGCTTAGGGTACGGGATCGGGGAGGGGTTCGTGTACGGAGTAGGGTATGGGTTAGGGTTACGGTTAGGGTTAGTGTTAGGGTTAGGGCTCGGTTTAGGTTACGGGTTAGGATTAGGATACGTGTTAGGGTTAGGGTAGGGGTTAGGGTTAGGGTACGCATTAGGGTTAGGGTAGTTATTAAACCTATCACACTCTCTAGATACCCCTTAGCACGTAAAGGAATATTATTTGGGGGTCCAGCCATGGAGAAGAGTTTAGACACTGGGATAAGATAAGGAACACACCCATTACAAAGAAATCACATTAGGATTCTCTTTTTAAGCTGTTCCTTAAAACACTAGTGCTTAGGAAATCTATTGGAGGCAGAAGCAGTCAAGGGTAGCCTAGGGTTAGGGTTAGGCTTAGGGTTAGGCTTAGGGTACGGCTTAGTTTACGGGTTCGGGGAGGGGTGTGGGTACGGCGTAGGGTATGGGTTAGTGTTAGGGTTAGGGTTAGTGTTAGGGTTCGGGCTCGGTTTAGGGTACGGGTTAGGATTAGGGTACGTGTTAGGGTTAGGGTAGGGGTTAGGGTTAGGGTACGCGTTAGGGTTAGGGTAGTTATTAAACCTATCCCACTCTCTAGATACCCCTTAGCACGTAAAGGAATATTATATGGGGGTCCAGCCATGGAGAAGAGTTTAGACACTGGGATAAGATAAGGAACACACCCATTATAAAGAAATCACATTAGGATTCTCTTTTTAAGCTGTTCCTTAAGACACTAGTGCTTAGGAAATCTATTGGAGGCAGAAGCAGTCAAGGGTAGCCTAGGGTTAGGGTTAGGCTTAGGGTTAGGCTTAGGGTACGGCTTAGGGTACGGGTTCGGGGAGGGGTGCGGGTACGGCGTAGGGTATGGGTTAGGGTTAGGGTTAGGGTTAGTGTTAGGTTTCGGGCTCGGTTTAGGGTACGGGTTAGGATTAGGGTACGTGTTAGGGTTAGGGTACGCGTTAGGGTTAGGGTACGCGTTAGGGTTAGGGTAGTTATTAAACCTATCCCAATCTCTAGATACCCCTTAGCACGTAAAGGAATATTATTTGGGGGTCCAGCCATGGAGAAGAGTTTAGACACTGGGATAAGATAAGGAACACACCCATTACAAAGAAATCACATTAGGATTCTCTTTTTAAGCTGTTCCTTAAAACACTAGTGCTTAGGAAATCTATTGGAGGCAGAAGCAGTCAAGGGTAGCCTAGGGTTAGGGTTAGGCTTAGGGTACGGCTTAGTTTACGGGTTCGGGGAGGGGTGTGGGTACGGCGTAGGGTATGGGTTAGTGTTAGGGTTAGGGATAGTGTTAGGGTTCGGGCTCGGTTTAGGGTACGGGTTAGGATTGGGTACGTGTTAGGGTTAGGGTAGGGGTTAGGGTTAGGGTACGCGTTAGGGTTAGGGTAGTTAGTAAACCTATCCCACTCTCTAGATACCCCTTAGCACGTAAAGGAATATTATTTGGGGGTCCAGCCATGGAGAAGAGTTTAGACACTGGGATAAGATAAGGAACACACCCATTACAAAGAAATCACATTAGGATTCTCTTTTTAAGCTGTTCCTTAAAACACTAGTGCTTAGGAAATCTATTGGAGGCAGAAGCAGTCAAGGGTAGCCTAGGGTTAGGGTTAGGCTTAGGGTTAGGCTTAGGGTACGGCTTAGTTTACGGGTTCGGGGAGGGGTGTGGGTACGGCGTAGGGTATGGGTTAGTGTTAGGGTTAGGGTTAGTGTTAGGGTTCGGGCTCGGTTTAGGGTACGGGTTAGGATTAGGGTACGTGTTAGGGTTAGGGTAGGGGTTAGGGTTAGGGTACGCGTTAGGGTTAGGGTAGTTATTAAACCTATCCCACTCTCTAGATACCCCTTAGCACGTAAAGGAATATTATATGGGGGTCCAGCCATGGAGAAGAGTTTAGACACTGGGATAAGATAAGGAACACACCCATTATAAAGAAATCACATTAGGATTCTCTTTTTAAGCTGTTCCTTAAGACACTAGTGCTTAGGAAATCTATTGGAGGCAGAAGCAGTCAAGGGTAGCCTAGGGTTAGGGTTAGGCTTAGGGTTAGGCTTAGGGTACGGCTTAGGGTACGGGTTCGGGGAGGGGTGCGGGTACGGCGTAGGGTATGGGTTAGGGTTAGGGTTAGGGTTAGTGTTAGGTTTCGGGCTCGGTTTAGGGTACGGGTTAGGATTAGGGTACGTGTTAGGGTTAGGGTACGCGTTAGGGTTAGGGTACGCGTTAGGGTTAGGGTAGTTATTAAACCTATCCCAATCTCTAGATACCCCTTAGCACGTAAAGGAATATTATTTGGGGGTCCAGCCATGGAGAAGAGTTTAGACACTGGGATAAGATAAGGAACACACCCATTACAAAGAAATCACATTAGGATTCTCTTTTTAAGCTGTTCCTTAAAACACTAGTGCTTAGGAAATCTATTGGAGGCAGAAGCAGTCAAGGGTAGCCTAGGGTTAGGGTTAGGCTTAGGGTACGGCTTAGTTTACGGGTTCGGGGAGGGGTGTGGGTACGGCGTAGGGTATGGGTTAGTGTTAGGGTTAGGGTTAGTGTTAGGGTTCGGGCTCGGTTTAGGGTACGGGTTAGGATTAGGGTACGTGTTAGGGTTAGGGTAGGGGTTAGGGTTAGGGTACGCGTTAGGGTTAGGGTAGTTAGTAAACCTATCCCACTCTCTAGATACCCCTTAGCACGTAAAGGAATATTATTTGGGGGTCCAGCCATGGAGAAGAGTTTAGAAACTAGGATAAGATAAGGAACACACCCATTATAAAGAAATCACATTAGGATTCTCTTTTTAAGCTGTTCCTTAAAACACTAGTGCTTAGGAAATCTATTGGAGGCAGAAGCATTCAAGGGTAGCCTAGGGTTAGGGTTAGGCTTAGGGTTAGGCTTAGGGTACGGCTTAGGGTACGGGATCGGGGAGGGGTTCGTGTACGGAGTAGGGTATGGGTTAGGGTTACGGTTAGGGTTAGTGTTAGGGTTAGGGCTCAGTTTAGGGTACGGGTTAGGATTAGGATACGTGTTAGGGTTAGGGTAGGGGTTAGGGTTAGGGTATGCGTTAGGGTTAGGGTAGTTATTAAACCTATCCCAGTCTCTAGATACCCGTTAGCACGTAAAGGAATATTATATGGGGGTCCAGCCATGGAGAAGAGTTTAGACACTGGGATAAGATAAGGAACACACCCATTATAAAGAAATCACATTAGGATTCTCTTTTTAAGCTGTTCCTTAAGACACTAGTGCTTAGGAAATCTATTGGAGGCAGAAGCAGTCAAGGGTAGCCTAGGGTTAGGGTTAGGCTTAGGGTTAGGCTTAGGGTACGGCTTAGGGTACGGGTTCGGGGAGGGGTGCGGGTACGGCGTAGGGTATGGGTTAGGGTTAGGGTTAGGGTTAGTGTTAGGGTTCGGGCTCGGTTTAGGGTACGGGTTAGGATTAGGGTACGTGTTAGGGTTAGGGTACGCGTTAGGGTTAGGGTACGCGTTAGGGTTAGGGTAGTTATTAAACCTATCCCACTCTCTAGATACCCCTTAGCACGTAAAGGAATATTATATGGGGGTCCAGCCATGGAGAAGAGTTTAGACACTGGGATAAGATAAGGAACACACCCATTATAAAGAAATCACATTAGGATTCTCTTTTTAAGCTGTTCCTTAAGACACTAGTGCTTAGGAAATCTATTGGAGGCAGAAGCAGTCAAGGGTAGCCTAGGGTTAGGGTTAGGCTTAGGGTTAGGCTTAGGGTACGGCTTAGGGTACGGGTTCGGGGAGGGGTGCGGGTACGGCGTAGGGTATGGGTTAGGGTTAGGGTTAGGGTTAGTGTTAGGTTTCGGGCTCGGTTTAGGGTACGGGTTAGGATTAGGGTACGTGTTAGGGTTAGGGTACGCGTTAGGGTTAGGGTACGCGTTAGGGTTAGGGTAGTTATTAAACCTATCCCAATCTCTAGATACCCCTTAGCACGTAAAGGAATATTATTTGGGGGTCCAGCCATGGAGAAGAGTTTAGACACTGGGATAAGATAAGGAACACACCCATTACAAAGAAATCACATTAGGATTCTCTTTTTAAGCTGTTCCTTAAAACACTAGTGCTTAGGAAATCTATTGGAGGCAGAAGCAGTCAAGGGTAGCCTAGGGTTAGGGTTAGGCTTAGGGTACGGCTTAGTTTACGGGTTCGGGGAGGGGTGTGGGTACGGCGTAGGGTATGGGTTAGTGTTAGGGTTAGGGTTAGTGTTAGGGTTCGGGCTCGGTTTAGGGTACGGGTTAGGATTAGGGTACGTGTTAGGGTTAGGGTAGGGGTTAGGGTTAGGGTACGCGTTAGGGTTAGGGTAGTTAGTAAACCTATCCCACTCTCTAGATACCCCTTAGCACGTAAAGGAATATTATATGGGGGTCCAGCCATGGAGAAGAGTTTAGACACTGGGATAAGATAAGGAACACACCCATTATAAAGAAATCACATTAGGATTCTCTTTTTAAGCTGTTCCTTAAGACACTAGTGCTTAGGAAATCTATTGGAGGCAGAAGCAGTCAAGGGTAGCCTAGGGTTAGGGTTAGGCTTAGGGTTAGGCTTAGGGTACGGCTTAGGGTACGGGTTCGGGGAGGGGTGCGGGTACGGCGTAGGGTATGGGTTAGGGTTAGGGTTAGGGTTAGTGTTAGGTTTCGGGCTCGGTTTAGGGTACGGGTTAGGATTAGGGTACGTGTTAGGGTTAGGGTACGCGTTAGGGTTAGGGTACGCGTTAGGGTTAGGGTAGTTATTAAACCTATCCCAATCTCTAGATACCCCTTAGCACGTAAAGGAATATTATTTGGGGGTCCAGCCATGGAGAAGAGTTTAGACACTGGGATAAGATAAGGAACACACCCATTACAAAGAAATCACATTAGGATTCTCTTTTTAAGCTGTTCCTTAAAACACTAGTGCTTAGGAAATCTATTGGAGGCAGAAGCAGTCAAGGGTAGCCTAGGGTTAGGGTTAGGCTTAGGGTACGGCTTAGTTTACGGGTTCGGGGAGGGGTGTGGGTACGGCGTAGGGTATGGGTTAGTGTTAGGGTTAGGGTTAGTGTTAGGGTTCGGGCTCGGTTTAGGGTACGGGTTAGGATTAGGGTACGTGTTAGGGTTAGGGTAGGGGTTAGGGTTAGGGTACGCGTTAGGGTTAGGGTAGTTAGTAAACCTATCCCACTCTCTAGATACCCCTTAGCACGTAAAGGAATATTATTTGGGGGTCCAGCCATGGAGAAGAGTTTAGAAACTAGGATAAGATAAGGAACACACCCATTATAAAGAAATCACATTAGGATTCTCTTTTTAAGCTGTTCCTTAAAACACTAGTGCTTAGGAAATCTATTGGAGGCAGAAGCATTCAAGGGTAGCCTAGGGTTAGGGTTAGGCTTAGGGTTAGGCTTAGGGTACGGCTTAGGGTACGGGATCGGGGAGGGGTTCGTGTACGGAGTAGGGTATGGGTTAGGGTTACGGTTAGGGTTAGTGTTAGGGTTAGGGCTCAGTTTAGGGTACGGGTTAGGATTAGGATACGTGTTAGGGTTAGGGTAGGGGTTAGGGTTAGGGTATGCGTTAGGGTTAGGGTAGTTATTAAACCTATCCCAGTCTCTAGATACCCGTTAGCACGTAAAGGAATATTATATGGGGGTCCAGCCATGGAGAAGAGTTTAGACACTGGGATAAGATAAGGAACACACCCATTATAAAGAAATCACATTAGGATTCTCTTTTTAAGCTGTTCCTTAAGACACTAGTGCTTAGGAAATCTATTGGAGGCAGAAGCAGTCAAGGGTAGCCTAGGGTTAGGGTTAGGCTTAGGGTTAGGCTTAGGGTACGGCTTAGGGTACGGGTTCGGGGAGGGGTGCGGGTACGGCGTAGGGTATGGGTTAGGGTTAGGGTTAGGGTTAGTGTTAGGGTTCGGGCTCGGTTTAGGGTACGGGTTAGGATTAGGGTACGTGTTAGGGTTAGGGTACGCGTTAGGGTTAGGGTACGCGTTAGGGTTAGGGTAGTTATTAAACCTATCCCAGTCTCTAGATACCCCTTAGCACGTAAAGGAATATTATTTGGGGGTCCAGCCATGGAGAAGAGTTTAGACACTAGGATAAGATAAGGAACACACCCATTATAAAGAAATCACATTAGGATTCTCTTTTTAAGCTGTTCCTTAAAACACTAGTGCTTAGGAAATCTATTGGAGGCAGAAGCATTCAAGGGTAGCCTAGGGTTAGGGTTAGGCTTAGGGTTAGGCTTAGGGTACGGCTTAGGGTACGGGATCGGGGAGGGGTTCGTGTACGGAGTAGGGTATGGGTTAGGGTTACGGTTAGGGTTAGTGTTAGGGTTAGGGCTCAGTTTAGGGTACGGGTTAGGATTAGGATACGTGTTAGGGTTAGGGTAGGGGTTAGGGTTAGGGTATGCGTTAGGGTTAGGGTAGTTATTAAACCTATCCCAGTCTCTAGATACCCGTTAGCACGTAAAGGAATATTATATGGGGGTCCAGCCATGGAGAAGAGTTTAGACACTGGGATAAGATAAGGAACACACCCATTATAAAGAAATCACATTAGGATTCTCTTTTTAAGCTGTTCCTTAAGACACTAGTGCTTAGGAAATCTATTGGAGGCAGAAGCAGTCAAGGGTAGCCTAGGGTTAGGGTTAGGCTTAGGGTTAGGCTTAGGGTACGGCTTAGGGTATGGGTTCGGGGAGGGGTGCGGGTACGGCGTAGGGTATGGGTTAGGGTTAGGGTTAGGGTTAGTGTTAGGGTTCGGGCTCGGTTTAGGGTACGGGTTAGGATTAGGGTACGTGTTAGGGTTAGGGTACGCGTTAGGGTTAGGGTACGCGTTAGGGTTAGGGTAGTTATTAAACCTATCCCAGTCTCTAGATACCCCTTAGCACGTAAAGGAATATTATTTGGGGGTCCAGCCATGGAGAAGAGTTTCGACACTGGGATAAGATAAGGAACACACCCATTACAAAGAAATCACATTAGGATTCTCTTTTTAAGCTGTTCCTTAAAACACTAGTGCTTAGGAAATCTATTGGAGGCAGAAGCAGTCAAGGGTAGCCTAGGGTTAGGGTTAGGCTTAGGGTTAGGCTTAGGGTACGGCTTAGTTTACGGGTTCGGGGAGGGGTGTGGGTACGGCGTAGGGTATGGGTTAGTGTTAGGGTTAGGGTTAGTGTTAGGGTTCGGGCTCGGTTTAGGGTACGGGTTAGGATTAGGGTACGTGTTAGGGTTAGGTTAGGGGTTAGGGTTAGGGTACGCGTTAGGGTTAGGGTAGTTATTAAACCTATCCCACTCTCTAGATACCCCTTAGCACGTAAAGGAATATTATTTGGGGGTCCAGCCATGGAGAAGAGTTTAGAAACTAGGATAAGATAAGGAACACACCCATTATAAAGAAATCACATTAGGATTCTCTTTTTAAGCTGTTCCTTAAAACACTAGTGCTTAGGAAATCTATTGGAGGCAGAAGCATTCAAGGGTAGCCTAGGGTTAGGGTTAGGCTTAGGGTTAGGCTTAGGGTACGGCTTAGGGTACGGGATCGGGGAGGGGTTCGTGTACGGAGTAGGGTATGGGTTAGGGTTACGGTTAGGGTTAGTGTTAGGGTTAGGGCTCAGTTTAGGGTACGGGTTAGGATTAGGATACGTGTTAGGGTTAGGGTAGGGGTTAGGGTTAGGGTATGCGTTAGGGTTAGGGTAGTTATTAAACCTATCCCAGTCTCTAGATACCCCTTAGCACGTAAAGGAATATTATATGGGGGTCCAGCCATGGAGAAGAGTTTAGACACTGGGATAAGATAAGGAACACACCCATTATAAAGAAATCACATTAGGATTCTCTTTTTAAGCTGTTCCTTAAGACACTAGTGCTTAGGAAATCTATTGGAGGCAGAAGCAGTCAAGGGTAGCCTAGGGTTAGGGTTAGGCTTAGGGTTAGGCTTAGGGTACGGCTTAGGGTACGGGTTCGGGGAGGGGTGCGGGTACGGCGTAGGGTATGGGTTAGGGTTAGGGTTAGGGTTAGTGTTAGGGTTCGGGCTCGGTTTAGGGTACGGGTTAGGATTAGGGTACGTGTTAGGGTTAGGGTACGCGTTAGGGTTAGGGTACGCTTTAGGGTTAGGGTAGTTATTAAACCTATCCCAGTCTCTAGATACCCCTTAGCACGTAAAGGAATATTATTTGGGGGTCCAGCCATGGAGAAGAGTTTAGACACTAGGATAAGATAAGGAACACACCCATTATAAAGAAATCACATTAGGATTCTCTTTTTAAGCTGTTCCTTAAAACACTAGTGCTTAGGAAATCTATTGGAGGCAGAAGCATTCAAGGGTAGCCTAGGGTTAGGGTTAGGCTTAGGGTTAGGGTTAGGGTACGGCTTAGGGTACGGGTTCGGGGAGGGGTGCGGGTACGGCGTAGGGTATGGGTTAGGGTTAGGTTTAGGGTTAGTGTTAGGGTTAGGGCTCGGTTTAGGGTACGGGTTAGGAATAGGGTACGTGTTAGGGTTAGGGTAGGGCTTAGGTTTAGGGTACGCGTTAGGGTTAGGGTAGTTATTAAACCTATCCCACTCTCTAGACACTCCTTAGCACGTAAAGGAATATTATTTGGGGGTTCAGCCATGGAGAAGAGTTTAGACACTGGGATAAGATAAGGAACACACCCATTATAAAGAAATCACATTAGGATTCTCTTTTTAAGCTGTTCCTTAAAACACTAGTGCTTAGGAAATCTATTGGAGGCAGAAGCAGTCAAGGGTAGCCTAGGGTTAGGGTTAGGCTTAGGGTTAGGCTTAGGGTACGGCTTAGGGTACGGATTCGGGGAGGGGTGCGGGTATGGCGTAGGGTATGGGTTAGGGTTAGGGTTAGGGTTAGTGTTAGGGTTAGGGCTCGGTTTAGGGTACAGTTTAGGATTAGGGTACGTGTTAGGGTTAGGGAAGGGGTTAGGGTTAGGGTACGCGTTAGTGTTAGGGTAGATATTAAACCTATCCCACTCTCTAGATACCCCTTAGCACCTAAAGGAATATTATTTGGGGATCCAGCCATGGAGAAGAGTTTAGACACTAGGATAAGATAAGGAACACACCCATTATAAAGAAATCACATTAGGATTCTCTTTTTAAGCTCTTCCTTAAGACACTAGTGCTTAGGAAATCTATTAGAGGCAGAAGCAGTCAAGCGTAGCCTAGGGTTAGGGTTAGGCTTAGGCTTAGGGTACGGCTTAGGGTACGGGTTCGGGGAGGGGTGCGGGTACGGCGTAGGGTATGGGTTAGGGTTGGGGTTAGGGTTAGTGATAGGGTTAGGGCTCGGTTTAGGGTACGGGTTAGGATTAGGGTATGTGTCAGGGTTAGGGTATGGGTTAGGGTTAGGTTACACGTTAGGGTTAGGGTAGTTATTAAACCTATCCCAGTCTCTAGATACCCCTTAGCACGTAAAGGAATATTATATGGGGGTCCAGCCATGGAGAAGAGTTTAGACACTAGGATAAGATAAGGAACACACCCATTATAAAGAAATCACATTAGGATTCTCTTTTTAAGCTGTTCCTTAAGACACTAGTGCTTAGGAAATCTATTGGAGGCAGAAGCAGTCAAGGGTAGCCTAGGGTTAGGGTTAGGCTTAGGGTTAGGCTTAGGGTACGGCTTAGGGTACGGATTCGGGGAGGGGTGCGGGTACGTCGTAGGGTATGGGTTAGGGTTAGGGTTAGGGTTAGTGTTAGGGTTCGGGCTCGGTTTAGGGTACGGGTTAGGATTAGGGTACGTGTTAGGGTTAGGGTAGGGGTTAGGGTTAGGGTACGCGTTAGGGTTAGGGTAGTTATTAAACCTATCCCACTCTCTAGATACCCCTTAGCACGTAAAGGAATATTATTTGGGGGTCCAGCCATGGAGAAGAGTTTAGACACTAGGATAAGATAAGGAACACACCCATTATAAAGAAATCACATTAGGATTCTCTTTTTAAGCTGTTCCTTAAAACACTAGTGCTTAGGAAATCTATTGGAGGCAGAAGCAGTCAAGGGTAGCCTAGGGTTAGGGTTAGGCTTAGGGTTAGGGTTAGGGTACGGCTTAGGGTACGGGTTCGGGGAGGGGTGCGGGTACGGCGTAGGGTATGGGTTAGGGTTAGGGTTAGGGTTAGTGTTAGGGTTAGGGCTCGGTTTAGGGTACGGGTCAGGAATAGGGTACGTGTTAGGGTCAGGGTAGGGGTTAGGGTTAGGGTACGCGTTAGGGTTAGGGTAGTTATTAAACCTATCCCACTCTCTAGATACCCCTTAGTACGTAAAGGAATATTATTTGGGGGTCCAGCCATGAAGAAGAGTTTAGACACTGGGATAAGATAAGGAACACACCCATTATAAAGAAATCACATTAGGATTCATTTTTAAGCTGTTCCTTAAAACACTAGTGCTTAGGAAATCTTTTGGAGGCAGAAGCAGTCAAGGGTAGCCTAGGGTTAGGTTTAGGCTTAGGGTTAGGGTTAGGGTACGGCTTAGGTTACGGGTTCGGGGAGGGGTGCGGGTACGGCGGAGGGTATGGGTTAGGGTTAGGGTTAGGGTTAGTGTTAGGGTTAGGGCTCGGTTTAGGGTACGGGTTAGGATTAGGGTACGTGTTAGGGTTAGGGTAGGGGTTAGGGTTAGGGTACGTGTTAGGGTTAGGGTAGTTATTAAACCTATCCCACTCTCTAGACACCCCTTAGGACGTAAAGGAATATTATTTGGGGCTCCAGCCATGGAGAAGAGTTTAGACACTGGGATAAGATAAGGAACACACCCATTATAAAGAAATCACATTAGGATTCTCTTTTTAAGCTGTTCCTTAAAACACTAGTGCTTAGGAAATCTATTGGAGGCAGAAGCAGTCAAGGGTAGCCTAGGGTTAGGTTTAGGGTGAGGGTTAGGCTTAGGGTACGGCTTAGGGTACGGGATCGGGGAGGGGTTCGTGTACGGAGTAGGGTATGGGTTAGGGTTACGGTTAGGGTTAGTGTTAGGGTTAGGGCTCGGTTTAGGTTACGGGTTAGGATTAGGATACGTGTTAGGGTTAGGGTAGGGGTTAGGGTTAGGGTACGCGTTAGGGTTAGGGTAGTTATTAAACCTATCACACTCTCTAGATACCCCTTAGCACGTAAAGGAATATTATTTGGGGGTCCAGCCATGGAGAAGAGTTTAGACACTGGGATAAGATAAGGAACACACCCATTACAAAGAAATCACACTAGGATTCTCTTTTTAAGCTGTTCCTTAAAACACTAGTTTTAAGGAAATCTATTGGAGGCAGAAGCAGTCAAGGGTAGCCTAGGGTTAGGGTTAGGCTTAGGGTTAGGCTTAGGGTACGGCTTAGGGTACGGGTTCGGGGAGGGGTGTGGGTACGGCGTAGGGTATGGGTTAGGGTTAGGGTTAGGGTTAGTGTTAGGGTTAGGGCTCGGTTTAGGGTACGGGTTAGGATTAGGGTACGTGTTAGGGTTAGGGTAGGGGTTAGGGTTAGGGTACGCGTTAGGGTTAGGGTAGTTATTAAACCTATCACACTCTCTAGATACCCCTTAGCACGTAAAGGAATATTATTTGGGGGTCCAGCCATGGAGAAGAGTTTAGACACTAGGATAAGATAAGGAACACACCCATTATAAAGAAATCACATTAGGATTCTCTTTTTAAGCTGTTCCTTAAAACACTAGTGCTTAGGAAATCTATTGGTGGCAGAAGCATTCAAGGGTAGCCTAGGGTTAGGGTTAGGCTTAGGGTTAGGCTTAGGGTACGGCTTAGGGTACGGATTCGGGGAGGGGTGCGGGTACGGCGTAGGGTATGGGTTAGGGTTAGGGTTAGGGTTAGTGTTAGGGTTAGGGCTCGGTTTAGGGTACAGGTTAGGATTAGGGTACGTGTTAGGGTTAGGGAAGGGGTTAGGGTTAGGGTACGCGTTAGTGTTAGGGTAGATATTAAACCTATCCCACTCTCTAGATACCCCTTAGCACGTAAAGGAATATTATTTGGGGGTCCAGCCATGGAGAAGAGATTAGACATTAGCATAAGATAAGGAACACACCCATTATAAAGAAATCACATTAGGATTCTCTTTTTATGCTGTTCCTTAAAACACTAGTGCTTAGGAAATCTATTGGAGGCAGAAGCATTCAAGGGTAGCCTAGGGTTAGGGTTAGGCTTAGGGTTAGGGTTAGGGTACGGCTTAGGGTACGGGTTCGGGGAGGGGTGCGGGTACGGCGTAGGGTATGGGTTAGGGTTGGGGTTAGGGTTAGTGATAGGGTTAGGGCTCGGTTTAGGGTACGGGTTAGGATTAGGGTATGTGTCAGGGTTAGGGTATGGGTTAGGGTTAGGGTACACGTTAGGGTTAGGGTAGTTATTAAACCTATCCCAGTCTCTAGATACCCCTTAGCACGTAAAGGAATATTATATGGGGGTCCAGCCATGGAGAAGAGTTTAGACACTAGGATAAGATAAGGAACACACCCATTATAAAGAAATCACATTAGGATTCTCTTTTTAAGCTGTTCCTTAAGACACTAGTGCTTAGGAAATCTATTGGAGGCAGAAGCATTCAAGGGTAGCCTAGGGTTAGGGTTAGGCTTAGGGTTAGGGTTAGGGTACGGCTTAGGGTACGGGTTCGGGGAGGGGTGCGGGTACGGCGTAGGGTATGGGTTAGGGTTGGGGTTAGGGTTAGTGATAGGGTTAGGGCTCGGTTTAGGGTACGGGTTAGGATTAGGGTATGTGTCAGGGTTAGGGTATGGATTAGGGTTAGGTTACACGTTAGGGTTAGGGTAGTTATTAAACCTATCCCAGTCTCTAGATACCCCTTAGCACGTAAAGGAATATTATATGGGGGTCCAGCCATGGAGAAGAGTTTAGACACTAGGAAAAGATAAGGAACACACCCATTATAAAGAAATCACATTAGGATTCTCTTTTTAAGCTGTTCCTTAAGACACTAGTGCTTAGGAAATCTATTGGAGGCAGAAGCAGTCAAGGGTAGCCTAGGGTTAGGGTTAGGCTTAGGGTTAGGCTTAGGGTACGGCTTAGGGTACGGATTCGGGGAGGGGTGCGGGTACATCGTAGGGTATGGGTTAGGGTTAGGGTTAGGGTTAGTGTTAGGGTTCGGGCTCGGTTTAGGGTACGGGTTAGGATTAGGGTACGTGTTAGGGTTAGGGTAGGGGTTAGGGTTAGGGTACGCGTTAGGGTTAGGGTAGTTATTAAACCTATCCCACTCTCTAGATACCCCTTAGCACGTAAAGGAATATTATTTGGGGGTCCAGCCATGGAGAAGAGTTTAGACACTAGGATAAGATAAGGAACACACCCATTATAAAGAAATCACATTAGGATTCTCTTTTTAAGCTGTTCCTTAAAACACTAGTGCTTAGGAAATCTATTGGAGGCAGAAGCAGTCAAGGGTAGCCTAGGGTTAGGGTTAGGCTTAGGGTTAGGGTTAGGGTACGGCTTAGGGTACGGGTTCGGGGAGGGGTGCGGGTACGGCGTAGGGTATGGGTTAGGGTTAGGGTTAGGGTTAGTGTTAGGGTTAGGGCTCGGTTTAGGGTACGGGTCAGGAATAGGGTACGTGTTAGGGTTAGGGTAGGGGTTAGGGTTAGGGTACGCGTTAGGGTTAGGGTAGTTATTAAACCTATCCCACTCTCTAGACACTCCTTAGCACGTAAAGGAATATTATTTGGGGGTCCAGCCATGGAGAAGAGTTTAGACACTAGGATAAGATAAGGAACACACCCATTATAAAGAAATCACATTAGGATTCTCTTTTTAAGCTGTTCCTTAAGACACTAGAGCTTAGGAAATCTATTGGAGGCAGAAGCAGTCAAGGGTAGCCTAGGGTTAGGGTTAGGCTTAGGCTTAGGCTTAGGGTACGGCTTAGGGTACGGGTTCGGGGAGGGGTTCGGGTACGGCGTAGGGTATGGGTTAGGGTTAGGGTTAGGGTTAGTGATAGGGTTAGGGCTCGGTTTAGGGTACGGGTTAGGTTTAGGGTACGTGTTAGGGTCAGGGTAGGGGTTAGGGTTAGGGTACGCGTTAGGGTTAGGGTAGTTATTAAACCTATCCCACTCTCTAGATACCCCTTAGTACGTAAAGGAATATTATTTGGGGGTCCAGCCATGAAGAAGAGTTTAGACACTGGGATAAGATAAGGAACACACCCATTATAAAGAAATCACATTAGGATTCATTTTTAAGCTGTTCCTTAAAACACTAGTGCTTAGGAAATCTTTTGGAGGCAGAAGCAGTCAAGGGTAGCCTAGGGTTAGGTTTAGGCTTAGGGTTAGGGTTAGGGTACGGCTTAGGTTACGGGTTCGGGGAGGGGTGCGGGTACGGCGGAGGGTATGGGTTAGGGTTAGGGTTAGGGTTAGTGTTAGGGTTAGGGCTCGGTTTAGGGTACGGGTTAGGATTAGGGTACGTGTTAGGGTTAGGGTAGGGGTTAGGGTTAGGGTACGTGTTAGGGTTAGGGTAGTTATTAAACCTATCCCACTCTCTAGACACCCCTTAGCACGTAAAGGAATATTATTTAGGGCTCCAGCCATGGAGAAGAGTTTAGACACTGGGATAAGATAAGGAACACACCCATTATAAAGAAATCACATTAGGATTCTCTTTTTAAGCTGTTCCTTAAAACACTAGTGCTTAGGAAATCTATTGGAGGCAGAAGCAGTCAAGGGTAGCCTAGGGTTAGGTTTAGGGTGAGGGTTAGGCTTAGGGTACGGCTTAGGGTACGGGATCGGGGAGGGGTTCGTGTACGGAGTAGGGTATGGGTTAGGGTTACGGTTAGGGTTAGTGTTAGGGTTAGGGCTCGGTTTAGGTTACGGGTTAGGATTAGGATACGAGTTAGGGTTAGGGTAGGGGTTAGGGTTAGGGTACGCGTTAGGGTTAGGGTAGTTTTTAAACCTATCACACTCTCTAGATACCCCTTAGCACGTAAAGGAATATTATTTGGGGGTCCAGCCATGGAGAAGAGTTTAGACACTGGGATAAGATAAGGAACACACCCATTACAAAGAAATCACACTAGGATTCTCTTTTTAAGCTGTTCCTTAAAACACTAGTTTTAAGGAAATCTATTGGAGGCAGAAGCAGTCAAGGGTAGCCTAGGGTTAGGGTTAGGCTTAGGGTTAGGCTTAGGGTACGGCTTAGGGTACGGGTTCGGGGAGGGGTGTGGGTACGGCGTAGGGTATGGGTTAGGGTTAGGGTTAGGGTTAGTGTTAGGGTTAGGGCTCGGTTTAGGGTACGGGTTAGGATTAGGGTACGTGTTAGGGTTAGGGTAGGGGTTAGGGTTAGGGTACGCGTTAGGGTTAGGGTAGTTATTAAACCTATCACACTCTCTAGATACCCCTTAGCACGTAAAGGAATATTATTTGGGGGTCCAGCCATGGAGAAGAGTTTAGACACTAGGATAAGATAAGGAACACACCCATTATAAAGAAATCACATTAGGATTCTCTTTTTAAGCTGTTCCTTAAAACACTAGTGCTTAGGAAATCTATTGGTGGCAGAAGCATTCAAGGGTAGCCTAGGGTTAGGGTTAGGCTTAGGGTTAGGCTTAGGGTACGGCTTAGGGTACGGATTCGGGGAGGGGTGCGGGTACGGCGTAGGGTATGGGTTAGGGTTAGGGTTAGGGTTAGTGTTAGGGTTAGGGCTCGGTTTAGGGTACAGGTTAGGATTAGGGTACGTGTTAGGGTTAGGGAAGGGGTTAGGGTTAGGGTACGCGTTAGTGTTAGGGTAGATATTAAACCTATCCCACTCTCTAGATACCCCTTAGCACGTAAAGGAATATTATTTGGGGGTCCAGCCATGGAGAAGAGATTAGACATTAGCATAAGATAAGGAACACACCCATTATAAAGAAATCACATTAGGATTCTCTTTTTATGCTGTTCCTTAAAACACTAGTGCTTAGGAAATCTATTGGAGGCAGAAGCATTCAAGGGTAGCCTAGGGTTAGGGTTAGGCTTAGGGTTAGGGTTAGGGTACGGCTTAGGGTACGGGTTCGGGGAGGGGTGCGGGTACGGCGTAGGGTATGGGTTAGGGTTGGGGTTAGGGTTAGTGATAGGGTTAGGGCTCGGTTTAGGGTACGGGTTAGGATTAGGGTATGTGTCAGGGTTAGGGTATGGGTTAGGGTTAGGGTACACGTTAGGGTTAGGGTAGTTATTAAACCTATCCCAGTCTCTAGATACCCCTTAGCACGTAAAGGAATATTATATGGGGGTCCAGCCATGGAGAAGAGTTTAGACACTAGGATAAGATAAGGAACACACCCATTATAAAGAAATCACATTAGGATTCTCTTTTTAAGCTGTTCCTTAAGACACTAGTGCTTAGGAAATCTATTGGAGGCAGAAGCAGTCAAGGGTAGCCTAGGGTTAGGGTTAGGCTTAGGGTTAGGCTTAGGGTACGGCTTAGGTTACGGGTTCGGGGAGGGGTTCGGGTACGGCGTAGGGTATGGGTTAGGGTTAGGGTTAGGGTTAGTGTTAGGGTTCGGGCTCGGTTTAGGGTACGGGTTAGGATTAGGGTACGTGTTAGGGTTAGGGTAGGGGTTAGGGTTAGGGTACGCGTTAGGGTTAGGGTAGTTATTAAACCTATCCCACTCTCTAGATACCCCTTAGCACGTAAAGGAATATTATTTGGGGGTCCAGCCATGGAGAAGAGTTTAGACACTAGGATAAGATAAGGAACACACCCATTATAAAGAAATCACATTAGGATTCTCTTTTTAAGCTGTTCCTTAAAACACTAGTGCTTAGGAAATCTATTGGAGGCAGAAGCAGTCAAGGGTAGCCTAGGGTTAGGGTTAGGCTTAGGGTTAGTCTTAGGGTACGGCTTAGTTTACGGGTTCGGGGAGGGGTTCGGGTACGGCGTAGGGTATGGGTTAGGGATAGGGTTAGGGTTAGTGTTAGGGTTAGGGCTCGGTTTAGGGTACGGGTTAGGATTAGGGTACGTGTTAGGGTTAGGGAAGGGGTTAGGGTTAGGGTACGCGTTAGGGTTAGGGTAGATATTAAACCTATCCCACTCTCTAGATACCCCTTAGCACGTAAAGGAATATTATTTGGGGGTCCAGCCATGGAGAAGAGTTTAGACACTAGGATAAGATAAGGAACACACCCATTATAAATAAATCACATTAGGATTCTCTTTTTAAGCTGTTCCTTAAGACACTAGTGCTTAGGAAATCTATTGGAGGCAGAAGCAGTCAAGGGTAGCCTAGGGTTCGGTTTAGGGTGAGGGTTAGGCTTAGGGTACGGCTTAGGGTACGGGATCGGGGAGGGGTTCGTGTACGGAGTAGGGTATGGGTTAGGGTTACGGTTAGGGTTAGTGTTAGGGTTAGGGCTCGGTTTAGGTTACGGGTTAGGATTAGGATACGTGTTAGGGTTAGGGTAGGGGTTAGGGTTAGGGTACGCGTTAGGGTTAGGGTAGTTATTAAACCTATCACACTCTCTAGATACCCCTTAGCACGTAAAGGAATATTATTTGGGGGTCCAGCCATGGAGAAGAGTTTAGACACTGGGATAAGATAAGGAACACACCCATTAGAAAGAAATCACATTAGGATTCTCTTTTTAAGCTGTTCCTTAAAACACTACTGCTTAGGAAATCTATTGAAGGCAGAAGCAGTCAAGGGTAGCCTAGGGTTAGGGTTAGGCTTAGGGTTAGGCTTAGGGTACGGCTTAGTTTACGGGTTCGGGGAGGGGTGTGGGTACGGCGTAGGGTATGGGTTAGGGTTAGGGTTAGGGTTAGTGTTAGGGTTCGGGCTCGGTTTAGGGTACGGGTTAGGATTAGGGTACGTGTTAGGGTTAGGGTAGGGGTTAGGGTTAGGGTACGCGTTAGGGTTAGGGTAGTTATTAAACCTATCCCACTCTCTAGATACCCCTTAGCACGTAAAGGAATATTATTTGGGGGTCCAGCCATGGAGAAGAGTTTAGAAACTAGGATAAGATAAGGAACACACCCATTATAAATAAATCACATTAGGATTCTCTTTTTAAGCTGTTCCTTAAAACACTAGTGCTTAGGAAATCTATTGGAGGCAGAAGCATTCAAGGGTAGCCTAGGGTTAGGGTTAGGCTTAGGGTTAGGCTTAGGGTACGGCTTAGGGTACGGGTTCGGGGAGGGGTGCGGGTACGGCGTAGGGTATGGGTTAGGGTTAGGGTTAGGGTTAGTGTTAGGGTTCGGGCTCGGTTTAGGGTACGGGTTAGGATTAGGGTACGTGTTAGGGTTAGGGTACGCGTTAGGGTTAGGGTACGCGTTAGGGTTAGGGTAGTTATTAAACCTATCCCAGTCTCTAGATACCCCTTAGCACGTAAAGGAATATTATTTGGGGGTCCAGCCATGGAGAAGAGTTTAGACACTAGGATAAGATAAGGAACACACCCATTATAAAGAAATCACATTAGGATTCTCTTTTTAAGCTGTTCCTTAAACACTAGTGCTTAGGAAATCTATTGGAGGCAGAAGCATTCAAGGGTAGCCTAGGGTTAGGGTTAGGCTTAGGGTTAGGGTTAGGGTACGGCTTAGGGTACGGGTTCGGGGAGGGGTGCGGGTACGGCGTAGGGTATGGGTTAGGGTTAGGTTTAGGGTTAGTGTTAGGGTTAGGGCTCGGTTTAGGGTACGGGTTAGGAATAGGGTACGTGTTAGGGTTAGGGTAGGGGTTAGGTTTAGGGTACGCGTTAGGGTTAGGGTAGTTATTAAACCTATCCCACTCTCTAGACACTCCTTAGCACGTAAAGGAATATTATTTGGGGGTTCAGCCATGGAGAAGAGTTTAGACACTGGGATAAGATAAGGAACACACCCATTATAAAGAAATCACATTAGGATTCTCTTTTTAAGCTGTTCCTTAAAACACTAGTGCTTAGGAAATCTATTGGAGGCAGAAGCAGTCAAGGGTAGCCTAGGGTTAGGGTTAGGCTTAGGGTTAGGCTTAGGGTACGGCTTAGGGTACGGGTTCGGGGAGGGGTGCGGGTATGGCGTAGGGTATGGGTTAGGGTTAGGGTTAGGGTTAGTGTTAGGGTTAGGGCTCGGTTTAGGGTACAGTTTAGGATTAGGGTACGTGTTAGGGTTAGGGAAGGGGTTAGGGTTAGGGTACGCGTTAGTGTTAGGGTAGATATTAAACCTATCCCACTCTCTAGATACCCCTTAGCACCTAAAGGAATATTATTTGGGGATCCAGCCATGGAGAAGAGTTTAGACACTACGATAAGATAAGGAACACACCCATTATAAAGAAATCACATTAGGATTCTCTTTTTAAGCTCTTCCTTAAGACACTAGTGCTTAGGAAATCTATTAGAGGCAGAAGCAGTCAAGCGTAGCCTAGGGTTAGGGTTAGGCTTAGGGTTAGTCTTAGGGTACGGCTTAGGGTACGGGTTCGGGGAGGGGTTCGGGTACGGCGTAGGGTATGGGTTAGGGTTAGGGTTAGGGTTAGTATTAGGGTTAGGGCTCGGTTTAGGGTACGGGTTAGGATTAGGGTACGTGTTAGGGTTAGGGAAGGGGTTAGGGTTAGGGTACGCGTTAGGGTTAGGGTAGATATTAAACCTATCCCACTCTCTAGATACCACTTAGCACGTAAAGGAATATTATTTGGGGGTCCAGCCATGGAGAAGAGTTTAGACACTAGGATAAGATAAGGAACACACCCATTATAAAGAAATCACATTAGGATTCTCTTTTTAAGCTGTTCCTTAAAACACTAGTGCTTAGGAAATCTATTGGAGGCAGAAGCAGTCAAGGGTAGCCTAGGGTTAAGGTTAGGCTTAGGTTTAGGGTTAGGGTACGGCTTAGGGTACGGGTTCGGGGAGGGGTTCGGGTACGACGTAGGGTATGGGTTAGGGTTAGGGTTAGGGTTAGTGTTAGGGTTAGGGCTCGGTTTAGGGTACGGGTTAGGATTAGGGTACGTGTTAGGGTTAGGGTAGGGGTTAGGGTTAGGGTACGCATTAGGGTTAGGGTAGTTATTAAACCTATCCCACTCTCTAGATACCCCTTAGCACGTAAAGGAATATTATTTGGGGGTCCAGCCATGGGGAAGAGTTTAGACACTAGGATAAGATAAGGAACACACCCATTATAAAGAAATCACATTAGGATTCTCTTTTTAAGCTGTTCCTTAAAACACTAGTGCTTAGGAAATCTATTGGATGCAGAAGCAGTCAAGGGTAGCCTAAGGTTAGGGTTAGGCTTAGGGTACGGCTTGGGGTACGGGTTCGGGGAGGGGTTTCTGTACGGCGTAGGGTATGGGTTAGTGTTAGGGTTAGGGTTAGTGTTAGGGTTCGGGCTCGGTTTAGGGTACGGGTTAGGATTAGGGTACGTGTTAGGGTTAGGGTAGGGGTTAGGGTTAGGGTACGCGTTAGGGTTAGGGTAGTTATTAAACCTATACAATTCTCTAGACACTCCTTAGCACGTAAAGGAATATTATTTGCGGGTCCAGCCATGGAGAAGAGTTTAGACACTGGGATAAGATAAGGAACACACCCATTACAAAGAAATCACATTAGGATTCTCTTTTTAAGCTGTTCCTTAAAACACTAGTGCTTAGGAAATCTATTGGAGGCAGAAGCAGTCAAGGGTAGCCTAGGGTTAGGGTTAGGCTTAGGGTTAGGCTTAGGGTACGGCTTAGGGTACGGGTTCGGGGAGGGGTTCGGGTACGGCGTAGGGTATGGGTTAGGGTTAGGGTTAGGGTTAGTGTTAGGGTTAGGGCTCGGTTTAGGGTACGGGTTAGGATTAGGGTACGTGTTAGGGTTAGGGTAGGGGTTAGGGTTAGGGTACGCGTTAGGGTTAGGGTAGTTATTAAACCTATCCCACTCTCTAGATACCCCTTAGCACGTAAAGCAATATTATTTGGGGGTCCAGCCATGGAGAAGAGTTTAGACACTGGGATAAGATAAGGAACACACCCATTATAAAGAAATCACATTAGGATTCATTTTTAAGCTGTTCCTTAAAACACTAGTGCTTAGGAAATCTATTGGAGGCAGAAGCAGTCAAGGGTAGCCTAGGGTTAGGTTTAGGCTTAGGGTTAGGGTTAGGGTACGGCTTAGGTTACGGGTTCGGGGAGGGGTGCGGGTACGGCGTAGGGTATGGGTTAGGGTTAGGGTTAGGGTTAGTGTTAGGGTTAGGGCTCGGTTTAGGGTACGGGTTAGGAATAGTGTACGTGTTAGTGTTAGGGTAGGGTTAGGGTTAGGGTTAGGGTTAGGGTTAGGGTTAGGGTTAGGGTTAGGGTTAGGGTTAGGGTTAGTGTTAGGGTTAGGGCTCGGTTTAGGGTACAGGTTAGGATTAGGGTACGTGTTAGGGTTAGGGAAGGGGTTAGGGTTAGGGTACGCGTTAGTGTTAGGGTAGATATTAAACCTATCCCACTCTCTAGATACCCCTTAGCACGTAAAGGAATATTATTTGGGGGTCCAGCCATGGAGAAGAGATTAGACATTAGCATAAGATAAGGAACACACCCATTATAAAGAAATCACATTAGGATTCTCTTTTTATGCTGTTCCTTAAAACACTAGTGCTTAGGAAATCTATTGGAGGCAGAAGCATTCAAGGGTAGCCTAGGGTTAGGGTTAGGCTTAGGGTTAGGGTTAGGGTACGGCTTAGGGTACGGGTTCGGGGAGGGGTGCGGGTACGGCGTAGGGTATGGGTTAGGGTTGGGGTTAGGGTTAGTGATAGGGTTAGGGCTCGGTTTAGGGTACGGGTTAGGATTAGGGTATGTGTCAGGGTTAGGGTATGGGTTAGGGTTAGGGTACACGTTAGGGTTAGGGTAGTTATTAAACCTATCCCAGTCTCTAGATACCCCTTAGCACGTAAAGGAATATTATATGGGGGTCCAGCCATGGAGAAGAGTTTAGACACTAGGATAAGATAAGGAACACACCCATTATAAAGAAATCACATTAGGATTCTCTTTTTAAGCTGTTCCTTAAGACACTAGTGCTTAGGAAATCTATTGGAGGCAGAAGCAGTCAAGGGTAGCCTAGGGTTAGGGTTAGGCTTAGGGTTAGGCTTAGGGTACGGCTTAGGTTACGGGTTCGGGGAGGGGTTCGGGTACGGCGTAGGGTATGGGTTAGGGTTAGGGTTAGGGTTAGTGTTAGGGTTCGGGCTCGGTTTAGGGTACGGGTTAGGATTAGGGTACGTGTTAGGGTTAGGGTAGGGGTTAGGGTTAGGGTACGCGTTAGGGTTAGGGTAGTTATTAAACCTATCCCACTCTCTAGATACCCCTTAGCACGTAAAGGAATATTATTTGGGGGTCCAGCCATGGAGAAGAGTTTAGACACTAGGATAAGATAAGGAACACACCCATTATAAAGAAATCACATTAGGATTCTCTTTTTAAGCTGTTCCTTAAAACACTAGTGCTTAGGAAATCTATTGGAAGCAGAAGCAGTCAAGGGTAGCCTAGGGTTAGGGTTAGGCTTAGGGTTAGTCTTAGGGTACGGCTTAGTTTACGGGTTCGGGGAGGGGTTCGGGTACGGCGTAGGGTATGGGTTAGGGATAGGGTTAGGGTTAGTGTTAGGGTTAGGGCTAGGTTTAGGGTACGTGTTAGGATTAGGGTACGTGTTAGGGTTAGGGAAGGGGTTAGGGTTAGGGTACGCGATAGGGTTAGGGTAGATATTAAACCTATCCCACTCTCTAGATACCCCTTAGCACGTAAAGGAATATTATTTGGGGGTCCAGCCATGGAGAAGAGTTTAGACACTAGGATAAGATAAGGAACACACCCATTATAAAGAAATCACATTAGGATTCTCTTTTTAAGCTGTTCCTTAAGACACTAGTGCTTAGGAAATCTATTGGAGGCAGAAGCAGTCAAGGGTAGCCTAGGGTTCGGTTTAGGGTGAGGGTTAGGCTTAGGGTACGGCTTAGGGTACGGGATCGGGGAGGGGTTCGTGTACGGAGTAGGGTATGGGTTAGGGTTACGGTTAGGGTTAGTGTTAGGGTTAGGGCTCGGTTTAGGTTACGGGTTAGGATTAGGATACGTGTTAGGGTTAGGGTAGGGGTTAGGGTTAGGGTACGCGTTAGGGTTAGGGTAGTTATTAAACCTATCACACTCTCTAGATACCCCTTAGCACGTAAAGGAATATTATTTGGGGGTCCAGCCATGGAGAAGAGTTTAGACACTGGGATAAGATAAGGAACACACCCATTACAAAGAAATCACATTAGGATTCTCTTTTTAAGCTGTTCCTTAAAACACTAGTGCTTAGGAAATCTATTGGAGGCAGAAGCAGTCAAGGGTAGCCTAGGGTTAGGGTTAGGCTTAGGGTTAGGCTTAGGGTACGGCTTAGTTTACGGGTTCGGGGAGGGGTGTGGGTACGGCGTAGGGTATGGGTTAGGGTTAGGGTTAGGGTTAGTGTTAGGGTTCGGGCTCGGTTTAGGGTACGGGTTAGGATTAGGGTACGTGTTAGGGTTAGGGTAGGGGTTAGGGTTAGGGTACGCGTTAGGGTTAGGGTAGTTATTAAACCTATCCCACTCTCTAGATACCCCTTAGCACGTAAAGGAATATTATTTGGGGGTCCAGCCATGGAGAAGAGTTTAGAAACTAGGATAAGATAAGGAACACACCCATTATAAAGAAATCACATTAGGATTCTCTTTTTAAGCTGTTCCTTAAAACACTAGTGCTTAGGAAATCTATTGGAGGCAGAAGCATTCAAGGGTAGCCTAGGGTTAGGGTTAGGCTTAGGGTTAGGCTTAGGGTACGGCTTAGGGTACGGGATCGGGGAGGGGTTCGTGTACGGAGTAGGGTATGGGTTAGGGTTACGGTTAGGGTTAGTGTTAGGGTTAGGGCTCAGTTTAGGGTACGGGTTAGGATTAGGATACGTGTTAGGGTTAGGGTAGGGGTTAGGGTTAGGGTATGCTTTAGGGTTAGGGTAGTTATTAAACCTATCCCAGTCTCTAGATACCCGTTAGCACGTAAAGGAATATTATATGGGGGTCCAGCCATGGAGAAGAGTTTAGACACTGGGATAAGATAAGGAACACACCCATTATAAAGAAATCACATTAGGATTCTCTTTTTAAGCTGTTCCTTAAGATACTAGTGCTTAGGAAATCTATTGGAGGCAGAAGCAGTCAAGGGTAGCCTAGGGTTAGGGTTAGGCTTAGGGTTAGGCTTAGGGTACGGCTTAGGGTACGGGTTCGGGGAGGGGTGCGGGTACGGCGTAGGGTATGGGTTCGGGTTAGGGTTAGGGTTAGTGTTAGGGTTCGGGCTCGGTTTAGGGTACGGGTTAGGATTAGGGTACGTGTTAGGGTTAGGGTACGCGTTAGGGTTAGGGTACGCGTTAGGGTTAGGGTAGTTATTAAACCTATCCCACTCTCTAGACACTCCTTAGCACGTAAAGGAATATTATTTGGGGGTTCAGCCATGGAGAAGAGTTTAGACACTGGGATAAGATAAGGAACACACCCATTATAAAGAAATCACATTAGGATTCTCTTTTTAAGCTGTTCCTTAAAACACTAGTGCTTAGGAAATCTATTGGAGGCAGAAGCAGTCAAGGGTAGCCTAGGGTTAGGTTAGGGTTAGGGTTAGGGTTAGGGTACGGCTTAGGGTACGGGTTCGGGGAGGGGTTCGGGTACGGCGTAGGGTATGGGTTAGGGTTAGGGTTAGGGTTAGTGATAGGGTTAGGGCTCGGTTTAGGGTACGGGTTAGGTTTAGGGTACGTGTTAGGGTCAGGGTAGGGGTTAGGGTTAGGGTACGCGTTAGGGTTAGGGTAGTTATTAAACATATCCCACTCTCTAGATACCCCTTAGTACGTAAAGGAATATTATTTGGGGGTCCAGCCATGGAGAAGAGTTTAGACACTGGGATAAGATAAGGAACACACCCATTATAAAGAAATCACATTAGGATTCATTTTTAAACTGTTCCTTAAAACACTAGTGCTTAGGAAATCTATTGGAGGCAGAAGCAGTCAAGGGTAGCCTAGGGTTAGGTTTAGGCTTAGGGTTAGGGTTAGGGTACGGCTTAGGTTACGGGTTCGGGGAGGGGTGCGGGTACGGCGTAGGGTATGGGTTAGGGTTAGGGTTAGGGTTAGTGTTAGGGTTAGGGCTCGGTTTAGGGTACGGGTTAGGAATAGTGTACGTGTTAGGGTTAGGGTAGGGGTTAGGGTTAGGGTACGTGTTAGGGTTAGGGTAGTTATTAAACCTATCCCACTCTCTAGACACCCCTTAGCACGTAAAGGAATATTATTTGGGGCTCCAGCCATGGAGAAGAGTTTAGACACTGGGATAAGATAAGGAACACACCCATTATAAAGAAATCACATTAGGATTCTCTTTTTAAGCTGTTCCTTAAAACACTAGTGCTTAGGAAATCTATTGGAGGCAGAAGCAGTCAAGGGTAGCCTAGGGTTAGGGTTAGGCTTAGGGTTAGGGTTAGGGTACGGCTTAGGGTACGGGTTCGGGGAGGGGTGCGGGTACGGCGTAGGGTATGGGTTAGGGTTGGGGTTAGGGTTAGTGATAGGGTTAGGGCTCGGTTTAGGGTATGGGTTAGGATTAGGGTATGTGTCAGGGTTAGGGTATGGGTTAGGGTTAGGGTACACGTTAGGGTTAGGGTAGTTATTAAACCTATCCCAGTCTCTAGATACCCCTTAGCACGTAAAGGAATATTATATGGGGGTCCAGCCATGGAGAAGAGTTTAGACACTAGGATAAGATAAGGAACACACCCATTATAAAGAAATCACATTAGGGTTCTCTTTTTAAGCTGTTCCTTAAGACACTAGTGCTTAGGAAATCTATTGGAGGCAGAAGCAGTCAAGGGTAGCCTAGGGTTAGGGTTAGGCTTAGGGTTAGGCTTAGGGTACGGCTTAGGGTACGGATTCGGGGAGGGGTGCGGGTACATCGTAGGGTATGGGTTAGGGTTAGGGTTAGGGTTAGTGTTAGGGTTCGGGCTCGGTTTAGGGTACGGGTTAGGATTAGGGTACGTGTTAGGGTTAGGGTAGGGGTTAGGGTTAGGGTACGCGTTAGGGTTAGGGTAGTTATTAAACCTATCCCACTCTCTAGATACCCCTTAGCACGTAAAGGAATATTATTTGGGGGTCCAGCCATGGAGAAGAGTTTAGACACTAGGATAAGATAAGGAACACACCCATTATAAAGAAATCACATTAGGATTCTCTTTTTAAGCTGTTCCTTAAAACAGTAGTGCTTAGGAAATCTATTGGAGGCAGAAGCAGTCAAGGGTAGCCTAGGGTTAGGGTTAGGCTTAGGGTTAGGGTTAGGGTACGGCTTAGGGTACGGGTTCGGGGAGGGGTGCGGGTACGGCGTAGGGTATGGGTTAGGGTTAGGGTTAGGGTTAGTGTTAGGGTTAGGGCTCGGTTTAGGGTACGGGTCAGGAATAGGGTACGTGTTAGGGTTAGGGTAGGGGTTAGGGTTAGGGTACGCGTTAGGGTTAGGGTAGTTATTAAACCTATCCCACTCTCTAGACACTCCTTAGCACGTAAAGGAATATTATTTGGGGGTCCAGCCATGGAGAAGAGTTTAGACACTAGGATAAGATAAGGAACACACCCATTATAAAGAAATCACATTAGGATTCTCTTTTTAAGCTGTTCCTTAAGACACTAGTGCTTAGGAAATCTATTGGAGGCAGAAGCAGTCAAGGGTAGCCTAGGGTTAGGGTTAGGCTTAGGCTTAGGCTTAGGGTACGGCTTAGGGTATGGGTTCGGGGAGGGGTTCGGGTACGGCGTAGGGTATGGGTTAGGGTTAGGGTTAGGGTTAGTGATAGGGTTAGGGCTCGGTTTAGGGTACGGGTTAGGATTAGGGTATGTGTCAGGGTTAGGGTATGGGTTAGGGTTAGGGTACACGTTAGGGTTAGGGTAGTTATTAAACCTATCCCAGTCTCTAGATACCCCTTAGCACGTAAAGGAATATTATATGGGGGTCCAGCCATGGAGAAGAGTTTAGACACTAGGATAAGATAAGGAACACACCCATTATAAAGAAATCACATTAGGATTCATTTTTAAGCTGTTCCTTAAAACACTAGTGCTTAGGAAATCTTTTGGAGGCAGAAGCAGTCAAGGGTAGCCTAGGGTTAGGTTTAGGCTTAGGGTTAGGGTTAGGGTACGGCTTAGGTTACGGGTTCGGGGAGGGGTGCGGGTACGGCGGAGGGTATGGGTTAGGGTTAGGGTTAGGGTTAGTGTTAGGGTTAGGGCTCGGTTTAGGGTACGGGTTAGGATTAGGGTACGTGTTAGGGTTAGGGTAGGGGTTAGGGTTAGGGTACGTGTTAGGGTTAGGGTAGTTATTAAACCTATCCCACTCTCTAGACACCCCTTAGGACGTAAAGGAATATTATTTGGGGCTCCAGCCATGGAGAAGAGTTTAGACACTGGGATAAGATAAGGAACACACCCATTATAAAGAAATCACATTAGGATTCTCTTTTTAAGCTGTTCCTTAAAACACTAGTGCTTAGGAAATCTATTGGAGGCAGAAGCAGTCAAGGGTAGCCTAGGGTTAGGTTTAGGGTGAGGGTTAGGCTTAGGGTACGGCTTAGGGTACGGGATCGGGGAGGGGTTCGTGTACGGAGTAGGGTATGGGTTAGGGTTACGGTTAGGGTTAGTGTTAGGGTTAGGGCTCGGTTTAGGTTACGGGTTAGGATTAGGATACGTGTTAGGGTTAGGGTAGGGGTTAGGGTTAGGGTACGCGTTAGGGTTAGGGTAGTTATTAAACCTATCACACTCTCTAGATACCCCTTAGCACGTAAAGGAATATTATTTGGGGGTCCAGCCATGGAGAAGAGTTTAGACACTGGGATAAGATAAGGAACACACCCATTACAAAGAAATCACACTAGGATTCTCTTTTTAAGCTGTTCCTTAAAACACTAGTTTTAAGGAAATCTATTGGAGGCAGAAGCAGTCAAGGGTAGCCTAGGGTTAGGGTTAGGCTTAGGGTTAGGCTTAGGGTACGGCTTAGGGTACGGGTTCGGGGAGGGGTGTGGGTACGGCGTAGGGTATGGGTTAGGGTTAGGGTTAGGGTTAGTGTTAGGGTTAGGGCTCGGTTTAGGGTACGGGTTAGGATTAGGGTACGTGTTAGGGTTAGGGTAGGGGTTAGGGTTAGGGTACGCGTTAGGGTTAGGGTAGTTATTAAACCTATCACACTCTCTAGATACCCCTTAGCACGTAAAGGAATATTATTTGGGGGTCCAGCCATGGAGAAGAGTTTAGACACTAGGATAAGATAAGGAACACACCCATTATAAAGAAATCACATTAGGATTCTCTTTTTAAGCTGTTCCTTAAAACACTAGTGCTTAGGAAATCTATTGGTGGCAGAAGCATTCAAGGGTAGCCTAGGGTTAGGGTTAGGCTTAGGGTTAGGCTTAGGGTACGGCTTAGGGTACGGATTCGGGGAGGGGTGCGGGTACGGCGTAGGGTATGGGTTAGGGTTAGGGTTAGGGTTAGTGTTAGGGTTAGGGCTCGGTTTAGGGTACAGGTTAGGATTAGGGTACGTGTTAGGGTTAGGGAAGGGGTTAGGGTTAGGGTACGCGTTAGTGTTAGGGTAGATATTAAACCTATCCCACTCTCTAGATACCCCTTAGCACGTAAAGGAATATTATTTGGGGGTCCAGCCATGGAGAAGAGATTAGACATTAGCATAAGATAAGGAACACACCCATTATAAAGAAATCACATTAGGATTCTCTTTTTATGCTGTTCCTTAAAACACTAGTGCTTAGGAAATCTATTGGAGGCAGAAGCATTCAAGGGTAGCCTAGGGTTAGGGTTAGGCTTAGGGTTAGGGTTAGGGTACGGCTTAGGGTACGGGTTCGGGGAGGGGTGCGGGTACGGCGTAGGGTATGGGTTAGGGTTGGGGTTAGGGTTAGTGATAGGGTTAGGGCTCGGTTTAGGGTACGGGTTAGGATTAGGGTATGTGTCAGGGTTAGGGTATGGGTTAGGGTTAGGGTACACGTTAGGGTTAGGGTAGTTATTAAACCTATCCCAGTCTCTAGATACCCCTTAGCACGTAAAGGAATATTATATGGGGGTCCAGCCATGGAGAAGAGTTTAGACACTAGGATAAGATAAGGAACACACCCATTATAAAGAAATCACATTAGGATTCTCTTTTTAAGCTGTTCCTTAAGACACTAGTGCTTAGGAAATCTATTGGAGGCAGAAGCATTCAAGGGTAGCCTAGGGTTAGGGTTAGGCTTAGGGTTAGGGTTAGGGTACGGCTTAGGGTACGGGTTCGGGGAGGGGTGCGGGTACGGCGTAGGGTATGGGTTAGGGTTGGGGTTAGGGTTAGTGATAGGGTTAGGGCTCGGTTTAGGGTACGGGTTAGGATTAGGGTATGTGTCAGGGTTAGGGTATGGATTAGGGTTAGGTTACACGTTAGGGTTAGGGTAGTTATTAAACCTATCCCAGTCTCTAGATACCCCTTAGCACGTAAAGGAATATTATATGGGGGTCCAGCCATGGAGAAGAGTTTAGACACTAGGAAAAGATAAGGAACACACCCATTATAAAGAAATCACATTAGGATTCTCTTTTTAAGCTGTTCCTTAAGACACTAGTGCTTAGGAAATCTATTGGAGGCAGAAGCAGTCAAGGGTAGCCTAGGGTTAGGGTTAGGCTTAGGGTTAGGCTTAGGGTACGGCTTAGGGTACGGATTCGGGGAGGGGTGCGGGTACATCGTAGGGTATGGGTTAGGGTTAGGGTTAGGGTTAGTGTTAGGGTTCGGGCTCGGTTTAGGGTACGGGTTAGGATTAGGGTACGTGTTAGGGTTAGGGTAGGGGTTAGGGTTAGGGTACGCGTTAGGGTTAGGGTAGTTATTAAACCTATCCCACTCTCTAGATACCCCTTAGCACGTAAAGGAATATTATTTGGGGGTCCAGCCATGGAGAAGAGTTTAGACACTAGGATAAGATAAGGAACACACCCATTATAAAGAAATCACATTAGGATTCTCTTTTTAAGCTGTTCCTTAAAACACTAGTGCTTAGGAAATCTATTGGAGGCAGAAGCAGTCAAGGGTAGCCTAGGGTTAGGGTTAGGCTTAGGGTTAGGGTTAGGGTACGGCTTAGGGTACGGGTTCGGGGAGGGGTGCGGGTACGGCGTAGGGTATGGGTTAGGGTTAGGGTTAGGGTTAGTGTTAGGGTTAGGGCTCGGTTTAGGGTACGGGTCAGGAATAGGGTACGTGTTAGGGTTAGGGTAGGGGTTAGGGTTAGGGTACGCGTTAGGGTTAGGGTAGTTATTAAACCTATCCCACTCTCTAGACACTCCTTAGCACGTAAAGGAATATTATTTGGGGGTCCAGCCATGGAGAAGAGTTTAGACACTAGGATAAGATAAGGAACACACCCATTATAAAGAAATCACATTAGGATTCTCTTTTTAAGCTGTTCCTTAAGACACTAGTGCTTAGGAAATCTATTGGAGGCAGAAGCAGTCAAGGGTAGCCTAGGGTTAGGGTTAGGCTTAGGCTTAGGCTTAGGGTACGGCTTAGGGTATGGGTTCGGGGAGGGGTTCGGGTACGGCGTAGGGTATGGGTTAGGGTTAGGGTTAGGGTTAGTGATAGGGTTAGGGCTCGGTTTAGGGTACGGGTTAGGATTAGGGTATGTGTCAGGGTTAGGGTATGGGTTAGGGTTAGGGTACACGTTAGGGTTAGGGTAGTTATTAAACCTATCCCAGTCTCTAGATACCCCTTAGCACGTAAAGGAATATTATATGGGGGTCCAGCCATGGAGAAGAGTTTAGACACTAGGATAAGATAAGGAACACACCCATTATAAAGAAATCACATTAGGATTCATTTTTAAGCTGTTCCTTAAAACACTAGTGCTTAGGAAATCTTTTGGAGGCAGAAGCAGTCAAGGGTAGCCTAGGGTTAGGTTTAGGCTTAGGGTTAGGGTTAGGGTACGGCTTAGGTTACGGGTTCGGGGAGGGGTGCGGGTACGGCGGAGGGTATGGGTTAGGGTTAGGGTTAGGGTTAGTGTTAGGGTTAGGGCTCGGTTTAGGGTACGGGTTAGGATTAGGGTACGTGTTAGGGTTAGGGTAGGGGTTAGGGTTAGGGTACGTGTTAGGGTTAGGGTAGTTATTAAACCTATCCCACTCTCTAGACACCCCTTAGGACGTAAAGGAATATTATTTGGGGCTCCAGCCATGGAGAAGAGTTTAGACACTGGGATAAGATAAGGAACACACCCATTATAAAGAAATCACATTAGGATTCTCTTTTTAAGCTGTTCCTTAAAACACTAGTGCTTAGGAAATCTATTGGAGGCAGAAGCAGTCAAGGGTAGCCTAGGGTTAGGTTTAGGGTGAGGGTTAGGCTTAGGGTACGGCTTAGGGTACGGGATCGGGGAGGGGTTCGTGTACGGAGTAGGGTATGGGTTAGGGTTACGGTTAGGGTTAGTGTTAGGGTTAGGGCTCGGTTTAGGTTACGGGTTAGGATTAGGATACGTGTTAGGGTTAGGGTAGGGGTTAGGGTTAGGGTACGCGTTAGGGTTAGGGTAGTTATTAAACCTATCACACTCTCTAGATACCCCTTAGCACGTAAAGGAATATTATTTGGGGGTCCAGCCATGGAGAAGAGTTTAGACACTGGGATAAGATAAGGAACACACCCATTACAAAGAAATCACACTAGGATTCTCTTTTTAAGCTGTTCCTTAAAACACTAGTTTTAAGGAAATCTATTGGAGGCAGAAGCAGTCAAGGGTAGCCTAGGGTTAGGGTTAGGCTTAGGGTTAGGCTTAGGGTACGGCTTAGGGTACGGGTTCGGGGAGGGGTGTGGGTACGGCGTAGGGTATGGGTTAGGGTTAGGGTTAGGGTTAGTGTTAGGGTTAGGGCTCGGTTTAGGGTACGGGTTAGGATTAGGGTACGTGTTAGGGTTAGGGTAGGGGTTAGGGTTAGGGTACGCGTTAGGGTTAGGGTAGTTATTAAACCTATCACACTCTCTAGATACCCCTTAGCACGTAAAGGAATATTATTTGGGGGTCCAGCCATGGAGAAGAGTTTAGACACTAGGATAAGATAAGGAACACACCCATTATAAAGAAATCACATTAGGATTCTCTTTTTAAGCTGTTCCTTAAAACACTAGTGCTTAGGAAATCTATTGGTGGCAGAAGCATTCAAGGGTAGCCTAGGGTTAGGGTTAGGCTTAGGGTTAGGCTTAGGGTACGGCTTAGGGTACGGATTCGGGGAGGGGTGCGGGTACGGCGTAGGGTATGGGTTAGGGTTAGGGTTAGGGTTAGTGTTAGGGTTAGGGCTCGGTTTAGGGTACAGGTTAGGATTAGGGTACGTGTTAGGGTTAGGGAAGGGGTTAGGGTTAGGGTACGCGTTAGTGTTAGGGTAGATATTAAACCTATCCCACTCTCTAGATACCCCTTAGCACGTAAAGGAATATTATTTGGGGGTCCAGCCATGGAGAAGAGATTAGACATTAGCATAAGATAAGGAACACACCCATTATAAAGAAATCACATTAGGATTCTCTTTTTATGCTGTTCCTTAAAACACTAGTGCTTAGGAAATCTATTGGAGGCAGAAGCATTCAAGGGTAGCCTAGGGTTAGGGTTAGGCTTAGGGTTAGGGTTAGGGTACGGCTTAGGGTACGGGTTCGGGGAGGGGTGCGGGTACGGCGTAGGGTATGGGTTAGGGTTGGGGTTAGGGTTAGTGATAGGGTTAGGGCTCGGTTTAGGGTACGGGTTAGGATTAGGGTATGTGTCAGGGTTAGGGTATGGGTTAGGGTTAGGGTACACGTTAGGGTTAGGGTAGTTATTAAACCTATCCCAGTCTCTAGATACCCCTTAGCACGTAAAGGAATATTATATGGGGGTCCAGCCATGGAGAAGAGTTTAGACACTAGGATAAGATAAGGAACACACCCATTATAAAGAAATCACATTAGGATTCTCTTTTTAAGCTGTTCCTTAAGACACTAGTGCTTAGGAAATCTATTGGAGGCAGAAGCATTCAAGGGTAGCCTAGGGTTAGGGTTAGGCTTAGGGTTAGGGTTAGGGTACGGCTTAGGGTACGGGTTCGGGGAGGGGTGCGGGTACGGCGTAGGGTATGGGTTAGGGTTGGGGTTAGGGTTAGTGATAGGGTTAGGGCTCGGTTTAGGGTACGGGTTAGGATTAGGGTATGTGTCAGGGTTAGGGTATGGATTAGGGTTAGGTTACACGTTAGGGTTAGGGTAGTTATTAAACCTATCCCAGTCTCTAGATACCCCTTAGCACGTAAAGGAATATTATATGGGGGTCCAGCCATGGAGAAGAGTTTAGACACTAGGAAAAGATAAGGAACACACCCATTATAAAGAAATCACATTAGGATTCTCTTTTTAAGCTGTTCCTTAAGACACTAGTGCTTAGGAAATCTATTGGAGGCAGAAGCAGTCAAGGGTAGCCTAGGGTTAGGGTTAGGCTTAGGGTTAGGCTTAGGGTACGGCTTAGGGTACGGATTCGGGGAGGGGTGCGGGTACATCGTAGGGTATGGGTTAGGGTTAGGGTTAGGGTTAGTGTTAGGGTTCGGGCTCGGTTTAGGGTACGGGTTAGGATTAGGGTACGTGTTAGGGTTAGGGTAGGGGTTAGGGTTAGGGTACGCGTTAGGGTTAGGGTAGTTATTAAACCTATCCCACTCTCTAGATACCCCTTAGCACGTAAAGGAATATTATTTGGGGGTCCAGCCATGGAGAAGAGTTTAGACACTAGGATAAGATAAGGAACACACCCATTATAAAGAAATCACATTAGGATTCTCTTTTTAAGCTGTTCCTTAAAACACTAGTGCTTAGGAAATCTATTGGAGGCAGAAGCAGTCAAGGGTAGCCTAGGGTTAGGGTTAGGCTTAGGGTTAGGGTTAGGGTACGGCTTAGGGTACGGGTTCGGGGAGGGGTGCGGGTACGGCGTAGGGTATGGGTTAGGGTTAGGGTTAGGGTTAGTGTTAGGGTTAGGGCTCGGTTTAGGGTACGGGTCAGGAATAGGGTACGTGTTAGGGTTAGGGTAGGGGTTAGGGTTAGGGTACGCGTTAGGGTTAGGGTAGTTATTAAACCTATCCCACTCTCTAGACACTCCTTAGCACGTAAAGGAATATTATTTGGGGGTCCAGCCATGGAGAAGAGTTTAGACACTAGGATAAGATAAGGAACACACCCATTATAAAGAAATCACATTAGGATTCTCTTTTTAAGCTGTTCCTTAAGACACTAGAGCTTAGGAAATCTATTGGAGGCAGAAGCAGTCAAGGGTAGCCTAGGGTTAGGGTTAGGCTTAGGCTTAGGCTTAGGGTACGGCTTAGGGTACGGGTTCGGGGAGGGGTTCGGGTACGGCGTAGGGTATGGGTTAGGGTTAGGGTTAGGGTTAGTGATAGGGTTAGGGCTCGGTTTAGGGTACGGGTTAGGTTTAGGGTACGTGTTAGGGTCAGGGTAGGGGTTAGGGTTAGGGTACGCGTTAGGGTTAGGGTAGTTATTAAACCTATCCCACTCTCTAGATACCCCTTAGTACGTAAAGGAATATTATTTGGGGGTCCAGCCATGAAGAAGAGTTTAGACACTGGGATAAGATAAGGAACACACCCATTATAAAGAAATCACATTAGGATTCATTTTTAAGCTGTTCCTTAAAACACTAGTGCTTAGGAAATCTTTTGGAGGCAGAAGCAGTCAAGGGTAGCCTAGGGTTAGGTTTAGGCTTAGGGTTAGGGTTAGGGTACGGCTTAGGTTACGGGTTCGGGGAGGGGTGCGGGTACGGCGGAGGGTATGGGTTAGGGTTAGGGTTAGGGTTAGTGTTAGGGTTAGGGCTCGGTTTAGGGTACGGGTTAGGATTAGGGTACGTGTTAGGGTTAGGGTAGGGGTTAGGGTTAGGGTACGTGTTAGGGTTAGGGTAGTTATTAAACCTATCCCACTCTCTAGACACCCCTTAGCACGTAAAGGAATATTATTTAGGGCTCCAGCCATGGAGAAGAGTTTAGACACTGGGATAAGATAAGGAACACACCCATTATAAAGAAATCACATTAGGATTCTCTTTTTAAGCTGTTCCTTAAAACACTAGTGCTTAGGAAATCTATTGGAGGCAGAAGCAGTCAAGGGTAGCCTAGGGTTAGGTTTAGGGTGAGGGTTAGGCTTAGGGTACGGCTTAGGGTACGGGATCGGGGAGGGGTTCGTGTACGGAGTAGGGTATGGGTTAGGGTTACGGTTAGGGTTAGTGTTAGGGTTAGGGCTCGGTTTAGGTTACGGGTTAGGATTAGGATACGAGTTAGGGTTAGGGTAGGGGTTAGGGTTAGGGTACGCGTTAGGGTTAGGGTAGTTTTTAAACCTATCACACTCTCTAGATACCCCTTAGCACGTAAAGGAATATTATTTGGGGGTCCAGCCATGGAGAAGAGTTTAGACACTGGGATAAGATAAGGAACACACCCATTACAAAGAAATCACACTAGGATTCTCTTTTTAAGCTGTTCCTTAAAACACTAGTTTTAAGGAAATCTATTGGAGGCAGAAGCAGTCAAGGGTAGCCTAGGGTTAGGGTTAGGCTTAGGGTTAGGCTTAGGGTACGGCTTAGGGTACGGGTTCGGGGAGGGGTGTGGGTACGGCGTAGGGTATGGGTTAGGGTTAGGGTTAGGGTTAGTGTTAGGGTTAGGGCTCGGTTTAGGGTACGGGTTAGGATTAGGGTACGTGTTAGGGTTAGGGTAGGGGTTAGGGTTAGGGTACGCGTTAGGGTTAGGGTAGTTATTAAACCTATCACACTCTCTAGATACCCCTTAGCACGTAAAGGAATATTATTTGGGGGTCCAGCCATGGAGAAGAGTTTAGACACTAGGATAAGATAAGGAACACACCCATTATAAAGAAATCACATTAGGATTCTCTTTTTAAGCTGTTCCTTAAAACACTAGTGCTTAGGAAATCTATTGGTGGCAGAAGCATTCAAGGGTAGCCTAGGGTTAGGGTTAGGCTTAGGGTTAGGCTTAGGGTACGGCTTAGGGTACGGATTCGGGGAGGGGTGCGGGTACGGCGTAGGGTATGGGTTAGGGTTAGGGTTAGGGTTAGTGTTAGGGTTAGGGCTCGGTTTAGGGTACAGGTTAGGATTAGGGTACGTGTTAGGGTTAGGGAAGGGGTTAGGGTTAGGGTACGCGTTAGTGTTAGGGTAGATATTAAACCTATCCCACTCTCTAGATACCCCTTAGCACGTAAAGGAATATTATTTGGGGGTCCAGCCATGGAGAAGAGATTAGACATTAGCATAAGATAAGGAACACACCCATTATAAAGAAATCACATTAGGATTCTCTTTTTATGCTGTTCCTTAAAACACTAGTGCTTAGGAAATCTATTGGAGGCAGAAGCATTCAAGGGTAGCCTAGGGTTAGGGTTAGGCTTAGGGTTAGGGTTAGGGTACGGCTTAGGGTACGGGTTCGGGGAGGGGTGCGGGTACGGCGTAGGGTATGGGTTAGGGTTGGGGTTAGGGTTAGTGATAGGGTTAGGGCTCGGTTTAGGGTACGGGTTAGGATTAGGGTATGTGTCAGGGTTAGGGTATGGGTTAGGGTTAGGGTACACGTTAGGGTTAGGGTAGTTATTAAACCTATCCCAGTCTCTAGATACCCCTTAGCACGTAAAGGAATATTATATGGGGGTCCAGCCATGGAGAAGAGTTTAGACACTAGGATAAGATAAGGAACACACCCATTATAAAGAAATCACATTAGGATTCTCTTTTTAAGCTGTTCCTTAAGACACTAGTGCTTAGGAAATCTATTGGAGGCAGAAGCAGTCAAGGGTAGCCTAGGGTTAGGGTTAGGCTTAGGGTTAGGCTTAGGGTACGGCTTAGGTTACGGGTTCGGGGAGGGGTTCGGGTACGGCGTAGGGTATGGGTTAGGGTTAGGGTTAGGGTTAGTGTTAGGGTTCGGGCTCGGTTTAGGGTACGGGTTAGGATTAGGGTACGTGTTAGGGTTAGGGTAGGGGTTAGGGTTAGGGTACGCGTTAGGGTTAGGGTAGTTATTAAACCTATCCCACTCTCTAGATACCCCTTAGCACGTAAAGGAATATTATTTGGGGGTCCAGCCATGGAGAAGAGTTTAGACACTAGGATAAGATAAGGAACACACCCATTATAAAGAAATCACATTAGGATTCTCTTTTTAAGCTGTTCCTTAAAACACTAGTGCTTAGGAAATCTATTGGAGGCAGAAGCAGTCAAGGGTAGCCTAGGGTTAGGGTTAGGCTTAGGGTTAGTCTTAGGGTACGGCTTAGTTTACGGGTTCGGGGAGGGGTTCGGGTACGGCGTAGGGTATGGGTTAGGGATAGGGTTAGGGTTAGTGTTAGGGTTAGGGCTCGGTTTAGGGTACGGGTTAGGATTAGGGTACGTGTTAGGGTTAGGGAAGGGGTTAGGGTTAGTGTACGCGTTAGGGTTAGGGTAGATATTAAACCTATCCCACTCTCTAGATACCCCTTAGCACGTAAAGGAATATTATTTGGGGGTCCAGCCATGGAGAAGAGTTTAGACACTAGGATAAGATAAGGAACACACCCATTATAAATAAATCACATTAGGATTCTCTTTTTAAGCTGTTCCTTAAGACACTAGTGCTTAGGAAATCTATTGGAGGCAGAAGCAGTCAAGGGTAGCCTAGGGTTCGGTTTAGGGTGAGGGTTAGGCTTAGGGTACGGCTTAGGGTACGGGATCGGGGAGGGGTTCGTGTACGGAGTAGGGTATGGGTTAGGGTTACGGTTAGGGTTAGTGTTAGGGTTAGGGCTCGGTTTAGGTTACGGGTTAGGATTAGGATACGTGTTAGGGTTAGGGTAGGGGTTAGGGTTAGGGTACGCGTTAGGGTTAGGGTAGTTATTAAACCTATCACACTCTCTAGATACCCCTTAGCACGTAAAGGAATATTATTTGGGGGTCCAGCCATGGAGAAGAGTTTAGACACTGGGATAAGATAAGGAACACACCCATTAGAAAGAAATCACATTAGGATTCTCTTTTTAAGCTGTTCCTTAAAACACTACTGCTTAGGAAATCTATTGAAGGCAGAAGCAGTCAAGGGTAGCCTAGGGTTAGGGTTAGGCTTAGGGTTAGGCTTAGGGTACGGCTTAGTTTACGGGTTCGGGGAGGGGTGTGGGTACGGCGTAGGGTATGGGTTAGGGTTAGGGTTAGGGTTAGTGTTAGGGTTCGGGCTCGGTTTAGGGTACGGGTTAGGATTAGGGTACGTGTTAGGGTTAGGGTAGGGGTTAGGGTTAGGGTACGCGTTAGGGTTAGGGTAGTTATTAAACCTATCCCACTCTCTAGATACCCCTTAGCACGTAAAGGAATATTATTTGGGGGTCCAGCCATGGAGAAGAGTTTAGAAACTAGGATAAGATAAGGAACACACCCATTATAAATAAATCACATTAGGATTCTCTTTTTAAGCTGTTCCTTAAAACACTAGTGCTTAGGAAATCTATTGGAGGCAGAAGCATTCAAGGGTAGCCTAGGGTTAGGGTTAGGCTTAGGGTTAGGCTTAGGGTACGGCTTAGGGTACGGGTTCGGGGAGGGGTGCGGGTACGGCGTAGGGTATGGGTTAGGGTTAGGGTTAGGGTTAGTGTTAGGGTTCGGGCTCGGTTTAGGGTACGGGTTAGGATTAGGGTACGTGTTAGGGTTAGGGTACGCGTTAGGGTTAGGGTACGCGTTAGGGTTAGGGTAGTTATTAAACCTATCCCAGTCTCTAGATACCCCTTAGCACGTAAAGGAATATTATTTGGGGGTCCAGCCATGGAGAAGAGTTTAGACACTAGGATAAGATAAGGAACACACCCATTATAAAGAAATCACATTAGGATTCTCTTTTTAAGCTGTTCCTTAAACACTAGTGCTTAGGAAATCTATTGGAGGCAGAAGCATTCAAGGGTAGCCTAGGGTTAGGGTTAGGCTTAGGGTTAGGGTTAGGGTACGGCTTAGGGTACGGGTTCGGGGAGGGGTGCGGGTACGGCGTAGGGTATGGGTTAGGGTTAGGTTTAGGGTTAGTGTTAGGGTTAGGGCTCGGTTTAGGGTACGGGTTAGGAATAGGGTACGTGTTAGGGTTAGGGTAGGGGTTAGGTTTAGGGTACGCGTTAGGGTTAGGGTAGTTATTAAACCTATCCCACTCTCTAGACACTCCTTAGCACGTAAAGGAATATTATTTGGGGGTTCAGCCATGGAGAAGAGTTTAGACACTGGGATAAGATAAGGAACACACCCATTATAAAGAAATCACATTAGGATTCTCTTTTTAAGCTGTTCCTTAAAACACTAGTGCTTAGGAAATCTATTGGAGGCAGAAGCAGTCAAGGGTAGCCTAGGGTTAGGGTTAGGCTTAGGGTTAGGCTTAGGGTACGGCTTAGGGTACGGGTTCGGGGAGGGGTGCGGGTATGGCGTAGGGTATGGGTTAGGGTTAGGGTTAGGGTTAGTGTTAGGGTTAGGGCTCGGTTTAGGGTACAGTTTAGGATTAGGGTACGTGTTAGGGTTAGGGAAGGGGTTAGGGTTAGGGTACGCGTTAGTGTTAGGGTAGATATTAAACCTATCCCACTCTCTAGATACCCCTTAGCACCTAAAGGAATATTATTTGGGGATCCAGCCATGGAGAAGAGTTTAGACACTACGATAAGATAAGGAACACACCCATTATAAAGAAATCACATTAGGATTCTCTTTTTAAGCTCTTCCTTAAGACACTAGTGCTTAGGAAATCTATTAGAGGCAGAAGCAGTCAAGCGTAGCCTAGGGTTAGGGTTAGGCTTAGGGTTAGTCTTAGGGTACGGCTTAGGGTACGGGTTCGGGGAGGGGTTCGGGTACGGCGTAGGGTATGGGTTAGGGTTAGGGTTAGGGTTAGTATTAGGGTTAGGGCTCGGTTTAGGGTACGGGTTAGGATTAGGGTACGTGTTAGGGTTAGGGAAGGGGTTAGGGTTAGGGTACGCGTTAGGGTTAGGGTAGATATTAAACCTATCCCACTCTCTAGATACCACTTAGCACGTAAAGGAATATTATTTGGGGGTCCAGCCATGGAGAAGAGTTTAGACACTAGGATAAGATAAGGAACACACCCATTATAAAGAAATCACATTAGGATTCTCTTTTTAAGCTGTTCCTTAAAACACTAGTGCTTAGGAAATCTATTGGAGGCAGAAGCAGTCAAGGGTAGCCTAGGGTTAAGGTTAGGCTTAGGTTTAGGGTTAGGGTACGGCGTAGGGTACGGGTTCGGGGAGGGGTTCGGGTACGACGTAGGGTATGGGTTAGGGTTAGGGTTAGGGTTAGTGTTAGGGTTAGGGCTCGGTTTAGGGTACGGGTTAGGATTAGGGTACGTGTTAGGGTTAGGGTAGGGGTTAGGGTTAGGGTACGCATTAGGGTTAGGGTAGTTATTAAACCTATCCCACTCTCTAGATACCCCTTAGCACGTAAAGGAATATTATTTGGGGGTCCAGCCATGGGGAAGAGTTTAGACACTAGGATAAGATAAGGAACACACCCATTATAAAGAAATCACATTAGGATTCTCTTTTTAAGCTGTTCCTTAAAACACTAGTGCTTAGGAAATCTATTGGATGCAGAAGCAGTCAAGGGTAGCCTAAGGTTAGGGTTAGGCTTAGGGTACGGCTTGGGGTACGGGTTCGGGGAGGGGTTTCTGTACGGCGTAGGGTATGGGTTAGTGTTAGGGTTAGGGTTAGTGTTAGGGTTCGGGCTCGGTTTAGGGTACGGGTTAGGATTAGGGTACGTGTTAGGGTTAGGGTAGGGGTTAGGGTTAGGGTACGCGTTAGGGTTAGGGTAGTTATTAAACCTATACAATTCTCTAGACACTCCTTAGCACGTAAAGGAATATTATTTGCGGGTCCAGCCATGGAGAAGAGTTTAGACACTGGGATAAGATAAGGAACACACCCATTACAAAGAAATCACATTAGGATTCTCTTTTTAAGCTGTTCCTTAAAACACTAGTGCTTAGGAAATCTATTGGAGGCAGAAGCAGTCAAGGGTAGCCTAGGGTTAGGGTTAGGCTTAGGGTTAGGCTTAGGGTACGGCTTAGGGTACGGGTTCGGGGAGGGGTTCGGGTACGGCGTAGGGTATGGGTTAGGGTTAGGGTTAGGGTTAGTGTTAGGGTTAGGGCTCGGTTTAGGGTACGGGTTAGGATTAGGGTACGTGTTAGGGTTAGGGTAGGGGTTAGGGTTAGGGTACGCGTTAGGGTTAGGGTAGTTATTAAACCTATCCCACTCTCTAGATACCCCTTAGCACGTAAAGCAATATTATTTGGGGGTCCAGCCATGGAGAAGAGTTTAGACACTGGGATAAGATAAGGAACACACCCATTATAAAGAAATCACATTAGGATTCATTTTTAAGCTGTTCCTTAAAACACTAGTGCTTAGGAAATCTATTGGAGGCAGAAGCAGTCAAGGGTAGCCTAGGGTTAGGTTTAGGCTTAGGGTTAGGGTTAGGGTACGGCTTAGGTTACGGGTTCGGGGAGGGGTGCGGGTACGGCGTAGGGTATGGGTTAGGGTTAGGGTTAGGGTTAGTGTTAGGGTTAGGGCTCGGTTTAGGGTACGGGTTAGGAATAGTGTACGTGTTAGTGTTAGGGTAGGGTTAGGGTTAGGGTTAGGGTTAGGGTTAGGGTTAGGGTTAGGGTTAGGGTTAGGGTTAGGGTTAGTGTTAGGGTTAGGGCTCGGTTTAGGGTACAGGTTAGGATTAGGGTACGTGTTAGGGTTAGGGAAGGGGTTAGGGTTAGGGTACGCGTTAGTGTTAGGGTAGATATTAAACCTATCCCACTCTCTAGATACCCCTTAGCACGTAAAGGAATATTATTTGGGGGTCCAGCCATGGAGAAGAGATTAGACATTAGCATAAGATAAGGAACACACCCATTATAAAGAAATCACATTAGGATTCTCTTTTTATGCTGTTCCTTAAAACACTAGTGCTTAGGAAATCTATTGGAGGCAGAAGCATTCAAGGGTAGCCTAGGGTTAGGGTTAGGCTTAGGGTTAGGGTTAGGGTACGGCTTAGGGTACGGGTTCGGGGAGGGGTGCGGGTACGGCGTAGGGTATGGGTTAGGGTTGGGGTTAGGGTTAGTGATAGGGTTAGGGCTCGGTTTAGGGTACGGGTTAGGATTAGGGTATGTGTCAGGGTTAGGGTATGGGTTAGGGTTAGGGTACACGTTAGGGTTAGGGTAGTTATTAAACCTATCCCAGTCTCTAGATACCCCTTAGCACGTAAAGGAATATTATATGGGGGTCCAGCCATGGAGAAGAGTTTAGACACTAGGATAAGATAAGGAACACACCCATTATAAAGAAATCACATTAGGATTCTCTTTTTAAGCTGTTCCTTAAGACACTAGTGCTTAGGAAATCTATTGGAGGCAGAAGCAGTCAAGGGTAGCCTAGGGTTAGGGTTAGGCTTAGGGTTAGGCTTAGGGTACGGCTTAGGTTACGGGTTCGGGGAGGGGTTCGGGTACGGCGTAGGGTATGGGTTAGGGTTAGGGTTAGGGTTAGTGTTAGGGTTCGGGCTCGGTTTAGGGTACGGGTTAGGATTAGGGTACGTGTTAGGGTTAGGGTAGGGGTTAGGGTTAGGGTACGCGTTAGGGTTAGGGTAGTTATTAAACCTATCCCACTCTCTAGATACCCCTTAGCACGTAAAGGAATATTATTTGGGGGTCCAGCCATGGAGAAGAGTTTAGACACTAGGATAAGATAAGGAACACACCCATTATAAAGAAATCACATTAGGATTCTCTTTTTAAGCTGTTCCTTAAAACACTAGTGCTTAGGAAATCTATTGGAAGCAGAAGCAGTCAAGGGTAGCCTAGGGTTAGGGTTAGGCTTAGGGTTAGTCTTAGGGTACGGCTTAGTTTACGGGTTCGGGGAGGGGTTCGGGTACGGCGTAGGGTATGGGTTAGGGATAGGGTTAGGGTTAGTGTTAGGGTTAGGGCTAGGTTTAGGGTACGTGTTAGGATTAGGGTACGTGTTAGGGTTAGGGAAGGGGTTAGGGTTAGGGTACGCGATAGGGTTAGGGTAGATATTAAACCTATCCCACTCTCTAGATACCCCTTAGCACGTAAAGGAATATTATTTGGGGGTCCAGCCATGGAGAAGAGTTTAGACACTAGGATAAGATAAGGAACACACCCATTATAAAGAAATCACATTAGGATTCTCTTTTTAAGCTGTTCCTTAAGACACTAGTGCTTAGGAAATCTATTGGAGGCAGAAGCAGTCAAGGGTAGCCTAGGGTTCGGTTTAGGGTGAGGGTTAGGCTTAGGGTACGGCTTAGGGTACGGGATCGGGGAGGGGTTCGTGTACGGAGTAGGGTATGGGTTAGGGTTACGGTTAGGGTTAGTGTTAGGGTTAGGGCTCGGTTTAGGTTACGGGTTAGGATTAGGATACGTGTTAGGGTTAGGGTAGGGGTTAGGGTTAGGGTACGCGTTAGGGTTAGGGTAGTTATTAAACCTATCACACTCTCTAGATACCCCTTAGCACGTAAAGGAATATTATTTGGGGGTCCAGCCATGGAGAAGAGTTTAGACACTGGGATAAGATAAGGAACACACCCATTACAAAGAAATCACATTAGGATTCTCTTTTTAAGCTGTTCCTTAAAACACTAGTGCTTAGGAAATCTATTGGAGGCAGAAGCAGTCAAGGGTAGCCTAGGGTTAGGGTTAGGCTTAGGGTTAGGCTTAGGGTACGGCTTAGTTTACGGGTTCGGGGAGGGGTGTGGGTACGGCGTAGGGTATGGGTTAGGGTTAGGGTTAGGGTTAGTGTTAGGGTTCGGGCTCGGTTTAGGGTACGGGTTAGGATTAGGGTACGTGTTAGGGTTAGGGTAGGGGTTAGGGTTAGGGTACGCGTTAGGGTTAGGGTAGTTATTAAACCTATCCCACTCTCTAGATACCCCTTAGCACGTAAAGGAATATTATTTGGGGGTCCAGCCATGGAGAAGAGTTTAGAAACTAGGATAAGATAAGGAACACACCCATTATAAAGAAATCACATTAGGATTCTCTTTTTAAGCTGTTCCTTAAAACACTAGTGCTTAGGAAATCTATTGGAGGCAGAAGCATTCAAGGGTAGCCTAGGGTTAGGGTTAGGCTTAGGGTTAGGCTTAGGGTACGGCTTAGGGTACGGGATCGGGGAGGGGTTCGTGTACGGAGTAGGGTATGGGTTAGGGTTACGGTTAGGGTTAGTGTTAGGGTTAGGGCTCAGTTTAGGGTACGGGTTAGGATTAGGATACGTGTTAGGGTTAGGGTAGGGGTTAGGGTTAGGGTATGCTTTAGGGTTAGGGTAGTTATTAAACCTATCCCAGTCTCTAGATACCCGTTAGCACGTAAAGGAATATTATATGGGGGTCCAGCCATGGAGAAGAGTTTAGACACTGGGATAAGATAAGGAACACACCCATTATAAAGAAATCACATTAGGATTCTCTTTTTAAGCTGTTCCTTAAGATACTAGTGCTTAGGAAATCTATTGGAGGCAGAAGCAGTCAAGGGTAGCCTAGGGTTAGGGTTAGGCTTAGGGTTAGGCTTAGGGTACGGCTTAGGGTACGGGTTCGGGGAGGGGTGCGGGTACGGCGTAGGGTATGGGTTCGGGTTAGGGTTAGGGTTAGTGTTAGGGTTCGGGCTCGGTTTAGGGTACGGGTTAGGATTAGGGTACGTGTTAGGGTTAGGGTACGCGTTAGGGTTAGGGTACGCGTTAGGGTTAGGGTAGTTATTAAACCTATCCCACTCTCTAGACACTCCTTAGCACGTAAAGGAATATTATTTGGGGGTTCAGCCATGGAGAAGAGTTTAGACACTGGGATAAGATAAGGAACACACCCATTATAAAGAAATCACATTAGGATTCTCTTTTTAAGCTGTTCCTTAAAACACTAGTGCTTAGGAAATCTATTGGAGGCAGAAGCAGTCAAGGGTAGCCTAGGGTTAGGTTAGGGTTAGGGTTAGGGTTAGGGTACGGCTTAGGGTACGGGTTCGGGGAGGGGTTCGGGTACGGCGTAGGGTATGGGTTAGGGTTAGGGTTAGGGTTAGTGATAGGGTTAGGGCTCGGTTTAGGGTACGGGTTAGGTTTAGGGTACGTGTTAGGGTCAGGGTAGGGGTTAGGGTTAGGGTACGCGTTAGGGTTAGGGTAGTTATTAAACATATCCCACTCTCTAGATACCCCTTAGTACGTAAAGGAATATTATTTGGGGGTCCAGCCATGGAGAAGAGTTTAGACACTGGGATAAGATAAGGAACACACCCATTATAAAGAAATCACATTAGGATTCATTTTTAAACTGTTCCTTAAAACACTAGTGCTTAGGAAATCTATTGGAGGCAGAAGCAGTCAAGGGTAGCCTAGGGTTAGGTTTAGGCTTAGGGTTAGGGTTAGGGTACGGCTTAGGTTACGGGTTCGGGGAGGGGTGCGGGTACGGCGTAGGGTATGGGTTAGGGTTAGGGTTAGGGTTAGTGTTAGGGTTAGGGCTCGGTTTAGGGTACGGGTTAGGAATAGTGTACGTGTTAGGGTTAGGGTAGGGGTTAGGGTTAGGGTACGTGTTAGGGTTAGGGTAGTTATTAAACCTATCCCACTCTCTAGACACCCCTTAGCACGTAAAGGAATATTATTTGGGGCTCCAGCCATGGAGAAGAGTTTAGACACTGGGATAAGATAAGGAACACACCCATTATAAAGAAATCACATTAGGATTCTCTTTTTAAGCTGTTCCTTAAAACACTAGTGCTTAGGAAATCTATTGGAGGCAGAAGCAGTCAAGGGTAGCCTAGGGTTAGGGTTAGGCTTAGGGTTAGGGTTAGGGTACGGCTTAGGGTACGGGTTCGGGGAGGGGTGCGGGTACGGCGTAGGGTATGGGTTAGGGTTGGGGTTAGGGTTAGTGATAGGGTTAGGGCTCGGTTTAGGGTATGGGTTAGGATTAGGGTATGTGTCAGGGTTAGGGTATGGGTTAGGGTTAGGGTACACGTTAGGGTTAGGGTAGTTATTAAACCTATCCCAGTCTCTAGATACCCCTTAGCACGTAAAGGAATATTATATGGGGGTCCAGCCATGGAGAAGAGTTTAGACACTAGGATAAGATAAGGAACACACCCATTATAAAGAAATCACATTAGGGTTCTCTTTTTAAGCTGTTCCTTAAGACACTAGTGCTTAGGAAATCTATTGGAGGCAGAAGCAGTCAAGGGTAGCCTAGGGTTAGGGTTAGGCTTAGGGTTAGGCTTAGGGTACGGCTTAGGGTACGGATTCGGGGAGGGGTGCGGGTACATCGTAGGGTATGGGTTAGGGTTAGGGTTAGGGTTAGTGTTAGGGTTCGGGCTCGGTTTAGGGTACGGGTTAGGATTAGGGTACGTGTTAGGGTTAGGGTAGGGGTTAGGGTTAGGGTACGCGTTAGGGTTAGGGTAGTTATTAAACCTATCCCACTCTCTAGATACCCCTTAGCACGTAAAGGAATATTATTTGGGGGTCCAGCCATGGAGAAGAGTTTAGACACTAGGATAAGATAAGGAACACACCCATTATAAAGAAATCACATTAGGATTCTCTTTTTAAGCTGTTCCTTAAAACAGTAGTGCTTAGGAAATCTATTGGAGGCAGAAGCAGTCAAGGGTAGCCTAGGGTTAGGGTTAGGCTTAGGGTTAGGGTTAGGGTACGGCTTAGGGTACGGGTTCGGGGAGGGGTGCGGGTACGGCGTAGGGTATGGGTTAGGGTTAGGGTTAGGGTTAGTGTTAGGGTTAGGGCTCGGTTTAGGGTACGGGTCAGGAATAGGGTACGTGTTAGGGTTAGGGTAGGGGTTAGGGTTAGGGTACGCGTTAGGGTTAGGGTAGTTATTAAACCTATCCCACTCTCTAGACACTCCTTAGCACGTAAAGGAATATTATTTGGGGGTCCAGCCATGGAGAAGAGTTTAGACACTAGGATAAGATAAGGAACACACCCATTATAAAGAAATCACATTAGGATTCTCTTTTTAAGCTGTTCCTTAAGACACTAGTGCTTAGGAAATCTATTGGAGGCAGAAGCAGTCAAGGGTAGCCTAGGGTTAGGGTTAGGCTTAGGCTTAGGCTTAGGGTACGGCTTAGGGTACGGGTTCGGGGAGGGGTTCGGGTACGGCGTAGGGTATGGGTTAGGGTTAGGGTTAGGGTTAGTGATAGGGTTAGGGCTCGGTTTAGGGTACGGGTTAGGATTAGGGTATGTGTCAGGGTTAGGGTATGGGTTAGGGTTAGGGTACACGTTAGGGTTAGGGTAGTTATTAAACCTATCCCAGTCTCTAGATACCCCTTAGCACGTAAAGGAATATTATATGGGGGTCCAGCCATGGAGAAGAGTTTAGACACTAGGATAAGATAAGGAACACACCCATTATAAAGAAATCACATTAGGATTCTCTTTTTAAGCTGTTCCTTAAGACACTAGTGCTTAGGAAATCTATTGGAGGCAGAAGCAGTCAAGGGTAGCCTAGGGTTAGGGTTAGGCTTAGGGTTAGGCTTAGGGTACGGCTTAGGTTACGGGTTCGGGGAGGGGTTCGGGTACGGCGTAGGGTATGGGTTAGGGTTAGGGTTAGGGTTAGTGTTAGGGTTCGGGCTCGGTTTAGGGTACGGGTTAGGATTAGGGTACGTGTTAGGGTTAGGGTAGGGGTTAGGGTTAGGGTACGCGTTAGGGTTAGGGTAGTTATTAAACCTATCCCACTCTCTAGATACCCCTTAGCACGTAAAGGAATATTATTTGGGGGTCCAGCCATGGAGAAGAGTTTAGACACTAGGATAAGATAAGGAACACACCCATTATAAAGAAATCACATTAGGATTCTCTTTTTAAGCTGTTCCTTAAAACACTAGTGCTTAGGAAATCTATTGGAGGCAGAAGCAGTCAAGGGTAGCCTAGGGTTAGGGTTAGGCTTAGGGTTAGTCTTAGGGTACGGCTTAGTTTACGGGTTCGGGGAGGGGTTCGGGTACGGCGTAGGGTATGGGTTAGGGATAGGGTTAGGGTTAGTGTTAGGGTTAGGGCTCGGTTTAGGGTACGGGTTAGGATTAGGGTACGTGTTAGGGTTAGGGAAGGGGTTAGGGTTAGGGTACGCGTTAGGGTTAGGGTAGATATTAAACCTATCCCACTCTCTAGATACCCCTTAGCACGTAAAGGAATATTATTTGGGGGTCCAGCCATGGAGAAGAGTTTAGACACTAGGATAAGATAAGGAACACACCCATTATAAATAAATCACATTAGGATTCTCTTTTTAAGCTGTTCCTTAAGACACTAGTGCTTAGGAAATCTATTGGAGGCAGAAGCAGTCAAGGGTAGCCTAGGGTTCGGTTTAGGGTGAGGGTTAGGCTTAGGGTACGGCTTAGGGTACGGGATCGGGGAGGGGTTCGTGTACGGAGTAGGGTATGGGTTAGGGTTACGGTTAGGGTTAGTGTTAGGGTTAGGGCTCGGTTTAGGTTACGGGTTAGGATTAGGATACGTGTTAGGGTTAGGGTAGGGGTTAGGGTTAGGGTACGCGTTAGGGTTAGGGTAGTTATTAAACCTATCACACTCTCTAGATACCCCTTAGCACGTAAAGGAATATTATTTGGGGGTCCAGCCATGGAGAAGAGTTTAGACACTGGGATAAGATAAGGAACACACCCATTAGAAAGAAATCACATTAGGATTCTCTTTTTAAGCTGTTCCTTAAAACACTACTGCTTAGGAAATCTATTGAAGGCAGAAGCAGTCAAGGGTAGCCTAGGGTTAGGGTTAGGCTTAGGGTTAGGCTTAGGGTACGGCTTAGTTTACGGGTTCGGGGAGGGGTGTGGGTACGGCGTAGGGTATGGGTTAGGGTTAGGGTTAGGGTTAGTGTTAGGGTTCGGGCTCGGTTTAGGGTACGGGTTAGGATTAGGGTACGTGTTAGGGTTAGGGTAGGGGTTAGGGTTAGGGTACGCGTTAGGGTTAGGGTAGTTATTAAACCTATCCCACTCTCTAGATACCCCTTAGCACGTAAAGGAATATTATTTGGGGGTCCAGCCATGGAGAAGAGTTTAGAAACTAGGATAAGATAAGGAACACACCCATTATAAATAAATCACATTAGGATTCTCTTTTTAAGCTGTTCCTTAAAACACTAGTGCTTAGGAAATCTATTGGAGGCAGAAGCATTCAAGGGTAGCCTAGGGTTAGGGTTAGGCTTAGGGTTAGGCTTAGGGTACGGCTTAGGGTACGGGTTCGGGGAGGGGTTCGGGTACGACGTAGGGTATGGGTTAGGGTTAGGGTTAGGGTTAGTGTTAGGGTTAGGGCTCGGTTTAGGGTACGGGTTAGGATTAGGGTACGTGTTAGGGTTAGGGTAGGGGTTAGGGTTAGGGTACGCATTAGGGTTAGGGTAGTTATTAAACCTATCCCACTCTCTAGATACCCCTTAGCACGTAAAGGAATATTATTTGGGGGTCCAGCCATGGGGAAGAGTTTAGACACTAGGATAAGATAAGGAACACAGCCATTATAAAGAAATCACATTAGGATTCTCTTTTTAAGCTGTTCCTTAAAACACTAGTGCTTAGGAAATCTATTGGATGCAGAAGCAGTCAAGGGTAGCCTAAGGTTAGGGTTAGGCTTAGGGTACGGCTTGGGGTACGGGTTCGGGGAGGGGTTTCTGTACGGCGTAGGGTATGGGTTAGGGTTAGGGTTAGGGTTAGTGTTAGGGTTCGGGCTAGGTTTAGGGTACGGGTTAGGATTAGGGTACGTGTTAGGGTTAGGGTAGGGGTTAGGGTTAGGGTACGCGTTAGGGTTAGGGTAGTTATTAAACCTATACAATTCTCTAGACACTCCTTAGCACGTAAAGGAATATTATTTGCGGGTCCAGCCATGGAGAAGAGTTTAGACACTGGGATAAGATAAGGAACACACCCATTACAAAGAAATCACATTAGGATTCTCTTTTTAAGCTGTTCCTTAAAACACTAGTGCTTAGGAAATCTATTGGAGGCAGAAGCAGTCAAGGGTAGCCTAGGGTTAGGGTTAGGCTTAGGGTTAGGCTTAGGGTACGGCTTAGGGTACGGGTTCGGGGAGGGGTTCGGGTACGGCGTAGGGTATGGGTTAGGGTTAGGGTTAGGGTTAGTGTTAGGGTTAGGGCTCGGTTTAGGGTACGGGTTAGGATTAGGGTACGTGTTAGGGTTAGGGTAGGGGTTAGGGTTAGGGTACGCGTTAGGGTTAGGGTAGTTATTAAACCTATCCCACTCTCTAGATACCCCTTAGCACGTAAAGCAATATTATTTGGGGGTCCAGCCATGGAGAAGAGTTTAGACACTGGGATAAGATAAGGAACACACCCATTATAAAGAAATCACATTAGGATTCATTTTTAAGCTGTTCCTTAAAACACTAGTGCTTAGGAAATCTATTGGAGGCAGAAGCAGTCAAGGGTAGCCTAGGGTTAGGTTTAGGCTTAGGGTTAGGGTTAGGGTACGGCTTAGGTTACGGGTTCGGGGAGGGGTGCGGGTACGGCGTAGGGTATGGGTTAGGGTTAGGGTTAGGGTTAGTGTTAGGGTTAGGGCTCGGTTTAGGGTACGGGTTAGGAATAGTGTACGTGTTAGTGTTAGGGTAGGGTTAGGGTTAGGGTTAGGGTTAGGGTTAGGGTTAGGGTTAGGGTTAGGGTTAGGGTTAGGGTTAGTGTTAGGGTTAGGGCTCGGTTTAGGGTACAGGTTAGGATTAGGGTACGTGTTAGGGTTAGGCAAGGGGTTAGGGTTAGGGTACGCGTTAGTGTTAGGGTAGATATTAAACCTATCCCACTCTCTAGATACCCCTTAGCACGTAAAGGAATATTATTTGGGGGTCCAGCCATGGAGAAGAGATTAGACATTAGCATAAGATAAGGAACACACCCATTATAAAGAAATCACATTAGGATTCTCTTTTTATGCTGTTCCTTAAAACACTAGTGCTTAGGAAATCTATTGGAGGCAGAAGCATTCAAGGGTAGCCTAGGGTTAGGGTTAGGCTTAGGGTTAGGGTTAGGGTACGGCTTAGGGTACGGGTTCGGGGAGGGGTGCGGGTACGGCGTAGGGTATGGGTTAGGGTTGGGGTTAGGGTTAGTGATAGGGTTAGGGCTCGGTTTAGGGTACGGGTTAGGATTAGGGTATGTGTCAGGGTTAGGGTATGGGTTAGGGTTAGGGTACACGTTAGGGTTAGGGTAGTTATTAAACCTATCCCAGTCTCTAGATACCCCTTAGCACGTAAAGGAATATTATATGGGGGTCCAGCCATGGAGAAGAGTTTAGACACTAGGATAAGATAAGGAACACACCCATTATAAAGAAATCACATTAGGATTCTCTTTTTAAGCTGTTCCTTAAGACACTAGTGCTTAGGAAATCTATTGGAGGCAGAAGCAGTCAAGGGTAGCCTAGGGTTAGGGTTAGGCTTAGGGTTAGGCTTAGGGTACGGCTTAGGTTACGGGTTCGGGGAGGGGTTCGGGTACGGCGTAGGGTATGGGTTAGGGTTAGGGTTAGGGTTAGTGTTAGGGTTCGGGCTCGGTTTAGGGTACGGGTTAGGATTAGGGTACGTGTTAGGGTTAGGGTAGGGGTTAGGGTTAGGGTACGCGTTAGGGTTAGGGTAGTTATTAAACCTATCCCACTCTCTAGATACCCCTTAGCACGTAAAGGAATATTATTTGGGGGTCCAGCCATGGAGAAGAGTTTAGACACTAGGATAAGATAAGGAACACACCCATTATAAAGAAATCACATTAGGATTCTCTTTTTAAGCTGTTCCTTAAAACACTAGTGCTTAGGAAATCTATTGGAAGCAGAAGCAGTCAAGGGTAGCCTAGGGTTAGGGTTAGGCTTAGGGTTAGTCTTAGGGTACGGCTTAGTTTACGGGTTCGGGGAGGGGTTCGGGTACGGCGTAGGGTATGGGTTAGGGATAGGGTTAGGGTTAGTGTTAGGGTTAGGGCTCGGTTTAGGGTACGTGTTAGGATTAGGGTACGTGTTAGGGTTAGGGAAGGGGTTAGGGTTAGGGTACGCGATAGGGTTAGGGTAGATATTAAACCTATCCCACTCTCTAGATACCCCTTAGCACGTAAAGGAATATTATTTGGGGGTCCAGCCATGGAGAAGAGTTTAGACACTAGGATAAGATAAGGAACACACCCATTATAAAGAAATCACATTAGGATTCTCTTTTTAAGCTGTTCCTTAAGACACTAGTGCTTAGGAAATCTATTGGAGGCAGAAGCAGTCAAGGGTAGCCTAGGGTTCGGTTTAGGGTGAGGGTTAGGCTTAGGGTACGGCTTAGGGTACGGGATCGGGGAGGGGTTCGTGTACGGAGTAGGGTATGGGTTAGGGTTACGGTTAGGGTTAGTGTTAGGGTTAGGGCTCGGTTTAGGTTACGGGTTAGGATTAGGATACGTGTTAGGGTTAGGGTAGGGGTTAGGGTTAGGGTACGCGTTAGGGTTAGGGTAGTTATTAAACCTATCACACTCTCTAGATACCCCTTAGCACGTAAAGGAATATTATTTGGGGGTCCAGCCATGGAGAAGAGTTTAGACACTGGGATAAGATAAGGAACACACCCATTACAAAGAAATCACATTAGGATTCTCTTTTTAAGCTGTTCCTTAAAACACTAGTGCTTAGGAAATCTATTGGAGGCAGAAGCAGTCAAGGGTAGCCTAGGGTTAGGGTTAGGCTTAGGGTTAGGCTTAGGGTACGGCTTAGTTTACGGGTTCGGGGAGGGGTGTGGGTACGGCGTAGGGTATGGGTTAGGGTTAGGGTTAGGGTTAGTGTTAGGGTTCGGGCTCGGTTTAGGGTACGGGTTAGGATTAGGGTACGTGTTAGGGTTAGGGTAGGGGTTAGGGTTAGGGTACGCGTTAGGGTTAGGGTAGTTATTAAACCTATCCCACTCTCTAGATACCCCTTAGCACGTAAAGGAATATTATTTGGGGGTCCAGCCATGGAGAAGAGTTTAGAAACTAGGATAAGATAAGGAACACACCCATTATAAAGAAATCACATTAGGATTCTCTTTTTAAGCTGTTCCTTAAAACACTAGTGCTTAGGAAATCTATTGGAGGCAGAAGCATTCAAGGGTAGCCTAGGGTTAGGGTTAGGCTTAGGGTTAGGCTTAGGGTACGGCTTAGGGTACGGGATCGGGGAGGGGTTCGTGTACGGAGTAGGGTATGGGTTAGGGTTACGGTTAGGGTTAGTGTTAGGGTTAGGGCTCAGTTTAGGGTACGGGTTAGGATTAGGATACGTGTTAGGGTTAGGGTAGGGGTTAGGGTTAGGGTATGCTTTAGGGTTAGGGTAGTTATTAAACCTATCCCAGTCTCTAGATACCCGTTAGCACGTAAAGGAATATTATATGGGGGTCCAGCCATGGAGAAGAGTTTAGACACTGGGATAAGATAAGGAACACACCCATTATAAAGAAATCACATTAGGATTCTCTTTTTAAGCTGTTCCTTAAGATACTAGTGCTTAGGAAATCTATTGGAGGCAGAAGCAGTCAAGGGTAGCCTAGGGTTAGGGTTAGGCTTAGGGTTAGGCTTAGGGTACGGCTTAGGGTACGGGTTCGGGGAGGGGTGCGGGTACGACGTAGGGTATGGGTTCGGGTTAGGGTTAGGGTTAGTGTTAGGGTTCGGGCTCGGTTTAGGGTACGGGTTAGGATTAGGGTACGTGTTAGGGTTAGGGTACGCGTTAGGGTTAGGGTACGCGTTAGGGTTAGGGTAGTTATTAAACCTATCCCACTCTCTAGACACTCCTTAGCACGTAAAGGAATATTATTTGGGGGTTCAGCCATGGAGAAGAGTTTAGACACTGGGATAAGATAAGGAACACACCCATTATAAAGAAATCACATTAGGATTCTCTTTTTAAGCTGTTCCTTAAAACACTAGTGCTTAGGAAATCTATTGGAGGCAGAAGCAGTCAAGGGTAGCCTAGGGTTAGGTTAGGGTTAGGGTTAGGGTTAGGGTACGGCTTAGGGTACGGGTTCGGGGAGGGGTTCGGGTACGGCGTAGGGTATGGGTTAGGGTTAGGGTTAGGGTTAGTGATAGGGTTAGGGCTCGGTTTAGGGTACGGGTTAGGTTTAGGGTACGTGTTAGGGTCAGGGTAGGGGTTAGGGTTAGGGTACGCGTTAGGGTTAGGGTAGTTATTAAACATATCCCACTCTCTAGATACCCCTTAGTACGTAAAGGAATATTATTTGGGGGTCCAGCCATGGAGAAGAGTTTAGACACTGGGATAAGATAAGGAACACACCCATTATAAAGAAATCACATTAGGATTCATTTTTAAACTGTTCCTTAAAACACTAGTGCTTAGGAAATCTATTGGAGGCAGAAGCAGTCAAGGGTAGCCTAGGGTTAGGTTTAGGCTTAGGGTTAGGGTTAGGGTACGGCTTAGGTTACGGGTTCGGGGAGGGGTGCGGGTACGGCGTAGGGTATGGGTTAGGGTTAGGGTTAGGGTTAGTGTTAGGGTTAGGGCTCGGTTTAGGGTACGGGTTAGGAATAGTGTACGTGTTAGGGTTAGTGTAGGGGTTAGGGTTAGGGTACGTGTTAGGGTTAGGGTAGTTATTAAACCTATCCCACTCTCTAGACACCCCTTAGCACGTAAAGGAATATTATTTGGGGCTCCAGCCATGGAGAAGAGTTTAGACACTGGGATAAGATAAGGAACACACCCATTATAAAGAAATCACATTAGGATTCTCTTTTTAAGCTGTTCCTTAAAACACTAGTGCTTAGGAAATCTATTGGAGGCAGAAGCAGTCAAGGGTAGCCTAGGGTTAGGGTTAGGCTTAGGGTTAGGGTTAGGGTACGGCTTAGGGTACGGGTTCGGGGAGGGGTGCGGGTACGGCGTAGGGTATGGGTTAGGGTTGGGGTTAGGGTTAGTGATAGGGTTAGGGCTCGGTTTAGGGTATGGGTTAGGATTAGGGTATGTGTCAGGGTTAGGGTATGGGTTAGGGTTAGGGTACACGTTAGGGTTAGGGTAGTTATTAAACCTATCCCAGTCTCTAGATACCCCTTAGCACGTAAAGGAATATTATATGGGGGTCCAGCCATGGAGAAGAGTTTAGACACTAGGATAAGATAAGGAACACACCCATTATAAAGAAATCACATTAGGGTTCTCTTTTTAAGCTGTTCCTTAAGACACTAGTGCTTAGGAAATCTATTGGAGGCAGAAGCAGTCAAGGGTAGCCTAGGGTTAGGGTTAGGCTTAGGGTTAGGCTTAGGGTACGGCTTAGGTTACGGGTTCGGGGAGGGGTTCGGGTACGGCGTAGGGTATGGGTTAGGGTTAGGGTTAGGGTTAGTGTTAGGGTTCGGGCTCGGTTTAGGGTACGGGTTAGGATTAGGGTACGTGTTAGGGTTAGGGTACGCGTTAGGGTTAGGGTACGCGTTAGGGTTAGGGTAGTTATTAAACCTATCCCACTCTCTAGACACCCCTTAGCACGTAAAGGAATATTATTTGGGGCTCCAGCCATGGAGAAGAGTTTAGACACTGGGATAAGATAAGGAACACACCCATTATAAAGAAATCACATTAGGATTCTCTTTTTAAGCTGTTCCTTAAAACACTAGTGCTTAGGAAATCTATTGGAGGCAGAAGCAGTCAAGGGTAGCCTAGGGTTAGGTTTAGGGTGAGGGTTAGGCTTAGGGTACGGCTTAGGGTACGGGATCGGGGAGGGGTGTGGGTACGGCGTAGGGTATGGGTTAGGGTTACGGTTAGGGTTAGTGTTAGGGTTAGGGCTCGGTTTAGGGTACGGGTTAGGATTAGGGTACGTGTTAGGGTTAGGGTAGGGGTTAGGGTTAGGGTACGCGTTAGGGTTAGGGTAGTTATTAAACCTATCACACTCTCTAGATACCCCTTAGCACGTAAAGGAATATTATTTGGGGGTCCAGCCATGGAGAAGAGTTTAGACACTAGGATAAGATAAGGAACACACCCATTATAAAGAAATCACATTAGGATTCTCTTTTTAAGCTGTTCCTTAAAACACTAGTGCTTAGGAAATCTATTGGTGGCAGAAGCATTCAAGGGTAGCCTAGGGTTAGGGTTAGGCTTAGGGTTAGGCTTAGGGTACGGCTTAGGGTACGGATTCGGGGAGGGGTGCGGGTACGGCGTAGGGTATGGGTTAGGGTTAGGGTTAGGGTTAGTGTTAGGGTTAGGGCTCGGTTTAGGGTACAGGTTAGGATTAGGGTACGTGTTAGGGTTAGGGAAGGGGTTAGGGTTAGGGTACGCGTTAGTGTTAGGGTAGATATTAAACCTATCCCACTCTCTAGATACCCCTTAGCACGTAAAGGAATATTATTTGGGGGTCCAGCCATGGAGAAGAGATTAGACATTAGCATAAGATAAGGAACACACCCATTATAAAGAAATCACATTAGGATTCTCTTTTTATGCTGTTCCTTAAAACACTAGTGCTTAGGAAATCTATTGGAGGCAGAAGCATTCAAGGGTAGCCTAGGGTTAGGGTTAGGCTTAGGGTTAGGGTTAGGGTACGGCTTAGGGTACGGGTTCGGGGAGGGGTGCGGGTACGGCGTAGGGTATGGGTTAGGGTTGGGGTTAGGGTTAGTGATAGGGTTAGGGCTCGGTTTAGGGTACGGGTTAGGATTAGGGTATGTGTCAGGGTTAGGGTATGGGTTAGGGTTAGGGTACACGTTAGGGTTAGGGTAGTTATTAAACCTATCCCAGTCTCTAGATACCCCTTAGCACGTAAAGGAATATTATATGGGGGTCCAGCCATGGAGAAGAGTTTAGACACTAGGATAAGATAAGGAACACACCCATTATAAAGAAATCACATTAGGATTCTCTTTTTAAGCTGTTCCTTAAGACACTAGTGCTTAGGAAATCTATTGGAGGCAGAAGCAGTCAAGGGTAGCCTAGGGTTAGGGTTAGGCTTAGGGTTAGGCTTAGGGTACGGCTTAGGTTACGGGTTCGGGGAGGGGTTCGGGTACGGCGTAGGGTATGGGTTAGGGTTAGGGTTAGGGTTAGTGTTAGGGTTCGGGCTCGGTTTAGGGTACGGGTTAGGATTAGGGTACGTGTTAGGGTTAGGGTAGGGGTTAGGGTTAGGGTACGCGTTAGGGTTAGGGTAGTTATTAAACCTATCCCACTCTCTAGATACCCCTTAGCACGTAAAGGAATATTATTTGGGGGTCCAGCCATGGAGAAGAGTTTAGACACTAGGATAAGATAAGGAACACACCCATTATAAAGAAATCACATTAGGATTCTCTTTTTAAGCTGTTCCTTAAAACACTAGTGCTTAGGAAATCTATTGGAGGCAGAAGCAGTCAAGGGTAGCCTAGGGTTAGGGTTAGGCTTAGGGTTAGTCTTAGGGTACGGCTTAGTTTACGGGTTCGGGGAGGGGTTCGGGTACGGCGTAGGGTATGGGTTAGGGATAGGGTTAGGGTTAGTGTTAGGGTTAGGGCTCGGTTTAGGGTACGGGTTAGGATTAGGGTACGTGTTAGGGTTAGGGAAGGGGTTAGGGTTAGGGTACGCGTTAGGGTTAGGGTAGATATTAAACCTATCCCACTCTCTAGATACCCCTTAGCACGTAAAGGAATATTATTTGGGGGTCCAGCCATGGAGAAGAGTTTAGACACTAGGATAAGATAAGGAACACACCCATTATAAATAAATCACATTAGGATTCTCTTTTTAAGCTGTTCCTTAAGACACTAGTGCTTAGGAAATCTATTGGAGGCAGAAGCAGTCAAGGGTAGCCTAGGGTTCGGTTTAGGGTGAGGGTTAGGCTTAGGGTACGGCTTAGGGTACGGGATCGGGGAGGGGTTCGTGTACGGAGTAGGGTATGGGTTAGGGTTACGGTTAGGGTTAGTGTTAGGGTTAGGGCTCGGTTTAGGTTACGGGTTAGGATTAGGATACGTGTTAGGGTTAGGGTAGGGGTTAGGGTTAGGGTACGCGTTAGGGTTAGGGTAGTTATTAAACCTATCACACTCTCTAGATACCCCTTAGCACGTAAAGGAATATTATTTGGGGGTCCAGCCATGGAGAAGAGTTTAGACACTGGGATAAGATAAGGAACACACCCATTAGAAAGAAATCACATTAGGATTCTCTTTTTAAGCTGTTCCTTAAAACACTACTGCTTAGGAAATCTATTGAAGGCAGAAGCAGTCAAGGGTAGCCTAGGGTTAGGGTTAGGCTTAGGGTTAGGCTTAGGGTACGGCTTAGTTTACGGGTTCGGGGAGGGGTGTGGGTACGGCGTAGGGTATGGGTTAGGGTTAGGGTTAGGGTTAGTGTTAGGGTTCGGGCTCGGTTTAGGGTACAGGTTAGGATTAGGGTACGTGTTAGGGTTAGGGTAGGGGTTAGGGTTAGGGTACGCGTTAGGGTTAGGGTAGTTATTAAACCTATCCCACTCTCTAGATACCCCTTAGCACGTAAAGGAATATTATTTGGGGGTCCAGCCATGGAGAAGAGTTTAGAAACTAGGATAAGATAAGGAACACACCCATTATAAATAAATCACATTAGGATTCTCTTTTTAAGCTGTTCCTTAAAACACTAGTGCTTAGGAAATCTATTGGAGGCAGAAGCATTCAAGGGTAGCCTAGGGTTAGGGTTCGGCTTAGGGTTAGGCTTAGGGTACGGCTTAGGGTACGGGTTCGGGGAGGGGTGCGGGTACGGCGTAGGGTATGGGTTAGGGTTAGGGTTAGGGTTAGTGTTAGGGTTCGGGCTCGGTTTAGGGTACGGGTTAGGATTAGGGTACGTGTTAGGGTTAGGGTACGCGTTAGGGTTAGGGTACGCGTTAGGGTTAGGGTAGTTATTAAACCTATCCCAGTCTCTAGATACCCCTTAGCACGTAAAGGAATATTATTTGGGGGTCCAGCCATGGAGAAGAGTTTAGACACTAGGATAAGATAAGGAACACACCCATTATAAAGAAATCACATTAGGATTCTCTTTTTAAGCTGTTCCTTAAACACTAGTGCTTAGGAAATCTATTGGAGGCAGAAGCATTCAAGGGTAGCCTAGGGTTAGGGTTAGGCTTAGGGTTAGGGTTAGGGTACGGCTTAGGGTACGGGTTCGGGGAGGGGTGCGGGTACGGCGTAGGGTATGGGTTAGGGTTAGGTTTAGGGTTAGTGTTAGGGTTAGGGCTCGGTTTAGGGTACGGGTTAGGAATAGGGTACGTGTTAGGGTTAGGGTAGGGGTTAGGTTTAGGGTACGCGTTAGGGTTAGGGTAGTTATTAAACCTATCCCACTCTCTAGACACTCCTTAGCACGTAAAGGAATATTATTTGGGGGTTCAGCCATGGAGAAGAGTTTAGACACTGGGATAAGATAAGGAACACACCCATTATAAAGAAATCACATTAGGATTCTCTTTTTAAGCTGTTCCTTAAAACACTAGTGCTTAGGAAATCTATTGGAGGCAGAAGCAGTCAAGGGTAGCCTAGGGTTAGGGTTAGGCTTAGGGTTAGGCTTAGGGTACGGCTTAGGGTACGGGTTCGGGGAGGGGTGCGGGTATGGCGTAGGGTATGGGTTAGGGTTAGGGTTAGGGTTAGTGTTAGGGTTAGGGCTCGGTTTAGGGTACAGTTTAGGATTAGGGTACGTGTTAGGGTTAGGGAAGGGGTTAGGGTTAGGGTACGCGTTAGTGTTAGGGTAGATATTAAACCTATCCCACTCTCTAGATACCCCTTAGCACCTAAAGGAATATTATTTGGGGATCCAGCCATGGAGAAGAGTTTAGACACTACGATAAGATAAGGAACACACCCATTATAAAGAAATCACATTAGGATTCTCTTTTTAAGCTGTTCCTTAAGACACTAGTGCTTAGGAAATCTATTGGAGGCAGAAGCAGTCAAGGGTAGCCTAGGGTTCGGTTTAGGGTGAGGGTTAGGCTTAGGGTACGGCTTAGGGTACGGGATCGGGGAGGGGTTCGTGTACGGAGTAGGGTATGGGTTAGGGTTACGGTTAGGGTTAGTGTTAGGGTTAGGGCTCGGTTTAGGTTACGGGTTAGGATTAGGATACGTGTTAGGGTTAGGGTAGGGGTTAGGGTTAGGGTACGCGTTAGGGTTAGGGTAGTTATTAAACCTATCACACTCTCTAGATACCCCTTAGCACGTAAAGGAATATTATTTGGGGGTCCAGCCATGGAGAAGAGTTTAGACACTGGGATAAGATAAGGAACACACCCATTACAAAGAAATCACATTAGGATTCTCTTTTTAAGCTGTTCCTTAAAACACTAGTGCTTAGGAAATCTATTGGAGGCAGAAGCAGTCAAGGGTAGCCTAGGGTTAGGGTTAGGCTTAGGGTTAGGCTTAGGGTACGGCTTAGTTTACGGGTTCGGGGAGGGGTGTGGGTACGGCGTAGGGTATGGGTTAGGGTTAGGGTTAGGGTTAGTGTTAGGGTTCGGGCTCGGTTTAGGGTACGGGTTAGGATTAGGGTACGTGTTAGGGTTAGGGTAGGGGTTAGGGTTAGGGTACGCGTTAGGGTTAGGGTAGTTATTAAACCTATCCCACTCTCTAGATACCCCTTAGCACGTAAAGGAATATTATTTGGGGGTCCAGCCATGGAGAAGAGTTTAGAAACTAGGATAAGATAAGGAACACACCCATTATAAAGAAATCACATTAGGATTCTCTTTTTAAGCTGTTCCTTAAAACACTAGTGCTTAGGAAATCTATTGGAGGCAGAAGCATTCAAGGGTAGCCTAGGGTTAGGGTTAGGCTTAGGGTTAGGCTTAGGGTACGGCTTAGGGTACGGGATCGGGGAGGGGTTCGTGTACGGAGTAGGGTATGGGTTAGGGTTACGGTTAGGGTTAGTGTTAGGGTTAGGGCTCAGTTTAGGGTACGGGTTAGGATTAGGATACGTGTTAGGGTTAGGGTAGGGGTTAGGGTTAGGGTATGCTTTAGGGTTAGGGTAGTTATTAAACCTATCCCAGTCTCTAGATACCCGTTAGCACGTAAAGGAATATTATATGGGGGTCCAGCCATGGAGAAGAGTTTAGACACTGGGATAAGATAAGGAACACACCCATTATAAAGAAATCACATTAGGATTCTCTTTTTAAGCTGTTCCTTAAGATACTAGTGCTTAGGAAATCTATTGGAGGCAGAAGCAGTCAAGGGTAGCCTAGGGTTAGGGTTAGGCTTAGGGTTAGGCTTAGGGTACGGCTTAGGGTACGGGTTCGGGGAGGGGTGCGGGTACGACGTAGGGTATGGGTTCGGGTTAGGGTTAGGGTTAGTGTTAGGGTTCGGGCTCGGTTTAGGGTACGGGTTAGGATTAGGGTACGTGTTAGGGTTAGGGTACGCGTTAGGGTTAGGGTACGCGTTAGGGTTAGGGTAGTTATTAAACCTATCCCACTCTCTAGACACTCCTTAGCACGTAAAGGAATATTATTTGGGGGTTCAGCCATGGAGAAGAGTTTAGACACTGGGATAAGATAAGGAACACACCCATTATAAAGAAATCACATTAGGATTCTCTTTTTAAGCTGTTCCTTAAAACACTAGTGCTTAGGAAATCTATTGGAGGCAGAAGCAGTCAAGGGTAGCCTAGGGTTAGGTTAGGGTTAGGGTTAGGGTTAGGGTACGGCTTAGGGTACGGGTTCGGGGAGGGGTTCGGGTACGGCGTAGGGTATGGGTTAGGGTTAGGGTTAGGGTTAGTGATAGGGTTAGGGCTCGGTTTAGGGTACGGGTTAGGTTTAGGGTACGTGTTAGGGTCAGGGTAGGGGTTAGGGTTAGGGTACGCGTTAGGGTTAGGGTAGTTATTAAACATATCCCACTCTCTAGATACCCCTTAGTACGTAAAGGAATATTATTTGGGGGTCCAGCCATGGAGAAGAGTTTAGACACTGGGATAAGATAAGGAACACACCCATTATAAAGAAATCACATTAGGATTCATTTTTAAACTGTTCCTTAAAACACTAGTGCTTAGGAAATCTATTGGAGGCAGAAGCAGTCAAGGGTAGCCTAGGGTTAGGTTTAGGCTTAGGGTTAGGGTTAGGGTACGGCTTAGGTTACGGGTTCGGGGAGGGGTGCGGGTACGGCGTAGGGTATGGGTTAGGGTTAGGGTTAGGGTTAGTGTTAGGGTTAGGGCTCGGTTTAGGGTACGGGTTAGGAATAGTGTACGTGTTAGGGTTAGTGTAGGGGTTAGGGTTAGGGTACGTGTTAGGGTTAGGGTAGTTATTAAACCTATCCCACTCTCTAGACACCCCTTAGCACGTAAAGGAATATTATTTGGGGCTCCAGCCATGGAGAAGAGTTTAGACACTGGGATAAGATAAGGAACACACCCATTATAAAGAAATCACATTAGGATTCTCTTTTTAAGCTGTTCCTTAAAACACTAGTGCTTAGGAAATCTATTGGAGGCAGAAGCAGTCAAGGGTAGCCTAGGGTTAGGGTTAGGCTTAGGGTTAGGGTTAGGGTACGGCTTAGGGTACGGGTTCGGGGAGGGGTGCGGGTACGGCGTAGGGTATGGGTTAGGGTTGGGGTTAGGGTTAGTGATAGGGTTAGGGCTCGGTTTAGGGTATGGGTTAGGATTAGGGTATGTGTCAGGGTTAGGGTATGGGTTAGGGTTAGGGTACACGTTAGGGTTAGGGTAGTTATTAAACCTATCCCAGTCTCTAGATACCCCTTAGCACGTAAAGGAATATTATATGGGGGTCCAGCCATGGAGAAGAGTTTAGACACTAGGATAAGATAAGGAACACACCCATTATAAAGAAATCACATTAGGGTTCTCTTTTTAAGCTGTTCCTTAAGACACTAGTGCTTAGGAAATCTATTGGAGGCAGAAGCAGTCAAGGGTAGCCTAGGGTTAGGGTTAGGCTTAGGGTTAGGCTTAGGGTACGGCTTAGGTTACGGGTTCGGGGAGGGGTTCGGGTACGGCGTAGGGTATGGGTTAGGGTTAGGGTTAGGGTTAGTGTTAGGGTTCGGGCTCGGTTTAGGGTACGGGTTAGGATTAGGGTACGTGTTAGGGTTAGGGTACGCGTTAGGGTTAGGGTACGCGTTAGGGTTAGGGTAGTTATTAAACCTATCCCACTCTCTAGACACCCCTTAGCACGTAAAGGAATATTATTTGGGGCTCCAGCCATGGAGAAGAGTTTAGACACTGGGATAAGATAAGGAACACACCCATTATAAAGAAATCACATTAGGATTCTCTTTTTAAGCTGTTCCTTAAAACACTAGTGCTTAGGAAATCTATTGGAGGCAGAAGCAGTCAAGGGTAGCCTAGGGTTAGGTTTAGGGTGAGGGTTAGGCTTAGGGTACGGCTTAGGGTACGGGATCGGGGAGGGGTGTGGGTACGGCGTAGGGTATGGGTTAGGGTTACGGTTAGGGTTAGTGTTAGGGTTAGGGCTCGGTTTAGGGTACGGGTTAGGATTAGGGTACGTGTTAGGGTTAGGGTAGGGGTTAGGGTTAGGGTACGCGTTAGGGTTAGGGTAGTTATTAAACCTATCACACTCTCTAGATACCCCTTAGCACGTAAAGGAATATTATTTGGGGGTCCAGCCATGGAGAAGAGTTTAGACACTAGGATAAGATAAGGAACACACCCATTATAAAGAAATCACATTAGGATTCTCTTTTTAAGCTGTTCCTTAAAACACTAGTGCTTAGGAAATCTATTGGTGGCAGAAGCATTCAAGGGTAGCCTAGGGTTAGGGTTAGGCTTAGGGTTAGGCTTAGGGTACGGCTTAGGGTACGGATTCGGGGAGGGGTGCGGGTACGGCGTAGGGTATGGGTTAGGGTTAGGGTTAGGGTTAGTGTTAGGGTTAGGGCTCGGTTTAGGGTACAGGTTAGGATTAGGGTACGTGTTAGGGTTAGGGAAGGGGTTAGGGTTAGGGTACGCGTTAGTGTTAGGGTAGATATTAAACCTATCCCACTCTCTAGATACCCCTTAGCACGTAAAGGAATATTATTTGGGGGTCCAGCCATGGAGAAGAGATTAGACATTAGCATAAGATAAGGAACACACCCATTATAAAGAAATCACATTAGGATTCTCTTTTTATGCTGTTCCTTAAAACACTAGTGCTTAGGAAATCTATTGGAGGCAGAAGCATTCAAGGGTAGCCTAGGGTTAGGGTTAGGCTTAGGGTTAGGGTTAGGGTACGGCTTAGGGTACGGGTTCGGGGAGGGGTGCGGGTACGGCGTAGGGTATGGGTTAGGGTTGGGGTTAGGGTTAGTGATAGGGTTAGGGCTCGGTTTAGGGTACGGGTTAGGATTAGGGTATGTGTCAGGGTTAGGGTATGGGTTAGGGTTAGGGTACACGTTAGGGTTAGGGTAGTTATTAAACCTATCCCAGTCTCTAGATACCCCTTAGCACGTAAAGGAATATTATATGGGGGTCCAGCCATGGAGAAGAGTTTAGACACTAGGATAAGATAAGGAACACACCCATTATAAAGAAATCACATTAGGATTCTCTTTTTAAGCTGTTCCTTAAGACACTAGTGCTTAGGAAATCTATTGGAGGCAGAAGCAGTCAAGGGTAGCCTAGGGTTAGGGTTAGGCTTAGGGTTAGGCTTAGGGTACGGCTTAGGTTACGGGTTCGGGGAGGGGTTCGGGTACGGCGTAGGGTATGGGTTAGGGTTAGGGTTAGGGTTAGTGTTAGGGTTCGGGCTCGGTTTAGGGTACGGGTTAGGATTAGGGTACGTGTTAGGGTTAGGGTAGGGGTTAGGGTTAGGGTACGCGTTAGGGTTAGGGTAGTTATTAAACCTATCCCACTCTCTAGATACCCCTTAGCACGTAAAGGAATATTATTTGGGGGTCCAGCCATGGAGAAGAGTTTAGACACTAGGATAAGATAAGGAACACACCCATTATAAAGAAATCACATTAGGATTCTCTTTTTAAGCTGTTCCTTAAAACACTAGTGCTTAGGAAATCTATTGGAGGCAGAAGCAGTCAAGGGTAGCCTAGGGTTAGGGTTAGGCTTAGGGTTAGTCTTAGGGTACGGCTTAGTTTACGGGTTCGGGGAGGGGTTCGGGTACGGCGTAGGGTATGGGTTAGGGATAGGGTTAGGGTTAGTGTTAGGGTTAGGGCTCGGTTTAGGGTACGGGTTAGGATTAGGGTACGTGTTAGGGTTAGGGAAGGGGTTAGGGTTAGGGTACGCGTTAGGGTTAGGGTAGATATTAAACCTATCCCACTCTCTAGATACCCCTTAGCACGTAAAGGAATATTATTTGGGGGTCCAGCCATGGAGAAGAGTTTAGACACTAGGATAAGATAAGGAACACACCCATTATAAATAAATCACATTAGGATTCTCTTTTTAAGCTGTTCCTTAAGACACTAGTGCTTAGGAAATCTATTGGAGGCAGAAGCAGTCAAGGGTAGCCTAGGGTTCGGTTTAGGGTGAGGGTTAGGCTTAGGGTACGGCTTAGGGTACGGGATCGGGGAGGGGTTCGTGTACGGAGTAGGGTATGGGTTAGGGTTACGGTTAGGGTTAGTGTTAGGGTTAGGGCTCGGTTTAGGTTACGGGTTAGGATTAGGATACGTGTTAGGGTTAGGGTAGGGGTTAGGGTTAGGGTACGCGTTAGGGTTAGGGTAGTTATTAAACCTATCACACTCTCTAGATACCCCTTAGCACGTAAAGGAATATTATTTGGGGGTCCAGCCATGGAGAAGAGTTTAGACACTGGGATAAGATAAGGAACACACCCATTAGAAAGAAATCACATTAGGATTCTCTTTTTAAGCTGTTCCTTAAAACACTACTGCTTAGGAAATCTATTGAAGGCAGAAGCAGTCAAGGGTAGCCTAGGGTTAGGGTTAGGCTTAGGGTTAGGCTTAGGGTACGGCTTAGTTTACGGGTTCGGGGAGGGGTGTGGGTACGGCGTAGGGTATGGGTTAGGGTTAGGGTTAGGGTTAGTGTTAGGGTTCGGGCTCGGTTTAGGGTACAGGTTAGGATTAGGGTACGTGTTAGGGTTAGGGTAGGGGTTAGGGTTAGGGTACGCGTTAGGGTTAGGGTAGTTATTAAACCTATCCCACTCTCTAGATACCCCTTAGCACGTAAAGGAATATTATTTGGGGGTCCAGCCATGGAGAAGAGTTTAGAAACTAGGATAAGATAAGGAACACACCCATTATAAATAAATCACATTAGGATTCTCTTTTTAAGCTGTTCCTTAAAACACTAGTGCTTAGGAAATCTATTGGAGGCAGAAGCATTCAAGGGTAGCCTAGGGTTAGGGTTCGGCTTAGGGTTAGGCTTAGGGTACGGCTTAGGGTACGGGTTCGGGGAGGGGTGCGGGTACGGCGTAGGGTATGGGTTAGGGTTAGGGTTAGGGTTAGTGTTAGGGTTCGGGCTCGGTTTAGGGTACGGGTTAGGATTAGGGTACGTGTTAGGGTTAGGGTACGCGTTAGGGTTAGGGTACGCGTTAGGGTTAGGGTAGTTATTAAACCTATCCCAGTCTCTAGATACCCCTTAGCACGTAAAGGAATATTATTTGGGGGTCCAGCCATGGAGAAGAGTTTAGACACTAGGATAAGATAAGGAACACACCCATTATAAAGAAATCACATTAGGATTCTCTTTTTAAGCTGTTCCTTAAACACTAGTGCTTAGGAAATCTATTGGAGGCAGAAGCATTCAAGGGTAGCCTAGGGTTAGGGTTAGGCTTAGGGTTAGGGTTAGGGTACGGCTTAGGGTACGGGTTCGGGGAGGGGTGCGGGTACGGCGTAGGGTATGGGTTAGGGTTAGGTTTAGGGTTAGTGTTAGGGTTAGGGCTCGGTTTAGGGTACGGGTTAGGAATAGGGTACGTGTTAGGGTTAGGGTAGGGGTTAGGTTTAGGGTACGCGTTAGGGTTAGGGTAGTTATTAAACCTATCCCACTCTCTAGACACTCCTTAGCACGTAAAGGAATATTATTTGGGGGTTCAGCCATGGAGAAGAGTTTAGACACTGGGATAAGATAAGGAACACACCCATTATAAAGAAATCACATTAGGATTCTCTTTTTAAGCTGTTCCTTAAAACACTAGTGCTTAGGAAATCTATTGGAGGCAGAAGCAGTCAAGGGTAGCCTAGGGTTAGGGTTAGGCTTAGGGTTAGGCTTAGGGTACGGCTTAGGGTACGGGTTCGGGGAGGGGTGCGGGTATGGCGTAGGGTATGGGTTAGGGTTAGGGTTAGGGTTAGTGTTAGGGTTAGGGCTCGGTTTAGGGTACAGTTTAGGATTAGGGTACGTGTTAGGGTTAGGGAAGGGGTTAGGGTTAGGGTACGCGTTAGTGTTAGGGTAGATATTAAACCTATCCCACTCTCTAGATACCCCTTAGCACCTAAAGGAATATTATTTGGGGATCCAGCCATGGAGAAGAGTTTAGACACTACGATAAGATAAGGAACACACCCATTATAAAGAAATCACATTAGGATTCTCTTTTTAAGCTCTTCCTTAAGACACTAGTGCTTAGGAAATCTATTAGAGGCAGAAGCAGTCAAGCGTAGCCTAGGGTTAGGGTTAGGCTTAGGGTTAGTCTTAGGGTACGGCTTAGGGTACGGGTTCGGGGAGGGGTTCGGGTACGGCGTAGGGTATGGGTTAGGGTTAGGGTTAGGGTTAGTATTAGGGTTAGGGCTCGGTTTAGGGTACGGGTTAGGATTAGGGTACGTGTTAGGGTTAGGGAAGGGGTTAGGGTTAGGGTACGCGTTAGGGTTAGGGTAGATATTAAACCTATCCCACTCTCTAGATACCACTTAGCACGTAAAGGAATATTATTTGGGGGTCCAGCCATGGAGAAGAGTTTAGACACTAGGATAAGATAAGGAACACACCCATTATAAAGAAATCACATTAGGATTCTCTTTTTAAGCTGTTCCTTAAAACACTAGTGCTTAGGAAATCTATTGGAGGCAGAAGCAGTCAAGGGTAGCCTAGGGTTAAGGTTAGGCTTAGGTTTAGGGTTAGGGTACGGCTTAGGGTACGGGTTCGGGGAGGGGTTCGGGTACGACGTAGGGTATGGGTTAGGGTTAGGGTTAGGGTTAGTGTTAGGGTTAGGGCTCGGTTTAGGGTACGGGTTAGGATTAGGGTACGTGTTAGGGTTAGGGTAGGGGTTAGGGTTAGGGTACGCATTAGGGTTAGGGTAGTTATTAAACCTATCCCACTCTCTAGATACCCCTTAGCACGTAAAGGAATATTATTTGGGGGTCCAGCCATGGGGAAGAGTTTAGACACTAGGATAAGATAAGGAACACAGCCATTATAAAGAAATCACATTAGGATTCTCTTTTTAAGCTGTTCCTTAAAACACTAGTGCTTAGGAAATCTATTGGATGCAGAAGCAGTCAAGGGTAGCCTAAGGTTAGGGTTAGGCTTAGGGTACGGCTTGGGGTACGGGTTCGGGGAGGGGTTTCTGTACGGCGTAGGGTATGGGTTAGGGTTAGGGTTAGGGTTAGTGTTAGGGTTCGGGCTCGGTTTAGGGTACGGGTTAGGATTAGGGTACGTGTTAGGGTTAGGGTAGGGGTTAGGGTTAGGGTACGCGTTAGGGTTAGGGTAGTTATTAAACCTATACAATTCTCTAGACACTCCTTAGCACGTAAAGGAATATTATTTGCGGGTCCAGCCATGGAGAAGAGTTTAGACACTGGGATAAGATAAGGAACACACCCATTACAAAGAAATCACATTAGGATTCTCTTTTTAAGCTGTTCCTTAAAACACTAGTGCTTAGGAAATCTATTGGAGGCAGAAGCAGTCAAGGGTAGCCTAGGGTTAGGGTTAGGCTTAGGGTTAGGCTTAGGGTACGGCTTAGGGTACGGGTTCGGGGAGGGGTTCGGGTACGGCGTAGGGTATGGGTTAGGGTTAGGGTTAGGGTTAGTGTTAGGGTTAGGGCTCGGTTTAGGGTACGGGTTAGGATTAGGGTACGTGTTAGGGTTAGGGTAGGGGTTAGGGTTAGGGTACGCGTTAGGGTTAGGGTAGTTATTAAACCTATCCCACTCTCTAGATACCCCTTAGCACGTAAAGCAATATTATTTGGGGGTCCAGCCATGGAGAAGAGTTTAGACACTGGGATAAGATAAGGAACACACCCATTATAAAGAAATCACATTAGGATTCATTTTTAAGCTGTTCCTTAAAACACTAGTGCTTAGGAAATCTATTGGAGGCAGAAGCAGTCAAGGGTAGCCTAGGGTTAGGTTTAGGCTTAGGGTTAGGGTTAGGGTACGGCTTAGGTTACGGGTTCGGGGAGGGGTGCGGGTACGGCGTAGGGTATGGGTTAGGGTTAGGGTTAGGGTTAGTGTTAGGGTTAGGGCTCGGTTTAGGGTACGGGTTAGGAATAGTGTACGTGTTAGTGTTAGGGTAGGGTTAGGGTTAGGGTTAGGGTTAGGGTTAGGGTTAGGGTTAGGGTTAGGGTTAGGGTTAGGGTTAGTGTTAGGGTTAGGGCTCGGTTTAGGGTACAGGTTAGGATTAGGGTACGTGTTAGGGTTAGGCAAGGGGTTAGGGTTAGGGTACGCGTTAGTGTTAGGGTAGATATTAAACCTATCCCACTCTCTAGATACCCCTTAGCACGTAAAGGAATATTATTTGGGGGTCCAGCCATGGAGAAGAGATTAGACATTAGCATAAGATAAGGAACACACCCATTATAAAGAAATCACATTAGGATTCTCTTTTTATGCTGTTCCTTAAAACACTAGTGCTTAGGAAATCTATTGGAGGCAGAAGCATTCAAGGGTAGCCTAGGGTTAGGGTTAGGCTTAGGGTTAGGGTTAGGGTACGGCTTAGGGTACGGGTTCGGGGAGGGGTGCGGGTACGGCGTAGGGTATGGGTTAGGGTTGGGGTTAGGGTTAGTGATAGGGTTAGGGCTCGGTTTAGGGTACGGGTTAGGATTAGGGTATGTGTCAGGGTTAGGGTATGGGTTAGGGTTAGGGTACACGTTAGGGTTAGGGTAGTTATTAAACCTATCCCAGTCTCTAGATACCCCTTAGCACGTAAAGGAATATTATATGGGGGTCCAGCCATGGAGAAGAGTTTAGACACTAGGATAAGATAAGGAACACACCCATTATAAAGAAATCACATTAGGATTCTCTTTTTAAGCTGTTCCTTAAGACACTAGTGCTTAGGAAATCTATTGGAGGCAGAAGCAGTCAAGGGTAGCCTAGGGTTAGGGTTAGGCTTAGGGTTAGGCTTAGGGTACGGCTTAGGTTACGGGTTCGGGGAGGGGTTCGGGTACGGCGTAGGGTATGGGTTAGGGTTAGGGTTAGGGTTAGTGTTAGGGTTCGGGCTCGGTTTAGGGTACGGGTTAGGATTAGGGTACGTGTTAGGGTTAGGGTAGGGGTTAGGGTTAGGGTACGCGTTAGGGTTAGGGTAGTTATTAAACCTATCCCACTCTCTAGATACCCCTTAGCACGTAAAGGAATATTATTTGGGGGTCCAGCCATGGAGAAGAGTTTAGACACTAGGATAAGATAAGGAACACACCCATTATAAAGAAATCACATTAGGATTCTCTTTTTAAGCTGTTCCTTAAAACACTAGTGCTTAGGAAATCTATTGGAAGCAGAAGCAGTCAAGGGTAGCCTAGGGTTAGGGTTAGGCTTAGGGTTAGTCTTAGGGTACGGCTTAGTTTACGGGTTCGGGGAGGGGTTCGGGTACGGCGTAGGGTATGGGTTAGGGATAGGGTTAGGGTTAGTGTTAGGGTTAGGGCTCGGTTTAGGGTACGTGTTAGGATTAGGGTACGTGTTAGGGTTAGGGAAGGGGTTAGGGTTAGGGTACGCGATAGGGTTAGGGTAGATATTAAACCTATCCCACTCTCTAGATACCCCTTAGCACGTAAAGGAATATTATTTGGGGGTCCAGCCATGGAGAAGAGTTTAGACACTAGGATAAGATAAGGAACACACCCATTATAAAGAAATCACATTAGGATTCTCTTTTTAAGCTGTTCCTTAAGACACTAGTGCTTAGGAAATCTATTGGAGGCAGAAGCAGTCAAGGGTAGCCTAGGGTTCGGTTTAGGGTGAGGGTTAGGCTTAGGGTACGGCTTAGGGTACGGGATCGGGGAGGGGTTCGTGTACGGAGTAGGGTATGGGTTAGGGTTACGGTTAGGGTTAGTGTTAGGGTTAGGGCTCGGTTTAGGTTACGGGTTAGGATTAGGATACGTGTTAGGGTTAGGGTAGGGGTTAGGGTTAGGGTACGCGTTAGGGTTAGGGTAGTTATTAAACCTATCACACTCTCTAGATACCCCTTAGCACGTAAAGGAATATTATTTGGGGGTCCAGCCATGGAGAAGAGTTTAGACACTGGGATAAGATAAGGAACACACCCATTACAAAGAAATCACATTAGGATTCTCTTTTTAAGCTGTTCCTTAAAACACTAGTGCTTAGGAAATCTATTGGAGGCAGAAGCAGTCAAGGGTAGCCTAGGGTTAGGGTTAGGCTTAGGGTTAGGCTTAGGGTACGGCTTAGTTTACGGGTTCGGGGAGGGGTGTGGGTACGGCGTAGGGTATGGGTTAGGGTTAGGGTTAGGGTTAGTGTTAGGGTTCGGGCTCGGTTTAGGGTACGGGTTAGGATTAGGGTACGTGTTAGGGTTAGGGTAGGGGTTAGGGTTAGGGTACGCGTTAGGGTTAGGGTAGTTATTAAACCTATCCCACTCTCTAGATACCCCTTAGCACGTAAAGGAATATTATTTGGGGGTCCAGCCATGGAGAAGAGTTTAGAAACTAGGATAAGATAAGGAACACACCCATTATAAAGAAATCACATTAGGATTCTCTTTTTAAGCTGTTCCTTAAAACACTAGTGCTTAGGAAATCTATTGGAGGCAGAAGCATTCAAGGGTAGCCTAGGGTTAGGGTTAGGCTTAGGGTTAGGCTTAGGGTACGGCTTAGGGTACGGGATCGGGGAGGGGTTCGTGTACGGAGTAGGGTATGGGTTAGGGTTACGGTTAGGGTTAGTGTTAGGGTTAGGGCTCAGTTTAGGGTACGGGTTAGGATTAGGATACGTGTTAGGGTTAGGGTAGGGGTTAGGGTTAGGGTATGCTTTAGGGTTAGGGTAGTTATTAAACCTATCCCAGTCTCTAGATACCCGTTAGCACGTAAAGGAATATTATATGGGGGTCCAGCCATGGAGAAGAGTTTAGACACTGGGATAAGATAAGGAACACACCCATTATAAAGAAATCACATTAGGATTCTCTTTTTAAGCTGTTCCTTAAGATACTAGTGCTTAGGAAATCTATTGGAGGCAGAAGCAGTCAAGGGTAGCCTAGGGTTAGGGTTAGGCTTAGGGTTAGGCTTAGGGTACGGCTTAGGGTACGGGTTCGGGGAGGGGTGCGGGTACGGCGTAGGGTATGGGTTCGGGTTAGGGTTAGGGTTAGTGTTAGGGTTCGGGCTCGGTTTAGGGTACGGGTTAGGATTAGGGTACGTGTTAGGGTTAGGGTACGCGTTAGGGTTAGGGTACGCGTTAGGGTTAGGGTAGTTATTAAACCTATCCCACTCTCTAGACACTCCTTAGCACGTAAAGGAATATTATTTGGGGGTTCAGCCATGGAGAAGAGTTTAGACACTGGGATAAGATAAGGAACACACCCATTATAAAGAAATCACATTAGGATTCTCTTTTTAAGCTGTTCCTTAAAACACTAGTGCTTAGGAAATCTATTGGAGGCAGAAGCAGTCAAGGGTAGCCTAGGGTTAGGTTAGGGTTAGGGTTAGGGTTAGGGTACGGCTTAGGGTACGGGTTCGGGGAGGGGTTCGGGTACGGCGTAGGGTATGGGTTAGGGTTAGGGTTAGGGTTAGTGATAGGGTTAGGGCTCGGTTTAGGGTACGGGTTAGGTTTAGGGTACGTGTTAGGGTCAGGGTAGGGGTTAGGGTTAGGGTACGCGTTAGGGTTAGGGTAGTTATTAAACATATCCCACTCTCTAGATACCCCTTAGTACGTAAAGGAATATTATTTGGGGGTCCAGCCATGGAGAAGAGTTTAGACACTGGGATAAGATAAGGAACACACCCATTATAAAGAAATCACATTAGGATTCATTTTTAAACTGTTCCTTAAAACACTAGTGCTTAGGAAATCTATTGGAGGCAGAAGCAGTCAAGGGTAGCCTAGGGTTAGGTTTAGGCTTAGGGTTAGGGTTAGGGTACGGCTTAGGTTACGGGTTCGGGGAGGGGTGCGGGTACGGCGTAGGGTATGGGTTAGGGTTAGGGTTAGGGTTAGTGTTAGGGTTAGGGCTCGGTTTAGGGTACGGGTTAGGAATAGTGTACGTGTTAGGGTTAGGGTAGGGGTTAGGGTTAGGGTACGTGTTAGGGTTAGGGTAGTTATTAAACCTATCCCACTCTCTAGACACCCCTTAGCACGTAAAGGAATATTATTTGGGGCTCCAGCCATGGAGAAGAGTTTAGACACTGGGATAAGATAAGGAACACACCCATTATAAAGAAATCACATTAGGATTCTCTTTTTAAGCTGTTCCTTAAAACACTAGTGCTTAGGAAATCTATTGGAGGCAGAAGCAGTCAAGGGTAGCCTAGGGTTAGGGTTAGGCTTAGGGTTAGGGTTAGGGTACGGCTTAGGGTACGGGTTCGGGGAGGGGTGCGGGTACGGCGTAGGGTATGGGTTAGGGTTGGGGTTAGGGTTAGTGATAGGGTTAGGGCTCGGTTTAGGGTATGGGTTAGGATTAGGGTATGTGTCAGGGTTAGGGTATGGGTTAGGGTTAGGGTACACGTTAGGGTTAGGGTAGTTATTAAACCTATCCCAGTCTCTAGATACCCCTTAGCACGTAAAGGAATATTATATGGGGGTCCAGCCATGGAGAAGAGTTTAGACACTAGGATAAGATAAGGAACACACCCATTATAAAGAAATCACATTAGGGTTCTCTTTTTAAGCTGTTCCTTAAGACACTAGTGCTTAGGAAATCTATTGGAGGCAGAAGCAGTCAAGGGTAGCCTAGGGTTAGGGTTAGGCTTAGGGTTAGGCTTAGGGTACGGCTTAGGTTACGGGTTCGGGGAGGGGTTCGGGTACGGCGTAGGGTATGGGTTAGGGTTAGGGTTAGGGTTAGTGTTAGGGTTCGGGCTCGGTTTAGGGTACGGGTTAGGATTAGGGTACGTGTTAGGGTTAGGGTACGCGTTAGGGTTAGGGTACGCGTTAGGGTTAGGGTAGTTATTAAACCTATCCCACTCTCTAGATACCCCTTAGCACGTAAAGGAATATTATTTGGGGGTCCAGCCATGGAGAAGAGTTTAGACACTAGGATAAGATAAGGAACACACCCATTATAAAGAAATCACATTAGGATTCTCTTTTTAAGCTGTTCCTTAAAACACTAGTGCTTAGGAAATCTATTGGAGGCAGAAGCAGTCAAGGGTAGCCTAGGGTTAGGGTTAGGCTTAGGGTTAGTCTTAGGGTACGGCTTAGTTTACGGTTTCGGGGAGGGGTTCGGGTACGGCGTAGGGTATGGGTTAGGGATAGGGTTAGGGTTAGTGTTAGGGTTAGGGCTCGGTTTAGGGTACGGGTTAGGATTAGGGTACGTGTTAGGGTTAGGGAAGGGGTTAGGGTTAGGGTACGCGTTAGGGTTAGGGTAGATATTAAACCTATCCCACTCTCTAGATACCCCTTAGCACGTAAAGGAATATTATTTGGGGGTCCAGCCATGGAGAAGAGTTTAGACACTAGGATAAGATAAGGAACACACCCATTATAAAGAAATCACATTAGGATTCTCTTTTTAAGCTGTTCCTTAAGACACTAGTGCTTAGGAAATCTATTGGAGGCAGAAGCAGTCAAGGGTAGCCTAGGGTTAGGGTTAGGCTTAGGCTTAGGCTTAGGGTACGGCTTAGGGTACGGGTTCGGGGAGGGGTTCGGGTAAGGCGTAGGGTATGGGTTAGGGTTAGGGTTAGGGTTAGTGATAGGGTTAGGGCTCAGTTTAGGGTACGGGTTAGGAATAGTGTACGTGTTAGGGTTAGGGTAGGGGTTAGGGTTAGGGTACGTGTTAGGGTTAGGATAGTTATTAAACCTATCCCACTCTCTAGACACCCCTTAGCACGTAAAGGAATATTATTTGGGGGTCCAGCCATGGAGAAGAGTTTAGACACTGGGATAAGATAAGGAACACACCCATTATAAAGAAATCACATTAGGATTCTCTTTTTAAGCTGTTCCTTAAAACACTAGTGCTTAGGAAATCTATTGGAGGCAGAAGCAGTCAAGGGTAGCCTAGGGTTCGGTTTAGGGTGAGGGTTAGGCTTAGGGTACGGCTTAGGGTACGGGATCGGGGTGGGGTTCGTGTACGGAGTAGGGTATGGGTTAGGGTTACGGTTAGGGTTAGTGTTAGGGTTAGGGCTCGGTTTAGGTTACGGGTTAGGATTAGGATACGTGTTAGGGTTAGGGTAGGGGTTAGGGTTAGGGTACGCGTTAGGGTTAGGGTAGTTATTAAACCTATCACACTCTCTAGATACCCCTTAGCACGTAAAGGAATATTATTTGGGGGTCTAGCCATGGAGAAGAGTTTAGACACTGGGATAAGATAAGGAACACACCCATTACAAAGAAATCACATTAGGATTCTCTTTTTAAGCTGTTCCTTAAAACACTAGTGCTTAGGAAATCTATTGGAGGCAGAAGCAGTCAAGGGTAGCCTAGGGTTAGGGTTAGGCTTAGGGTTAGGCTTAGGGTACGGCTTAGTTTACGGGTTCGGGGAGGGGTGTGGGTACGGCGTAGGGTATGGGTTAGGGTTAGGGTTAGGGTTAGTGTTAGGGTTTGGGCTCGGTTTAGGGTACGGGTTAGGATTAGGGTACGTGTTAGGGTTAGGGTACGCGTTAGGGTTAGGGTACGCGTTAGGGTTAGGGTAGTTATTAAACCTATCCCACTCTCTAGATACCCCTTAGCACGTAAAGGAATATTATTTGGGGGTCCAGCCATGGAGAAGAGTTTAGAAACTAGGATAAGATAAGGAACACACCCATTATAAAGAAATCACATTAGGATTCTCTTTTTAAGCTGTTCCTTAAAACACTAGTTTTAAGGAAATCTATTGGAGGCAGAAGCAGTCAAGGGTAGCCTAGGGTTAGGGTTAGGCTTAGGGTTAGGCTTAGGGTACGGCTTAGGGTACGGGTTCGGGGAGGGGTGTGGGTACGGCGTAGGGTATGGGTTAGGGTTAGGGTTAGGGTTAGTGTTAGGGTTAGGGCTCGGTTTAGGGTACGGGTTAGGATTAGGGTACGTGTTAGGGTTAGGGTAGGGGTTAGGGTTAGGGTACGCGTTAGGGTTAGGGTAGTTATTAAACCTATCACACTCTCTAGATACCCCTTAGCACGTAAAGGAATATTATTTGGGGGTCCAGCCATGGAGAAGAGTTTAGACACTAGGATAAGATAAGGAACACACCCATTATAAAGAAATCACATTAGGATTCTCTTTTTAAGCTGTTCCTTAAAACACTAGTGCTTAGGAAATCTATTGGTGGCAGAAGCATTCAAGGGTAGCCTAGGGTTAGGGTTAGGCTTAGGGTTAGGCTTAGGGTACGGCTTAGGGTACGGATTCGGGGAGGGGTGCGGGTACGGCGTAGGGTATGGGTTAGGGTTAGGGTTAGGGTTAGTGTTAGGGTTAGGGCTCGGTTTAGGGTACAGGTTAGGATTAGGGTACGTGTTAGGGTTAGGGAAGGGGTTAGGGTTAGGGTACGCGTTAGTGTTAGGGTAGATATTAAACCTATCCCACTCTCTAGATACCCCTTAGCACGTAAAGGAATATTATTTGGGGGTCCAGCCATGGAGAAGAGATTAGACATTAGCATAAGATAAGGAACACACCCATTATAAAGAAATCACATTAGGATTCTCTTTTTATGCTGTTCCTTAAAACACTAGTGCTTAGGAAATCTATTGGAGGCAGAAGCATTCAAGGGTAGCCTAGGGTTAGGGTTAGGCTTAGGGTTAGGGTTAGGGTACGGCTTAGGGTACGGGTTCGGGGAGGGGTGCGGGTACGGCGTAGGGTATGGGTTAGGGTTGGGGTTAGGGTTAGTGATAGGGTTAGGGCTCGGTTTAGGGTACGGGTTAGGATTAGGGTATGTGTCAGGGTTAGGGTATGGGTTAGGGTTAGGGTACACGTTAGGGTTAGGGTTAGGGTTAGGGTTAGGGTTAGGGTTAGGGTTAGGGTTAGGCTTAGGGTTAGTCTTAGGGTACGGCTTAGTTTACGGGTTCGGGGAGGGGTTCGGGTACGGCGTAGGGTATGGGTTAGGGATAGGGTTAGGGTTAGTGTTAGGGTTAGGGCTCGGTTTAGGGTACGGGTTAGGATTAGGGTACGTGTTAGGGTTAGGGAAGGGGTTAGGGTTAGGGTACGCGTTAGGGTTAGGGTAGATATTAAACCTATCCCACTCTCTAGATACCCCTTAGCACGTAAAGGAATATTATTTGGGGGTCCAGCCATGGAGAAGAGTTTAGACACTAGGATAAGATAAGGAACACACCCATTATAAATAAATCACATTAGGATTCTCTTTTTAAGCTGTTCCTTAAGACACTAGTGCTTAGGAAATCTATTGGAGGCAGAAGCAGTCAAGGGTAGCCTAGGGTTCGGTTTAGGGTGAGGGTTAGGCTTAGGGTACGGCTTAGGGTACGGGATCGGGGAGGGGTTCGTGTACGGAGTAGGGTATGGGTTAGGGTTACGGTTAGGGTTAGTGTTAGGGTTAGGGCTCGGTTTAGGTTACGGGTTAGGATTAGGATACGTGTTAGGGTTAGGGTAGGGGTTAGGGTTAGGGTACGCGTTAGGGTTAGGGTAGTTATTAAACCTATCACACTCTCTAGATACCCCTTAGCACGTAAAGGAATATTATTTGGGGGTCCAGCCATGGAGAAGAGTTTAGACACTGGGATAAGATAAGGAACACACCCATTAGAAAGAAATCACATTAGGATTCTCTTTTTAAGCTGTTCCTTAAAACACTACTGCTTAGGAAATCTATTGAAGGCAGAAGCAGTCAAGGGTAGCCTAGGGTTAGGGTTAGGCTTAGGGTTAGGCTTAGGGTACGGCTTAGTTTACGGGTTCGGGGAGGGGTGTGGGTACGGCGTAGGGTATGGGTTAGGGTTAGGGTTAGGGTTAGTGTTAGGGTTCGGGCTCGGTTTAGGGTACGGGTTAGGATTAGGGTACGTGTTAGGGTTAAGGTAGGGGTTAGGGTTAGGGTACGCGTTAGGGTTAGGGTAGTTATTAAACCTATCCCACTCTCTAGATACCCCTTAGCACGTAAAGGAATATTATTTGGGGGTCCAGTCATGGAGAAGAGTTTAGAAACTAGGATAAGATAAGGAACACACCCATTATAAATAAATCACATTAGGATTCTCTTTTTAAGCTGTTCCTTAAAACACTAGTGCTTAGGAAATCTATTGGAGGCAGAAGCATTCAAGGGTAGCCTAGGGATAGGGTTAGGCTTAGGGTTAGGCTTAGGGTACGGCTTAGGGTACGGGTTCGGGGAGGGGTGCGGGTACGGCGTAGGGTATGGGTTAGGGTTAGGGTTAGGGTTAGTGTTAGGGTTCGGGCTCGGTTTAGGGTACGGGTTAGGATTAGGGTACGTGTTAGGGTTAGGGTACGCGTTAGGGTTAGGGTACGCGTTAGGGTTAGGGTAGTTATTAAACCTATCCCAGTCTCTAGATACCCCTTAGCACGTAAAGGAATATTATTTGGGGGTCCAGCCATGGAGAAGAGTTTAGACACTAGGATAAGATAAGGAACACACCCATTATAAAGAAATCACATTAGGATTCTCTTTTTAAGCTGTTCCTTAAACACTAGTGCTTAGGAAATCTATTGGAGGCAGAAGCATTCAAGGGTAGCCTAGGGTTAGGGTTAGGCTTAGGGTTAGGGTTAGGGTACGGCTTAGGGTACGGGTTCGGGGAGGGGTGCGGGTACGGCGTAGGGTATGGGTTAGGGTTAGGTTTAGGGTTAGTGTTAGGGTTAGGGCTCGGTTTAGGGTACGGGTTAGGAATAGGGTACGTGTTAGGGTTAGGGTAGGGGTTAGGTTTAGGGTACGCGTTAGGGTTAGGGTAGTTATTAAACCTATCCCACTCTCTAGACACTCCTTAGCACGTAAAGGAATATTATTTGGGGGTTCAGCCATGGAGAAGAGTTTAGACACTGGGATAAGATAAGGAACACACCCATTATAAAGAAATCACATTAGGATTCTCTTTTTAAGCTGTTCCTTAAAACACTAGTGCTTAGGAAATCTATTGGAGGCAGAAGCAGTCAAGGGTAGCCTAGGGTTAGGGTTAGGCTTAGGGTTAGGCTTAGGGTACGGCTTAGGGTACGGGTTCGGGGAGGGGTGCGGGTATGGCGTAGGGTATGGGTTAGGGTTAGGGTTAGGGTTAGTGTTAGGGTTAGGGCTCGGTTTAGGGTACAGTTTAGGATTAGGGTACGTGTTAGGGTTAGGGAAGGGGTTAGGGTTAGGGTACGCGTTAGTGTTAGGGTAGATATTAAACCTATCCCACTCTCTAGATACCCCTTAGCACCTAAAGGAATATTATTTGGGGATCCAGCCATGGAGAAGAGTTTAGACACTACGATAAGATAAGGAACACACCCATTATAAAGAAATCACATTAGGATTCTCTTTTTAAGCTCTTCCTTAAGACACTAGTGCTTAGGAAATCTATTAGAGGCAGAAGCAGTCAAGCGTAGCCTAGGGTTAGGGTTAGGCTTAGGGTTAGTCTTAGGGTACGGCTTAGGGTACGGGTTCGGGGAGGGGTTCGGGTACGGCGTAGGGTATGGGTTAGGGTTAGGGTTAGGGTTAGTATTAGGGTTAGGGCTCGGTTTAGGGTACGGGTTAGGATTAGGGTACGTGTTAGGGTTAGGGAAGGGGTTAGGGTTAGGGTACGCGTTAGGGTTAGGGTAGATATTAAACCTATCCCACTCTCTAGATACCACTTAGCACGTAAAGGAATATTATTTGGGGGTCCAGCCATGGAGAAGAGTTTAGACACTAGGATAAGATAAGGAACACACCCATTATAAAGAAATCACATTAGGATTCTCTTTTTAAGCTGTTCCTTAAAACACTAGTGCTTAGGAAATCTATTGGAGGCAGAAGCAGTCAAGGGTAGCCTAGGGTTAAGGTTAGGCTTAGGTTTAGGGTTAGGGTACGGCTTAGGGTACGGGTTCGGGGAGGGGTTCGGGTACGACGTAGGGTATGGGTTAGGGTTAGGGTTAGGGTTAGTGTTAGGGTTAGGGCTCGGTTTAGGGTACGGGTTAGGATTAGGGTACGTGTTAGGGTTAGGGTAGGGGTTAGGGTTAGGGTACGCATTAGGGTTAGGGTAGTTATTAAACCTATCCCACTCTCTAGATACCCCTTAGCACGTAAAGGAATATTATTTGGGGGTCCAGCCATGGGGAAGAGTTTAGACACTAGGATAAGATAAGGAACACACCCATTATAAAGAAATCACATTAGGATTCTCTTTTTAAGCTGTTCCTTAAAACACTAGTGCTTAGGAAATCTATTGGAGGCAGAAGCAGTCAAGGGTAGCCTAGGGTTAGGGTTAGGCTTAGGGTTAGGCTTAGGGTACGGCTTAGGGTACGGGTTCGGGGAGGGGTGCGGGTACGGCGTAGGGTATGGGTTCGGGTTAGGGTTAGGGTTAGTGTTAGGGTTCGGGCTCGGTTTAGGGTACGGGTTAGGATTAGGGTACGTGTTAGGGTTAGGGTACGCGTTAGGGTTAGGGTACGCGTTAGGGTTAGGGTAGTTATTAAACCTATCCCACTCTCTAGACACTCCTTAGCACGTAAAGGAATATTATTTGGGGGTTCAGCCATGGAGAAGAGTTTAGACACTGGGATAAGATAAGGAACACACCCATTATAAAGAAATCACATTAGGATTCTCTTTTTAAGCTGTTCCTTAAAACACTAGTGCTTAGGAAATCTATTGGAGGCAGAAGCAGTCAAGGGTAGCCTAGGGTTAGGTTAGGGTTAGGGTTAGGGTTAGGGTACGGCTTAGGGTACGGGTTCGGGGAGGGGTTCGGGTACGGCGTAGGGTATGGGTTAGGGTTAGGGTTAGGGTTAGTGATAGGGTTAGGGCTCGGTTTAGGGTACGGGTTAGGTTTAGGGTACGTGTTAGGGTCAGGGTAGGGGTTAGGGTTAGGGTACGCGTTAGGGTTAGGGTAGTTATTAAACATATCCCACTCTCTAGATACCCCTTAGTACGTAAAGGAATATTATTTGGGGGTCCAGCCATGGAGAAGAGTTTAGACACTGGGATAAGATAAGGAACACACCCATTATAAAGAAATCACATTAGGATTCATTTTTAAACTGTTCCTTAAAACACTAGTGCTTAGGAAATCTATTGGAGGCAGAAGCAGTCAAGGGTAGCCTAGGGTTAGGTTTAGGCTTAGGGTTAGGGTTAGGGTACGGCTTAGGTTACGGGTTCGGGGAGGGGTGCGGGTACGGCGTAGGGTATGGGTTAGGGTTAGGGTTAGGGTTAGTGTTAGGGTTAGGGCTCGGTTTAGGGTACGGGTTAGGAATAGTGTACGTGTTAGGGTTAGGGTAGGGGTTAGGGTTAGGGTACGTGTTAGGGTTAGGGTAGTTATTAAACCTATCCCACTCTCTAGACACCCCTTAGCACGTAAAGGAATATTATTTGGGGCTCCAGCCATGGAGAAGAGTTTAGACACTGGGATAAGATAAGGAACACACCCATTATAAAGAAATCACATTAGGATTCTCTTTTTAAGCTGTTCCTTAAAACACTAGTGCTTAGGAAATCTATTGGAGGCAGAAGCAGTCAAGGGTAGCCTAGGGTTAGGGTTAGGCTTAGGGTTAGGGTTAGGGTACGGCTTAGGGTACGGGTTCGGGGAGGGGTGCGGGTACGGCGTAGGGTATGGGTTAGGGTTGGGGTTAGGGTTAGTGATAGGGTTAGGGCTCGGTTTAGGGTATGGGTTAGGATTAGGGTATGTGTCAGGGTTAGGGTATGGGTTAGGGTTAGGGTACACGTTAGGGTTAGGGTAGTTATTAAACCTATCCCAGTCTCTAGATACCCCTTAGCACGTAAAGGAATATTATATGGGGGTCCAGCCATGGAGAAGAGTTTAGACACTAGGATAAGATAAGGAACACACCCATTATAAAGAAATCACATTAGGGTTCTCTTTTTAAGCTGTTCCTTAAGACACTAGTGCTTAGGAAATCTATTGGAGGCAGAAGCAGTCAAGGGTAGCCTAGGGTTAGGGTTAGGCTTAGGGTTAGGCTTAGGGTACGGCTTAGGTTACGGGTTCGGGGAGGGGTTCGGGTACGGCGTAGGGTATGGGTTAGGGTTAGGGTTAGGGTTAGTGTTAGGGTTCGGGCTCGGTTTAGGGTACGGGTTAGGATTAGGGTACGTGTTAGGGTTAGGGTACGCGTTAGGGTTAGGGTACGCGTTAGGGTTAGGGTAGTTATTAAACCTATCCCACTCTCTAGATACCCCTTAGCACGTAAAGGAATATTATTTGGGGGTCCAGCCATGGAGAAGAGTTTAGACACTAGGATAAGATAAGGAACACACCCATTATAAAGAAATCACATTAGGATTCTCTTTTTAAGCTGTTCCTTAAAACACTAGTGCTTAGGAAATCTATTGGAGGCAGAAGCAGTCAAGGGTAGCCTAGGGTTAGGGTTAGGCTTAGGGTTAGTCTTAGGGTACGGCTTAGTTTACGGTTTCGGGGAGGGGTTCGGGTACGGCGTAGGGTATGGGTTAGGGATAGGGTTAGGGTTAGTGTTAGGGTTAGGGCTCGGTTTAGGGTACGGGTTAGGATTAGGGTACGTGTTAGGGTTAGGGAAGGGGTTAGGGTTAGGGTACGCGTTAGGGTTAGGGTAGATATTAAACCTATCCCACTCTCTAGATACCCCTTAGCACGTAAAGGAATATTATTTGGGGGTCCAGCCATGGAGAAGAGTTTAGACACTAGGATAAGATAAGGAACACACCCATTATAAAGAAATCACATTAGGATTCTCTTTTTAAGCTGTTCCTTAAGACACTAGTGCTTAGGAAATCTATTGGAGGCAGAAGCAGTCAAGGGTAGCCTAGGGTTAGGGTTAGGCTTAGGCTTAGGCTTAGGGTACGGCTTAGGGTACGGGTTCGGGGAGGGGTTCGGGTAAGGCGTAGGGTATGGGTTAGGGTTAGGGTTAGGGTTAGTGATAGGGTTAGGGCTCAGTTTAGGGTACGGGTTAGGAATAGTGTACGTGTTAGGGTTAGGGTAGGGGTTAGGGTTAGGGTACGTGTTAGGGTTAGGATAGTTATTAAACCTATCCCACTCTCTAGACACCCCTTAGCACGTAAAGGAATATTATTTGGGGGTCCAGCCATGGAGAAGAGTTTAGACACTGGGATAAGATAAGGAACACACCCATTATAAAGAAATCACATTAGGATTCTCTTTTTAAGCTGTTCCTTAAAACACTAGTGCTTAGGAAATCTATTGGAGGCAGAAGCAGTCAAGGGTAGCCTAGGGTTCGGTTTAGGGTGAGGGTTAGGCTTAGGGTACGGCTTAGGGTACGGGATCGGGGTGGGGTTCGTGTACGGAGTAGGGTATGGGTTAGGGTTACGGTTAGGGTTAGTGTTAGGGTTAGGGCTCGGTTTAGGTTACGGGTTAGGATTAGGATACGTGTTAGGGTTAGGGTAGGGGTTAGGGTTAGGGTACGCGTTAGGGTTAGGGTAGTTATTAAACCTATCACACTCTCTAGATACCCCTTAGCACGTAAAGGAATATTATTTGGGGGTCTAGCCATGGAGAAGAGTTTAGACACTGGGATAAGATAAGGAACACACCCATTACAAAGAAATCACATTAGGATTCTCTTTTTAAGCTGTTCCTTAAAACACTAGTGCTTAGGAAATCTATTGGAGGCAGAAGCAGTCAAGGGTAGCCTAGGGTTAGGGTTAGGCTTAGGGTTAGGCTTAGGGTACGGCTTAGTTTACGGGTTCGGGGAGGGGTGTGGGTACGGCGTAGGGTATGGGTTAGGGTTAGGGTTAGGGTTAGTGTTAGGGTTTGGGCTCGGTTTAGGGTACGGGTTAGGATTAGGGTACGTGTTAGGGTTAGGGTACGCGTTAGGGTTAGGGTACGCGTTAGGGTTAGGGTAGTTATTAAACCTATCCCACTCTCTAGATACCCCTTAGCACGTAAAGGAATATTATTTGGGGGTCCAGCCATGGAGAAGAGTTTAGAAACTAGGATAAGATAAGGAACACACCCATTATAAAGAAATCACATTAGGATTCTCTTTTTAAGCTGTTCCTTAAAACACTAGTTTTAAGGAAATCTATTGGAGGCAGAAGCAGTCAAGGGTAGCCTAGGGTTAGGGTTAGGCTTAGGGTTAGGCTTAGGGTACGGCTTAGGGTACGGGTTCGGGGAGGGGTGTGGGTACGGCGTAGGGTATGGGTTAGGGTTAGGGTTAGGGTTAGTGTTAGGGTTAGGGCTCGGTTTAGGGTACGGGTTAGGATTAGGGTACGTGTTAGGGTTAGGGTAGGGGTTAGGGTTAGGGTACGCGTTAGGGTTAGGGTAGTTATTAAACCTATCACACTCTCTAGATACCCCTTAGCACGTAAAGGAATATTATTTGGGGGTCCAGCCATGGAGAAGAGTTTAGACACTAGGATAAGATAAGGAACACACCCATTATAAAGAAATCACATTAGGATTCTCTTTTTAAGCTGTTCCTTAAAACACTAGTGCTTAGGAAATCTATTGGTGGCAGAAGCATTCAAGGGTAGCCTAGGGTTAGGGTTAGGCTTAGGGTTAGGCTTAGGGTACGGCTTAGGGTACGGATTCGGGGAGGGGTGCGGGTACGGCGTAGGGTATGGGTTAGGGTTAGGGTTAGGGTTAGTGTTAGGGTTAGGGCTCGGTTTAGGGTACAGGTTAGGATTAGGGTACGTGTTAGGGTTAGGGAAGGGGTTAGGGTTAGGGTACGCGTTAGTGTTAGGGTAGATATTAAACCTATCCCACTCTCTAGATACCCCTTAGCACGTAAAGGAATATTATTTGGGGGTCCAGCCATGGAGAAGAGATTAGACATTAGCATAAGATAAGGAACACACCCATTATAAAGAAATCACATTAGGATTCTCTTTTTATGCTGTTCCTTAAAACACTAGTGCTTAGGAAATCTATTGGAGGCAGAAGCATTCAAGGGTAGCCTAGGGTTAGGGTTAGGCTTAGGGTTAGGGTTAGGGTACGGCTTAGGGTACGGGTTCGGGGAGGGGTGCGGGTACGGCGTAGGGTATGGGTTAGGGTTGGGGTTAGGGTTAGTGATAGGGTTAGGGCTCGGTTTAGGGTACGGGTTAGGATTAGGGTATGTGTCAGGGTTAGGGTATGGGTTAGGGTTAGGGTACACGTTAGGGTTAGGGTTAGGGTTAGGGTTAGGGTTAGGGTTAGGGTTAGGGTTAGGCTTAGGGTTAGTCTTAGGGTACGGCTTAGTTTACGGGTTCGGGGAGGGGTTCGGGTACGGCGTAGGGTATGGGTTAGGGATAGGGTTAGGGTTAGTGTTAGGGTTAGGGCTCGGTTTAGGGTACGGGTTAGGATTAGGGTACGTGTTAGGGTTAGGGAAGGGGTTAGGGTTAGGGTACGCGTTAGGGTTAGGGTAGATATTAAACCTATCCCACTCTCTAGATACCCCTTAGCACGTAAAGGAATATTATTTGGGGGTCCAGCCATGGAGAAGAGTTTAGACACTAGGATAAGATAAGGAACACACCCATTATAAATAAATCACATTAGGATTCTCTTTTTAAGCTGTTCCTTAAGACACTAGTGCTTAGGAAATCTATTGGAGGCAGAAGCAGTCAAGGGTAGCCTAGGGTTCGGTTTAGGGTGAGGGTTAGGCTTAGGGTACGGCTTAGGGTACGGGATCGGGGAGGGGTTCGTGTACGGAGTAGGGTATGGGTTAGGGTTACGGTTAGGGTTAGTGTTAGGGTTAGGGCTCGGTTTAGGTTACGGGTTAGGATTAGGATACGTGTTAGGGTTAGGGTAGGGGTTAGGGTTAGGGTACGCGTTAGGGTTAGGGTAGTTATTAAACCTATCACACTCTCTAGATACCCCTTAGCACGTAAAGGAATATTATTTGGGGGTCCAGCCATGGAGAAGAGTTTAGACACTGGGATAAGATAAGGAACACACCCATTAGAAAGAAATCACATTAGGATTCTCTTTTTAAGCTGTTCCTTAAAACACTACTGCTTAGGAAATCTATTGAAGGCAGAAGCAGTCAAGGGTAGCCTAGGGTTAGGGTTAGGCTTAGGGTTAGGCTTAGGGTACGGCTTAGTTTACGGGTTCGGGGAGGGGTGTGGGTACGGCGTAGGGTATGGGTTAGGGTTAGGGTTAGGGTTAGTGTTAGGGTTCGGGCTCGGTTTAGGGTACGGGTTAGGATTAGGGTACGTGTTAGGGTTAAGGTAGGGGTTAGGGTTAGGGTACGCGTTAGGGTTAGGGTAGTTATTAAACCTATCCCACTCTCTAGATACCCCTTAGCACGTAAAGGAATATTATTTGGGGGTCCAGCCATGGAGAAGAGTTTAGAAACTAGGATAAGATAAGGAACACACCCATTATAAATAAATCACATTAGGATTCTCTTTTTAAGCTGTTCCTTAAAACACTAGTGCTTAGGAAATCTATTGGAGGCAGAAGCATTCAAGGGTAGCCTAGGGTTAGGGTTAGGCTTAGGGTTAGGCTTAGGGTACGGCTTAGGGTACGGGTTCGGGGAGGGGTGCGGGTACGGCGTAGGGTATGGGTTAGGGTTAGGGTTAGGGTTAGTGTTAGGGTTCGGGCTCGGTTTAGGGTACGGGTTAGGATTAGGGTACGTGTTAGGGTTAGGGTACGCGTTAGGGTTAGGGTACGCGTTAGGGTTAGGGTAGTTATTAAACCTATCCCAGTCTCTAGATACCCCTTAGCACGTAAAGGAATATTATTTGGGGGTCCAGCCATGGAGAAGAGTTTAGACACTAGGATAAGATAAGGAACACACCCATTATAAAGAAATCACATTAGGATTCTCTTTTTAAGCTGTTCCTTAAACACTAGTGCTTAGGAAATCTATTGGAGGCAGAAGCATTCAAGGGTAGCCTAGGGTTAGGGTTAGGCTTAGGGTTAGGGTTAGGGTACGGCTTAGGGTACGGGTTCGGGGAGGGGTGCGGGTACGGCGTAGGGTATGGGTTAGGGTTAGGTTTAGGGTTAGTGTTAGGGTTAGGGCTCGGTTTAGGGTACGGGTTAGGAATAGGGTACGTGTTAGGGTTAGGGTAGGGGTTAGGTTTAGGGTACGCGTTAGGGTTAGGGTAGTTATTAAACCTATCCCACTCTCTAGACACTCCTTAGCACGTAAAGGAATATTATTTGGGGGTTCAGCCATGGAGAAGAGTTTAGACACTGGGATAAGATAAGGAACACACCCATTATAAAGAAATCACATTAGGATTCTCTTTTTAAGCTGTTCCTTAAAACACTAGTGCTTAGGAAATCTATTGGAGGCAGAAGCAGTCAAGGGTAGCCTAGGGTTAGGGTTAGGCTTAGGGTTAGGCTTAGGGTACGGCTTAGGGTACGGGTTCGGGGAGGGGTGCGGGTATGGCGTAGGGTATGGGTTAGGGTTAGGGTTAGGGTTAGTGTTAGGGTTAGGGCTCGGTTTAGGGTACAGTTTAGGATTAGGGTACGTGTTAGGGTTAGGGAAGGGGTTAGGGTTAGGGTACGCGTTAGTGTTAGGGTAGATATTAAACCTATCCCACTCTCTAGATACCCCTTAGCACCTAAAGGAATATTATTTGGGGATCCAGCCATGGAGAAGAGTTTAGACACTACGATAAGATAAGGAACACACCCATTATAAAGAAATCACATTAGGATTCTCTTTTTAAGCTCTTCCTTAAGACACTAGTGCTTAGGAAATCTATTAGAGGCAGAAGCAGTCAAGCGTAGCCTAGGGTTAGGGTTAGGCTTAGGGTTAGTCTTAGGGTACGGCTTAGGGTACGGGTTCGGGGAGGGGTTCGGGTACGGCGTAGGGTATGGGTTAGGGTTAGGGTTAGGGTTAGTATTAGGGTTAGGGCTCGGTTTAGGGTACGGGTTAGGATTAGGGTACGTGTTAGGGTTAGGGAAGGGGTTAGGGTTAGGGTACGCGTTAGGGTTAGGGTAGATATTAAACCTATCCCACTCTCTAGATACCACTTAGCACGTAAAGGAATATTATTTGGGGGTCCAGCCATGGAGAAGAGTTTAGACACTAGGATAAGATAAGGAACACACCCATTATAAAGAAATCACATTAGGATTCTCTTTTTAAGCTGTTCCTTAAAACACTAGTGCTTAGGAAATCTATTGGAGGCAGAAGCAGTCAAGGGTAGCCTAGGGTTAAGGTTAGGCTTAGGTTTAGGGTTAGGGTACGGCTTAGGGTACGGGTTCGGGGAGGGGTTCGGGTACGACGTAGGGTATGGGTTAGGGTTAGGGTTAGGGTTAGTGTTAGGGTTAGGGCTCGGTTTAGGGTACGGGTTAGGATTAGGGTACGTGTTAGGGTTAGGGTAGGGGTTAGGGTTAGGGTACGCATTAGGGTTAGGGTAGTTATTAAACCTATCCCACTCTCTAGATACCCCTTAGCACGTAAAGGAATATTATTTGGGGGTCCAGCCATGGGGAAGAGTTTAGACACTAGGATAAGATAAGGAACACACCCATTATAAAGAAATCACATTAGGATTCTCTTTTTAAGCTGTTCCTTAAAACACTAGTGCTTAGGAAATCTATTGGATGCAGAAGCAGTCAAGGGTAGCCTAAGGTTAGGGTTAGGCTTAGGGTACGGCTTGGGGTACGGGTTCGGGGAGGGGTTTCTGTACGGCGTAGGGTATGGGTTAGGGTTAGGGTTAGGGTTAGTGTTAGGGTTCGGGCTCGATTTAGGGTACGGGTTAGGATTAGGGTACGTGTTAGGGTTAGGGTAGGGGTTAGGGTTAGGGTACGCGTTAGGGTTAGGGTAGTTATTAAACCTATACAATTCTCTAGACACTCCTTAGCACGTAAAGGAATATTATTTGCGGGTCCAGCCATGGAGAAGAGTTTAGACACTGGGATAAGATAAGGAACACACCCATTACAAAGAAATCACATTAGGATTCTCTTTTTAAGCTGTTCCTTAAAACACTAGTGCTTAGGAAATCTATTGGAGGCAGAAGCAGTCAAGGGTAGCCTAGGGTTAGGGTTAGGCTTAGGGTTAGGCTTAGGGTACGGCTTAGGGTACGGGTTCGGGGAGGGGTTCGGGTACGGCGTAGGGTATGGGTTAGGGTTAGGGTTAGGGTTAGTGTTAGGGTTAGGGCTCGGTTTAGGGTACGGGTTAGGATTAGGGTACGTGTTAGGGTTAGGGTAGGGGTTAGGGTTAGGGTACGCGTTAGGGTTAGGGTAGTTATTAAACCTATCCCACTCTCTAGATACCCCTTAGCACGTAAAGCAATATTATTTGGGGGTCCAGCCATGGAGAAGAGTTTAGACACTGGGATAAGATAAGGAACACACCCATTATAAAGAAATCACATTAGGATTCATTTTTAAGCTGTTCCTTAAAACACTAGTGCTTAGGAAATCTATTGGAGGCAGAAGCAGTCAAGGGTAGCCTAGGGTTAGGTTTAGGCTTAGGGTTAGGGTTAGGGTACGGCTTAGGTTACGGGTTCGGGGAGGGGTGCGGGTACGGCGTAGGGTATGGGTTAGGGTTAGGGTTAGGGTTAGTGTTAGGGTTAGGGCTCGGTTTAGGGTACGGGTTAGGAATAGTGTACGTGTTAGTGTTAGGGTAGGGTTAGGGTTAGGGTTAGGGTTAGGGTTAGGGTTAGGGTTAGGGTTAGGGTTAGGGTTAGGGTTAGTGTTAGGGTTAGGGCTCGGTTTAGGGTACAGGTTAGGATTAGGGTACGTGTTAGGGTTAGGCAAGGGGTTAGGGTTAGGGTACGCGTTAGTGTTAGGGTAGATATTAAACCTATCCCACTCTCTAGATACCCCTTAGCACGTAAAGGAATATTATTTGGGGGTCCAGCCATGGAGAAGAGATTAGACATTAGCATAAGATAAGGAACACACCCATTACAAAGAAATCACATTAGGATTCTCTTTTTAAGCTGTTCCTTAAAACACTAGTGCTTAGGAAATCTATTGGAGGCAGAAGCAGTCAAGGGTAGCCTAGGGTTAGGGTTAGGCTTAGGGTTAGGCTTAGGGTACGGCTTAGTTTACGGATTCGGGGAGGGGTGTGGGTACGGCGTAGGGTATGGGTTAGGGTTAGGGTTAGGGTTAGTGTTAGGGTTCGGGCTCGGTTTAGGGTACGGGTTAGGATTAGGGTACGTGTTAGGGTTAGGGTAGGGGTTAGGGTTAGGGTACGCGTTAGGGTTAGGGTAGTTATTAAACCTATCCCACTCTCTAGATACCCCTTAGCACGTAAAGGAATATTATTTGGGGGTCCAGCCATGGAGAAGAGTTTAGAAACTAGGATAAGATAAGGAACACACCCATTATAAAGAAATCACATTAGGATTCTCTTTTTAAGCTGTTCCTTAAAACACTAGTGCTTAGGAAATCTATTGGAGGCAGAAGCATTCAAGGGTAGCCTAGGGTTAGGGTTAGGCTTAGGGTTAGGCTTAGGGTACGGCTTAGGGTACGGGATCGGGGAGGGGTTCGTGTACGGAGTAGGGTATGGGTTAGGGTTACGGTTAGGGTTAGTGTTAGGGTTAGGGCTCAGTTTAGGGTACGGGTTAGGATTAGGATACGTGTTAGGGTTAGGGTAGGGGTTAGGGTTAGGGTATGCTTTAGGGTTAGGGTAGTTATTAAACCTATCCCAGTCTCTAGATACCCGTTAGCACGTAAAGGAATATTATATGGGGGTCCAGCCATGGAGAAGAGTTTAGACACTGGGATAAGATAAGGAACACACCCATTATAAAGAAATCACATTAGGATTCTCTTTTTAAGCTGTTCCTTAAGATACTAGTGCTTAGGAAATCTATTGGAGGCAGAAGCAGTCAAGGGTAGCCTAGGGTTAGGGTTAGGCTTAGGGTTAGGCTTAGGGTACGGCTTAGGGTACGGGTTCGGGGAGGGGTGCGGGTACGGCGTAGGGTATGGGTTCGGGTTAGGGTTAGGGTTAGTGTTAGGGTTCGGGCTCGGTTTAGGGTACGGGTTAGGATTAGGGTACGTGTTAGGGTTAGGGTACGCGTTAGGGTTAGGGTACGCGTTAGGGTTAGGGTAGTTATTAAACCTATCCCACTCTCTAGACACTCCTTAGCACGTAAAGGAATATTATTTGGGGGTTCAGCCATGGAGAAGAGTTTAGACACTGGGATAAGATAAGGAACACACCCATTATAAAGAAATCACATTAGGATTCTCTTTTTAAGCTGTTCCTTAAAACACTAGTGCTTAGGAAATCTATTGGAGGCAGAAGCAGTCAAGGGTAGCCTAGGGTTAGGTTAGGGTTAGGGTTAGGGTTAGGGTACGGCTTAGGGTACGGGTTCGGGGAGGGGTTCGGGTACGGCGTAGGGTATGGGTTAGGGTTAGGGTTAGGGTTAGTGATAGGGTTAGGGCTCGGTTTAGGGTACGGGTTAGGTTTAGGGTACGTGTTAGGGTCAGGGTAGGGGTTAGGGTTAGGGTACGCGTTAGGGTTAGGGTAGTTATTAAACATATCCCACTCTCTAGATACCCCTTAGTACGTAAAGGAATATTATTTGGGGGTCCAGCCATGGAGAAGAGTTTAGACACTGGGATAAGATAAGGAACACACCCATTATAAAGAAATCACATTAGGATTCATTTTTAAACTGTTCCTTAAAACACTAGTGCTTAGGAAATCTATTGGAGGCAGAAGCAGTCAAGGGTAGCCTAGGGTTAGGTTTAGGCTTAGGGTTAGGGTTAGGGTACGGCTTAGGTTACGGGTTCGGGGAGGGGTGCGGGTACGGCGTAGGGTATGGGTTAGGGTTAGGGTTAGGGTTAGTGTTAGGGTTAGGGCTCGGTTTAGGGTACGGGTTAGGAATAGTGTACGTGTTAGGGTTAGGGTAGGGGTTAGGGTTAGGGTACGTGTTAGGGTTAGGGTAGTTATTAAACCTATCCCACTCTCTAGACACCCCTTAGCACGTAAAGGAATATTATTTGGGGCTCCAGCCATGGAGAAGAGTTTAGACACTGGGATAAGATAAGGAACACACCCATTATAAAGAAATCACATTAGGATTCTCTTTTTAAGCTGTTCCTTAAAACACTAGTGCTTAGGAAATCTATTGGAGGCAGAAGCAGTCAAGGGTAGCCTAGGGTTAGGGTTAGGCTTAGGGTTAGGGTTAGGGTACGGCTTAGGGTACGGGTTCGGGGAGGGGTGCGGGTACGGCGTAGGGTATGGGTTAGGGTTGGGGTTAGGGTTAGTGATAGGGTTAGGGCTCGGTTTAGGGTATGGGTTAGGATTAGGGTATGTGTCAGGGTTAGGGTATGGGTTAGGGTTAGGGTACACGTTAGGGTTAGGGTAGTTATTAAACCTATCCCAGTCTCTAGATACCCCTTAGCACGTAAAGGAATATTATATGGGGGTCCAGCCATGGAGAAGAGTTTAGACACTAGGATAAGATAAGGAACACACCCATTATAAAGAAATCACATTAGGGTTCTCTTTTTAAGCTGTTCCTTAAGACACTAGTGCTTAGGAAATCTATTGGAGGCAGAAGCAGTCAAGGGTAGCCTAGGGTTAGGGTTAGGCTTAGGGTTAGGCTTAGGGTACGGCTTAGGTTACGGGTTCGGGGAGGGGTTCGGGTACGGCGTAGGGTATGGGTTAGGGTTAGGGTTAGGGTTAGTGTTAGGGTTCGGGCTCGGTTTAGGGTACGGGTTAGGATTAGGGTACGTGTTAGGGTTAGGGTAGGGGTTAGGGTTAGGGTACGCGTTAGGGTTAGGGTAGTTATTAAACCTATCCCACTCTCTAGATACCCCTTAGCACGTAAAGGAATATTATTTGGGGGTCCAGCCATGGAGAAGAGTTTAGACACTAGGATAAGATAAGGAACACACCCATTATAAAGAAATCACATTAGGATTCTCTTTTTAAGCTGTTCCTTAAAACACTAGTGCTTAGGAAATCTATTGGAGGCAGAAGCAGTCAAGGGTAGCCTAGGGTTAGGGTTAGGCTTAGGGTTAGTCTTAGGGTACGGCTTAGTTTACGGTTTCGGGGAGGGGTTCGGGTACGGCGTAGGGTATGGGTTAGGGATAGGGTTAGGGTTAGTGTTAGGGTTAGGGCTCGGTTTAGGGTACGGGTTAGGATTAGGGTACGTGTTAGGGTTAGGGAAGGGGTTAGGGTTAGGGTACGCGTTAGGGTTAGGGTAGATATTAAACCTATCCCACTCTCTAGATACCCCTTAGCACGTAAAGGAATATTATTTGGGGGTCCAGCCATGGAGAAGAGTTTAGACACTAGGATAAGATAAGGAACACACCCATTATAAAGAAATCACATTAGGATTCTCTTTTTAAGCTGTTCCTTAAGACACTAGTGCTTAGGAAATCTATTGGAGGCAGAAGCAGTCAAGGGTAGCCTAGGGTTAGGGTTAGGCTTAGGCTTAGGCTTAGGGTACGGCTTAGGGTACGGGTTCGGGGAGGGGTTCGGGTAAGGCGTAGGGTATGGGTTAGGGTTAGGGTTAGGGTTAGTGATAGGGTTAGGGCTCAGTTTAGGGTACGGGTTAGGAATAGTGTACGTGTTAGGGTTAGGGTAGGGGTTAGGGTTAGGGTACGTGTTAGGGTTAGGATAGTTATTAAACCTATCCCACTCTCTAGACACCCCTTAGCACGTAAAGGAATATTATTTGGGGGTCCAGCCATGGAGAAGAGTTTAGACACTGGGATAAGATAAGGAACACACCCATTATAAAGAAATCACATTAGGATTCTCTTTTTAAGCTGTTCCTTAAAACACTAGTGCTTAGGAAATCTATTGGAGGCAGAAGCAGTCAAGGGTAGCCTAGGGTTCGGTTTAGGGTGAGGGTTAGGCTTAGGGTACGGCTTAGGGTACGGGATCGGGGTGGGGTTCGTGTACGGAGTAGGGTATGGGTTAGGGTTACGGTTAGGGTTAGTGTTAGGGTTAGGGCTCGGTTTAGGTTACGGGTTAGGATTAGGATACGTGTTAGGGTTAGGGTAGGGGTTAGGGTTAGGGTACGCGTTAGGGTTAGGGTAGTTATTAAACCTATCACACTCTCTAGATACCCCTTAGCACGTAAAGGAATATTATTTGGGGGTCTAGCCATGGAGAAGAGTTTAGACACTGGGATAAGATAAGGAACACACCCATTACAAAGAAATCACATTAGGATTCTCTTTTTAAGCTGTTCCTTAAAACACTAGTGCTTAGGAAATCTATTGGAGGCAGAAGCAGTCAAGGGTAGCCTAGGGTTAGGGTTAGGCTTAGGGTTAGGCTTAGGGTACGGCTTAGTTTACGGGTTCGGGGAGGGGTGTGGGTACGGCGTAGGGTATGGGTTAGGGTTAGGGTTAGGGTTAGTGTTAGGGTTTGGGCTCGGTTTAGGGTACGGGTTAGGATTAGGGTACGTGTTAGGGTTAGGGTACGCGTTAGGGTTAGGGTACGCGTTAGGGTTAGGGTAGTTATTAAACCTATCCCACTCTCTAGATACCCCTTAGCACGTAAAGGAATATTATTTGGGGGTCCAGCCATGGAGAAGAGTTTAGAAACTAGGATAAGATAAGGAACACACCCATTATAAAGAAATCACATTAGGATTCTCTTTTTAAGCTGTTCCTTAAAACACTAGAGCTTAGGAAATCTATTGGAGGCAGAAGCATTCAAGGGTAGCCTAGGGTTAGGGTTAGGCTTAGGGTTAGGCTTAGGTTACGGCTTAGGGTACGGGATCGGTGAGGGGTTCGTGTACGGAGTAGGGTATGGGTTAGGGTTACGGTTAGGGTTAGTGTTAGGGTTAGGGCTCAGTTTAGGGTACGGGTTAGGATTAGGATACGTGTTAGGGTTAGGGTAGGGGTTAGGGTTAGGGTACGCGTTAGGGTTAGGGTCGTTATTAAACCTATCCCAGTCTCTAGATACCCCTTAGCACGTATAGGAATATTATTTGGGGGTCCAGCCATGGAGAAGAGTTTAGACACTAGGATAAGATAAGGAACACACCCATTATAAAGAAATCACATTAGGATTCTCTTTTTAAGCTGTTCCTTAAAACACTAGTGCTTAGGAAATCTATTGGCGGCAGAAGCATTCAAGGGTAGCCTAGGGTTAGGGTTAGGCTTAGGGTTAGGGTTAGGGTACGGCTTAGGGTACGGGTTCGGGGAGGGGTGCGGGTACGGCGTAGGGTATGGGTTAGGGTTAGGTTTAGGGTTAGTGTTAGGGTTAGGGCTCGGTTTAGGGTACGGGTTAGGAATAGGGTACGTGTTAGGGTTAGGGTAGGGGTTAGGGTTCGGGTACGCGTTAGGGTTAGGGTAGTTATTAAACCTATCCCACTCTCTAGACACTCCTTAGCACGTAAAGGAATATTATTTGGGGGTTCAGCCATGGAGAAGAGTTTAGACACTGGGATAAGATAAGGAACACACCCATTATAAAGAAATCACATTAGGATTCTCTTTTTAAGCTGTTCCTTAAAACACTAGTGCTTAGGAAATCTATTGGAGGCAGAAGCAGTCAAGGGTAGCCTAGGGTTAGGGTTAGGCTTAGGGTTAGGCTTAGGGTACGGCTTAGGGTACGGGTTCGGGGAGGGGTGCGGGTATGGCGTAGGGTATGGGTTAGGGTTAGGGTTAGGGTTAGTGTTAGGGTTAGGGCTCGGTTTAGGGTACAGGTTAGGATTAGGGTACGTGTTAGGGTTAGGGAAGGGGTTAGGGTTAGGGTACGCGTTAGTGTTAGGGTAGATATTAAACCTATCCCACTCTCTAGATACCCCTTAGCACCTAAAGGAATATTATTTGGGGATCCAGCCATGGAGAGGAGTTTAGACACTACGATAAGATAAGGAACACACCCATTATAAAGAAATCACATTAGGATTCTCTTTTTAAGCTGTTCCTTAAGACACTAGTGCTTAGGATATATTGGAGGCAGAAGCAGTCAAGCGTAGCCTAGGGTTAGGGTTAGGCTTAGGCTTAGGCTTAGGGTACGGCTTAGGGTACGGGTTCGAGCAGGGGTTCGGGTACGGCGTAGGGTATGGGTTAGGGTTAGGGTTAGGGTTAGTGATAGGGTTAGGGCTCGGTTTAGGGTACGGGTTAGGTTTAGGGTACGTGTTAGGGTCAGGGTAGGGGTTAGGGTTAGGGTACGCGTTAGGGTTAGGGTAGTTATTAAACATATCCCACTCTCTAGATACCCCTTAGTACGTAAAGGAATATTATTTGGGGGTCCAGCCATGGAGAAGAGTTTAGACACTGGGATAAGATAAGGAACACACCCATTATAAAGAAATCACATTAGGATTCATTTTTAAGCTGTTCCTTAAAACAGTAGTGCTTAGGAAATCTATTGGAGGCAGAAGCAGTCAAGGGTAGCCTAGGGTTAGGTTTAGGCTTAGGGTTAGGGTTAGGGTACGGCTTAGGTTACGGGTTCGGGGAGGGGTGCGGGTACGGCGTAGGGTATGGGATAGGGTTAGGGTTAGGGTTAGTGTTAGGTTTAGGGCTCGGTTTACGGTACGGGTTAGGAATAGTGTACGTGTTAGGGTTAGGGTAGGGGTTAGGTTTAGGGTACGTGTTAGGGTTAGGGTAGTTATTAAACCTATCCCACTCTCTAGATACCCCTTAGCACGTAAAGGAATATTATTTGGGGGTCCAGCCATGGAGAAGAGTTTAGACACTAGGATAAGATAAGGAACACACCCATTATAAAGAAATCACATTAGGATTCTCATTTTAAGCTGTTCCTTAAAACACTAGTGCTTAGGAAATCTATTGGAGGCAGAAGCATTCAAGGGTAGCCTAGGGTTAGGGTTAGGCTTAGGGTTAGGGTTAGGGTACGGCTTAGGGTACGGGTTCGGGGAGGGGTGAAGTACGGCGTAGGGTATGGGTTAGGGTTAGGGTTAGTGTTAGGGTTAGGGCTCGGTTTAGGGTACGGGTTAGGAATAGTGTACGTGTTAGGGTTAGGGTAGGGGTTAGGGTTAGGGTAAGTGTTAGGGTTAGGGTAGTTATTAAACCTATCCCACTCTCTAGACACCCCTTAGCACGTAAAGGAATATTATTTGGGGGTCCAGCCATGGAGAAGAGTTTAGACACTGGGATAAGATAAGGAACACACCCATTATAAAGAAATCACATTACGATTCTCTTTTTAAGCTGTTCCTTAAAACACTAGTGCTTAGGAAATCTATTGGAGGCAGAAGCAGTCAAGGGTAGCCTAGGGTTAGGGTTAGGCTTAGGGTTAGTCTTAGGGTGCGGCTTAGGGTACGGGTTCGGGGAGGGGTGCGGGTACGGCGGAGGGTATGGGTTAGGGTTAGGGTTAGGGTTAGTGTTAGGGTTAGGGCTCGGTTTAGGGTACGGGTTAGGATTAGGGTACGAGTTAGGGTTAGGGTTGGGGTTAGGGTTAGGGTACGCGTTAGGGTTAGGGTAGTTATTAAACCTATCCCACTCTCTAGATACCCCTTAGCACGTAAAGGAATATTATTTGGGGGTCCAGCCATGGAGAAGAGTTTAGAAACTAGGATAAGATAAGGAACACACCCATTATAAAGAAATCACATTAGGATTCTCTTTTTAAGCTGTTCCTTAAAACACTAGAGCTTAGGAAATCTATTGGAGGCAGAAGCATTCAAGGGTAGCCTAGGGTTAGGGTTAGGCTTAGGGTTAGGCTTACGGTACGGCTTAGGGTACGGGATCGGTGAGGGGTTCGTGTACGGAGTAGGGTATGGGTTAGGGTTACGGTTAGGGTTAGTGTTAGGGTTAGGGCTCAGTTTAGGGTACGGGTTAGGATTAGGATACGTGTTAGGGTTAGGGTAGGGGTTAGGGTTAGGGTACGCGTTAGGGTTAGGGTCGTTATTAAACCTATCCCAGTCTCTAGATACCCCTTAGCACGTAAAGGAATATTATTTGGGGGTCCAGCCATGGAGAAGAGTTTAGACACTAGGATAAGATAAGGAACACACCCATTATAAAGAAATCACATTAGGATTCTCTTTTTAAGCTGTTCCTTAAAACACTAGTGCTTAGGAAATCTATTGGAGGCAGAAGCATTCAAGGGTAGCCTAGGGTTAGGGTTAGGCTTAGGGTTAGGGTTAGGGTACGGCTTAGGGTACGGGTTCGGGGAGGGGTGCGGGTACGGCGTAGGGTATGGGTTAGGGTTAGGTTTAGGGTTAGTGTTAGGGTTAGGGCTCGGTTTAGGGTACGGGTTAGGAATAGGGTACGTGTTAGGGTTAGGGTAGGGGTTAGGGTTCGGGTACGCGTTAGGGTTAGGGTAGTTATTAAACCTATCCCACTCTCTAGACACTCCTTAGCACGTAAAGGAATATTATTTGGGGGTTCAGCCATGGAGAAGAGTTTAGACACTGGGATAAGATAAGGAACACACCCATTATAAAGAAATCACATTAGGATTCTCTTTTTAAGCTGTTCCTTAAAACACTAGTGCTTAGGAAATCTATTGGAGGCAGAAGCAGTCAAGGGTAGCCTAGGGTTAGGGTTAGGCTTAGGGTTAGGCTTAGGGTACGGCTTAGGGTACGGGTTCGGGGAGGGGTGCGGGTATGGCGTAGGGTATGGGTTAGGGTTAGGGTTAGGGGTAGTGTTAGGGTTAGGGCTCGGTTTAGGGTACAGGTTAGGATTAGGGTACGTGTTAGGGTTAGGGAAGGGGTTAGGGTTAGGGTACGCGTTAGTGTTAGGGTAGATATTAAACCTATCCCACTCTCTAGATACCCCTTAGCACCTAAAGGAATATTATTTGGGGATCCAGCCATGGAGAGGAGTTTAGACACTACGATAAGATAAGGAACACACCCATTATAAAGAAATCACATTAGGATTCTCTTTTTAAGCTGTTCCTTAAGACACTAGTGCTTAGGAAATCTATTGGAGGCAGAAGCAGTCAAGCGTAGCCTAGGGTTAGGGTTAGGCTTAGGCTTAGGCTTAGGGTACGGCTTAGGGTACGGGTTCGGGGAGGGGTTCGGGTACGGCGTAGGGTATGGGTTAGGGTTAGGGTTAGGGTTAGTGATAGGGTTAGGGCTCGGTTTAGGGTACGGGTTAGGTTTAGGGTACGTGTTAGGGTCAGGGTAGGGGTTAGGGTTAGGGTACGCGTTAGGGTTAGGGTAGTTATTAAACATATCCCACTCTCTAGATACCCCTTAGTACGTAAAGGAATATTATTTGGGGGTCCAGCCATGGAGAAGAGTTTAGACACTGGGATAAGATAAGGAACACACCCATTATAAAGAAATCACATTAGGATTCATTTTTAAGCTGTTCCTTAAAACAGTAGTGCTTAGGAAATCTATTGGAGGCAGAAGCAGTCAAGGGTAGCCTAGGGTTAGGTTTAGGCTTAGGGTTAGGGTTAGGGTACGGCTTAGGTTACGGGTTCGGGGAGGGGTGCGGGTACGGCGTAGGGTATGGGTTAGGGTTAGGGTTAGGGTTAGTGTTAGGGTTAGGGCTCGGTTTACGGTACGGGTTAGGAATAGTGTACGTGTTAGGGTTAGGGTAGGGGTTAGGTTTAGGGTACGTGTTAGGGTTAGGGTAGTTATTAAACCTATCCCACTCTCTAGATACCCCTTAGCACGTAAAGGAATATTATTTGGGGGTCCAGCCATGGAGAAGAGTTTAGACACTAGGATAAGATAAGGAACACACCCATTATAAAGAAATCACATTAGGATTCTCATTTTAAGCTGTTCCTTAAAACACTAGTGCTTAGGAAATCTATTGGAGGCAGAAGCATTCAAGGGTAGCCTAGGGTTAGGGTTAGGCTTAGGGTTAGGGTTAGGGTACGGCTTAGGTTACGGGTTCGGGGAGGGGTGCGGGTACGGCGTAGGGTATGGGTTAGGGTTAGGGTTAGTGTTAGGGTTAGGGCTCGGTTTAGGGTACGGGTTAGGAATAGTGTACGTGTTAGGGTTAGGGTAGGGGTTAGGGTTAGGGTAAGTGATAGGGTTAGGGTAGTTATTAAACCTATCCCACTCTCTAGACACCCCTTAGCACGTAAAGGAATATTATTTGGGGGTCCAGCCATGGAGAAGAGTTTAGACACTGGGATAAGATAAGGAACACACCCATTATAAAGAAATCACATTACGATTCTCTTTTTAAGCTGTTCCTTAAAACACTAGTGCTTAGGAAATCTATTGGAGGCAGAAGCAGTCAAGGGTAGCCTAGGGTTAGGGTTAGGCTTAGGGTTAGTCTTAGGGTGCGGCTTAGGGTACGGGTTCGGGGAGGGGTTCGGATACGGCGTAGGGTATGGGTTAGGGTTAGGGTTAGGGTTAGTGTTAGGGTTAGGGCTCGGTTTAGGGTACGGGTTAGGATTAGGGTACGTGTTAGGGTTAGGGAAGGGGTTACGGTTAGGGTACGCGTTAGGGTTAGGGTAGATATTAAACCTATCCCACTCTCTAGATACCCGTTAGCACGTAAAGGAATATTATTTGGGGGTCCAGCCATGGAGAAGAGTTTAGACACTAGGATAAGATAAGGAACACACCCATTATAAAGAAATCACATTAGGATTCTCTTTTTAAGCTGTTCCTTAAGACACTAGTGCTTAGGAAATCTATTGGAGGCAGAAGCAGTCAAGGGTAGCCTAGGGTTAGGGTTAGGCTTAGGCTTAGGCTTAGGGTTCGGCTTAGGGTACGGGTTCGGGGAGGGGTTCGGGTACGGCGTAGGGTATGGGTTAGGGTTAGGGTTAGGGTTAGTGATAGGGTTAGGGCTCGGTTTAGGGTACGGGTTAGGTTTAGGGTACGTGTTAGGGTCAGGGTAGGGGTTAGGGTTAGGGTACGCGTTAGGGTTAGGGTAGTTATTAAACCTATCCCACTCTCTAGATACCCGTTAGTACGTAAAGGAATATTATTTGGGGGTCCAGCCATGGAGAAGAGTTTAGACACTGGGATAAGATAAGGAACACACCCATTATAAAGAAATCACATTAGGATTCATTTTTAAGCTGTTCCTTAAAACACTAGTGCTTAGGAAATCTTTTGGAGGCAGAAGCAGTCAAGGGTAGCCTAGGGTTAGGTTTAGGCTTAGGGTTAGGGTTAGGGTACGGCTTAGGTTACGGGTTCGGGGAGGGGTGCGGGTACGGCGGAGGGTATGGGTTACGGTTAGGGTTAGGGTTAGTGTTAGGGTTAGGGCTCGGTTTAGGGTACGGGTTAGGATTAGGGTACGTGTTAGGGTTAGGGTAGGGGTTAGGGTTAGGGTACGTGTTAGGGTTAGGGTAGTTATTAAACCTATCCCACTCTCTAGACACCCCTTAGCACGTAAAGGAATATTATTTGGGGCTCCAGCCATGGAGAAGAGTTTAGACACTGGGATGAGATAAGGAACACACCCATTATAAAGAAATCACATTAGGATTCTCTTTTTAAGCTGTTCCTTAAAACACTAGTGCCTAGGAAATCTATTGGAGGCAGAAGCAGTCAAGGGTAGCCTAAGGTTAGGTTTAGGGTGAGGGTTAGGCTTAGGGTACGGCTTAGGGTACGGGATCGGGGAGGGGTTCGTGTACGGAGTAGGGTATGGGTTAGGGTTACGGTTAGGGTTAGTGTTAGGGTTAGGGCTCGGTTTAGGGTACGGGTTAGGAATAGGGTACGTGTTAGGGTTAGGGTAGGGGTTAGGGTTCGGGTACGCGTTAGGGTTAGGGTAGTTATTAAACCTATCCCACTCTCTAGACACTCCTTAGCACGTAAAGGAATATTATTTGGGGGTTCAGCCATGGAGAAGAGTTTAGACACTGGGATAAGATAAGGAACACACCCATTATAAAGAAATCACATTAGGATTCTCTTTTTAAGCTGTTCCTTAAAACACTAGTGCTTAGGAAATCTATTGGAGGCAGAAGCAGTCAAGGGTAGCCTAGGGTTAGGGTTAGGCTTAGGGTTAGGCTTAGGGTACGGCTTAGGGTACGGGTTCGGGGAGGGGTGCGGGTATGGCGTAGGGTATGGGTTAGGGTTAGGGTTAGGGTTAGTGTTAGGGTTAGGGCTCGGTTTAGGGTACAGGTTAGGATTAGGGTACGTGTTAGGGTTAGGGAAGGGGTTAGGGTTAGGGTACGCGTTAGTGTTAGGGTAGATATTAAACCTATCCCACTCTCTAGATACCCCTTAGCACCTAAAGGAATATTATTTGGGGATCCAGCCATGGAGAGGAGTTTAGACACTACGATAAGATAAGGAACACACCCATTATAAAGAAATCACATTAGGATTCTCTTTTTAAGCTGTTCCTTAAGACACTAGTGCTTAGGAAATCTATTGGAGGCAGAAGCAGTCAAGCGTAGCCTAGGGTTAGGGTTAGGCTTAGTGTTAGGGTTAGGGTACGGCTTAGGGTACGGGTTCGGGGAGGGGTGCGGGTACGGCGTAGGGTATGGGTTAGGGTTGGGGTTAGGGTTAGTGATAGGGTTAGGGCTCGGTTTAGGGTACGGGTTAGGATTAGGGTATGTGTCAGGGTTAGGGTATGGGTTAGGGTTAGGGTACACGTTAGGGTTAGGGTAGTTATTAAACCTATCCCAGTCTCTAGATACCCCTTAGCACGTAAAGGAATATTATATGGGGGTCCAGCCATGGAGAAGAGTTTAGACACTAGGATAAGATAAGGAACACACCCATTATAAAGAAATCACATTAGGATTCTCTTTTTAAGCTGTTCCTTAAGACACTAGTGCTTAGGAAATCTATTGGAGGCAGAAGCAGTCAAGGGTAGCCTAGGGTTAGGGTTAGGCTTAGGGTTAGGCTTAGGGTACGGCTTAGGTTACGGGTTCGGGGAGGGGTTCGGGTACGGCGTAGGGTATGGGTTAGGGTTAGGGTTAGGGTTAGTGTTAGGGTTCGGGCTCGGTTTAGGGTACGGGTTAGGATTAGGGTACGTGTTAGGGTTAGGGTAGGGGTTAGGGTTAGGGTACGCGTTAGGGTTAGGGTAGTTATTAAACCTATCCCACTCTCTAGATACCCCTTAGCACGTAAAGGAATATTATTTGGGGGTCCAGCCATGGAGAAGAGTTTAGACACTAGGATAAGATAAGGAACACACCCATTATAAAGAAATCACATTAGGATTCTCTTTTTAAGCTGTTCCTTAAAACACTAGTGCTTAGGAAATCTATTGGAGGCAGAAGCTGTCAAGGGTAGCCTAGGGTTAGGGTTAGGCTTAGGGTTAGTCTTAGGGTACGGCTTAGTTTACGGGTTCGGGGAGGGGTTCGGGTACGGCGTAGGGTATGGGTTAGGGATAGGGTTAGGGTTAGTGTTAGGGTTAGGGCTCGGTTTAGGGTACGGGTTAGGATTAGGGTACGTGTTAGGGTTAGGGAAGGGGTTAGGGTTAGGGTACGCGTTAGGGTTAGGGTAGATATTAAACCTATCCCACTCTCTAGATACCCCTTAGCACGTAAAGGAATATTATTTGGGGGTCCAGCCATGGAGAAGAGTTTAGACACTAGGATAAGATAAGGAACACACCCATTATAAAGAAATCACATTAGGATTCTCTTTTTAAGCTGTTCCTTAAAACACTAGTGCTTAGGAAATCTATTGGAGGCAGAAGCATTCAAGGGTAGCCTAGGGTTAGGGTTAGGCTTAGGGTTAGGCTTAGGGTACGGCTTAGGGTACGGGATCGGGGAGGGGTTCGTGTACGGAGTAGGGTATGGGTTAGGGTTACGGTTAGGGTTAGTGTTAGGGTTAGGGCTCAGTTTAGGGTACGGGTTAGGATTAGGATACGTGTTAGGGTTAGGGTAGGGGTTAGGGTTAGGGTATGCGTTAGGGTTAGGGTAGTTATTAAACCTATCCCAGTCTCTAGATACCCGTTAGCACGTAAAGGAATATTATATGGGGGTCCAGCCATGGAGAAGAGTTTAGACACTGGGATAAGATAAGGAACACACCCATTATAAAGAAATCACATTAGGATTCTCTTTTTAAGCTGTTCCTTAAGACACTAGTGCTTAGGAAATCTATTGGAGGCAGAAGCAGTCAAGGGTAGCCTAGGGTTAGGGTTAGGCTTAGGGTTAGGCTTAGGGTACGGCTTAGGGTATGGGTTCGGGGAGGGGTGCGGGTACGGCGTAGGGTATGGGTTAGGGTTAGGGTTAGGGTTAGTGTTAGGGTTCGGGCTCGGTTTAGGGTACGGGTTAGGATTAGGGTACGTGTTAGGGTTAGGGTACGCGTTAGGGTTAGGGTACGCGTTAGGGTTAGGGTAGTTATTAAACCTATCCCAGTCTCTAGATACCCCTTAGCACGTAAAGGAATATTATTTGGGGGTCCAGCCATGGAGAAGAGTTTCGACACTGGGATAAGATAAGGAACACACCCATTACAAAGAAATCACATTAGGATTCTCTTTTTAAGCTGTTCCTTAAGACACTAGTGCTTAGGAAATCTATTGGAGGCAGAAGCAGTCAAGGGTAGCCTAGGGTTAGGTTTAGGCTTAGGGTTAGGGTTAGGGTACGGCTTAGGTTACGGGTTCGGGGAGGGGTGCGGGTACGGCGTAGGGTATGGGTTAGGGTTAGGGTTAGGGTTAGTGTTAGGGTTAGGGCTCGGTTTAGGGTACGGGTTAGGAATAGTGTACGTGTTAGTGTTAGGGTAGGGTTAGGGTTAGGGTTAGGGTTAGGGTTAGGGTTAGGGTTAGGGTTAGGGTTAGGGTTAGGGTTAGTGTTAGGGTTAGGGCTCGGTTTAGGGTACAGGTTAGGATTAGGGTACGTGTTAGGGTTAGGCAAGGGGTTAGGGTTAGGGTACGCGTTAGTGTTAGGGTAGATATTAAACCTATCCCACTCTCTAGATACCCCTTAGCACGTAAAGGAATATTATTTGGGGGTCCAGCCATGGAGAAGAGATTAGACATTAGCATAAGATAAGGAACACACCCATTACAAAGAAATCACATTAGGATTCTCTTTTTAAGCTGTTCCTTAAAACACTAGTGCTTAGGAAATCTATTGGAGGCAGAAGCAGTCAAGGGTAGCCTAGGGTTAGGGTTAGGCTTAGGGTTAGGCTTAGGGTACGGCTTAGTTTACGGATTCGGGGAGGGGTGTGGGTACGGCGTAGGGTATGGGTTAGGGTTAGGGTTAGGGTTAGTGTTAGGGTTCGGGCTCGGTTTAGGGTACGGGTTAGGATTAGGGTACGTGTTAGGGTTAGGGTAGGGGTTAGGGTTAGGGTACGCGTTAGGGTTAGGGTAGTTATTAAACCTATCCCACTCTCTAGATACCCCTTAGCACGTAAAGGAATATTATTTGGGGGTCCAGCCATGGAGAAGAGTTTAGAAACTAGGATAAGATAAGGAACACACCCATTATAAAGAAATCACATTAGGATTCTCTTTTTAAGCTGTTCCTTAAAACACTAGTGCTTAGGAAATCTATTGGAGGCAGAAGCATTCAAGGGTAGCCTAGGGTTAGGGTTAGGCTTAGGGTTAGGCTTAGGGTACGGCTTAGGGTACGGGATCGGGGAGGGGTTCGTGTACGGAGTAGGGTATGGGTTAGGGTTACGGTTAGGGTTAGTGTTAGGGTTAGGGCTCAGTTTAGGGTACGGGTTAGGATTAGGATACGTGTTAGGGTTAGGGTAGGGGTTAGGGTTAGGGTATGCTTTAGGGTTAGGGTAGTTATTAAACCTATCCCAGTCTCTAGATACCCGTTAGCACGTAAAGGAATATTATATGGGGGTCCAGCCATGGAGAAGAGTTTAGACACTGGGATAAGATAAGGAACACACCCATTATAAAGAAATCACATTAGGATTCTCTTTTTAAGCTGTTCCTTAAGATACTAGTGCTTAGGAAATCTATTGGAGGCAGAAGCAGTCAAGGGTAGCCTAGGGTTAGGGTTAGGCTTAGGGTTAGGCTTAGGGTACGGCTTAGGGTACGGGTTCGGGGAGGGGTGCGGGTACGGCGTAGGGTATGGGTTCGGGTTAGGGTTAGGGTTAGTGTTAGGGTTCGGGCTCGGTTTAGGGTACGGGTTAGGATTAGGGTACGTGTTAGGGTTAGGGTACGCGTTAGGGTTAGGGTACGCGTTAGGGTTAGGGTAGTTATTAAACCTATCCCACTCTCTAGACACTCCTTAGCACGTAAAGGAATATTATTTGGGGGTTCAGCCATGGAGAAGAGTTTAGACACTGGGATAAGATAAGGAACACACCCATTATAAAGAAATCACATTAGGATTCTCTTTTTAAGCTGTTCCTTAAAACACTAGTGCTTAGGAAATATATTGGAGGCAGAAGCAGTCAAGGGTAGCCTAGGGTTAGGTTAGGGTTAGGGTTAGGGTTAGGGTACGGCTTAGGGTACGGGTTCGGGGAGGGGTTCGGGTACGGCGTAGGGTATGGGTTAGGGTTAGGGTTAGGGTTAGTGATAGGGTTAGGGCTCGGTTTAGGGTACGGGTTAGGTTTAGGGTACGTGTTAGGGTCAGGGTAGGGGTTAGGGTTAGGGTACGCGTTAGGGTTAGGGTAGTTATTAAACATATCCCACTCTCTAGATACCCCTTAGTACGTAAAGGAATATTATTTGGGGGTCCAGCCATGGAGAAGAGTTTAGACACTGGGATAAGATAAGGAACACACCCATTATAAAGAAATCACATTAGGATTCATTTTTAAACTGTTCCTTAAAACACTAGTGCTTAGGAAATCTATTGGAGGCAGAAGCAGTCAAGGGTAGCCTAGGGTTAGGTTTAGGCTTAGGGTTAGGGTTAGGGTACGGCTTAGGTTACGGGTTCGGGGAGGGGTGCGGGTACGGCGTAGGGTATGGGTTAGGGTTAGGGTTAGGGTTAGTGTTAGGGTTAGGGCTCGGTTTAGGGTACGGGTTAGGAATAGTGTACGTGTTAGGGTTAGGGTAGGGGTTAGGGTTAGGGTACGTGTTAGGGTTAGGGTAGTTATTAAACCTATCCCACTCTCTAGACACCCCTTAGCACGTAAAGGAATATTATTTGGGGCTCCAGCCATGGAGAAGAGTTTAGACACTGGGATAAGATAAGGAACACACCCATTATAAAGAAATCACATTAGGATTCTCTTTTTAAGCTGTTCCTTAAAACACTAGTGCTTAGGAAATCTATTGGAGGCAGAAGCAGTCAAGGGTAGCCTAGGGTTAGGGTTAGGCTTAGGGTTAGGGTTAGGGTACGGCTTAGGGTACGGGTTCGGGGAGGGGTGCGGGTACGGCGTAGGGTATGGGTTAGGGTTGGGGTTAGGGTTAGTGATAGGGTTAGGGCTCGGTTTAGGGTATGGGTTAGGATTAGGGTATGTGTCAGGGTTAGGGTATGGGTTAGGGTTAGGGTACACGTTAGGGTTAGGGTAGTTATTAAACCTATCCCAGTCTCTAGATACCCCTTAGCACGTAAAGGAATATTATATGGGGGTCCAGCCATGGAGAAGAGTTTAGACACTAGGATAAGATAAGGAACACACCCATTATAAAGAAATCACATTAGGGTTCTCTTTTTAAGCTGTTCCTTAAGACACTAGTGCTTAGGAAATCTATTGGAGGCAGAAGCAGTCAAGGGTAGCCTAGGGTTAGGGTTAGGCTTAGGGTTAGGCTTAGGGTACGGCTTAGGTTACGGGTTCGGGGAGGGGTTCGGGTACGGCGTAGGGTATGGGTTAGGGTTAGGGTTAGGGTTAGTGTTAGGGTTCGGGCTCGGTTTAGGGTACGGGTTAGGATTAGGGTACGTGTTAGGGTTAGGGTAGGGGTTAGGGTTAGGGTACGCGTTAGGGTTAGGGTAGTTATTAAACCTATCCCACTCTCTAGATACCCCTTAGCACGTAAAGGAATATTATTTGGGGGTCCAGCCATGGAGAAGAGTTTAGACACTAGGATAAGATAAGGAACACACCCATTATAAAGAAATCACATTAGGATTCTCTTTTTAAGCTGTTCCTTAAAACACTAGTGCTTAGGAAATCTATTGGAGGCAGAAGCAGTCAAGGGTAGCCTAGGGTTAGGGTTAGGCTTAGGGTTAGTCTTAGGGTACGGCTTAGTTTACGGTTTCGGGGAGGGGTTCGGGTACGGCGTAGGGTATGGGTTAGGGATAGGGTTAGGGTTAGTGTTAGGGTTAGGGCTCGGTTTAGGGTACGGGTTAGGATTAGGGTACGTGTTAGGGTTAGGGAAGGGGTTAGGGTTAGGGTACGCGTTAGGGTTAGGGTAGATATTAAACCTATCCCACTCTCTAGATACCCCTTAGCACGTAAAGGAATATTATTTGGGGGTCCAGCCATGGAGAAGAGTTTAGACACTAGGATAAGATAAGGAACACACCCATTATAAAGAAATCACATTAGGATTCTCTTTTTAAGCTGTTCCTTAAGACACTAGTGCTTAGGAAATCTATTGGAGGCAGAAGCAGTCAAGGGTAGCCTAGGGTTAGGGTTAGGCTTAGGCTTAGGCTTAGGGTACGGCTTAGGGTACGGGTTCGGGGAGGGGTTCGGGTAAGGCGTAGGGTATGGGTTAGGGTTAGGGTTAGGGTTAGTGATAGGGTTAGGGCTCAGTTTAGGGTACGGGTTAGGAATAGTGTACGTGTTAGGGTTAGGGTAGGGGTTAGGGTTAGGGTACGTGTTAGGGTTAGGATAGTTATTAAACCTATCCCACTCTCTAGACACCCCTTAGCACGTAAAGGAATATTATTTGGGGGTCCAGCCATGGAGAAGAGTTTAGACACTGGGATAAGATAAGGAACACACCCATTATAAAGAAATCACATTAGGATTCTCTTTTTAAGCTGTTCCTTAAAACACTAGTGCTTAGGAAATCTATTGGAGGCAGAAGCAGTCAAGGGTAGCCTAGGGTTCGGTTTAGGGTGAGGGTTAGGCTTAGGGTACGGCTTAGGGTACGGGATCGGGGTGGGGTTCGTGTACGGAGTAGGGTATGGGTTAGGGTTACGGTTAGGGTTAGTGTTAGGGTTAGGGCTCGGTTTAGGTTACGGGTTAGGATTAGGATACGTGTTAGGGTTAGGGTAGGGGTTAGGGTTAGGGTACGCGTTAGGGTTAGGGTAGTTATTAAACCTATCACACTCTCTAGATACCCCTTAGCACGTAAAGGAATATTATTTGGGGGTCTAGCCATGGAGAAGAGTTTAGACACTGGGATAAGATAAGGAACACACCCATTACAAAGAAATCACATTAGGATTCTCTTTTTAAGCTGTTCCTTAAAACACTAGTGCTTAGGAAATCTATTGGAGGCAGAAGCAGTCAAGGGTAGCCTAGGGTTAGGGTTAGGCTTAGGGTTAGGCTTAGGGTACGGCTTAGTTTACGGGTTCGGGGAGGGGTGTGGGTACGGCGTAGGGTATGGGTTAGGGTTAGGGTTAGGGTTAGTGTTAGGGTTTGGGCTCGGTTTAGGGTACGGGTTAGGATTAGGGTACGTGTTAGGGTTAGGGTACGCGTTAGGGTTAGGGTACGCGTTAGGGTTAGGGTAGTTATTAAACCTATCCCACTCTCTAGATACCCCTTAGCACGTAAAGGAATATTATTTGGGGGTCCAGCCATGGAGAAGAGTTTAGAAACTAGGATAAGATAAGGAACACACCCATTATAAAGAAATCACATTAGGATTCTCTTTTTAAGCTGTTCCTTAAAACACTAGAGCTTAGGAAATCTATTGGAGGCAGAAGCATTCAAGGGTAGCCTAGGGTTAGGGTTAGGCTTAGGGTTAGGCTTAGGTTACGGCTTAGGGTACGGGATCGGTGAGGGGTTCGTGTACGGAGTAGGGTATGGGTTAGGGTTACGGTTAGGGTTAGTGTTAGGGTTAGGGCTCAGTTTAGGGTACGGGTTAGGATTAGGATACGTGTTAGGGTTAGGGTAGGGGTTAGGGTTAGGGTACGCGTTAGGGTTAGGGTCGTTATTAAACCTATCCCAGTCTCTAGATACCCCTTAGCACGTAAAGGAATATTATTTGGGGGTCCAGCCATGGAGAAGAGTTTAGACACTAGGATAAGATAAGGAACACACCCATTATAAAGAAATCACATTAGGATTCTCTTTTTAAGCTGTTCCTTAAAACACTAGTGCTTAGGAAATCTATTGGCGGCAGAAGCATTCAAGGGTAGCCTAGGGTTAGGGTTAGGCTTAGGGTTAGGGTTAGGGTACGGCTTAGGGTACGGGTTCGGGGAGGGGTGCGGGTACGGCGTAGGGTATGGGTTAGGGTTAGGTTTAGGGTTAGTGTTAGGGTTAGGGCTCGGTTTAGGGTACGGGTTAGGAATAGGGTACGTGTTAGGGTTAGGGTAGGGGTTAGGGTTCGGGTACGCGTTAGGGTTAGGGTAGTTATTAAACCTATCCCACTCTCTAGACACTCCTTAGCACGTAAAGGAATATTATTTGGGGGTTCAGCCATGGAGAAGAGTTTAGACACTGGGATAAGATAAGGAACACACCCATTATAAAGAAATCACATTAGGATTCTCTTTTTAAGCTGTTCCTTAAAACACTAGTGCTTAGGAAATCTATTGGAGGCAGAAGCAGTCAAGGGTAGCCTAGGGTTAGGGTTAGGCTTAGGGTTAGGCTTAGGGTACGGCTTAGGGTACGGGTTCGGGGAGGGGTGCGGGTATGGCGTAGGGTATGGGTTAGGGTTAGGGTTAGGGTTAGTGTTAGGGTTAGGGCTCGGTTTAGGGTACAGGTTAGGATTAGGGTACGTGTTAGGGTTAGGGAAGGGGTTAGGGTTAGGGTACGCGTTAGTGTTAGGGTAGATATTAAACCTATCCCACTCTCTAGATACCCCTTAGCACCTAAAGGAATATTATTTGGGGATCCAGCCATGGAGAGGAGTTTAGACACTACGATAAGATAAGGAACACACCCATTATAAAGAAATCACATTAGGATTCTCTTTTTAAGCTGTTCCTTAAGACACTAGTGCTTAGGATATATTGGAGGCAGAAGCAGTCAAGCGTAGCCTAGGGTTAGGGTTAGGCTTAGGCTTAGGCTTAGGGTACGGCTTAGGGTACGGGTTCGAGCAGGGGTTCGGGTACGGCGTAGGGTATGGGTTAGGGTTAGGGTTAGGGTTAGTGATAGGGTTAGGGCTCGGTTTAGGGTACGGGTTAGGTTTAGGGTACGTGTTAGGGTCAGGGTAGGGGTTAGGGTTAGGGTACGCGTTAGGGTTAGGGTAGTTATTAAACATATCCCACTCTCTAGATACCCCTTAGTACGTAAAGGAATATTATTTGGGGGTCCAGCCATGGAGAAGAGTTTAGACACTGGGATAAGATAAGGAACACACCCATTATAAAGAAATCACATTAGGATTCATTTTTAAGCTGTTCCTTAAAACAGTAGTGCTTAGGAAATCTATTGGAGGCAGAAGCAGTCAAGGGTAGCCTAGGGTTAGGTTTAGGCTTAGGGTTAGGGTTAGGGTACGGCTTAGGTTACGGGTTCGGGGAGGGGTGCGGGTACGGCGTAGGGTATGGGATAGGGTTAGGGTTAGGGTTAGTGTTAGGTTTAGGGCTCGGTTTACGGTACGGGTTAGGAATAGTGTACGTGTTAGGGTTAGGGTAGGGGTTAGGTTTAGGGTACGTGTTAGGGTTAGGGTAGTTATTAAACCTATCCCACTCTCTAGATACCCCTTAGCACGTAAAGGAATATTATTTGGGGGTCCAGCCATGGAGAAGAGTTTAGACACTAGGATAAGATAAGGAACACACCCATTATAAAGAAATCACATTAGGATTCTCATTTTAAGCTGTTCCTTAAAACACTAGTGCTTAGGAAATCTATTGGAGGCAGAAGCATTCAAGGGTAGCCTAGGGTTAGGGTTAGGCTTAGGGTTAGGGTTAGGGTACGGCTTAGGGTACGGGTTCGGGGAGGGGTGAAGTACGGCGTAGGGTATGGGTTAGGGTTAGGGTTAGTGTTAGGGTTAGGGCTCGGTTTAGGGTACGGGTTAGGAATAGTGTACGTGTTAGGGTTAGGGTAGGGGTTAGGGTTAGGGTAAGTGTTAGGGTTAGGGTAGTTATTAAACCTATCCCACTCTCTAGACACCCCTTAGCACGTAAAGGAATATTATTTGGGGGTCCAGCCATGGAGAAGAGTTTAGACACTGGGATAAGATAAGGAACACACCCATTATAAAGAAATCACATTACGATTCTCTTTTTAAGCTGTTCCTTAAAACACTAGTGCTTAGGAAATCTATTGGAGGCAGAAGCAGTCAAGGGTAGCCTAGGGTTAGGGTTAGGCTTAGGGTTAGTCTTAGGGTGCGGCTTAGGGTACGGGTTCGGGGAGGGGTGCGGGTACGGCGGAGGGTATGGGTTAGGGTTAGGGTTAGGGTTAGTGTTAGGGTTAGGGCTCGGTTTAGGGTACGGGTTAGGATTAGGGTACGAGTTAGGGTTAGGGTTGGGGTTAGGGTTAGGGTACGCGTTAGGGTTAGGGTAGTTATTAAACCTATCCCACTCTCTAGATACCCCTTAGCACGTAAAGGAATATTATTTGGGGGTCCAGCCATGGAGAAGAGTTTAGAAACTAGGATAAGATAAGGAACACACCCATTATAAAGAAATCACATTAGGATTCTCTTTTTAAGCTGTTCCTTAAAACACTAGAGCTTAGGAAATCTATTGGAGGCAGAAGCATTCAAGGGTAGCCTAGGGTTAGGGTTAGGCTTAGGGTTAGGCTTACGGTACGGCTTAGGGTACGGGATCGGTGAGGGGTTCGTGTACGGAGTAGGGTATGGGTTAGGGTTACGGTTAGGGTTAGTGTTAGGGTTAGGGCTCAGTTTAGGGTACGGGTTAGGATTAGGATACGTGTTAGGGTTAGGGTAGGGGTTAGGGTTAGGGTACGCGTTAGGGTTAGGGTCGTTATTAAACCTATCCCAGTCTCTAGATACCCCTTAGCACGTAAAGGAATATTATTTGGGGGTCCAGCCATGGAGAAGAGTTTAGACACTAGGATAAGATAAGGAACACACCCATTATAAAGAAATCACATTAGGATTCTCTTTTTAAGCTGTTCCTTAAAACACTAGTGCTTAGGAAATCTATTGGAGGCAGAAGCATTCAAGGGTAGCCTAGGGTTAGGGTTAGGCTTAGGGTTAGGGTTAGGGTACGGCTTAGGGTACGGGTTCGGGGAGGGGTGCGGGTACGGCGTAGGGTATGGGTTAGGGTTAGGTTTAGGGTTAGTGTTAGGGTTAGGGCTCGGTTTAGGGTACGGGTTAGGAATAGGGTACGTGTTAGGGTTAGGGTAGGGGTTAGGGTTCGGGTACGCGTTAGGGTTAGGGTAGTTATTAAACCTATCCCACTCTCTAGACACTCCTTAGCACGTAAAGGAATATTATTTGGGGGTTCAGCCATGGAGAAGAGTTTAGACACTGGGATAAGATAAGGAACACACCCATTATAAAGAAATCACATTAGGATTCTCTTTTTAAGCTGTTCCTTAAAACACTAGTGCTTAGGAAATCTATTGGAGGCAGAAGCAGTCAAGGGTAGCCTAGGGTTAGGGTTAGGCTTAGGGTTAGGCTTAGGGTACGGCTTAGGGTACGGGTTCGGGGAGGGGTGCGGGTATGGCGTAGGGTATGGGTTAGGGTTAGGGTTAGGGGTAGTGTTAGGGTTAGGGCTCGGTTTAGGGTACAGGTTAGGATTAGGGTACGTGTTAGGGTTAGGGAAGGGGTTAGGGTTAGGGTACGCGTTAGTGTTAGGGTAGATATTAAACCTATCCCACTCTCTAGATACCCCTTAGCACCTAAAGGAATATTATTTGGGGATCCAGCCATGGAGAGGAGTTTAGACACTACGATAAGATAAGGAACACACCCATTATAAAGAAATCACATTAGGATTCTCTTTTTAAGCTGTTCCTTAAGACACTAGTGCTTAGGAAATCTATTGGAGGCAGAAGCAGTCAAGCGTAGCCTAGGGTTAGGGTTAGGCTTAGGCTTAGGCTTAGGGTACGGCTTAGGGTACGGGTTCGGGGAGGGGTTCGGGTACGGCGTAGGGTATGGGTTAGGGTTAGGGTTAGGGTTAGTGATAGGGTTAGGGCTCGGTTTAGGGTACGGGTTAGGTTTAGGGTACGTGTTAGGGTCAGGGTAGGGGTTAGGGTTAGGGTACGCGTTAGGGTTAGGGTAGTTATTAAACATATCCCACTCTCTAGATACCCCTTAGTACGTAAAGGAATATTATTTGGGGGTCCAGCCATGGAGAAGAGTTTAGACACTGGGATAAGATAAGGAACACACCCATTATAAAGAAATCACATTAGGATTCATTTTTAAGCTGTTCCTTAAAACAGTAGTGCTTAGGAAATCTATTGGAGGCAGAAGCAGTCAAGGGTAGCCTAGGGTTAGGTTTAGGCTTAGGGTTAGGGTTAGGGTACGGCTTAGGTTACGGGTTCGGGGAGGGGTGCGGGTACGGCGTAGGGTATGGGTTAGGGTTAGGGTTAGGGTTAGTGTTAGGGTTAGGGCTCGGTTTACGGTACGGGTTAGGAATAGTGTACGTGTTAGGGTTAGGGTAGGGGTTAGGTTTAGGGTACGTGTTAGGGTTAGGGTAGTTATTAAACCTATCCCACTCTCTAGATACCCCTTAGCACGTAAAGGAATATTATTTGGGGGTCCAGCCATGGAGAAGAGTTTAGACACTAGGATAAGATAAGGAACACACCCATTATAAAGAAATCACATTAGGATTCTCATTTTAAGCTGTTCCTTAAAACACTAGTGCTTAGGAAATCTATTGGAGGCAGAAGCATTCAAGGGTAGCCTAGGGTTAGGGTTAGGCTTAGGGTTAGGGTTAGGGTACGGCTTAGGTTACGGGTTCGGGGAGGGGTGCGGGTACGGCGTAGGGTATGGGTTAGGGTTAGGGTTAGTGTTAGGGTTAGGGCTCGGTTTAGGGTACGGGTTAGGAATAGTGTACGTGTTAGGGTTAGGGTAGGGGTTAGGGTTAGGGTAAGTGATAGGGTTAGGGTAGTTATTAAACCTATCCCACTCTCTAGACACCCCTTAGCACGTAAAGGAATATTATTTGGGGGTCCAGCCATGGAGAAGAGTTTAGACACTGGGATAAGATAAGGAACACACCCATTATAAAGAAATCACATTACGATTCTCTTTTTAAGCTGTTCCTTAAAACACTAGTGCTTAGGAAATCTATTGGAGGCAGAAGCAGTCAAGGGTAGCCTAGGGTTAGGGTTAGGCTTAGGGTTAGTCTTAGGGTGCGGCTTAGGGTACGGGTTCGGGGAGGGGTTCGGATACGGCGTAGGGTATGGGTTAGGGTTAGGGTTAGGGTTAGTGTTAGGGTTAGGGCTCGGTTTAGGGTACGGGTTAGGATTAGGGTACGTGTTAGGGTTAGGGAAGGGGTTACGGTTAGGGTACGCGTTAGGGTTAGGGTAGATATTAAACCTATCCCACTCTCTAGATACCCGTTAGCACGTAAAGGAATATTATTTGGGGGTCCAGCCATGGAGAAGAGTTTAGACACTAGGATAAGATAAGGAACACACCCATTATAAAGAAATCACATTAGGATTCTCTTTTTAAGCTGTTCCTTAAGACACTAGTGCTTAGGAAATCTATTGGAGGCAGAAGCAGTCAAGGGTAGCCTAGGGTTAGGGTTAGGCTTAGGCTTAGGCTTAGGGTTCGGCTTAGGGTACGGGTTCGGGGAGGGGTTCGGGTACGGCGTAGGGTATGGGTTAGGGTTAGGGTTAGGGTTAGTGATAGGGTTAGGGCTCGGTTTAGGGTACGGGTTAGGTTTAGGGTACGTGTTAGGGTCAGGGTAGGGGTTAGGGTTAGGGTACGCGTTAGGGTTAGGGTAGTTATTAAACCTATCCCACTCTCTAGATACCCGTTAGTACGTAAAGGAATATTATTTGGGGGTCCAGCCATGGAGAAGAGTTTAGACACTGGGATAAGATAAGGAACACACCCATTATAAAGAAATCACATTAGGATTCATTTTTAAGCTGTTCCTTAAAACACTAGTGCTTAGGAAATCTTTTGGAGGCAGAAGCAGTCAAGGGTAGCCTAGGGTTAGGTTTAGGCTTAGGGTTAGGGTTAGGGTACGGCTTAGGTTACGGGTTCGGGGAGGGGTGCGGGTACGGCGGAGGGTATGGGTTACGGTTAGGGTTAGGGTTAGTGTTAGGGTTAGGGCTCGGTTTAGGGTACGGGTTAGGATTAGGGTACGTGTTAGGGTTAGGGTAGGGGTTAGGGTTAGGGTACGTGTTAGGGTTAGGGTAGTTATTAAACCTATCCCACTCTCTAGACACCCCTTAGCACGTAAAGGAATATTATTTGGGGCTCCAGCCATGGAGAAGAGTTTAGACACTGGGATGAGATAAGGAACACACCCATTATAAAGAAATCACATTAGGATTCTCTTTTTAAGCTGTTCCTTAAAACACTAGTGCCTAGGAAATCTATTGGAGGCAGAAGCAGTCAAGGGTAGCCTAAGGTTAGGTTTAGGGTGAGGGTTAGGCTTAGGGTACGGCTTAGGGTACGGGATCGGGGAGGGGTTCGTGTACGGAGTAGGGTATGGGTTAGGGTTACGGTTAGGGTTAGTGTTAGGGTTAGGGCTCGGTTTAGGGTACGGGTTAGGAATAGGGTACGTGTTAGGGTTAGGGTAGGGGTTAGGGTTCGGGTACGCGTTAGGGTTAGGGTAGTTATTAAACCTATCCCACTCTCTAGACACTCCTTAGCACGTAAAGGAATATTATTTGGGGGTTCAGCCATGGAGAAGAGTTTAGACACTGGGATAAGATAAGGAACACACCCATTATAAAGAAATCACATTAGGATTCTCTTTTTAAGCTGTTCCTTAAAACACTAGTGCTTAGGAAATCTATTGGAGGCAGAAGCAGTCAAGGGTAGCCTAGGGTTAGGGTTAGGCTTAGGGTTAGGCTTAGGGTACGGCTTAGGGTACGGGTTCGGGGAGGGGTGCGGGTATGGCGTAGGGTATGGGTTAGGGTTAGGGTTAGGGTTAGTGTTAGGGTTAGGGCTCGGTTTAGGGTACAGGTTAGGATTAGGGTACGTGTTAGGGTTAGGGAAGGGGTTAGGGTTAGGGTACGCGTTAGTGTTAGGGTAGATATTAAACCTATCCCACTCTCTAGATACCCCTTAGCACCTAAAGGAATATTATTTGGGGATCCAGCCATGGAGAGGAGTTTAGACACTACGATAAGATAAGGAACACACCCATTATAAAGAAATCACATTAGGATTCTCTTTTTAAGCTGTTCCTTAAGACACTAGTGCTTAGGAAATCTATTGGAGGCAGAAGCAGTCAAGCGTAGCCTAGGGTTAGGGTTAGGCTTAGTGTTAGGGTTAGGGTACGGCTTAGGGTACGGGTTCGGGGAGGGGTGCGGGTACGGCGTAGGGTATGGGTTAGGGTTGGGGTTAGGGTTAGTGATAGGGTTAGGGCTCGGTTTAGGGTACGGGTTAGGATTAGGGTATGTGTCAGGGTTAGGGTATGGGTTAGGGTTAGGGTACACGTTAGGGTTAGGGTAGTTATTAAACCTATCCCAGTCTCTAGATACCCCTTAGCACGTAAAGGAATATTATATGGGGGTCCAGCCATGGAGAAGAGTTTAGACACTAGGATAAGATAAGGAACACACCCATTATAAAGAAATCACATTAGGATTCTCTTTTTAAGCTGTTCCTTAAGACACTAGTGCTTAGGAAATCTATTGGAGGCAGAAGCAGTCAAGGGTAGCCTAGGGTTAGGGTTAGGCTTAGGGTTAGGCTTAGGGTACGGCTTAGGTTACGGGTTCGGGGAGGGGTTCGGGTACGGCGTAGGGTATGGGTTAGGGTTAGGGTTAGGGTTAGTGTTAGGGTTCGGGCTCGGTTTAGGGTACGGGTTAGGATTAGGGTACGTGTTAGGGTTAGGGTAGGGGTTAGGGTTAGGGTACGCGTTAGGGTTAGGGTAGTTATTAAACCTATCCCACTCTCTAGATACCCCTTAGCACGTAAAGGAATATTATTTGGGGGTCCAGCCATGGAGAAGAGTTTAGACACTAGGATAAGATAAGGAACACACCCATTATAAAGAAATCACATTAGGATTCTCTTTTTAAGCTGTTCCTTAAAACACTAGTGCTTAGGAAATCTATTGGAGGCAGAAGCTGTCAAGGGTAGCCTAGGGTTAGGGTTAGGCTTAGGGTTAGTCTTAGGGTACGGCTTAGTTTACGGGTTCGGGGAGGGGTTCGGGTACGGCGTAGGGTATGGGTTAGGGATAGGGTTAGGGTTAGTGTTAGGGTTAGGGCTCGGTTTAGGGTACGGGTTAGGATTAGGGTACGTGTTAGGGTTAGGGAAGGGGTTAGGGTTAGGGTACGCGTTAGGGTTAGGGTAGATATTAAACCTATCCCACTCTCTAGATACCCCTTAGCACGTAAAGGAATATTATTTGGGGGTCCAGCCATGGAGAAGAGTTTAGACACTAGGATAAGATAAGGAACACACCCATTATAAAGAAATCACATTAGGATTCTCTTTTTAAGCTGTTCCTTAAAACACTAGTGCTTAGGAAATCTATTGGAGGCAGAAGCATTCAAGGGTAGCCTAGGGTTAGGGTTAGGCTTAGGGTTAGGCTTAGGGTACGGCTTAGGGTACGGGATCGGGGAGGGGTTCGTGTACGGAGTAGGGTATGGGTTAGGGTTACGGTTAGGGTTAGTGTTAGGGTTAGGGCTCAGTTTAGGGTACGGGTTAGGATTAGGATACGTGTTAGGGTTAGGGTAGGGGTTAGGGTTAGGGTATGCGTTAGGGTTAGGGTAGTTATTAAACCTATCCCAGTCTCTAGATACCCGTTAGCACGTAAAGGAATATTATATGGGGGTCCAGCCATGGAGAAGAGTTTAGACACTGGGATAAGATAAGGAACACACCCATTATAAAGAAATCACATTAGGATTCTCTTTTTAAGCTGTTCCTTAAGACACTAGTGCTTAGGAAATCTATTGGAGGCAGAAGCAGTCAAGGGTAGCCTAGGGTTAGGGTTAGGCTTAGGGTTAGGCTTAGGGTACGGCTTAGGGTATGGGTTCGGGGAGGGGTGCGGGTACGGCGTAGGGTATGGGTTAGGGTTAGGGTTAGGGTTAGTGTTAGGGTTCGGGCTCGGTTTAGGGTACGGGTTAGGATTAGGGTACGTGTTAGGGTTAGGGTACGCGTTAGGGTTAGGGTACGCGTTAGGGTTAGGGTAGTTATTAAACCTATCCCAGTCTCTAGATACCCCTTAGCACGTAAAGGAATATTATTTGGGGGTCCAGCCATGGAGAAGAGTTTCGACACTGGGATAAGATAAGGAACACACCCATTACAAAGAAATCACATTAGGATTCTCTTTTTAAGCTGTTCCTTAAAACACTAGTGCTTAGGAAATCTATTGGAGGCAGAAGCAGTCAAGGGTAGCCTAGGGTTAGGGTTAGGCTTAGGGTTAGGCTTAGGGTACGGCTTAGTTTACGGGTTCGGGGAGGGGTGTGGGTACGGCGTAGGGTATGGGTTAGTGTTAGGGTTAGGGTTAGTGTTAGGGTTCGGGCTCGGTTTAGGGTACGGGTTAGGATTAGGGTACGTGTTAGGGTTAGGTTAGGGGTTAGGGTTAGGGTACGCGTTAGGGTTAGGGTAGTTATTAAACCTATCCCACTCTCTAGATACCCCTTAGCACGTAAAGGAATATTATTTGGGGGTCCAGCCATGGAGAAGAGTTTAGAAACTAGGATAAGATAAGGAACACACCCATTATAAAGAAATCACATTAGGATTCTCTTTTTAAGCTGTTCCTTAAAACACTAGTGCTTAGGAAATCTATTGGAGGCAGAAGCATTCAAGGGTAGCCTAGGGTTAGGGTTAGGCTTAGGGTTAGGCTTAGGGTACGGCTTAGGGTACGGGATCGGGGAGGGGTTCGTGTACGGAGTAGGGTATGGGTTAGGGTTACGGTTAGGGTTAGTGTTAGGGTTAGGGCTCAGTTTAGGGTACGGGTTAGGATTAGGATACGTGTTAGGGTTAGGGTAGGGGTTAGGGTTAGGGTATGCGTTAGGGTTAGGGTAGTTATTAAACCTATCCCAGTCTCTAGATACCCGTTAGCACGTAAAGGAATATTATATGGGGGTCCAGCCATGGAGAAGAGTTTAGACACTGGGATAAGATAAGGAACACACCCATTATAAAGAAATCACATTAGGATTCTCTTTTTAAGCTGTTCCTTAAGACACTAGTGCTTAGGAAATCTATTGGAGGCAGAAGCAGTCAAGGGTAGCCTAGGGTTAGGGTTAGGCTTAGGGTTAGGCTTAGGGTACGGCTTAGGGTACGGGTTCGGGGAGGGGTGCGGGTACGGCGTAGGGTATGGGTTAGGGTTAGGGTTAGGGTTAGTGTTAGGGTTCGGGCTCGGTTTAGGGTACGGGTTAGGATTAGGGTACGTGTTAGGGTTAGGGTACGCGTTAGGGTTAGGGTACGCTTTAGGGTTAGGGTAGTTATTAAACCTATCCCAGTCTCTAGATACCCCTTAGCACGTAAAGGAATATTATTTGGGGGTCCAGCCATGGAGAAGAGTTTAGACACTAGGATAAGATAAGGAACACACCCATTATAAAGAAATCACATTAGGATTCTCTTTTTAAGCTGTTCCTTAAAACACTAGTGCTTAGGAAATCTATTGGAGGCAGAAGCATTCAAGGGTAGCCTAGGGTTAGGGTTAGGCTTAGGGTTAGGGTTAGGGTACGGCTTAGGGTACGGGTTCGGGGAGGGGTGCGGGTACGGCGTAGGGTATGGGTTAGGGTTAGGTTTAGGGTTAGTGTTAGGGTTAGGGCTCGGTTTAGGGTACGGGTTAGGAATAGGGTACGTGTTAGGGTTAGGGTAGGGCTTAGGTTTAGGGTACGCGTTAGGGTTAGGGTAGTTATTAAACCTATCCCACTCTCTAGACACTCCTTAGCACGTAAAGGAATATTATTTGGGGGTTCAGCCATGGAGAAGAGTTTAGACACTGGGATAAGATAAGGAACACACCCATTATAAAGAAATCACATTAGGATTCTCTTTTTAAGCTGTTCCTTAAAACACTAGTGCTTAGGAAATCTATTGGAGGCAGAAGCAGTCAAGGGTAGCCTAGGGTTAGGGTTAGGCTTAGGGTTAGGCTTAGGGTACGGCTTAGGGTACGGATTCGGGGAGGGGTGCGGGTATGGCGTAGGGTATGGGTTAGGGTTAGGGTTAGGGTTAGTGTTAGGGTTAGGGCTCGGTTTAGGGTACAGTTTAGGATTAGGGTACGTGTTAGGGTTAGGGAAGGGGTTAGGGTTAGGGTACGCGTTAGTGTTAGGGTAGATATTAAACCTATCCCACTCTCTAGATACCCCTTAGCACCTAAAGGAATATTATTTGGGGATCCAGCCATGGAGAAGAGTTTAGACACTAGGATAAGATAAGGAACACACCCATTATAAAGAAATCACATTAGGATTCTCTTTTTAAGCTCTTCCTTAAGACACTAGTGCTTAGGAAATCTATTAGAGGCAGAAGCAGTCAAGCGTAGCCTAGGGTTAGGGTTAGGCTTAGGCTTAGGGTACGGCTTAGGGTACGGGTTCGGGGAGGGGTTCGGGTACGGCGTACGGTATGGGTTACGGTTAGGGTTAGGGTTAGTGATAGGGTTAGGGCTCGGTTTAGGGTACGGGTTAGGTTTAGGGTACGTGTTAGGGTCAGGGTAGGGGTTAGGGTTAGGGTACGCGTTAGGGTTAGGGTAGTTATTAAACATATCCCACTCTCTAGATACCCCTTAGTACGTAAAGGAATATTATTTGGGGGTCCAGCCATGGAGAAGAGTTTAGACACTGGGATAAGATAAGGAACACACCCATTATAAAGAAATCACATTAGGATTCTCTTTTTAAGCTGTTCCTTAAAACACTAGTGCTTAGGAAATCTATTGGAGGCAGAAGCATTCAAGGGTAGCCTAGGGTTAGGGTTAGGCTTAGGGTTAGGGTTAGGGTACGGCTTAGGGTACGGGTTCGGGGAGGGGTGCGGGTACGGCGTAGGGTATGGGTTAGGGTTGGGGTTAGGGTTAGTGATAGGGTTAGGGCTCGGTTTAGGGTACGGGTTAGGATTAGGGTATGTGTCAGGGTTAGGGTATGGGTTAGGGTTAGGTTACACGTTAGGGTTAGGGTAGTTATTAAACCTATCCCAGTCTCTAGATACCCCTTAGCACGTAAAGGAATATTATATGGGGGTCCAACCATGGAGAAGAGTTTAGACACTAGGATAAGATAAGGAACACACCCATTATAAAGAAATCACATTAGGATTCTCTTTTTAAGCTGTTCCTTAAGACACTAGTGCTTAGGAAATCTATTGGAGGCAGAAGCAGTCAAGGGTAGCCTAGGGTTAGGGTTAGGCTTAGGGTTAGGCTTAGGGTACGGCTTAGGGTACGGATTCGGGGAGGGGTGCGGGTACGTCGTAGGGTATGGGTTAGGGTTAGGGTTAGGGTTAGTGTTAGGGTTCGGGCTCGGTTTAGGGTACGGGTTAGGATTAGGGTACGTGTTAGGGTTAGGGTAGGGGTTAGGGTTAGGGTACGCGTTAGGGTTAGGGTAGTTATTAAACCTATCCCACTCTCTAGATACCCCTTAGCACGTAAAGGAATATTATTTGGGGGTCCAGCCATGGAGAAGAGTTTAGACACTAGGATAAGATAAGGAACACACCCATTATAAAGAAATCACATTAGGATTCTCTTTTTAAGCTGTTCCTTAAAACACTAGTGCTTAGGAAATCTATTGGAGGCAGAAGCAGTCAAGGGTAGCCTAGGGTTAGGGTTAGGCTTAGGGTTAGGGTTAGGGTACGGCTTAGGGTACGGGTTCGGGGAGGGGTGCGGGTACGGCGTAGGGTATGGGTTAGGGTTAGGGTTAGGGTTAGTGTTAGGGTTAGGGCTCGGTTTAGGGTACGGGTCAGGAATAGGGTACGTGTTAGGGTCAGGGTAGGGGTTAGGGTTAGGGTACGCGTTAGGGTTAGGGTAGTTATTAAACCTATCCCACTCTCTAGATACCCCTTAGTACGTAAAGGAATATTATTTGGGGGTCCAGCCATGAAGAAGAGTTTAGACACTGGGATAAGATAAGGAACACACCCATTATAAAGAAATCACATTAGGATTCATTTTTAAGCTGTTCCTTAAAACACTAGTGCTTAGGAAATCTTTTGGAGGCAGAAGCAGTCAAGGGTAGCCTAGGGTTAGGTTTAGGCTTAGGGTTAGGGTTAGGGTACGGCTTAGGTTACGGGTTCGGGGAGGGGTGCGGGTACGGCGGAGGGTATGGGTTAGGGTTAGGGTTAGGGTTAGTGTTAGGGTTAGGGCTCGGTTTAGGGTACGGGTTAGGATTAGGGTACGTGTTAGGGTTAGGGTAGGGGTTAGGGTTAGGGTACGTGTTAGGGTTAGGGTAGTTATTAAACCTATCCCACTCTCTAGACACCCCTTAGGACGTAAAGGAATATTATTTGGGGCTCCAGCCATGGAGAAGAGTTTAGACACTGGGATAAGATAAGGAACACACCCATTATAAAGAAATCACATTAGGATTCTCTTTTTAAGCTGTTCCTTAAAACACTAGTGCTTAGGAAATCTATTGGAGGCAGAAGCAGTCAAGGGTAGCCTAGGGTTAGGTTTAGGGTGAGGGTTAGGCTTAGGGTACGGCTTAGGGTACGGGATCGGGGAGGGGTTCGTGTACGGAGTAGGGTATGGGTTAGGGTTACGGTTAGGGTTAGTGTTAGGGTTAGGGCTCGGTTTAGGTTACGGGTTAGGATTAGGATACGTGTTAGGGTTAGGGTAGGGGTTAGGGTTAGGGTACGCGTTAGGGTTAGGGTAGTTATTAAACCTATCACACTCTCTAGATACCCCTTAGCACGTAAAGGAATATTATTTGGGGGTCCAGCCATGGAGAAGAGTTTAGACACTGGGATAAGATAAGGAACACACCCATTACAAAGAAATCACACTAGGATTCTCTTTTTAAGCTGTTCCTTAAAACACTAGTTTTAAGGAAATCTATTGGAGGCAGAAGCAGTCAAGGGTAGCCTAGGGTTAGGGTTAGGCTTAGGGTTAGGCTTAGGGTACGGCTTAGGGTACGGGTTCGGGGAGGGGTGTGGGTACGGCGTAGGGTATGGGTTAGGGTTAGGGTTAGGGTTAGTGTTAGGGTTAGGGCTCGGTTTAGGGTACGGGTTAGGATTAGGGTACGTGTTAGGGTTAGGGTAGGGGTTAGGGTTAGGGTACGCGTTAGGGTTAGGGTAGTTATTAAACCTATCACACTCTCTAGATACCCCTTAGCACGTAAAGGAATATTATTTGGGGGTCCAGCCATGGAGAAGAGTTTAGACACTAGGATAAGATAAGGAACACACCCATTATAAAGAAATCACATTAGGATTCTCTTTTTAAGCTGTTCCTTAAAACACTAGTGCTTAGGAAATCTATTGGTGGCAGAAGCATTCAAGGGTAGCCTAGGGTTAGGGTTAGGCTTAGGGTTAGGCTTAGGGTACGGCTTAGGGTACGGATTCGGGGAGGGGTGCGGGTACGGCGTAGGGTATGGGTTAGGGTTAGGGTTAGGGTTAGTGTTAGGGTTAGGGCTCGGTTTAGGGTACAGGTTAGGATTAGGGTACGTGTTAGGGTTAGGGAAGGGGTTAGGGTTAGGGTACGCGTTAGTGTTAGGGTAGATATTAAACCTATCCCACTCTCTAGATACCCCTTAGCACGTAAAGGAATATTATTTGGGGGTCCAGCCATGGAGAAGAGATTAGACATTAGCATAAGATAAGGAACACACCCATTATAAAGAAATCACATTAGGATTCTCTTTTTATGCTGTTCCTTAAAACACTAGTGCTTAGGAAATCTATTGGAGGCAGAAGCATTCAAGGGTAGCCTAGGGTTAGGGTTAGGCTTAGGGTTAGGGTTAGGGTACGGCTTAGGGTACGGGTTCGGGGAGGGGTGCGGGTACGGCGTAGGGTATGGGTTAGGGTTGGGGTTAGGGTTAGTGATAGGGTTAGGGCTCGGTTTAGGGTACGGGTTAGGATTAGGGTATGTGTCAGGGTTAGGGTATGGGTTAGGGTTAGGGTACACGTTAGGGTTAGGGTAGTTATTAAACCTATCCCAGTCTCTAGATACCCCTTAGCACGTAAAGGAATATTATATGGGGGTCCAGCCATGGAGAAGAGTTTAGACACTAGGATAAGATAAGGAACACACCCATTATAAAGAAATCACATTAGGATTCTCTTTTTAAGCTGTTCCTTAAGACACTAGTGCTTAGGAAATCTATTGGAGGCAGAAGCATTCAAGGGTAGCCTAGGGTTAGGGTTAGGCTTAGGGTTAGGGTTAGGGTACGGCTTAGGGTACGGGTTCGGGGAGGGGTGCGGGTACGGCGTAGGGTATGGGTTAGGGTTGGGGTTAGGGTTAGTGATAGGGTTAGGGCTCGGTTTAGGGTACGGGTTAGGATTAGGGTATGTGTCAGGGTTAGGGTATGGATTAGGGTTAGGTTACACGTTAGGGTTAGGGTAGTTATTAAACCTATCCCAGTCTCTAGATACCCCTTAGCACGTAAAGGAATATTATATGGGGGTCCAGCCATGGAGAAGAGTTTAGACACTAGGAAAAGATAAGGAACACACCCATTATAAAGAAATCACATTAGGATTCTCTTTTTAAGCTGTTCCTTAAGACACTAGTGCTTAGGAAATCTATTGGAGGCAGAAGCAGTCAAGGGTAGCCTAGGGTTAGGGTTAGGCTTAGGGTTAGGCTTAGGGTACGGCTTAGGGTACGGATTCGGGGAGGGGTGCGGGTACATCGTAGGGTATGGGTTAGGGTTAGGGTTAGGGTTAGTGTTAGGGTTCGGGCTCGGTTTAGGGTACGGGTTAGGATTAGGGTACGTGTTAGGGTTAGGGTAGGGGTTAGGGTTAGGGTACGCGTTAGGGTTAGGGTAGTTATTAAACCTATCCCACTCTCTAGATACCCCTTAGCACGTAAAGGAATATTATTTGGGGGTCCAGCCATGGAGAAGAGTTTAGACACTAGGATAAGATAAGGAACACACCCATTATAAAGAAATCACATTAGGATTCTCTTTTTAAGCTGTTCCTTAAAACACTAGTGCTTAGGAAATCTATTGGAGGCAGAAGCAGTCAAGGGTAGCCTAGGGTTAGGGTTAGGCTTAGGGTTAGGGTTAGGGTACGGCTTAGGGTACGGGTTCGGGGAGGGGTGCGGGTACGGCGTAGGGTATGGGTTAGGGTTAGGGTTAGGGTTAGTGTTAGGGTTAGGGCTCGGTTTAGGGTACGGGTCAGGAATAGGGTACGTGTTAGGGTTAGGGTAGGGGTTAGGGTTAGGGTACGCGTTAGGGTTAGGGTAGTTATTAAACCTATCCCACTCTCTAGACACTCCTTAGCACGTAAAGGAATATTATTTGGGGGTCCAGCCATGGAGAAGAGTTTAGACACTAGGATAAGATAAGGAACACACCCATTATAAAGAAATCACATTAGGATTCTCTTTTTAAGCTGTTCCTTAAGACACTAGAGCTTAGGAAATCTATTGGAGGCAGAAGCAGTCAAGGGTAGCCTAGGGTTAGGGTTAGGCTTAGGCTTAGGCTTAGGGTACGGCTTAGGTTACGGGTTCGGGGAGGGGTTCGGGTACGGCGTAGGGTATGGGTTAGGGTTAGGGTTAGGGTTAGTGATAGGGTTAGGGCTCGGTTTAGGGTACGGGTTAGGTTTAGGGTACGTGTTAGGGTCAGGGTAGGGGTTAGGGTTAGGGTACGCGTTAGGGTTAGGGTAGTTATTAAACCTATCCCACTCTCTAGATACCCCTTAGTACGTAAAGGAATATTATTTGGGGGTCCAGCCATGAAGAAGAGTTTAGACACTGGGATAAGATAAGGAACACACCCATTATAAAGAAATCACATTAGGATTCATTTTTAAGCTGTTCCTTAAAACACTAGTGCTTAGGAAATCTTTTGGAGGCAGAAGCAGTCAAGGGTAGCCTAGGGTTAGGTTTAGGCTTAGGGTTAGGGTTAGGGTACGGCTTAGGTTACGGGTTCGGGGAGGGGTGCGGGTACGGCGGAGGGTATGGGTTAGGGTTAGGGTTAGGGTTAGTGTTAGGGTTAGGGCTCGGTTTAGGGTACGGGTTAGGATTAGGGTACGTGTTAGGGTTAGGGTAGGGGTTAGGGTTAGGGTACGTGTTAGGGTTAGGGTAGTTATTAAACCTATCCCACTCTCTAGACACCCCTTAGCACGTAAAGGAATATTATTTAGGGCTCCAGCCATGGAGAAGAGTTTAGACACTGGGATAAGATAAGGAACACACCCATTATAAAGAAATCACATTAGGATTCTCTTTTTAAGCTGTTCCTTAAAACACTAGTGCTTAGGAAATCTATTGGAGGCAGAAGCAGTCAAGGGTAGCCTAGGGTTAGGTTTAGGGTGAGGGTTAGGCTTAGGGTACGGCTTAGGGTACGGGATCGGGGAGGGGTTCGTGTACGGAGTAGGGTATGGGTTAGGGTTACGGTTAGGGTTAGTGTTAGGGTTAGGGCTCGGTTTAGGTTACGGGTTAGGATTAGGATACGAGTTAGGGTTAGGGTAGGGGTTAGGGTTAGGGTACGCGTTAGGGTTAGGGTAGTTTTTAAACCTATCACACTCTCTAGATACCCCTTAGCACGTAAAGGAATATTATTTGGGGGTCCAGCCATGGAGAAGAGTTTAGACACTGGGATAAGATAAGGAACACACCCATTACAAAGAAATCACACTAGGATTCTCTTTTTAAGCTGTTCCTTAAAACACTAGTTTTAAGGAAATCTATTGGAGGCAGAAGCAGTCAAGGGTAGCCTAGGGTTAGGGTTAGGCTTAGGGTTAGGCTTAGGGTACGGCTTAGGGTACGGGTTCGGGGAGGGGTGTGGGTACGGCGTAGGGTATGGGTTAGGGTTAGGGTTAGGGTTAGTGTTAGGGTTAGGGCTCGGTTTAGGGTACGGGTTAGGATTAGGGTACGTGTTAGGGTTAGGGTAGGGGTTAGGGTTAGGGTACGCGTTAGGGTTAGGGTAGTTATTAAACCTATCACACTCTCTAGATACCCCTTAGCACGTAAAGGAATATTATTTGGGGGTCCAGCCATGGAGAAGAGTTTAGACACTAGGATAAGATAAGGAACACACCCATTATAAAGAAATCACATTAGGATTCTCTTTTTAAGCTGTTCCTTAAAACACTAGTGCTTAGGAAATCTATTGGTGGCAGAAGCATTCAAGGGTAGCCTAGGGTTAGGGTTAGGCTTAGGGTTAGGCTTAGGGTACGGCTTAGGGTACGGATTCGGGGAGGGGTGCGGGTACGGCGTAGGGTATGGGTTAGGGTTAGGGTTAGGGTTAGTGTTAGGGTTAGGGCTCGGTTTAGGGTACAGGTTAGGATTAGGGTACGTGTTAGGGTTAGGGAAGGGGTTAGGGTTAGGGTACGCGTTAGTGTTAGGGTAGATATTAAACCTATCCCACTCTCTAGATACCCCTTAGCACGTAAAGGAATATTATTTGGGGGTCCAGCCATGGAGAAGAGATTAGACATTAGCATAAGATAAGGAACACACCCATTATAAAGAAATCACATTAGGATTCTCTTTTTATGCTGTTCCTTAAAACACTAGTGCTTAGGAAATCTATTGGAGGCAGAAGCATTCAAGGGTAGCCTAGGGTTAGGGTTAGGCTTAGGGTTAGGGTTAGGGTACGGCTTAGGGTACGGGTTCGGGGAGGGGTGCGGGTACGGCGTAGGGTATGGGTTAGGGTTGGGGTTAGGGTTAGTGATAGGGTTAGGGCTCGGTTTAGGGTACGGGTTAGGATTAGGGTATGTGTCAGGGTTAGGGTATGGGTTAGGGTTAGGGTACACGTTAGGGTTAGGGTAGTTATTAAACCTATCCCAGTCTCTAGATACCCCTTAGCACGTAAAGGAATATTATATGGGGGTCCAGCCATGGAGAAGAGTTTAGACACTAGGATAAGATAAGGAACACACCCATTATAAAGAAATCACATTAGGATTCTCTTTTTAAGCTGTTCCTTAAGACACTAGTGCTTAGGAAATCTATTGGAGGCAGAAGCAGTCAAGGGTAGCCTAGGGTTAGGGTTAGGCTTAGGGTTAGGCTTAGGGTACGGCTTAGGTTACGGGTTCGGGGAGGGGTTCGGGTACGGCGTAGGGTATGGGTTAGGGTTAGGGTTAGGGTTAGTGTTAGGGTTCGGGCTCGGTTTAGGGTACGGGTTAGGATTAGGGTACGTGTTAGGGTTAGGGTAGGGGTTAGGGTTAGGGTACGCGTTAGGGTTAGGGTAGTTATTAAACCTATCCCACTCTCTAGATACCCCTTAGCACGTAAAGGAATATTATTTGGGGGTCCAGCCATGGAGAAGAGTTTAGACACTAGGATAAGATAAGGAACACACCCATTATAAAGAAATCACATTAGGATTCTCTTTTTAAGCTGTTCCTTAAAACACTAGTGCTTAGGAAATCTATTGGAGGCAGAAGCAGTCAAGGGTAGCCTAGGGTTAGGGTTAGGCTTAGGGTTAGTCTTAGGGTACGGCTTAGTTTACGGGTTCGGGGAGGGGTTCGGGTACGGCGTAGGGTATGGGTTAGGGATAGGGTTAGGGTTAGTGTTAGGGTTAGGGCTCGGTTTAGGGTACGGGTTAGGATTAGGGTACGTGTTAGGGTTAGGGAAGGGGTTAGGGTTAGGGTACGCGTTAGGGTTAGGGTAGATATTAAACCTATCCCACTCTCTAGATACCCCTTAGCACGTAAAGGAATATTATTTGGGGGTCCAGCCATGGAGAAGAGTTTAGACACTAGGATAAGATAAGGAACACACCCATTATAAATAAATCACATTAGGATTCTCTTTTTAAGCTGTTCCTTAAGACACTAGTGCTTAGGAAATCTATTGGAGGCAGAAGCAGTCAAGGGTAGCCTAGGGTTCGGTTTAGGGTGAGGGTTAGGCTTAGGGTACGGCTTAGGGTACGGGATCGGGGAGGGGTTCGTGTACGGAGTAGGGTATGGGTTAGGGTTACGGTTAGGGTTAGTGTTAGGGTTAGGGCTCGGTTTAGGTTACGGGTTAGGATTAGGATACGTGTTAGGGTTAGGGTAGGGGTTAGGGTTAGGGTACGCGTTAGGGTTAGGGTAGTTATTAAACCTATCACACTCTCTAGATACCCCTTAGCACGTAAAGGAATATTATTTGGGGGTCCAGCCATGGAGAAGAGTTTAGACACTGGGATAAGATAAGGAACACACCCATTAGAAAGAAATCACATTAGGATTCTCTTTTTAAGCTGTTCCTTAAAACACTACTGCTTAGGAAATCTATTGAAGGCAGAAGCAGTCAAGGGTAGCCTAGGGTTAGGGTTAGGCTTAGGGTTAGGCTTAGGGTACGGCTTAGTTTACGGGTTCGGGGAGGGGTGTGGGTACGGCGTAGGGTATGGGTTAGGGTTAGGGTTAGGGTTAGTGTTAGGGTTCGGGCTCGGTTTAGGGTACGGGTTAGGATTAGGGTACGTGTTAGGGTTAGGGTAGGGGTTAGGGTTAGGGTACGCGTTAGGGTTAGGGTAGTTATTAAACCTATCCCACTCTCTAGATACCCCTTAGCACGTAAAGGAATATTATTTGGGGGTCCAGCCATGGAGAAGAGTTTAGAAACTAGGATAAGATAAGGAACACACCCATTATAAATAAATCACATTAGGATTCTCTTTTTAAGCTGTTCCTTAAAACACTAGTGCTTAGGAAATCTATTGGAGGCAGAAGCATTCAAGGGTAGCCTAGGGTTAGGGTTAGGCTTAGGGTTAGGCTTAGGGTACGGCTTAGGGTACGGGTTCGGGGAGGGGTGCGGGTACGGCGTAGGGTATGGGTTAGGGTTAGGGTTAGGGTTAGTGTTAGGGTTCGGGCTCGGTTTAGGGTACGGGTTAGGATTAGGGTACGTGTTAGGGTTAGGGTACGCGTTAGGGTTAGGGTACGCGTTAGGGTTAGGGTAGTTATTAAACCTATCCCAGTCTCTAGATACCCCTTAGCACGTAAAGGAATATTATTTGGGGGTCCAGCCATGGAGAAGAGTTTAGACACTAGGATAAGATAAGGAACACACCCATTATAAAGAAATCACATTAGGATTCTCTTTTTAAGCTGTTCCTTAAACACTAGTGCTTAGGAAATCTATTGGAGGCAGAAGCATTCAAGGGTAGCCTAGGGTTAGGGTTAGGCTTAGGGTTAGGGTTAGGGTACGGCTTAGGGTACGGGTTCGGGGAGGGGTGCGGGTACGGCGTAGGGTATGGGTTAGGGTTAGGTTTAGGGTTAGTGTTAGGGTTAGGGCTCGGTTTAGGGTACGGGTTAGGAATAGGGTACGTGTTAGGGTTAGGGTAGGGGTTAGGTTTAGGGTACGCGTTAGGGTTAGGGTAGTTATTAAACCTATCCCACTCTCTAGACACTCCTTAGCACGTAAAGGAATATTATTTGGGGGTTCAGCCATGGAGAAGAGTTTAGACACTGGGATAAGATAAGGAACACACCCATTATAAAGAAATCACATTAGGATTCTCTTTTTAAGCTGTTCCTTAAAACACTAGTGCTTAGGAAATCTATTGGAGGCAGAAGCAGTCAAGGGTAGCCTAGGGTTAGGGTTAGGCTTAGGGTTAGGCTTAGGGTACGGCTTAGGGTACGGGTTCGGGGAGGGGTGCGGGTATGGCGTAGGGTATGGGTTAGGGTTAGGGTTAGGGTTAGTGTTAGGGTTAGGGCTCGGTTTAGGGTACAGTTTAGGATTAGGGTACGTGTTAGGGTTAGGGAAGGGGTTAGGGTTAGGGTACGCGTTAGTGTTAGGGTAGATATTAAACCTATCCCACTCTCTAGATACCCCTTAGCACCTAAAGGAATATTATTTGGGGATCCAGCCATGGAGAAGAGTTTAGACACTACGATAAGATAAGGAACACACCCATTATAAAGAAATCACATTAGGATTCTCTTTTTAAGCTCTTCCTTAAGACACTAGTGCTTAGGAAATCTATTAGAGGCAGAAGCAGTCAAGCGTAGCCTAGGGTTAGGGTTAGGCTTAGGGTTAGTCTTAGGGTACGGCTTAGGGTACGGGTTCGGGGAGGGGTTCGGGTACGGCGTAGGGTATGGGTTAGGGTTAGGGTTAGGGTTAGTATTAGGGTTAGGGCTCGGTTTAGGGTACGGGTTAGGATTAGGGTACGTGTTAGGGTTAGGGAAGGGGTTAGGGTTAGGGTACGCGTTAGGGTTAGGGTAGATATTAAACCTATCCCACTCTCTAGATACCACTTAGCACGTAAAGGAATATTATTTGGGGGTCCAGCCATGGAGAAGAGTTTAGACACTAGGATAAGATAAGGAACACACCCATTATAAAGAAATCACATTAGGATTCTCTTTTTAAGCTGTTCCTTAAAACACTAGTGCTTAGGAAATCTATTGGAGGCAGAAGCAGTCAAGGGTAGCCTAGGGTTAAGGTTAGGCTTAGGTTTAGGGTTAGGGTACGGCTTAGGGTACGGGTTCGGGGAGGGGTTCGGGTACGACGTAGGGTATGGGTTAGGGTTAGGGTTAGGGTTAGTGTTAGGGTTAGGGCTCGGTTTAGGGTACGGGTTAGGATTAGGGTACGTGTTAGGGTTAGGGTAGGGGTTAGGGTTAGGGTACGCATTAGGGTTAGGGTAGTTATTAAACCTATCCCACTCTCTAGATACCCCTTAGCACGTAAAGGAATATTATTTGGGGGTCCAGCCATGGGGAAGAGTTTAGACACTAGGATAAGATAAGGAACACACCCATTATAAAGAAATCACATTAGGATTCTCTTTTTAAGCTGTTCCTTAAAACACTAGTGCTTAGGAAATCTATTGGATGCAGAAGCAGTCAAGGGTAGCCTAAGGTTAGGGTTAGGCTTAGGGTACGGCTTGGGGTACGGGTTCGGGGAGGGGTTTCTGTACGGCGTAGGGTATGGGTTAGTGTTAGGGTTAGGGTTAGTGTTAGGGTTCGGGCTCGGTTTAGGGTACGGGTTAGGATTAGGGTACGTGTTAGGGTTAGGGTAGGGGTTAGGGTTAGGGTACGCGTTAGGGTTAGGGTAGTTATTAAACCTATACAATTCTCTAGACACTCCTTAGCACGTAAAGGAATATTATTTGCGGGTCCAGCCATGGAGAAGAGTTTAGACACTGGGATAAGATAAGGAACACACCCATTACAAAGAAATCACATTAGGATTCTCTTTTTAAGCTGTTCCTTAAAACACTAGTGCTTAGGAAATCTATTGGAGGCAGAAGCAGTCAAGGGTAGCCTAGGGTTAGGGTTAGGCTTAGGGTTAGGCTTAGGGTACGGCTTAGGGTACGGGTTCGGGGAGGGGTTCGGGTACGGCGTAGGGTATGGGTTAGGGTTAGGGTTAGGGTTAGTGTTAGGGTTAGGGCTCGGTTTAGGGTACGGGTTAGGATTAGGGTACGTGTTAGGGTTAGGGTAGGGGTTAGGGTTAGGGTACGCGTTAGGGTTAGGGTAGTTATTAAACCTATCCCACTCTCTAGATACCCCTTAGCACGTAAAGCAATATTATTTGGGGGTCCAGCCATGGAGAAGAGTTTAGACACTGGGATAAGATAAGGAACACACCCATTATAAAGAAATCACATTAGGATTCATTTTTAAGCTGTTCCTTAAAACACTAGTGCTTAGGAAATCTATTGGAGGCAGAAGCAGTCAAGGGTAGCCTAGGGTTAGGTTTAGGCTTAGGGTTAGGGTTAGGGTACGGCTTAGGTTACGGGTTCGGGGAGGGGTGCGGGTACGGCGTAGGGTATGGGTTAGGGTTAGGGTTAGGGTTAGTGTTAGGGTTAGGGCTCGGTTTAGGGTACGGGTTAGGAATAGTGTACGTGTTAGTGTTAGGGTAGGGTTAGGGTTAGGGTTAGGGTTAGGGTTAGGGTTAGGGTTAGGGTTAGGGTTAGGGTTAGGGTTAGTGTTAGGGTTAGGGCTCGGTTTAGGGTACAGGTTAGGATTAGGGTACGTGTTAGGGTTAGGGAAGGGGTTAGGGTTAGGGTACGCGTTAGTGTTAGGGTAGATATTAAACCTATCCCACTCTCTAGATACCCCTTAGCACGTAAAGGAATATTATTTGGGGGTCCAGCCATGGAGAAGAGATTAGACATTAGCATAAGATAAGGAACACACCCATTATAAAGAAATCACATTAGGATTCTCTTTTTATGCTGTTCCTTAAAACACTAGTGCTTAGGAAATCTATTGGAGGCAGAAGCATTCAAGGGTAGCCTAGGGTTAGGGTTAGGCTTAGGGTTAGGGTTAGGGTACGGCTTAGGGTACGGGTTCGGGGAGGGGTGCGGGTACGGCGTAGGGTATGGGTTAGGGTTGGGGTTAGGGTTAGTGATAGGGTTAGGGCTCGGTTTAGGGTACGGGTTAGGATTAGGGTATGTGTCAGGGTTAGGGTATGGGTTAGGGTTAGGGTACACGTTAGGGTTAGGGTAGTTATTAAACCTATCCCAGTCTCTAGATACCCCTTAGCACGTAAAGGAATATTATATGGGGGTCCAGCCATGGAGAAGAGTTTAGACACTAGGATAAGATAAGGAACACACCCATTATAAAGAAATCACATTAGGATTCTCTTTTTAAGCTGTTCCTTAAGACACTAGTGCTTAGGAAATCTATTGGAGGCAGAAGCAGTCAAGGGTAGCCTAGGGTTAGGGTTAGGCTTAGGGTTAGGCTTAGGGTACGGCTTAGGTTACGGGTTCGGGGAGGGGTTCGGGTACGGCGTAGGGTATGGGTTAGGGTTAGGGTTAGGGTTAGTGTTAGGGTTCGGGCTCGGTTTAGGGTACGGGTTAGGATTAGGGTACGTGTTAGGGTTAGGGTAGGGGTTAGGGTTAGGGTACGCGTTAGGGTTAGGGTAGTTAGTAAACCTATCCCACTCTCTAGATACCCCTTAGCACGTAAAGGAATATTATTTGGGGGTCCAGCCATGGAGAAGAGTTTAGACACTAGGATAAGATAAGGAACACACCCATTATAAAGAAATCACATTAGGATTCTCTTTTTAAGCTGTTCCTTAAAACACTAGTGCTTAGGAAATCTATTGGAAGCAGAAGCAGTCAAGGGTAGCCTAGGGTTAGGGTTAGGCTTAGGGTTAGTCTTAGGGTACGGCTTAGTTTACGGGTTCGGGGAGGGGTTCGGGTACGGCGTAGGGTATGGGTTAGGGATAGGGTTAGGGTTAGTGTTAGGGTTAGGGCTAGGTTTAGGGTACGTGTTAGGATTAGGGTACGTGTTAGGGTTAGGGAAGGGGTTAGGGTTAGGGTACGCGATAGGGTTAGGGTAGATATTAAACCTATCCCACTCTCTAGATACCCCTTAGCACGTAAAGGAATATTATTTGGGGGTCCAGCCATGGAGAAGAGTTTAGACACTAGGATAAGATAAGGAACACACCCATTATAAAGAAATCACATTAGGATTCTCTTTTTAAGCTGTTCCTTAAGACACTAGTGCTTAGGAAATCTATTGGAGGCAGAAGCAGTCAAGGGTAGCCTAGGGTTCGGTTTAGGGTGAGGGTTAGGCTTAGGGTACGGCTTAGGGTACGGGATCGGGGAGGGGTTCGTGTACGGAGTAGGGTATGGGTTAGGGTTACGGTTAGGGTTAGTGTTAGGGTTAGGGCTCGGTTTAGGTTACGGGTTAGGATTAGGATACGTGTTAGGGTTAGGGTAGGGGTTAGGGTTAGGGTACGCGTTAGGGTTAGGGTAGTTATTAAACCTATCACACTCTCTAGATACCCCTTAGCACGTAAAGGAATATTATTTGGGGGTCCAGCCATGGAGAAGAGTTTAGACACTGGGATAAGATAAGGAACACACCCATTACAAAGAAATCACATTAGGATTCTCTTTTTAAGCTGTTCCTTAAAACACTAGTGCTTAGGAAATCTATTGGAGGCAGAAGCAGTCAAGGGTAGCCTAGGGTTAGGGTTAGGCTTAGGGTTAGGCTTAGGGTACGGCTTAGTTTACGGGTTCGGGGAGGGGTGTGGGTACGGCGTAGGGTATGGGTTAGGGTTAGGGTTAGGGTTAGTGTTAGGGTTCGGGCTCGGTTTAGGGTACGGGTTAGGATTAGGGTACGTGTTAGGGTTAGGGTAGGGGTTAGGGTTAGGGTACGCGTTAGGGTTAGGGTAGTTATTAAACCTATCCCACTCTCTAGATACCCCTTAGCACGTAAAGGAATATTATTTGGGGGTCCAGCCATGGAGAAGAGTTTAGAAACTAGGATAAGATAAGGAACACACCCATTATAAAGAAATCACATTAGGATTCTCTTTTTAAGCTGTTCCTTAAAACACTAGTGCTTAGGAAATCTATTGGAGGCAGAAGCATTCAAGGGTAGCCTAGGGTTAGGGTTAGGCTTAGGGTTAGGCTTAGGGTACGGCTTAGGGTACGGGATCGGGGAGGGGTTCGTGTACGGAGTAGGGTATGGGTTAGGGTTACGGTTAGGGTTAGTGTTAGGGTTAGGGCTCAGTTTAGGGTACGGGTTAGGATTAGGATACGTGTTAGGGTTAGGGTAGGGGTTAGGGTTAGGGTATGCTTTAGGGTTAGGGTAGTTATTAAACCTATCCCAGTCTCTAGATACCCGTTAGCACGTAAAGGAATATTATATGGGGGTCCAGCCATGGAGAAGAGTTTAGACACTGGGATAAGATAAGGAACACACCCATTATAAAGAAATCACATTAGGATTCTCTTTTTAAGCTGTTCCTTAAGATACTAGTGCTTAGGAAATCTATTGGAGGCAGAAGCAGTCAAGGGTAGCCTAGGGTTAGGGTTAGGCTTAGGGTTAGGCTTAGGGTACGGCTTAGGGTACGGGTTCGGGGAGGGGTGCGGGTACGGCGTAGGGTATGGGTTCGGGTTAGGGTTAGGGTTAGTGTTAGGGTTCGGGCTCGGTTTAGGGTACGGGTTAGGATTAGGGTACGTGTTAGGGTTAGGGTACGCGTTAGGGTTAGGGTACGCGTTAGGGTTAGGGTAGTTATTAAACCTATCCCACTCTCTAGACACTCCTTAGCACGTAAAGGAATATTATTTGGGGGTTCAGCCATGGAGAAGAGTTTAGACACTGGGATAAGATAAGGAACACACCCATTATAAAGAAATCACATTAGGATTCTCTTTTTAAGCTGTTCCTTAAAACACTAGTGCTTAGGAAATCTATTGGAGGCAGAAGCAGTCAAGGGTAGCCTAGGGTTAGGTTAGGGTTAGGGTTAGGGTTAGGGTACGGCTTAGGGTACGGGTTCGGGGAGGGGTTCGGGTACGGCGTAGGGTATGGGTTAGGGTTAGGGTTAGGGTTAGTGATAGGGTTAGGGCTCGGTTTAGGGTACGGGTTAGGTTTAGGGTACGTGTTAGGGTCAGGGTAGGGGTTAGGGTTAGGGTACGCGTTAGGGTTAGGGTAGTTATTAAACATATCCCACTCTCTAGATACCCCTTAGTACGTAAAGGAATATTATTTGGGGGTCCAGCCATGGAGAAGAGTTTAGACACTGGGATAAGATAAGGAACACACCCATTATAAAGAAATCACATTAGGATTCATTTTTAAACTGTTCCTTAAAACACTAGTGCTTAGGAAATCTATTGGAGGCAGAAGCAGTCAAGGGTAGCCTAGGGTTAGGTTTAGGCTTAGGGTTAGGGTTAGGGTACGGCTTAGGTTACGGGTTCGGGGAGGGGTGCGGGTACGGCGTAGGGTATGGGTTAGGGTTAGGGTTAGGGTTAGTGTTAGGGTTAGGGCTCGGTTTAGGGTACGGGTTAGGAATAGTGTACGTGTTAGGGTTAGGGTAGGGGTTAGGGTTAGGGTACGTGTTAGGGTTAGGGTAGTTATTAAACCTATCCCACTCTCTAGACACCCCTTAGCACGTAAAGGAATATTATTTGGGGCTCCAGCCATGGAGAAGAGTTTAGACACTGGGATAAGATAAGGAACACACCCATTATAAAGAAATCACATTAGGATTCTCTTTTTAAGCTGTTCCTTAAAACACTAGTGCTTAGGAAATCTATTGGAGGCAGAAGCAGTCAAGGGTAGCCTAGGGTTAGGGTTAGGCTTAGGGTTAGGGTTAGGGTACGGCTTAGGGTACGGGTTCGGGGAGGGGTGCGGGTACGGCGTAGGGTATGGGTTAGGGTTGGGGTTAGGGTTAGTGATAGGGTTAGGGCTCGGTTTAGGGTATGGGTTAGGATTAGGGTATGTGTCAGGGTTAGGGTATGGGTTAGGGTTAGGGTACACGTTAGGGTTAGGGTAGTTATTAAACCTATCCCAGTCTCTAGATACCCCTTAGCACGTAAAGGAATATTATATGGGGGTCCAGCCATGGAGAAGAGTTTAGACACTAGGATAAGATAAGGAACACACCCATTATAAAGAAATCACATTAGGGTTCTCTTTTTAAGCTGTTCCTTAAGACACTAGTGCTTAGGAAATCTATTGGAGGCAGAAGCAGTCAAGGGTAGCCTAGGGTTAGGGTTAGGCTTAGGGTTAGGCTTAGGGTACGGCTTAGGGTACGGATTCGGGGAGGGGTGCGGGTACATCGTAGGGTATGGGTTAGGGTTAGGGTTAGGGTTAGTGTTAGGGTTCGGGCTCGGTTTAGGGTACGGGTTAGGATTAGGGTACGTGTTAGGGTTAGGGTAGGGGTTAGGGTTAGGGTACGCGTTAGGGTTAGGGTAGTTATTAAACCTATCCCACTCTCTAGATACCCCTTAGCACGTAAAGGAATATTATTTGGGGGTCCAGCCATGGAGAAGAGTTTAGACACTAGGATAAGATAAGGAACACACCCATTATAAAGAAATCACATTAGGATTCTCTTTTTAAGCTGTTCCTTAAAACAGTAGTGCTTAGGAAATCTATTGGAGGCAGAAGCAGTCAAGGGTAGCCTAGGGTTAGGGTTAGGCTTAGGGTTAGGGTTAGGGTACGGCTTAGGGTACGGGTTCGGGGAGGGGTGCGGGTACGGCGTAGGGTATGGGTTAGGGTTAGGGTTAGGGTTAGTGTTAGGGTTAGGGCTCGGTTTAGGGTACGGGTCAGGAATAGGGTACGTGTTAGGGTTAGGGTAGGGGTTAGGGTTAGGGTACGCGTTAGGGTTAGGGTAGTTATTAAACCTATCCCACTCTCTAGACACTCCTTAGCACGTAAAGGAATATTATTTGGGGGTCCAGCCATGGAGAAGAGTTTAGACACTAGGATAAGATAAGGAACACACCCATTATAAAGAAATCACATTAGGATTCTCTTTTTAAGCTGTTCCTTAAGACACTAGTGCTTAGGAAATCTATTGGAGGCAGAAGCAGTCAAGGGTAGCCTAGGGTTAGGGTTAGGCTTAGGCTTAGGCTTAGGGTACGGCTTAGGGTACGGGTTCGGGGAGGGGTTCGGGTACGGCGTAGGGTATGGGTTAGGGTTAGGGTTAGGGTTAGTGATAGGGTTAGGGCTCGGTTTAGGGTACGGGTTAGGATTAGGGTATGTGTCAGGGTTAGGGTATGGGTTAGGGTTAGGGTACACGTTAGGGTTAGGGTAGTTATTAAACCTATCCCAGTCTCTAGATACCCCTTAGCACGTAAAGGAATATTATATGGGGGTCCAGCCATGGAGAAGAGTTTAGACACTAGGATAAGATAAGGAACACACCCATTATAAAGAAATCACATTAGGATTCATTTTTAAGCTGTTCCTTAAAACACTAGTGCTTAGGAAATCTTTTGGAGGCAGAAGCAGTCAAGGGTAGCCTAGGGTTAGGTTTAGGCTTAGGGTTAGGGTTAGGGTACGGCTTAGGTTACGGGTTCGGGGAGGGGTGCGGGTACGGCGGAGGGTATGGGTTACGGTTAGGGTTAGGGTTAGTGTTAGGGTTAGGGCTCGGTTTAGGGTACGGGTTAGGATTAGGGTACGTGTTAGGGTTAGGGTAGGGGTTAGGGTTAGGGTACGTGTTAGGGTTAGGGTAGTTATTAAACCTATCCCACTCTCTAGACACCCCTTAGGACGTAAAGGAATATTATTTGGGGCTCCAGCCATGGAGAAGAGTTTAGACACTGGGATAAGATAAGGAACACACCCATTATAAAGAAATCACATTAGGATTCTCTTTTTAAGCTGTTCCTTAAAACACTAGTGCTTAGGAAATCTATTGGAGGCAGAAGCAGTCAAGGGTAGCCTAGGGTTAGGTTTAGGGTGAGGGTTAGGCTTAGGGTACGGCTTAGGGTACGGGATCGGGGAGGGGTTCGTGTACGGAGTAGGGTATGGGTTAGGGTTACGGTTAGGGTTAGTGTTAGGGTTAGGGCTCGGTTTAGGTTACGGGTTAGGATTAGGATACGTGTTAGGGTTAGGGTAGGGGTTAGGGTTAGGGTACGCGTTAGGGTTAGGGTAGTTATTAAACCTATCACACTCTCTAGATACCCCTTAGCACGTAAAGGAATATTATTTGGGGGTCCAGCCATGGAGAAGAGTTTAGACACTGGGATAAGATAAGGAACACACCCATTACAAAGAAATCACACTAGGATTCTCTTTTTAAGCTGTTCCTTAAAACACTAGTTTTAAGGAAATCTATTGGAGGCAGAAGCAGTCAAGGGTAGCCTAGGGTTAGGGTTAGGCTTAGGGTTAGGCTTAGGGTACGGCTTAGGGTACGGGTTCGGGGAGGGGTGTGGGTACGGCGTAGGGTATGGGTTAGGGTTAGGGTTAGGGTTAGTGTTAGGGTTAGGGCTCGGTTTAGGGTACGGGTTAGGATTAGGGTACGTGTTAGGGTTAGGGTAGGGGTTAGGGTTAGGGTACGCGTTAGGGTTAGGGTAGTTATTAAACCTATCACACTCTCTAGATACCCCTTAGCACGTAAAGGAATATTATTTGGGGGTCCAGCCATGGAGAAGAGTTTAGACACTAGGATAAGATAAGGAACACACCCATTATAAAGAAATCACATTAGGATTCTCTTTTTAAGCTGTTCCTTAAAACACTAGTGCTTAGGAAATCTATTGGTGGCAGAAGCATTCAAGGGTAGCCTAGGGTTAGGGTTAGGCTTAGGGTTAGGCTTAGGGTACGGCTTAGGGTACGGATTCGGGGAGGGGTGCGGGTACGGCGTAGGGTATGGGTTAGGGTTAGGGTTAGGGTTAGTGTTAGGGTTAGGGCTCGGTTTAGGGTACAGGTTAGGATTAGGGTACGTGTTAGGGTTAGGGAAGGGGTTAGGGTTAGGGTACGCGTTAGTGTTAGGGTAGATATTAAACCTATCCCACTCTCTAGATACCCCTTAGCACGTAAAGGAATATTATTTGGGGGTCCAGCCATGGAGAAGAGATTAGACATTAGCATAAGATAAGGAACACACCCATTATAAAGAAATCACATTAGGATTCTCTTTTTATGCTGTTCCTTAAAACACTAGTGCTTAGGAAATCTATTGGAGGCAGAAGCATTCAAGGGTAGCCTAGGGTTAGGGTTAGGCTTAGGGTTAGGGTTAGGGTACGGCTTAGGGTACGGGTTCGGGGAGGGGTGCGGGTACGGCGTAGGGTATGGGTTAGGGTTGGGGTTAGGGTTAGTGATAGGGTTAGGGCTCGGTTTAGGGTACGGGTTAGGATTAGGGTATGTGTCAGGGTTAGGGTATGGGTTAGGGTTAGGGTACACGTTAGGGTTAGGGTAGTTATTAAACCTATCCCAGTCTCTAGATACCCCTTAGCACGTAAAGGAATATTATATGGGGGTCCAGCCATGGAGAAGAGTTTAGACACTAGGATAAGATAAGGAACACACCCATTATAAAGAAATCACATTAGGATTCTCTTTTTAAGCTGTTCCTTAAGACACTAGTGCTTAGGAAATCTATTGGAGGCAGAAGCATTCAAGGGTAGCCTAGGGTTAGGGTTAGGCTTAGGGTTAGGGTTAGGGTACGGCTTAGGGTACGGGTTCGGGGAGGGGTGCGGGTACGGCGTAGGGTATGGGTTAGGGTTGGGGTTAGGGTTAGTGATAGGGTTAGGGCTCGGTTTAGGGTACGGGTTAGGATTAGGGTATGTGTCAGGGTTAGGGTATGGATTAGGGTTAGGTTACACGTTAGGGTTAGGGTAGTTATTAAACCTATCCCAGTCTCTAGATACCCCTTAGCACGTAAAGGAATATTATATGGGGGTCCAGCCATGGAGAAGAGTTTAGACACTAGGAAAAGATAAGGAACACACCCATTATAAAGAAATCACATTAGGATTCTCTTTTTAAGCTGTTCCTTAAGACACTAGTGCTTAGGAAATCTATTGGAGGCAGAAGCAGTCAAGGGTAGCCTAGGGTTAGGGTTAGGCTTAGGGTTAGGCTTAGGGTACGGCTTAGGGTACGGATTCGGGGAGGGGTGCGGGTACATCGTAGGGTATGGGTTAGGGTTAGGGTTAGGGTTAGTGTTAGGGTTCGGGCTCGGTTTAGGGTACGGGTTAGGATTAGGGTACGTGTTAGGGTTAGGGTAGGGGTTAGGGTTAGGGTACGCGTTAGGGTTAGGGTAGTTATTAAACCTATCCCACTCTCTAGATACCCCTTAGCACGTAAAGGAATATTATTTGGGGGTCCAGCCATGGAGAAGAGTTTAGACACTAGGATAAGATAAGGAACACACCCATTATAAAGAAATCACATTAGGATTCTCTTTTTAAGCTGTTCCTTAAAACACTAGTGCTTAGGAAATCTATTGGAGGCAGAAGCAGTCAAGGGTAGCCTAGGGTTAGGGTTAGGCTTAGGGTTAGGGTTAGGGTACGGCTTAGGGTACGGGTTCGGGGAGGGGTGCGGGTACGGCGTAGGGTATGGGTTAGGGTTAGGGTTAGGGTTAGTGTTAGGGTTAGGGCTCGGTTTAGGGTACGGGTCAGGAATAGGGTACGTGTTAGGGTTAGGGTAGGGGTTAGGGTTAGGGTACGCGTTAGGGTTAGGGTAGTTATTAAACCTATCCCACTCTCTAGACACTCCTTAGCACGTAAAGGAATATTATTTGGGGGTCCAGCCATGGAGAAGAGTTTAGACACTAGGATAAGATAAGGAACACACCCATTATAAAGAAATCACATTAGGATTCTCTTTTTAAGCTGTTCCTTAAGACACTAGAGCTTAGGAAATCTATTGGAGGCAGAAGCAGTCAAGGGTAGCCTAGGGTTAGGGTTAGGCTTAGGCTTAGGCTTAGGGTACGGCTTAGGGTACGGGTTCGGGGAGGGGTTCGGGTACGGCGTAGGGTATGGGTTAGGGTTAGGGTTAGGGTTAGTGATAGGGTTAGGGCTCGGTTTAGGGTACGGGTTAGGTTTAGGGTACGTGTTAGGGTCAGGGTAGGGGTTAGGGTTAGGGTACGCGTTAGGGTTAGGGTAGTTATTAAACCTATCCCACTCTCTAGATACCCCTTAGTACGTAAAGGAATATTATTTGGGGGTCCAGCCATGAAGAAGAGTTTAGACACTGGGATAAGATAAGGAACACACCCATTATAAAGAAATCACATTAGGATTCATTTTTAAGCTGTTCCTTAAAACACTAGTGCTTAGGAAATCTTTTGGAGGCAGAAGCAGTCAAGGGTAGCCTAGGGTTAGGTTTAGGCTTAGGGTTAGGGTTAGGGTACGGCTTAGGTTACGGGTTCGGGGAGGGGTGCGGGTACGGCGGAGGGTATGGGTTAGGGTTAGGGTTAGGGTTAGTGTTAGGGTTAGGGCTCGGTTTAGGGTACGGGTTAGGATTAGGGTACGTGTTAGGGTTAGGGTAGGGGTTAGGGTTAGGGTACGTGTTAGGGTTAGGGTAGTTATTAAACCTATCCCACTCTCTAGACACCCCTTAGCACGTAAAGGAATATTATTTAGGGCTCCAGCCATGGAGAAGAGTTTAGACACTGGGATAAGATAAGGAACACACCCATTATAAAGAAATCACATTAGGATTCTCTTTTTAAGCTGTTCCTTAAAACACTAGTGCTTAGGAAATCTATTGGAGGCAGAAGCAGTCAAGGGTAGCCTAGGGTTAGGTTTAGGGTGAGGGTTAGGCTTAGGGTACGGCTTAGGGTACGGGATCGGGGAGGGGTTCGTGTACGGAGTAGGGTATGGGTTAGGGTTACGGTTAGGGTTAGTGTTAGGGTTAGGGCTCGGTTTAGGTTACGGGTTAGGATTAGGATACGAGTTAGGGTTAGGGTAGGGGTTAGGGTTAGGGTACGCGTTAGGGTTAGGGTAGTTTTTAAACCTATCACACTCTCTAGATACCCCTTAGCACGTAAAGGAATATTATTTGGGGGTCCAGCCATGGAGAAGAGTTTAGACACTGGGATAAGATAAGGAACACACCCATTACAAAGAAATCACACTAGGATTCTCTTTTTAAGCTGTTCCTTAAAACACTAGTTTTAAGGAAATCTATTGGAGGCAGAAGCAGTCAAGGGTAGCCTAGGGTTAGGGTTAGGCTTAGGGTTAGGCTTAGGGTACGGCTTAGGGTACGGGTTCGGGGAGGGGTGTGGGTACGGCGTAGGGTATGGGTTAGGGTTAGGGTTAGGGTTAGTGTTAGGGTTAGGGCTCGGTTTAGGGTACGGGTTAGGATTAGGGTACGTGTTAGGGTTAGGGTAGGGGTTAGGGTTAGGGTACGCGTTAGGGTTAGGGTAGTTATTAAACCTATCACACTCTCTAGATACCCCTTAGCACGTAAAGGAATATTATTTGGGGGTCCAGCCATGGAGAAGAGTTTAGACACTAGGATAAGATAAGGAACACACCCATTATAAAGAAATCACATTAGGATTCTCTTTTTAAGCTGTTCCTTAAAACACTAGTGCTTAGGAAATCTATTGGTGGCAGAAGCATTCAAGGGTAGCCTAGGGTTAGGGTTAGGCTTAGGGTTAGGCTTAGGGTACGGCTTAGGGTACGGATTCGGGGAGGGGTGCGGGTACGGCGTAGGGTATGGGTTAGGGTTAGGGTTAGGGTTAGTGTTAGGGTTAGGGCTCGGTTTAGGGTACAGGTTAGGATTAGGGTACGTGTTAGGGTTAGGGAAGGGGTTAGGGTTAGGGTACGCGTTAGTGTTAGGGTAGATATTAAACCTATCCCACTCTCTAGATACCCCTTAGCACGTAAAGGAATATTATTTGGGGGTCCAGCCATGGAGAAGAGATTAGACATTAGCATAAGATAAGGAACACACCCATTATAAAGAAATCACATTAGGATTCTCTTTTTATGCTGTTCCTTAAAACACTAGTGCTTAGGAAATCTATTGGAGGCAGAAGCATTCAAGGGTAGCCTAGGGTTAGGGTTAGGCTTAGGGTTAGGGTTAGGGTACGGCTTAGGGTACGGGTTCGGGGAGGGGTGCGGGTACGGCGTAGGGTATGGGTTAGGGTTGGGGTTAGGGTTAGTGATAGGGTTAGGGCTCGGTTTAGGGTACGGGTTAGGATTAGGGTATGTGTCAGGGTTAGGGTATGGGTTAGGGTTAGGGTACACGTTAGGGTTAGGGTAGTTATTAAACCTATCCCAGTCTCTAGATACCCCTTAGCACGTAAAGGAATATTATATGGGGGTCCAGCCATGGAGAAGAGTTTAGACACTAGGATAAGATAAGGAACACACCCATTATAAAGAAATCACATTAGGATTCTCTTTTTAAGCTGTTCCTTAAGACACTAGTGCTTAGGAAATCTATTGGAGGCAGAAGCAGTCAAGGGTAGCCTAGGGTTAGGGTTAGGCTTAGGGTTAGGCTTAGGGTACGGCTTAGGTTACGGGTTCGGGGAGGGGTTCGGGTACGGCGTAGGGTATGGGTTAGGGTTAGGGTTAGGGTTAGTGTTAGGGTTCGGGCTCGGTTTAGGGTACGGGTTAGGATTAGGGTACGTGTTAGGGTTAGGGTAGGGGTTAGGGTTAGGGTACGCGTTAGGGTTAGGGTAGTTATTAAACCTATCCCACTCTCTAGATACCCCTTAGCACGTAAAGGAATATTATTTGGGGGTCCAGCCATGGAGAAGAGTTTAGACACTAGGATAAGATAAGGAACACACCCATTATAAAGAAATCACATTAGGATTCTCTTTTTAAGCTGTTCCTTAAAACACTAGTGCTTAGGAAATCTATTGGAGGCAGAAGCAGTCAAGGGTAGCCTAGGGTTAGGGTTAGGCTTAGGGTTAGTCTTAGGGTACGGCTTAGTTTACGGGTTCGGGGAGGGGTTCGGGTACGGCGTAGGGTATGGGTTAGGGATAGGGTTAGGGTTAGTGTTAGGGTTAGGGCTCGGTTTAGGGTACGGGTTAGGATTAGGGTACGTGTTAGGGTTAGGGAAGGGGTTAGGGTTAGGGTACGCGTTAGGGTTAGGGTAGATATTAAACCTATCCCACTCTCTAGATACCCCTTAGCACGTAAAGGAATATTATTTGGGGGTCCAGCCATGGAGAAGAGTTTAGACACTAGGATAAGATAAGGAACACACCCATTATAAATAAATCACATTAGGATTCTCTTTTTAAGCTGTTCCTTAAGACACTAGTGCTTAGGAAATCTATTGGAGGCAGAAGCAGTCAAGGGTAGCCTAGGGTTCGGTTTAGGGTGAGGGTTAGGCTTAGGGTACGGCTTAGGGTACGGGATCGGGGAGGGGTTCGTGTACGGAGTAGGGTATGGGTTAGGGTTACGGTTAGGGTTAGTGTTAGGGTTAGGGCTCGGTTTAGGTTACGGGTTAGGATTAGGATACGTGTTAGGGTTAGGGTAGGGGTTAGGGTTAGGGTACGCGTTAGGGTTAGGGTAGTTATTAAACCTATCACACTCTCTAGATACCCCTTAGCACGTAAAGGAATATTATTTGGGGGTCCAGCCATGGAGAAGAGTTTAGACACTGGGATAAGATAAGGAACACACCCATTAGAAAGAAATCACATTAGGATTCTCTTTTTAAGGTGTTCCTTAAAACACTACTGCTTAGGAAATCTATTGAAGGCAGAAGCAGTCAAGGGTAGCCTAGGGTTAGGGTTAGGCTTAGGGTTAGGCTTAGGGTACGGCTTAGTTTACGGGTTCGGGGAGGGGTGTGGGTACGGCGTAGGGTATGGGTTAGGGTTAGGGTTAGGGTTAGTGTTAGGGTTCGGGCTCGGTTTAGGGTACGGGTTAGGATTAGGGTACGTGTTAGGGTTAGGGTAGGGGTTAGGGTTAGGGTACGCGTTAGGGTTAGGGTAGTTATTAAACCTATCCCACTCTCTAGATACCCCTTAGCACGTAAAGGAATATTATTTGGGGGTCCAGCCATGGAGAAGAGTTTAGAAACTAGGATAAGATAAGGAACACACCCATTATAAATAAATCACATTAGGATTCTCTTTTTAAGCTGTTCCTTAAAACACTAGTGCTTAGGAAATCTATTGGAGGCAGAAGCATTCAAGGGTAGCCTAGGGTTAGGGTTAGGCTTAGGGTTAGGCTTAGGGTACGGCTTAGGGTACGGGTTCGGGGAGGGGTGCGGGTACGGCGTAGGGTATGGGTTAGGGTTAGGGTTAGGGTTAGTGTTAGGGTTCGGGCTCGGTTTAGGGTACGGGTTAGGATTAGGGTACGTGTTAGGGTTAGGGTACGCGTTAGGGTTAGGGTACGCGTTAGGGTTAGGGTAGTTATTAAACCTATCCCAGTCTCTAGATACCCCTTAGCACGTAAAGGAATATTATTTGGGGGTCCAGCCATGGAGAAGAGTTTAGACACTAGGATAAGATAAGGAACACACCCATTATAAAGAAATCACATTAGGATTCTCTTTTTAAGCTGTTCCTTAAACACTAGTGCTTAGGAAATCTATTGGAGGCAGAAGCATTCAAGGGTAGCCTAGGGTTAGGGTTAGGCTTAGGGTTAGGGTTAGGGTACGGCTTAGGGTACGGGTTCGGGGAGGGGTGCGGGTACGGCGTAGGGTATGGGTTAGGGTTAGGTTTAGGGTTAGTGTTAGGGTTAGGGCTCGGTTTAGGGTACGGGTTAGGAATAGGGTACGTGTTAGGGTTAGGGTAGGGGTTAGGTTTAGGGTACGCGTTAGGGTTAGGGTAGTTATTAAACCTATCCCACTCTCTAGACACTCCTTAGCACGTAAAGGAATATTATTTGGGGGTTCAGCCATGGAGAAGAGTTTGGACACTGGGATAAGATAAGGAACACACCCATTATAAAGAAATCACATTAGGATTCTCTTTTTAAGCTGTTCCTTAAAACACTAGTGCTTAGGAAATCTATTGGAGGCAGAAGCAGTCAAGGGTAGCCTAGGGTTAGGGTTAGGCTTAGGGTTAGGCTTAGGGTACGGCTTAGGGTACGGGTTCGGGGAGGGGTGCGGGTATGGCGTAGGGTATGGGTTAGGGTTAGGGTTAGGGTTAGTGTTAGGGTTAGGGCTCGGTTTAGGGTACAGTTTAGGATTAGGGTACGTGTTAGGGTTAGGGAAGGGGTTAGGGTTAGGGTACGCGTTAGTGTTAGGGTAGATATTAAACCTATCCCACTCTCTAGATACCCCTTAGCACCTAAAGGAATATTATTTGGGGATCCAGCCATGGAGAAGAGTTTAGACACTACGATAAGATAAGGAACACACCCATTATAAAGAAATCACATTAGGATTCTCTTTTTAAGCTCTTCCTTAAGACACTAGTGCTTAGGAAATCTATTAGAGGCAGAAGCAGTCAAGCGTAGCCTAGGGTTAGGGTTAGGCTTAGGGTTAGTCTTAGGGTACGGCTTAGGGTACGGGTTCGGGGAGGGGTTCGGGTACGGCGTAGGGTATGGGTTAGGGTTAGGGTTAGGGTTAGTATTAGGGTTAGGGCTCGGTTTAGGGTACGGGTTAGGATTAGGGTACGTGTTAGGGTTAGGGAAGGGGTTAGGGTTAGGGTACGCGTTAGGGTTAGGGTAGATATTAAACCTATCCCACTCTCTAGATACCACTTAGCACGTAAAGGAATATTATTTGGGGGTCCAGCCATGGAGAAGAGTTTAGACACTAGGATAAGATAAGGAACACACCCATTATAAAGAAATCACATTAGGATTCTCTTTTTAAGCTGTTCCTTAAAACACTAGTGCTTAGGAAATCTATTGGAGGCAGAAGCAGTCAAGGGTAGCCTAGGGTTAAGGTTAGGCTTAGGTTTAGGGTTAGGGTACGGCTTAGGGTACGGGTTCGGGGAGGGGTTCGGGTACGACGTAGGGTATGGGTTAGGGTTAGGGTTAGGGTTAGTGTTAGGGTTAGGGCTCGGTTTAGGGTACGGGTTAGGATTAGGGTACGTGTTAGGGTTAGGGTAGGGGTTAGGGTTAGGGTACGCATTAGGGTTAGGGTAGTTATTAAACCTATCCCACTCTCTAGATACCCCTTAGCACGTAAAGGAATATTATTTGGGGGTCCAGCCATGGGGAAGAGTTTAGACACTAGGATAAGATAAGGAACACACCCATTATAAAGAAATCACATTAGGATTCTCTTTTTAAGCTGTTCCTTAAAACACTAGTGCTTAGGAAATCTATTGGATGCAGAAGCAGTCAAGGGTAGCCTAAGGTTAGGGTTAGGCTTAGGGTACGGCTTGGGGTACGGGTTCGGGGAGGGGTTTCTGTACGGCGTAGGGTATGGGTTAGTGTTAGGGTTAGGGTTAGTGTTAGGGTTCGGGCTCGGTTTAGGGTACGGGTTAGGATTAGGGTACGTGTTAGGGTTAGGGTAGGGGTTAGGGTTAGGGTACGCGTTAGGGTTAGGGTAGTTATTAAACCTATACAATTCTCTAGACACTCCTTAGCACGTAAAGGAATATTATTTGCGGGTCCAGCCATGGAGAAGAGTTTAGACACTGGGATAAGATAAGGAACACACCCATTACAAAGAAATCACATTAGGATTCTCTTTTTAAGCTGTTCCTTAAAACACTAGTGCTTAGGAAATCTATTGGAGGCAGAAGCAGTCAAGGGTAGCCTAGGGTTAGGGTTAGGCTTAGGGTTAGGCTTAGGGTACGGCTTAGGGTACGGGTTCGGGGAGGGGTTCGGGTACGGCGTAGGGTATGGGTTAGGGTTAGGGTTAGGGTTAGTGTTAGGGTTAGGGCTCGGTTTAGGGTACGGGTTAGGATTAGGGTACGTGTTAGGGTTAGGGTAGGGGTTAGGGTTAGGGTACGCGTTAGGGTTAGGGTAGTTATTAAACCTATCCCACTCTCTAGATACCCCTTAGCACGTAAAGCAATATTATTTGGGGGTCCAGCCATGGAGAAGAGTTTAGACACTGGGATAAGATAAGGAACACACCCATTATAAAGAAATCACATTAGGATTCATTTTTAAGCTGTTCCTTAAAACACTAGTGCTTAGGAAATCTATTGGAGGCAGAAGCAGTCAAGGGTAGCCTAGGGTTAGGTTTAGGCTTAGGGTTAGGGTTAGGGTACGGCTTAGGTTACGGGTTCGGGGAGGGGTGCGGGTACGGCGTAGGGTATGGGTTAGGGTTAGGGTTAGGGTTAGTGTTAGGGTTAGGGCTCGGTTTAGGGTACGGGTTAGGAATAGTGTACGTGTTAGTGTTAGGGTAGGGTTAGGGTTAGGGTTAGGGTTAGGGTTAGGGTTAGGGTTAGGGTTAGGGTTAGGGTTAGGGTTAGTGTTAGGGTTAGGGCTCGGTTTAGGGTACAGGTTAGGATTAGGGTACGTGTTAGGGTTAGGGAAGGGGTTAGGGTTAGGGTACGCGTTAGTGTTAGGGTAGATATTAAACCTATCCCACTCTCTAGATACCCCTTAGCACGTAAAGGAATATTATTTGGGGGTCCAGCCATGGAGAAGAGATTAGACATTAGCATAAGATAAGGAACACACCCATTATAAAGAAATCACATTAGGATTCTCTTTTTATGCTGTTCCTTAAAACACTAGTGCTTAGGAAATCTATTGGAGGCAGAAGCATTCAAGGGTAGCCTAGGGTTAGGGTTAGGCTTAGGGTTAGGGTTAGGGTACGGCTTAGGGTACGGGTTCGGGGAGGGGTGCGGGTACGGCGTAGGGTATGGGTTAGGGTTGGGGTTAGGGTTAGTGATAGGGTTAGGGCTCGGTTTAGGGTACGGGTTAGGATTAGGGTATGTGTCAGGGTTAGGGTATGGGTTAGGGTTAGGGTACACGTTAGGGTTAGGGTAGTTATTAAACCTATCCCAGTCTCTAGATACCCCTTAGCACGTAAAGGAATATTATATGGGGGTCCAGCCATGGAGAAGAGTTTAGACACTAGGATAAGATAAGGAACACACCCATTATAAAGAAATCACATTAGGATTCTCTTTTTAAGCTGTTCCTTAAGACACTAGTGCTTAGGAAATCTATTGGAGGCAGAAGCAGTCAAGGGTAGCCTAGGGTTAGGGTTAGGCTTAGGGTTAGGCTTAGGGTACGGCTTAGGTTACGGGTTCGGGGAGGGGTTCGGGTACGGCGTAGGGTATGGGTTAGGGTTAGGGTTAGGGTTAGTGTTAGGGTTCGGGCTCGGTTTAGGGTACGGGTTAGGATTAGGGTACGTGTTAGGGTTAGGGTAGGGGTTAGGGTTAGGGTACGCGTTAGGGTTAGGGTAGTTATTAAACCTATCCCACTCTCTAGATACCCCTTAGCACGTAAAGGAATATTATTTGGGGGTCCAGCCATGGAGAAGAGTTTAGACACTAGGATAAGATAAGGAACACACCCATTATAAAGAAATCACATTAGGATTCTCTTTTTAAGCTGTTCCTTAAAACACTAGTGCTTAGGAAATCTATTGGAAGCAGAAGCAGTCAAGGGTAGCCTAGGGTTAGGGTTAGGCTTAGGGTTAGTCTTAGGGTACGGCTTAGTTTACGGGTTCGGGGAGGGGTTCGGGTACGGCGTAGGGTATGGGTTAGGGATAGGGTTAGGGTTAGTGTTAGGGTTAGGGCTAGGTTTAGGGTACGTGTTAGGATTAGGGTACGTGTTAGGGTTAGGGAAGGGGTTAGGGTTAGGGTACGCGATAGGGTTAGGGTAGATATTAAACCTATCCCACTCTCTAGATACCCCTTAGCACGTAAAGGAATATTATTTGGGGGTCCAGCCATGGAGAAGAGTTTAGACACTAGGATAAGATAAGGAACACACCCATTATAAAGAAATCACATTAGGATTCTCTTTTTAAGCTGTTCCTTAAGACACTAGTGCTTAGGAAATCTATTGGAGGCAGAAGCAGTCAAGGGTAGCCTAGGGTTCGGTTTAGGGTGAGGGTTAGGCTTAGGGTACGGCTTAGGGTACGGGATCGGGGAGGGGTTCGTGTACGGAGTAGGGTATGGGTTAGGGTTACGGTTAGGGTTAGTGTTAGGGTTAGGGCTCGGTTTAGGTTACGGGTTAGGATTAGGATACGTGTTAGGGTTAGGGTAGGGGTTAGGGTTAGGGTACGCGTTAGGGTTAGGGTAGTTATTAAACCTATCACACTCTCTAGATACCCCTTAGCACGTAAAGGAATATTATTTGGGGGTCCAGCCATGGAGAAGAGTTTAGACACTGGGATAAGATAAGGAACACACCCATTACAAAGAAATCACATTAGGATTCTCTTTTTAAGCTGTTCCTTAAAACACTAGTGCTTAGGAAATCTATTGGAGGCAGAAGCAGTCAAGGGTAGCCTAGGGTTAGGGTTAGGCTTAGGGTTAGGCTTAGGGTACGGCTTAGTTTACGGGTTCGGGGAGGGGTGTGGGTACGGCGTAGGGTATGGGTTAGGGTTAGGGTTAGGGTTAGTGTTAGGGTTCGGGCTCGGTTTAGGGTACGGGTTAGGATTAGGGTACGTGTTAGGGTTAGGGTAGGGGTTAGGGTTAGGGTACGCGTTAGGGTTAGGGTAGTTATTAAACCTATCCCACTCTCTAGATACCCCTTAGCACGTAAAGGAATATTATTTGGGGGTCCAGCCATGGAGAAGAGTTTAGAAACTAGGATAAGATAAGGAACACACCCATTATAAAGAAATCACATTAGGATTCTCTTTTTAAGCTGTTCCTTAAAACACTACTGCTTAGGAAATCTATTGGAGGCAGAAGCATTCAAGGGTAGCCTAGGGTTAGGGTTAGGCTTAGGGTTAGGCTTAGGGTACGGCTTAGGGTACGGGATCGGGGAGGGGTTCGTGTACGGAGTAGGGTATGGGTTAGGGTTACGGTTAGGGTTAGTGTTAGGGTTAGGGCTCAGTTTAGGGTACGGGTTAGGATTAGGATACGTGTTAGGGTTAGGGTAGGGGTTAGGGTTAGGGTATGCTTTAGGGTTAGGGTAGTTATTAAACCTATCCCAGTCTCTAGATACCCGTTAGCACGTAAAGGAATATTATATGGGGGTCCAGCCATGGAGAAGAGTTTAGACACTGGGATAAGATAAGGAACACACCCATTATAAAGAAATCACATTAGGATTCTCTTTTTAAGCTGTTCCTTAAGATACTAGTGCTTAGGAAATCTATTGGAGGCAGAAGCAGTCAAGGGTAGCCTAGGGTTAGGGTTAGGCTTAGGGTTAGGCTTAGGGTACGGCTTAGGGTACGGGTTCGGGGAGGGGTGCGGGTACGGCGTAGGGTATGGGTTCGGGTTAGGGTTAGGGTTAGTGTTAGGGTTCGGGCTCGGTTTAGGGTACGGGTTAGGATTAGGGTACGTGTTAGGGTTAGGGTACGCGTTAGGGTTAGGGTACGCGTTAGGGTTAGGGTAGTTATTAAACCTATCCCACTCTCTAGACACTCCTTAGCACGTAAAGGAATATTATTTGGGGGTCCAGCCATGGAGAAGAGTTTAGACACTAGGATAAGATAAGGAACACACCCATTATAAAGAAATCACATTAGGATTCTCTTTTTAAGCTGTTCCTTAAGACACTAGTGCTTAGGAAATCTATTGGAGGCAGAAGCAGTCAAGGGTAGCCTAGGGTTAGGGTTAGGCTTAGGCTTAGGCTTAGGGTACGGCTTAGGGTACGGGTTCGGGGAGGGGTTCGGGTACGGCGTAGGGTATGGGTTAGGGTTAGGGTTAGGGTTAGTGATAGGGTTAGGGCTCGGTTTAGGGTACGGGTTAGGATTAGGGTATGTGTCAGGGTTAGGGTATGGGTTAGGGTTAGGGTACACGTTAGGGTTAGGGTAGTTATTAAACCTATCCCAGTCTCTAGATACCCCTTAGCACGTAAAGGAATATTATATGGGGGTCCAGCCATGGAGAAGAGTTTAGACACTAGGATAAGATAAGGAACACACCCATTATAAAGAAATCACATTAGGATTCTCTTTTTAAGCTGTTCCTTAAGACACTAGTGCTTAGGAAATCTATTGGAGGCAGAAGCAGTCAAGGGTAGCCTAGGGTTAGGGTTAGGCTTAGGGTTAGGCTTAGGGTACGGCTTAGGTTACGGGTTCGGGGAGGGGTTCGGGTACGGCGTAGGGTATGGGTTAGGGTTAGGGTTAGGGTTAGTGTTAGGGTTCGGGCTCGGTTTAGGGTACGGGTTAGGATTAGGGTACGTGTTAGGGTTAGGGTAGGGGTTAGGGTTAGGGTACGCGTTAGGGTTAGGGTAGTTATTAAACCTATCCCACTCTCTAGATACCCCTTAGCACGTAAAGGAATATTATTTGGGGGTCCAGCCATGGAGAAGAGTTTAGACACTAGGATAAGATAAGGAACACACCCATTATAAAGAAATCACATTAGGATTCTCTTTTTAAGCTGTTCCTTAAAACACTAGTGCTTAGGAAATCTATTGGAGGCAGAAGCAGTCAAGGGTAGCCTAGGGTTAGGGTTAGGCTTAGGGTTAGTCTTAGGGTACGGCTTAGTTTACGGGTTCGGGGAGGGGTTCGGGTACGGCGTAGGGTATGGGTTAGGGATAGGGTTAGGGTTAGTGTTAGGGTTAGGGCTCGGTTTAGGGTACGGGTTAGGATTAGGGTACGTGTTAGGGTTAGGGAAGGGGTTAGGGTTAGGGTACGCGTTAGGGTTAGGGTAGATATTAAACCTATCCCACTCTCTAGATACCCCTTAGCACGTAAAGGAATATTATTTGGGGGTCCAGCCATGGAGAAGAGTTTAGACACTAGGATAAGATAAGGAACACACCCATTATAAATAAATCACATTAGGATTCTCTTTTTAAGCTGTTCCTTAAGACACTAGTGCTTAGGAAATCTATTGGAGGCAGAAGCAGTCAAGGGTAGCCTAGGGTTCGGTTTAGGGTGAGGGTTAGGCTTAGGGTACGGCTTAGGGTACGGGATCGGGGAGGGGTTCGTGTACGGAGTAGGGTATGGGTTAGGGTTACGGTTAGGGTTAGTGTTAGGGTTAGGGCTCGGTTTAGGTTACGGGTTAGGATTAGGATACGTGTTAGGGTTAGGGTAGGGGTTAGGGTTAGGGTACGCGTTAGGGTTAGGGTAGTTATTAAACCTATCACACTCTCTAGATACCCCTTAGCACGTAAAGGAATATTATTTGGGGGTCCAGCCATGGAGAAGAGTTTAGACACTGGGATAAGATAAGGAACACACCCATTAGAAAGAAATCACATTAGGATTCTCTTTTTAAGCTGTTCCTTAAAACACTACTGCTTAGGAAATCTATTGAAGGCAGAAGCAGTCAAGGGTAGCCTAGGGTTAGGGTTAGGCTTAGGGTTAGGCTTAGGGTACGGCTTAGTTTACGGGTTCGGGGAGGGGTGTGGGTACGGCGTAGGGTATGGGTTAGGGTTAGGGTTAGGGTTAGTGTTAGGGTTCGGGCTCGGTTTAGGGTACGGGTTAGGATTAGGGTACGTGTTAGGGTTAGGGTAGGGGTTAGGGTTAGGGTACGCGTTAGGGTTAGGGTAGTTATTAAACCTATCCCACTCTCTAGATACCCCTTAGCACGTAAAGGAATATTATTTGGGGGTCCAGCCATGGAGAAGAGTTTAGAAACTAGGATAAGATAAGGAACACACCCATTATAAATAAATCACATTAGGATTCTCTTTTTAAGCTGTTCCTTAAAACACTAGTGCTTAGGAAATCTATTGGAGGCAGAAGCATTCAAGGGTAGCCTAGGGTTAGGGTTAGGCTTAGGGTTAGGCTTAGGGTACGGCTTAGGGTACGGGTTCGGGGAGGGGTTCGGGTACGACGTAGGGTATGGGTTAGGGTTAGGGTTAGGGTTAGTGTTAGGGTTAGGGCTCGGTTTAGGGTACGGGTTAGGATTAGGGTACGTGTTAGGGTTAGGGTAGGGGTTAGGGTTAGGGTACGCATTAGGGTTAGGGTAGTTATTAAACCTATCCCACTCTCTAGATACCCCTTAGCACGTAAAGGAATATTATTTGGGGGTCCAGCCATGGGGAAGAGTTTAGACACTAGGATAAGATAAGGAACACAGCCATTATAAAGAAATCACATTAGGATTCTCTTTTTAAGCTGTTCCTTAAAACACTAGTGCTTAGGAAATCTATTGGATGCAGAAGCAGTCAAGGGTAGCCTAAGGTTAGGGTTAGGCTTAGGGTACGGCTTGGGGTACGGGTTCGGGGAGGGGTTTCTGTACGGCGTAGGGTATGGGTTAGGGTTAGGGTTAGGGTTAGTGTTAGGGTTCGGGCTAGGTTTAGGGTACGGGTTAGGATTAGGGTACGTGTTAGGGTTAGGGTAGGGGTTAGGGTTAGGGTACGCGTTAGGGTTAGGGTAGTTATTAAACCTATACAATTCTCTAGACACTCCTTAGCACGTAAAGGAATATTATTTGCGGGTCCAGCCATGGAGAAGAGTTTAGACACTGGGATAAGATAAGGAACACACCCATTACAAAGAAATCACATTAGGATTCTCTTTTTAAGCTGTTCCTTAAAACACTAGTGCTTAGGAAATCTATTGGAGGCAGAAGCAGTCAAGGGTAGCCTAGGGTTAGGGTTAGGCTTAGGGTTAGGCTTAGGGTACGGCTTAGGGTACGGGTTCGGGGAGGGGTTCGGGTACGGCGTAGGGTATGGGTTAGGGTTAGGGTTAGGGTTAGTGTTAGGGTTAGGGCTCGGTTTAGGGTACGGGTTAGGATTAGGGTACGTGTTAGGGTTAGGGTAGGGGTTAGGGTTAGGGTACGCGTTAGGGTTAGGGTAGTTATTAAACCTATCCCACTCTCTAGATACCCCTTAGCACGTAAAGCAATATTATTTGGGGGTCCAGCCATGGAGAAGAGTTTAGACACTGGGATAAGATAAGGAACACACCCATTATAAAGAAATCACATTAGGATTCATTTTTAAGCTGTTCCTTAAAACACTAGTGCTTAGGAAATCTATTGGAGGCAGAAGCAGTCAAGGGTAGCCTAGGGTTAGGTTTAGGCTTAGGGTTAGGGTTAGGGTACGGCTTAGGTTACGGGTTCGGGGAGGGGTGCGGGTACGGCGTAGGGTATGGGTTAGGGTTAGGGTTAGGGTTAGTGTTAGGGTTAGGGCTCGGTTTAGGGTACGGGTTAGGAATAGTGTACGTGTTAGTGTTAGGGTAGGGTTAGGGTTAGGGTTAGGGTTAGGGTTAGGGTTAGGGTTAGGGTTAGGGTTAGGGTTAGGGTTAGTGTTAGGGTTAGGGCTCGGTTTAGGGTACAGGTTAGGATTAGGGTACGTGTTAGGGTTAGGCAAGGGGTTAGGGTTAGGGTACGCGTTAGTGTTAGGGTAGATATTAAACCTATCCCACTCTCTAGATACCCCTTAGCACGTAAAGGAATATTATTTGGGGGTCCAGCCATGGAGAAGAGATTAGACATTAGCATAAGATAAGGAACACACCCATTATAAAGAAATCACATTAGGATTCTCTTTTTATGCTGTTCCTTAAAACACTAGTGCTTAGGAAATCTATTGGAGGCAGAAGCATTCAAGGGTAGCCTAGGGTTAGGGTTAGGCTTAGGGTTAGGGTTAGGGTACGGCTTAGGGTACGGGTTCGGGGAGGGGTGCGGGTACGGCGTAGGGTATGGGTTAGGGTTGGGGTTAGGGTTAGTGATAGGGTTAGGGCTCGGTTTAGGGTACGGGTTAGGATTAGGGTATGTGTCAGGGTTAGGGTATGGGTTAGGGTTAGGGTACACGTTAGGGTTAGGGTAGTTATTAAACCTATCCCAGTCTCTAGATACCCCTTAGCACGTAAAGGAATATTATATGGGGGTCCAGCCATGGAGAAGAGTTTAGACACTAGGATAAGATAAGGAACACACCCATTATAAAGAAATCACATTAGGATTCTCTTTTTAAGCTGTTCCTTAAGACACTAGTGCTTAGGAAATCTATTGGAGGCAGAAGCAGTCAAGGGTAGCCTAGGGTTAGGGTTAGGCTTAGGGTTAGGCTTAGGGTACGGCTTAGGTTACGGGTTCGGGGAGGGGTTCGGGTACGGCGTAGGGTATGGGTTAGGGTTAGGGTTAGGGTTAGTGTTAGGGTTCGGGCTCGGTTTAGGGTACGGGTTAGGATTAGGGTACGTGTTAGGGTTAGGGTAGGGGTTAGGGTTAGGGTACGCGTTAGGGTTAGGGTAGTTATTAAACCTATCCCACTCTCTAGATACCCCTTAGCACGTAAAGGAATATTATTTGGGGGTCCAGCCATGGAGAAGAGTTTAGACACTAGGATAAGATAAGGAACACACCCATTATAAAGAAATCACATTAGGATTCTCTTTTTAAGCTGTTCCTTAAAACACTAGTGCTTAGGAAATCTATTGGAAGCAGAAGCAGTCAAGGGTAGCCTAGGGTTAGGGTTAGGCTTAGGGTTAGTCTTAGGGTACGGCTTAGTTTACGGGTTCGGGGAGGGGTTCGGGTACGGCGTAGGGTATGGGTTAGGGATAGGGTTAGGGTTAGTGTTAGGGTTAGGGCTCGGTTTAGGGTACGTGTTAGGATTAGGGTACGTGTTAGGGTTAGGGAAGGGGTTAGGGTTAGGGTACGCGATAGGGTTAGGGTAGATATTAAACCTATCCCACTCTCTAGATACCCCTTAGCACGTAAAGGAATATTATTTGGGGGTCCAGCCATGGAGAAGAGTTTAGACACTAGGATAAGATAAGGAACACACCCATTATAAAGAAATCACATTAGGATTCTCTTTTTAAGCTGTTCCTTAAGACACTAGTGCTTAGGAAATCTATTGGAGGCAGAAGCAGTCAAGGGTAGCCTAGGGTTCGGTTTAGGGTGAGGGTTAGGCTTAGGGTACGGCTTAGGGTACGGGATCGGGGAGGGGTTCGTGTACGGAGTAGGGTATGGGTTAGGGTTACGGTTAGGGTTAGTGTTAGGGTTAGGGCTCGGTTTAGGTTACGGGTTAGGATTAGGATACGTGTTAGGGTTAGGGTAGGGGTTAGGGTTAGGGTATGCTTTAGGGTTAGGGTAGTTATTAAACCTATCCCAGTCTCTAGATACCCGTTAGCACGTAAAGGAATATTATATGGGGGTCCAGCCATGGAGAAGAGTTTAGACACTGGGATAAGATAAGGAACACACCCATTATAAAGAAATCACATTAGGATTCTCTTTTTAAGCTGTTCCTTAAGATACTAGTGCTTAGGAAATCTATTGGAGGCAGAAGCAGTCAAGGGTAGCCTAGGGTTAGGGTTAGGCTTAGGGTTAGGCTTAGGGTACGGCTTAGGGTACGGGTTCGGGGAGGGGTGCGGGTACGACGTAGGGTATGGGTTCGGGTTAGGGTTAGGGTTAGTGTTAGGGTTCGGGCTCGGTTTAGGGTACGGGTTAGGATTAGGGTACGTGTTAGGGTTAGGGTACGCGTTAGGGTTAGGGTACGCGTTAGGGTTAGGGTAGTTATTAAACCTATCCCACTCTCTAGACACTCCTTAGCACGTAAAGGAATATTATTTGGGGGTTCAGCCATGGAGAAGAGTTTAGACACTGGGATAAGATAAGGAACACACCCATTATAAAGAAATCACATTAGGATTCTCTTTTTAAGCTGTTCCTTAAAACACTAGTGCTTAGGAAATCTATTGGAGGCAGAAGCAGTCAAGGGTAGCCTAGGGTTAGGTTAGGGTTAGGGTTAGGGTTAGGGTACGGCTTAGGGTACGGGTTCGGGGAGGGGTTCGGGTACGGCGTAGGGTATGGGTTAGGGTTAGGGTTAGGGTTAGTGATAGGGTTAGGGCTCGGTTTAGGGTACGGGTTAGGTTTAGGGTACGTGTTAGGGTCAGGGTAGGGGTTAGGGTTAGGGTACGCGTTAGGGTTAGGGTAGTTATTAAACATATCCCACTCTCTAGATACCCCTTAGTACGTAAAGGAATATTATTTGGGGGTCCAGCCATGGAGAAGAGTTTAGACACTGGGATAAGATAAGGAACACACCCATTATAAAGAAATCACATTAGGATTCATTTTTAAACTGTTCCTTAAAACACTAGTGCTTAGGAAATCTATTGGAGGCAGAAGCAGTCAAGGGTAGCCTAGGGTTAGGTTTAGGCTTAGGGTTAGGGTTAGGGTACGGCTTAGGTTACGGGTTCGGGGAGGGGTGCGGGTACGGCGTAGGGTATGGGTTAGGGTTAGGGTTAGGGTTAGTGTTAGGGTTAGGGCTCGGTTTAGGGTACGGGTTAGGAATAGTGTACGTGTTAGGGTTAGTGTAGGGGTTAGGGTTAGGGTACGTGTTAGGGTTAGGGTAGTTATTAAACCTATCCCACTCTCTAGACACCCCTTAGCACGTAAAGGAATATTATTTGGGGCTCCAGCCATGGAGAAGAGTTTAGACACTGGGATAAGATAAGGAACACACCCATTATAAAGAAATCACATTAGGATTCTCTTTTTAAGCTGTTCCTTAAAACACTAGTGCTTAGGAAATCTATTGGAGGCAGAAGCAGTCAAGGGTAGCCTAGGGTTAGGGTTAGGCTTAGGGTTAGGGTTAGGGTACGGCTTAGGGTACGGGTTCGGGGAGGGGTGCGGGTACGGCGTAGGGTATGGGTTAGGGTTGGGGTTAGGGTTAGTGATAGGGTTAGGGCTCGGTTTAGGGTATGGGTTAGGATTAGGGTATGTGTCAGGGTTAGGGTATCGGTTAGGGTTAGGGTACACGTTAGGGTTAGGGTAGTTATTAAACCTATCCCAGTCTCTAGATACCCCTTAGCACGTAAAGGAATATTATATGGGGGTCCAGCCATGGAGAAGAGTTTAGACACTAGGATAAGATAAGGAACACACCCATTATAAAGAAATCACATTAGGGTTCTCTTTTTAAGCTGTTCCTTAAGACACTAGTGCTTAGGAAATCTATTGGAGGCAGAAGCAGTCAAGGGTAGCCTAGGGTTAGGGTTAGGCTTAGGGTTAGGCTTAGGGTACGGCTTAGGTTACGGGTTCGGGGAGGGGTTCGGGTACGGCGTAGGGTATGGGTTAGGGTTAGGGTTAGGGTTAGTGTTAGGGTTCGGGCTCGGTTTAGGGTACGGGTTAGGATTAGGGTACGTGTTAGGGTTAGGGTACGCGTTAGGGTTAGGGTACGCGTTAGGGTTAGGGTAGTTATTAAACCTATCCCACTCTCTAGACACCCCTTAGCACGTAAAGGAATATTATTTGGGGCTCCAGCCATGGAGAAGAGTTTAGACACTGGGATAAGATAAGGAACACACCCATTATAAAGAAATCACATTAGGATTCTCTTTTTAAGCTGTTCCTTAAAACACTAGTGCTTAGGAAATCTATTGGAGGCAGAAGCAGTCAAGGGTAGCCTAGGGTTAGGTTTAGGGTGAGGGTTAGGCTTAGGGTACGGCTTAGGGTACGGGATCGGGGAGGGGTGTGGGTACGGCGTAGGGTATGGGTTAGGGTTACGGTTAGGGTTAGTGTTAGGGTTAGGGCTCGGTTTAGGGTACGGGTTAGGATTAGGGTACGTGTTAGGGTTAGGGTAGGGGTTAGGGTTAGGGTACGCGTTAGGGTTAGGGTAGTTATTAAACCTATCACACTCTCTAGATACCCCTTAGCACGTAAAGGAATATTATTTGGGGGTCCAGCCATGGAGAAGAGTTTAGACACTAGGATAAGATAAGGAACACACCCATTATAAAGAAATCACATTAGGATTCTCTTTTTAAGCTGTTCCTTAAAACACTAGTGCTTAGGAAATCTATTGGTGGCAGAAGCATTCAAGGGTAGCCTAGGGTTAGGGTTAGGCTTAGGGTTAGGCTTAGGGTACGGCTTAGGGTACGGATTCGGGGAGGGGTGCGGGTACGGCGTAGGGTATGGGTTAGGGTTAGGGTTAGGGTTAGTGTTAGGGTTAGGGCTCGGTTTAGGGTACAGGTTAGGATTAGGGTACGTGTTAGGGTTAGGGAAGGGGTTAGGGTTAGGGTACGCGTTAGTGTTAGGGTAGATATTAAACCTATCCCACTCTCTAGATACCCCTTAGCACGTAAAGGAATATTATTTGGGGGTCCAGCCATGGAGAAGAGATTAGACATTAGCATAAGATAAGGAACACACCCATTATAAAGAAATCACATTAGGATTCTCTTTTTATGCTGTTCCTTAAAACACTAGTGCTTAGGAAATCTATTGGAGGCAGAAGCATTCAAGGGTAGCCTAGGGTTAGGGTTAGGCTTAGGGTTAGGGTTAGGGTACGGCTTAGGGTACGGGTTCGGGGAGGGGTGCGGGTACGGCGTAGGGTATGGGTTAGGGTTGGGGTTAGGGTTAGTGATAGGGTTAGGGCTCGGTTTAGGGTACGGGTTAGGATTAGGGTATGTGTCAGGGTTAGGGTATGGGTTAGGGTTAGGGTACACGTTAGGGTTAGGGTAGTTATTAAACCTATCCCAGTCTCTAGATACCCCTTAGCACGTAAAGGAATATTATATGGGGGTCCAGCCATGGAGAAGAGTTTAGACACTAGGATAAGATAAGGAACACACCCATTATAAAGAAATCACATTAGGATTCTCTTTTTAAGCTGTTCCTTAAGACACTAGTGCTTAGGAAATCTATTGGAGGCAGAAGCAGTCAAGGGTAGCCTAGGGTTAGGGTTAGGCTTAGGGTTAGGCTTAGGGTACGGCTTAGGTTACGGGTTCGGGGAGGGGTTCGGGTACGGCGTAGGGTATGGGTTAGGGTTAGGGTTAGGGTTAGTGTTAGGGTTCGGGCTCGGTTTAGGGTACGGGTTAGGATTAGGGTACGTGTTAGGGTTAGGGTAGGGGTTAGGGTTAGGGTACGCGTTAGGGTTAGGGTAGTTATTAAACCTATCCCACTCTCTAGATACCCCTTAGCACGTAAAGGAATATTATTTGGGGGTCCAGCCATGGAGAAGAGTTTAGACACTAGGATAAGATAAGGAACACACCCATTATAAAGAAATCACATTAGGATTCTCTTTTTAAGCTGTTCCTTAAAACACTAGTGCTTAGGAAATCTATTGGAGGCAGAAGCAGTCAAGGGTAGCCTAGGGTTAGGGTTAGGCTTAGGGTTAGTCTTAGGGTACGGCTTAGTTTACGGGTTCGGGGAGGGGTTCGGGTACGGCGTAGGGTATGGGTTAGGGATAGGGTTAGGGTTAGTGTTAGGGTTAGGGCTCGGTTTAGGGTACGGGTTAGGATTAGGGTACCTGTTAGGGTTAGGGAAGGGGTTAGGGTTAGGGTACGCGTTAGGGTTAGGGTAGATATTAAACCTATCCCACTCTCTAGATACCCCTTAGCACGTAAAGGAATATTATTTGGGGGTCCAGCCATGGAGAAGAGTTTAGACACTAGGATAAGATAAGGAACACACCCATTATAAATAAATCACATTAGGATTCTCTTTTTAAGCTGTTCCTTAAGACACTAGTGCTTAGGAAATCTATTGGAGGCAGAAGCAGTCAAGGGTAGCCTAGGGTTCGGTTTAGGGTGAGGGTTAGGCTTAGGGTACGGCTTAGGGTACGGGATCGGGG